>NC_063434.1:8206388-8923888 GCF_020379485.1 Brassica napus
AAATTGGGGACATTTGCTAAAACCACCCAAATATTCAAGTCAAATGTAAAAGTGTACCCCACTTTCAGTCAAATGCAAAACCAACCTAAAGGAGTAGTGAAGTACTATTTCACCCTTATGACCAAACAAAAAACATAAATGTATTTTACGTTTCTATCCTTTGGAAGTCTACACGTAATAAAAGAAGTCTACATATATATAGACTTCCTACGAAGTCTACTTTATAGACTTGTTTTGTAGTCTACACTCTAATTTGGTCTACTAATTTAATTTTGAAAATGTATAAAAATAATTATTGTGATATTTTTAATTAATCATCAATATAATGGATAATATGTAAATAAATTAAAATTTCATATAATCGAACAATTTTGAAGAATATATACTAATTTGGTTATCATGTGCTAGACTATGTTCATAGTTTAGAAACAAAAGGTTCTAACATGTTATGTCTTTTAGTAGTTGATTTCATAGGGTTAGATTTAGATTTTGTTTTTTTTTTTTTTTGTTTTATTAACTTAAATCTGCATATTAATGTTTAGTTGTTTATATTTTGTATAAATGAGACTTTTTGATTATCAAGCAAAACATTTAGGGTTTGATATTTGTGGTTTAGGGTTTCGTAGACCTACAATAAAGTCTATTTATCTGAAGACGTCTTTTTCAGTCTATATTTTTCAATTTGTTTTACAAAAAATCATTATATTTAAACTAAGTTAAGTTCCTTAAGAATAAAAAAGTGAAATCATATACTATAACTATTAAAAAATAAAGAAATAAATTTAATAAATCATATATTAAAATTATTAAAATAATAAAGAATAAACAACAATAATTAAATTATTATAGTAGACTTCCAAAAAGGTCTACTATGTTATAGTAAGATCTACTCCAAAATTTTAATTTTAGTAGACTTCAAACGAAGTCTACAGTATCGTAAATTTTAACCTAGTTACATTTTTGTCTCCCTATATAAACAAAATTTATTCAATCTCTCTCTAAAGTGGCTGCACAAGTTCTTAAAACTCTCTCCCTTCTCTCTAAAACTTTCTCTCTTCTCTCTAAAATTCTCTCAATTGTTTCTAAATCTCTCTCATTATCTTCTTTCTCTCTAAAATTTTCTCAAGTTTTTCTCACAATATTATCTTGTCATTTTAGATATTATGATTCATGGTTTTCATCTTCTCCTTTAAAAAATGTAAGTTTTAGATCTATAGATTTTAAATGTGTATTTTATGTTTATTTCTCACAATATTATCTTTTTTTGGTAGGTATTATCACTCATGGATTTCATCATCTCCTCTAAAAATGTAAGTTTTAGATTAATAGATTTTAAATATGTATTTACATGTTTATATTCAAATAAATTTATAGATCAAGCTCTCTACATTAATTTGCTACTAGTTTACCTTATAAATTATATTATGTAAAGTATTTTAAGATTTAAAATTATTTTCACATTTCAAAATATATAGATTTTTCAGATCTGAAAATTATCAGACAGTGTAGACTTCTAAAGAAGTTTACTAAAGCTTGCAGACTTCATATGAAGTTTACTAAACCATAAAGTTTAAGCAGACTTCATTGGAAGTCTACAAAAATATGACTTTAATTTTTTTTCTATGTTTTTTAATAATTTTATCTTATTTTGCAGGTATTTCTTCCATAGTTGTTCTCTTCTCCTCCTAGAAATGTAAGGTTTACATCTATAGATTTAAAATATGTGTTCTAGTATTTATATTCAAATAAAGTTACATATTAAAATTCATATTAATATGTCTTTAATTTATAACTATTTTGTCTATTAAATCATATTTTTAAAAGTTTTTTAGATTTAAACTTATTTCATATTTTTAATGTATTATTTTTCAGATCTATTTTTTTTGATAGAGTAGACTTCATTTGAAATCTACTTAAAACTTACGGCTGGTAGACTTCAAATGAAGTCTACTAGCCTTGAATTTTAAGCAAATTTCATTAGAAGTTTACTCGAATATTTTTAATTTTTATCTTATTTTTTAAAATTTTATTTTATTTTGCAGGTATTCTCTTCCAATATTTTCAAATCATCTTCCCAAAAATGTAAGCTTTCCATATATTCATTATAAGATATTTTGTGTTTATAATGAACTAAATTTATAGATTCATACATTATCTTTTTGCTTTGTTACAAGGATGACAAAAAACCATTTTTGAAATATTTCCAGAACAAAGTATTTTCAAATTTTCTAAATGCACACTTTTAAATATGAAAATTTTCCATTAGTGTAGACTTCAACTAAAGTCTACTAAACAATAACTTTACGTAGACTTAATAAAAAGTCTACTAAAATATGATTTTATTTTTTATCTTATGTTTTTCTCATAACTCTATCTTATTTGGCAGGTACTTTTTCCAAGACTTTATTTGAAGCATCAAGATTATGAAAAATCAAACATACTCAAGAATACTTTTTAATATATTGCTCTGTAATAACTTTCATAATAAAATATTAATTTTTAAATAATTTTTTAATGCATAATCTATAAACATTGTATTCATTTTTAGTTGTTTTCACTTGTATGATATTATTAATTTTTTGTTAGATATCAATTTTTTCACAAGATCTAACCAACCAAACAAGTAAAACCACCATAAGCTAAAATAATAACTAACACACATGTGAGAAGAAGAAAATCTATACAAAATTTCCCAAAAATTTTCAAGAATAATACTAATCAAAACAATTTGCAATAAGTATCAAGTGTATAATTATAACACATTAAATTGTGAAATTCATCCAAGACCATTAAAATTTTACTAACATACACTGTAAAATAATTAAATCATGAAAAAATATGATGAATAATACACAAATACACTTTTAATAGAATTTACGACGTAGACTTCAACTGCAGTCTACATTTGTAGATTTACAAAAACGTCTACACTTATTATTAACATATAGTCAATCCAAATTTTTTTAGTGTATTGGCGCAGGCTTGATACACAAAGGCGTACAAAGTGTGTCTTAGATAACTCGATCAAGTTCCGTACTTGTCGATTATTCGTGACAGGCATAAGAGGAGTATATTCCTATTCGGAGTCATTTGTTTTAAATGATGTTTGGTAAGAAATAGGTTAGCACCATCTTCTCAATTTTGTTGTCCAGATCATAATCTTCTTGTGTCATTTCAAGAAGTTTACCATGTGTACAGCCATCATGCACAAGGAACATTCTTCAACCTTTCCGATTCTTCATCTTTTTCGAATATTTTGTCACCCAAAATGTCTTTGGCCCATACTTCACACTCGCTCTAAGTTTCCAACCACATCCTTGAACACGACACTTAGCCACATACAGAGTTTTTGTTGTCTTATATGCTGAAAATGTAAAATTATATTCCACAGTCACCGACTTCAGCTTTGAAACAAGCTCAGCCTTACTAGCAAAACTATAAACGAAGACTTAGAAATACGTCTACAATTATTAGCTAACAACATTGTCAAATCAAATGAATTATACCTTCATAATTATAAAAAAAAAAATTATTTTCAAAATCACTCAAACCCATTAGGATTAACTAACACACACTGTCAAACAAAAAAACTAGAAAAAATTTAATGAATAATACACAAATTCACATTTTTATAGATTTTTCTATGAAGACTTAATATTTAGTCACTGAAGATGTTGACGTTCTTTTCAGTTTACAGACGTAGACTGTCAAATAGGTCTACTCTTTGGGTTGGCTTTTGCAATTGACCATTTTACGGGTTGCTTTCTATAGTTGAATAAAAGTTGTAATTTTGTACATGTAGACTTTCATTTCAGTCTACAATTTAAAAAGGTTACTTTTTGCAATTGACCAGAATTCATCCAAGATTTGACTTTCAGAACTAGACTTCATATGCAGTCTACATGTTTGAATTTTTTTGAAAGAGGTTAGTTTTGCAATTGACCAAGTTTGACTTCAAATCAGTAGATTAAAATGAACGTCTACGGGTGTGTAGACTTCTTGTGAAGTCTACTCTCAAATCCGACGGGTTGGTTTTGCATTTGACCAAAATAAAAAGTAGACTTTATACGCAGTCTACATTTTTTTTTTTAAGATAAGAAGACTGCATATGAAGTCTACAATTTAATAAATTTTTGATTGCTTTTTAAACTTTTTGGTCAAACACAAAACTAACCTATTCCACGAAGTCAAAGTTTTGGTCAAATGCAAAACTGACCTTTTATAGACTTTGTTGGCAGTCTACATTTTGTAGACTTCCGTTGAAGTCTATTTTAAAAAGTCAAAAGTTCGGTCAAATGAAAAACTAACCTCTTTTAGGTAGACCTCTTAGTAAGTCTACCGAAAGTTTTATTTTTGTTGTCAAAGGTAAAGACGGAGACTACTGGGGAAGTCTGCGTTAGAAAAAAAATTGTCTGCTCAATTGCAAAACTAACCCGTGCGTTGACAAATAGACTGCATCGTAAGTCTCCACGGAGGCGTAGACATACAAAACAGTCTACCGTCGCGACACAGATCTGAAAAAGAACGAAAACCATGTAAATAGTTACATTTTTCATGTGTAAAGCTTGTTTCCAACCTTTTCAACCGTCCAAACTCCAAATATGAGCAAAAAGAAGCATCTTTAACGATTCACTAATGAAGAAACTCGAAAATATGAAGTTTGTGATTATGAAAATGATAGTTATGAGAGTTTTTTAGATGGAAATGTAGAGGAGATGAGAGAAAATGAAGTTTTTTGGGTTATAATGAGAAAAAAAAGTGGTTGAAAATTGAATTCTAGAGCTTTAGAGCTCAAAAATGGTGGTTCATGGTGGTTGGAAAAATTGATGAAGATGGTATTTTTGTAAATAAGAAGAAATGGTTAGGGTGTATTTGATTTTTTGTTAATTTCGAAATTAATAAAAAAATAAATAAAAATGGCAATTTTGTGAATAATTCAAAAACATAAGGATAGTATGGAAATTTTATTGATGAATAGTATAGACAAAAAAAAAAGGGTTGGTTTTGGATTTGACTTGAAAATATGGGTTGGTTTTGAAAAACACCCTTGAAAATTTTATATGTTTCATTGACTTACACACAAAATCGGTAAAGTTATAGAACCCTGCCGAAGCCGGAGCAAATACTTATTCCAACAAACTAACTTAAATAAAAGGGAATAAGATAGTTAACCGTAAAAAGACAAACAATAATACAATCAAGAAAAACAAAGCAAAAAACATTGGAAGTAAGATTGATCAAGGAAGACTTATATTATTGGGTTTAATGAGGAACCAACAAACATCACATATACCATTGTTTCACCTCAAAAAGCCAATAAAAAATCAAATTCCATATGTGTATTTTGAAGGAGTACGTTTTTAGTAATGAAAATTCTATTAAATATCACAATGTTGTTGGGAAAGCCAATTAAATATGAAATCATTAAATACAACAATATCTAGTTAGGTAATCCCTTTGATTTTTCTCATAATGTCACACACACCTTTATTGCATAGATTCTTTTCTTGGGCTTTACTTAGCGGTGTTGGTTTTGGGTTGTCTTGGTGAAAAAGCCAATAACAGGAAGAAAAGTCAATATCTTGTTGGATAAGATAATAAAACCATAATTAGGTTTTAATTAAATAAAAATAAAGAAAACAATCGTCTCGTCTCCGATATAAATAAAAACGCGACCGTCTATATTTCTGGGTAGTTCACAATATAAAGCGGATAACGGGTACGCTTCTTCTTCGCTTTAAAGGATCATAATCATAATCACATCTTCCCCCCCTGATTCCCATTCTCGCTTTCCTTTTTGTTTCCCAATCCTAATCCGTGAACGATGGATTCTACCACTGCACTCGTCGTCAAGGTTCGAATCATTTTCATTTGTGAATCCTCAGTTTTGTAGTTTTTGTTGGCCGATCGTGTCTATGTTGTTGTTCTAGGTTTACCAGATTTATTGTTGCTTGTAATCGGTCTGAATTTACCTATGGATCGATTATCTATTATCTTCTAGAAGCACAAACCCTAAGAAATATTTAAAAAATGTATTTATTTTACCCAAATTCATATTTTTTTTCTCAGATATGGTGCGTAATCGTGATCCCTAAGCTTGTTTTGTTCTTTTAATTTGTTTATTTGCATGTTGTTTGATTCATCTTAAGTGAGCTTTGTGTTCATTGCAGGTGAGTTATGGAGGTGTGCTTAGGCGCTTCAGGGTGCCTTTCAAAGCTAATGGACAGCTTGATCTTGACATGGCTTCTCTTAGGGGAAAGATCGCTGCTTTGTTTAACCTCCCTCTGGATGCTGAGTTCTCTCTCACTTACTCTGATGAAGATGGGGATGTGGTGGCCCTTGTTGATGACAACGACCTCTTCGATGTCACGAATCAGCGTCTTAAGTTCTTGAAGATTACTGTGCAGTCGAACGTTGGTGTGCCTGCTAACTCTGTTGCTCCAGAGAGCAGTGGGAGTTCGTCAGCCTCGGTTATGCCTGATAGCCAGGACCCGGTTTCTAAGATCCAGAAGGGTTTCAATGATGTTATGATGGCTGTGCCGAACCCCATGCGTGATACCATTTCCAAGGTGTATATTGACCTTACATCTAAGGCCGCGTCTTCGAGCCCTGTGGTTGGTGAGCTGTTTGATTGCATCAACAAGCTAGGGAAGCTCTCAAGTCCTCAGGAAAGTAGTCCTTGCTCTCCTGTTACTAAGCCTGGCTCGTCAGGGCCTTCTTTGAGCAGGGAAGTTCCTTCCGCTGGTGAAAAGAAGGATGTATCTAAGAAGACCCAAGCTGGAAAAAAACCTGTTGCTGATTCAACCTCCTCTGGACTTGGTGCTAGTTTCAACGAGTGTCCCTTCAGTGGCAGTACCGTGATTGATTCCACTCCAAATCCAAATCCAACGAATCTCAACAGGCATGCCCGTCGTGTATGTCACTCCAAAAAGACCAACAATGGTGATTACTGGAACTCACTGGGTGTCTTCCATAAGGGTATCCGTTGTGATGGATGTGGAGTTCTTCCAATAACTGGGCCTAGATTCAAGTCTAAAGTGTAAGGAGATCTCTTACTTGCAAATGTAGAAACTGCAGATACATCTTTCGAGTTTATTATGCTTACTTGTTTCTCTGGTGAATATTTTGCAGCAAAGAAGACTATGATCTTTGCACCATCTGTTTTTCCGTGATGGGCAATGAAGGGGATTATACAAGAATGGATAAGCCCGTCTCAGCTCAACAGCTACATCCCTTCAGAGGACTTCCTACCCCAGTATTACTCTTTTTCTGTGTTTAAGTTTCCTTTTCTTCTATACCTTTTCTTTCTGTATTTACAGCTATATGGAGATCTTACGTTTCTTCCTTTCTTTCATATAGTTTTCAAATCCTTGGTTGGGACATGTGCCGCGACCACACCACGGAGGTTTACATTTCAGGTGTACTCGGCCTAAGCTAGACAGTCGCTTTGTCCTTGATGTCAATGTACTTGATGGAACCGTTGTTGCTCCATCTGCCCCATTCACCAAGATCTGGAAAATGAGGAACAATGGTTCGCTGGTGTGGCCACATGGCACGCAGATCGTTTGGATCGGTGGGGACAGATTCAGCAGCTCTTTGTCAGTTGATTTACAGGTTAGAAACTATATCCTTAGTTTTGCCATTTATTTTGCTTGATACCTACCCTGAAGTTCCACTTACAGATCAATCATGATGTTTGAAGTTGCTCTTAGTGGCTTGAGTTAGCTTCTTCTCTACAGAAAGTGGCAATAGTTTCTTTATATATATATACAACACTAATTTTTTATTGGTGTCAGCAGATTCCAGTGGAGGGTGTGCCTATCAACAGTGAGCTTGACGTGAAAGTTGAATTTGTTGCACCAGAGTCACCTGGCCGATACATATCTTATTGGAGGATGGCTTCCTCTAATGGTGCCAAGTTTGGGCAACGTGTTTGGGTGTTGATACATGTACTGGCTAGATCTCTGCTGCCATTTTCCTGGAATTTTGTTTTTCTCAATCATCTGATTTTTTTTTTTTTGCTGGTTGCGTGGTCAGGTTGATGCATCCTTGAAGGGCTCTGTTGTGAACGAGTTTCATGGACTGAACTTGAATGCCTCTCCTGAAGAAAATTTCGCAAGAGAATTTTCAGGGATCAATGTGAATCATGTTCCAGCTCAGCCTGGTAGCCCCAGTGTTAACCCTGGGATAGTGAAAGGTGCTGATGTTGAACCAGAAGCTTCTTCGGGATCAAACATTCCGATGAAAGATGACCTGGTGGTTGGTGAAGTTGAGCCTGTTGTTCCTAACACTGTTGTGCCTAACACTCTTACTCCATCTTCATCTTCGTCATCATTCAACATAATCGAGTTCCCAAATATGCCTACTACTGTTGAGGCCTTGGGTGGCGGTTCCTCATCTGCAAAGAACATCCCCGTTCCTCTACAAGAGGATATTGAGAAGAATGACGTCGAGATAACCATGCTCAAGGAGCTGGAGGAGATGGGTTTCAAAGAGATTGATCTGAACAAGGAAATCCTGAGGGACAACGAGTACAACTTGGAGCAGTCTGTTGACGCTCTCTGTGGAGTTAACGAGTGGGATCCTATCCTAGAGGAGCTTCAGGAAATGGTAAGTGTGAATTGAAGATTGGAAAACCAGATTGAGAGGGATGTTTGACAATGTGATAATTTCTGCAGGGGTTCTGTGATGATCTGACGAACAAGAGGCTGCTGAAGAAGAACAATGGAAGCATTAAAGGCGTGGTGATGGATCTTCTCACTGGGGAGAAGGAGAAGGAGGCTTAGTGTGGCGTTCGATTCTGGGAGAACTTTTATCTATATCAGGACAAAGGTTATGTTTTATAAATAATAAAAACCTGATGATGATGTAGTGTGGTTTCGAACTTTGGTGTGTTCCTTTGCTTCTTTCTTTCGTGTTGGATGTGGATGATATGATGTTACTACTAATCTTAAATAAGTATAAGACTTTATTTATGCTATCATCAATCTTCTTATTTTGAATGCAACCGTGTCTTTGTTATCGATTTCATTCACTTGACCGCCCTCTCCTCCATGTCCAGTTGATTACATTTTTGCTTTTGATTCTTACATGCAATTTATATTATTCCTGAACGTAGTGATTCATTCACCTGCACGACTTTATCTTTATGAAAAAACTGCTGGCAACCAAATGAGTAAATTGAAGATAATCAATATGGAATTCACTTTCTTTTCTACGTTTACAAGTTTGAAGGAGTAAGTAATTGCATCTTGACTTTGTTTAAAATCTCCTGGACGAACGATTAAACAAACTCCTAAGGCTATTTCTGCTGTCCCTATTTTTCTTCTTGATGGCCTTATCCGCAGAGAAAGTATGCTCTTCCAAAGTGAGTGCCCGTTCCAGTTTCTTAGATACAGAAAGAATCTCGTACGGATCCCACAAGGACTGTCCATACTCCCAATCCAAGAACGAAGGATGATGATGGTGATGCTTCTTTGTACTGGACAAGGCCTCCATTTTGAAACGTGAAGGTTTACCTTTGACAAAAGCATGCTTTCTCCGCGCTTCGAACTCCAAAACTGTGCTTTTAGAGGTTTGGGAGTGGCTGAGCCAAGCCTGTGCTGCTGCTTTCATCAGCTCCACTCTCTTCTTCTCTTCTTCGTTTTCATCTTTAGCCTCTCGTTTCTTCCTCATCTGTTTCCTTCTCCATTTGGGAGGGGACTTTTGGGGCTCTAAGCTATTATTATGGACCCAATTTTATGTCAGCTTTAAATGGCAGCCTTATGTTTCTTGTCCGAATCTGCTAACTTCTGTCCGTCTCATCCTTTTCCATTTATTTCTTTTTAATTTTTTCAATACATTTGTTATATAATAAAAGGTGGGAGATGATTTTATATTTGGTATTATATATTATCTTTTATAAAAATAAAAGAGAGATGAGATGGAATGTAAGAGTGAGAGAGAAATGAGTAGGAGAGAGGTTCATGTGTGTGTAATACGAGAGAGATGTTGTATCAAACTGATTACTTTATTTCTCAGCACATACACATCCTTTTATAGTATAAAATATAATGCTTAATCATCTCTTCTCTACAGACATAAAGACACATGCTTATGACAAGATGGTGTTGAAGTGAGACATGTGTCTTTTGGATAATCATCTATATTATAACACTCCCTCTTGATTATCCATTTTATATTACGTAGTGCCTCGTTAAAAACCTAGTCATGGAAAAATCCATTGGGACAAAAACCATGACAAGGAAAAAAGAGTACATTGTCCGTAATCTTCCCCTGAAAATAGTGGACCTAGCTTTCTTATCATAGGTCATGTAAATGCTCTTTGTTTTTCTCGAGCTCCGTAATGTACGAGAAAAATCTTGTAGGAATGTGCTTTGTTCTATCGCTTTTGATGTAGCCTTCTTTTAGTTGAGCAACACAAGCCGAGTTGTCTTCAAATATTTTCGTCGGCTTTTTCTTGTTGACTATTCTGTTTGATTCTTGTATGTGGTGACTCATTAACCGAAGGCACACACATTCTCGACATGCTTCGTGAAGCGCAATAGTCTTTGCATGATTCGAAGATGTCGCAACCAGATTTTGTTTCTGGGACCGCCAAGAGATCGCGGTTCCACCAATTGTAAAAACCATATCCGGTTTACGTTCGACTTTATAAATAGCATGTATCTGCAAAACCATACCAAACTCGGGGTTTCGAGGTAAACCAATCCTGAATCAATACGTACCTTGGAGAGAACTGACATGTTCTCGACGCCATTCTAATTTCCATAAATATGAAATGAGCTGTATCTTGCAAAGACATTAGTGTCTAAAACTATATTTTATCAAATACAATTTGCAAGACATATAAGCTCACAAATGCTTTATTACCATTAGCATCTCTAAAGTACTTATTTATATAAGATCTTACCTGGATCTTTTAAAATAACATCTCTTTTAACATCGAGAGATCTATTTACTATTGGAGTACTCAAAGGAGTCGCTTTATTCATACAAAAGCGTTTCAATACCCTTTTCGTATGATTTGATTGATGCACAATTATTCTTTCTCGGAGATGCTCTATCTGGAGCCCAAGATAAAACTTTGTCTTGCCGAGATCTTTCATTTCGAACTCCTCTTTCATATGAGTTCGAGCATCATCAACCTCCTTTTGAGTTCCAATTATGTTCAGGTCATCTACATATACAGCAATGATCACAAAGCCAGATGACGATTTCTTTATAAAAACGCATGGACATATCGCATTATTAACATATCCCTTTTTCAAGATATATTCACTTAAGCGATTGTACCACATGCGTCCTGATTGCTTTAATCCTTATAGTGATCGATGTAACTTGACCAAACAAATCTCCCTGGATTTTTCTTTCAATGCTCCTTGCATTTTCAATCCCTCAGGGAGTTTCATATATATATCGTTATCCAACGATCCATACAAATATGAAGTCACAACGTTCATGAGATGCATCTTAAGATTTTTAGACGCCGTTAGGCTCATTAAAAATCTAAACGTAATTGCATCCATTACCGGGGAATACGTTTTCTCAAAATCAATTCCCAGTCTCTGAGAAAATCTTTGGGCAACTAATCAGGTTTTATATCGTGTTACTTTTCTCACGAATACCCACTTATACCCAACATGATTTATATTCTCAAGCGTTATGACTATAGGTCCAAAGACATTCTTTTTATTTAGGGAGAATAATTCAATTTGAATGGCCTTCTGCCACTCTTCTCAATCGTGTCTTTTTAACAAATGAACCTTGGATCGGGATCATCACTTTTATGATCGATCTCTTTGGACACAGAAAAGAAGAACATTCCATCAACCTCTTTTATCTTATAACTTTTTTATCAAGGGTGTAGTTGATGGAAATCTCATACTTTTCTGTTCCCTTTTCGTCATCTGGATCATCTTTATTTGGTTCATCTTGAACCTTTACATTTATGCCTTCTTTTAGAAATTTTTCAGTATCATGTTCTTCTGGAACCTTTCCACTTTTGCCTTCTTTCAGACATCTTATAATATCAGGTTCTTCTGAAACCTTACCATTTATGTCTTCTTTCAGACATCTTTTAGCATCAGGTTCTCTTTGAACCTTTCCACTTATGTCTTCTTTCAGACATTTTTTTTACTATCAAGTTCTTCAGGAACTTTGCAACTTTTCTCAACCAATTTCTTTCGGGGATTTTTTTTATCTCTAAAACCCGCTAGTCTCCCCCTCTTTAACTGAACCCTAGGTTCATTTTATTTCCATCAGTTTGTTCTTTAGGAATATCAACTCTTGATGGAATATTTTCAGCGGGTATATCATCTCGTATCTGTGAACACATTTGGTAACTGGTTTGTCAAATTATGCAAGCGCACAATTTTTTGAACTTCCAGCTCTCTTTGATATGTAGGGGGACCAAATTGCAACAATGAATGTGTACACCATGTAATTTATTTAGGAATTTCTCAAATTCCTCCCCCTAACGCTGGAATTCATTCTCATTAAAATGACAATTGGCAAATCGTGCCATAAACATATCACCAGTTACTGGTTCAAGATACCTTATATACGGCTTGTTCTAACTCTTTCAGAGTTTTATATATTCCCGAGAGTATCTTTAACTCTCCAGGGACTACTAAACATCAAGATGCAACTCAAGTTATTTTTGTCCTGCCAGACATTTCAATATATTGCATCTATTTTAAATTTTCTCCAGTGACCTCGGAACAAACCGTTTTTCATACCTTAAGGTCATCTTTCATTTCATTCTCTGGAGAACTATACCTTGGACTTTTGGTCTAAAAATCTCTCGTTTTTCTAACGAGCTTTATATCGAATTGATGGCTAATCAATTCACTCTACCCTCACACATAGAGGTAGATTCATAATCTTTATTTTTATAGCGCTTTTTCATTTATTTATTGTCGACAATCTATTTTCTCTTTGGTTCCATCTTTTTATCCGTACTGATATGGTTAATCGAGATCTCTTTATCATCATCGATGATTTACCCAGGTACCTGACTATTATATTAACCATATCAACGGTCTTATCATGAGATTCATCCTCTATTTATATTTTTGCTCCTTTTCGAGGACTCTTTGGAACCAAAGTGGTCTATCACGTCTCTAGCGTGCCATAGACTCATATATCATCCGTTTAGGATACTATTTTTTTTTTATTGGAGCATTTTCAGCTGGAATATGAGATTTCATTAATTCATCAAAATGTCTGGCAGGCATTTTGGAAATGGATTATCCTACTTTTCATTGTAATCCATTTCACATATCTCATTCCATCAGCTTATCATATGCTTCTAGCAAACTTGCGAGCATATTTGTAAGTATCCATATACTTTATCCCTCTGGATTGTATATGTCTTTATTACATGCACAACTGCATGTTTACACCCGATCATGGGGATCATCTTACTTGAATTTACTTTATCAAGTTCTTTTTCAAGTGCGAACATAATTTCTCAATGTTCCACTCACTAGGATTCTTTAATTCTCCCCCTCGAGATGATGACACTCCATGTCTAAAATCTCGTACTGAATCCCACTCTAGAACCAATAACATATTCAGTTTTCCCATTTGGGATGAATTATGTTTCAAATCCTTTAGAGTGAGATCTTAATTTGGGGTCTGTTTATAGAAATCACATATTATGAACTTGTTTGATGATTCATCGCCATGATGGTTTTCTTTATTTTCTTGACATGCTATATGTGAAAAAACTTCTGGTTTTTCAACATTTCACAATAATGTTGATTACATTATTGGAGATGGCTATATATCAGTAAACTCTAAGTTTTCCACTCATTTATAATTTTGCGATCTTTTTCTTATGCATGTCTTTTCATCATAAGCTCCTCTAGAGCCAATAGTAATTTTTATATTACTAGATACTATACTTATTTATTTTGAGAGAAAAGAAATATTTGTTACCTTAGTCATTGACGATGACCAAATATCTGCTAATTATTTCTATCTCCATCCTGAATCTCAAAATCTTCATCAGGAAGATAATCATTATATCACCGATAGTCTCTGGTTCACCCAGAAAGTCTATCACATCAAGATGAGTATTCAAACTATGAAAGATGGTTCGGGTTCATAAGAGACGAAGTTTAATATACTTCCTTTCTCTTTTTCTTTTTGATTCTCAATATAGATCGGCTAAATATTTGGCGTACGACAACTACGTACCCAATTTTCTTTCTAGCCGTATCTATAGCAAACTTTTTATGTTTGCCTTTTATCACCCGACCACTTTTATTTTCGTGAAAGTTCTAATTATTTCGCATGGACGAAATATTCTTCCACTTCCACGACCACGATAGGGGGTTTCAACCGCATCTACACCCTCGTCCTTTTCTAATAGGACTGACTTGATGGTTTAGTATCATGATTTCGTTTTCCTTTTTTTTTCAGTTTTCAAGGAGGGCTTTCATCAACTCCAACTATTTATTGAATCCTTTCTTTCAAGGATTTAATTATTCAAAGATCTTTTAGATCTTTTCTCATGATACACCTTATCTTATGAACCATCATTGAAGTGGTGTAAATTATCATGGCTTTATTCTTTTCTCATCCGATATTGTTTCAATTTATCGATGATTTCTCAAAGCTCATTTTTTCTCAGGTGCATATTTGCACCCACTGCCCAAGTCTTATAATTATTTCTCGTAATATCAAGGGCATCTATTTTGAGCTTTGTCAAATTTGACATGATAACCGTATTCATAGAATAATAATATAATAAAGACGAGAATTTAAACGCAGAAATTAAAGGCATAAAATAAATGCATAAATTAAATTGCATAAATTTAAATAGCATAAATAAAATCGGGAGGCTCAGCCTACCACATGATCTGAGGAGTCATAGACTACCATATTGATCATTTTCCAAAGTTCGAGGAGACATGGTCTACCATTTTGACTTTTACTTATTTCAAGGTCCGAGGAGACTTAGTCTACCATTTTTGACCTTTTCTTTTTATTTACGGAGGTAAAACCTTTCACGTAAATTTTTTTTTTTCAATTCACGGAGGCAAAGCCTACCACGTGTTTCTCTTATCGTGAAGGCATAGCCTACCATAACGATCAGTCGGGAAAGGCATCGCCTATCATCCCAGAAAATAGACGGAGAAGGTCCAGCCTCTCACTCCGAAACAATAATAAAATTTAAATAAATTAAATATATTGAAACACATAAATTTAAACATTACCTCGGCTGGTTTAAGAACTTTCGGATTGATAAATCTCAGTTGGTCAGAGCTTCGTGCTGA
This sequence comes from Brassica napus, assembly GCF_020379485.1. Classification (NCBI taxonomy): domain Eukaryota; kingdom Viridiplantae; phylum Streptophyta; class Magnoliopsida; order Brassicales; family Brassicaceae; genus Brassica; species Brassica napus. The sequence continues at coordinate 8,221,676 of NC_063434.1, forward strand.
TAACGTGTTGTATAATAAAAGGTGGGAGATGATTTTATATTTGATATTATATATTATCTTTTATAGAAATAAAAGAGAGATGAGATGGAATGTAAGAGTGAGAGAGAAATGAGTAGGAGAGAGGTTCATGTGTGTGTAATACGAGAGAGATGTTGTATCAAACTGATTACTTTATTTCTCAGCACATACACATCCTTTTATAGTATAAAATATAATGCTTAATCATCTCTTCTCTACAAACATAAAAACACATGCTTATGATAAGATGGTGTTGAAGTGAGACATGTGTCTTTTGGATAATCATCTATATTATAACAACATTGTTTTTTTCCTAGCCTTTTAGTTTTTCAGATGACTTTGACAAAACAATATACTACATTATCTCTAACTATGAGAAGCCAACTTGGGACAACTTCAAAGAAAAAAAAAAGTTATAATCAAATATTATAACATTCTCCATTGTTATAATCAAATATGACTTCACACAAAAATGGGTCATTCTGGATGTTCAGACTTCTCTCTCTTTGCTGTCTCTATCATTGCACACAAGAAATTACTTGCATCACGACTGTGTGGATCTGCAAGTGCTGCGTGTGCTAAAAACGGAAGCTTCCTCAGTGATCTCCCACTTAAACCCTGCATCAATAAGTTGATCCAAATTCATAATATTCTAAGCTTTTTGTCACTTCTCTACAATCAGTACAAAAGGCTTCCCAAAGTCTAACCTCACACGATTCTGCAGCTTCTATCAACTGTTTACAGAACAAGGGAACAGTATCTGTATCATGAAGCTCATTTGCATTCACCTTTTCTTTCAAACTTGAAAAGCTTGGAATAGAGAGTCCATCACAGCCCTATACCAAGAATTGTAAGATATATTTGCTCCTCCTTCAGTGGGATTAACAGAAAAGGTATGAGCGAGCTTGTATTGTACCTGGAAACTTGATATGATCCCTTTGCTTATTAATTCCTCAACACAAGACCTCAATATTTCGTAACGAACATGAAGAGTTGGAGGGCCAACATAAGCTTTTATGTCAGCTCGATCCACGAAAGCAACATCTGCAACAAGAATATTCATGTGTGAAATCTTACAAAACCTGAATGGGGAAAACAGTTTCAGAGACCAAGAAATGAGAATGTAAAACATTAAGATTAGTAGCCAGGCGAAGTCATATTTCCATTGCGAACTCAATGATGATTATCATGCACAGGAATAAGGGATATATGATAGAAAAAAAGAAGTCACGAGGTTAAGGACATGATCAAGATCGAACCAACAGCTTACCAATAGCAGTAGTTATATTTGACGTTGTAAGGATTATCACATTCGGTGCTGATTTCAGTTTGTCCATTTGTGTAAGTAGTGCATTCACAACCTGTTACAAACATAGTGAGATTTGGTCTTTGGGAATAAGAATTGCTTCCTTCGCTAATTATAGGTGTACATGAAGTGCAAAATCTAGTTGGACTACCCGTATAGAATCTGAAGGTTCTGAACCAGACAATGCAGCTTTCCGTGCAGCAGCCAGACTTTCAACTTCATCTGCAGGCGGAACAATCTTAGACCTAACAGGAGAAACAAGCCTAATATATTAAAAGGTAGGACAAAATCATAACTCACCGATCAAAACAAATACTAGATTGTTATCTTCCTCCACCATCTCTTGGATTTTTTGGAAAAGCTTGGCAACCTACATTGTGAGTTAGTAAGCATAGCGAGAATAACAGAATTCCAATAAAATTTGTCCACTCGACATGAAACAATTCCCAAGTCAGTCTACTATGACATGACAGAAATCCACTAGCTATGGTCAGTAGATAAAGTAGATTGAGTACTAAAATTCAGTGTCCTTGATCAATAAGTAGATAAGATTAGGTAAATTTCCTCGGAAGAGCAGCTGTAAGCTGTAAGTGGTTACTTATTTAAGTTGAGTTGAACTAACTACAAGGTATCCACAATTCTGATTGAAGTCCAATAATCCATGTGTACAAAGCCAACCTACTGTCTAAAATGCATGCTAAAGGGGGAAAACTAAGACGAGAATTAAAAAAAGAACAATTATGTATCATACCAGCTTGCCACTTTCAGAGAACCATTTACTAAATAGAGAGTGAGCATTGACTTCAATCAATTGGCAATGTGGATATCTGACAAAGGAAGCATAAATCAAAGTCAAAATAGAAAGATAATCTAGATAATACAGTCGATATAGATACTTCTGACAGAGAATAATTTAGTCTAGAAGAGGACCTGGAGTTGCACCGAATTGAAAGCTTTTGAGCCAATGCTTTGCAAAGAGATGTTTTGCCAGTCCCTGGTGGTCCGTGCAAAAGAACAATCCTGCAGAAATTTTCAATGAATCGTAAATACTTCAGTGTTAAACGGGGAACAGAAAGATAAAACATCAGATCTAGACAGTAAAGAACAAACAAAACAGGATAAAGGAAATTCAGCTCGCTAAGGATCTCAGTTATCTGAAGTTTTTCATAAAAATCTCATGTTCATGCCTAGTGTAGAATAAAATCAGATATAACATATACTGAAAAACGATACCAATGTCTCTTACCTGTTCCATGAAACGAGATTTGGATTTACACCCTTCTGCGTGAACAGCAAAGCACTTGCGGCATAACGTAGTAACCGTTGCTTAAGTCCAGATTCATAGATCAAGCTACACAAAACAAAACAAAACAAAACAAAAGATCCCGACCACTGAATAAATTGTTTCAGACCCATTACTGGTTTATAACCAAGTCAAGCACCATACTCCTACACACACCTTTCCCATAAGCCATCAAACTCCTTAGCAGGTAGAATCCATTCATTAAAGCTAGAAGGTTGTCCATCAGGGCCCAGTTCCTCACACGGTCCTTCCTCAGTTAACTGAATGTAAATTAAAAACAAGTCAGGTACAAGATAAGCAGCAAGAGAAAACAAAGGTCAATGCCTTATTCAACTTTTGCATATATACCTGAAAGGCATGGACAACAGGCTTAACTTGCCAGAACAAGAGCACATCATTATTCTTCACCCATTCCTCTATAGATACAGAGAGCAAAAACATCAGTAACAAACCTTTTTTTGCATTTTTTCTCTATAGGTGATTAGAATCTACAATTACCTGTATCACAAATACATATACGTTGCACATTTTCGACGAGGAACAAGTCGTGTGGAGGTATGAGAACAAGGCCATCTACATAACTCATGCTCCTATTTTCCAGCATCCTAAACCCAAAACACACACAAACTATCCCCATTATCGAAAAAGGAAACACGGTGAAGGCAAAACGAGGAAATGTATATTATCACAAACCGTTCTACAGCTCTCTGGACGTCCTCGAGACGAGCCGTGCTTGATGGCTTTAAGCAGACCTCCACTAGAAACACACAAATGAGGATAGTCATTGAAATCGAATCGAGCAGCTAAACGCAAGGAAGGAGAATCGTGTGTACCAGAGACGAGGAACTTGTTATCGTGGAGGGGAGTGGGAGCTGGAGGAGGAGGAGGAGGAGGATCGGTTGCAGCGAGTGGCTCTGCAACGTTTAATTGCTCGGCGATAATCGTTGGTTGAGTGCTAATTTGGTGAGAGAGGTCCATGGAAGCGTCGTGAGGAGGATGAATCGTAGCGTCGAGCATAGGGTTTTGCTCGGCAATCTCCATGGGAGTGCTCATGGCGTGTTCTGGAGATTGTTTTCAATTTTTTTCAGATTTGGGAATGGGCGGGACTCCCACTGCACCTTTTCATTTCTTTTCTTTTTTACTGGACTCTTTTTGTTTCGCAATGCACTGAAAATTTAGAGAAATTGTAAAAAAGTAATTAGCAGAACTGAAAAAAAAATAACTAATTTAAATCGTATGACATACATTTTTAGTTATTCTGTCACATACATTTTTAGCTTGGTATTTTGCTAGCTCTCCAATTGTTTTAAATTTTATCTTATATGCTAGTTTTATTTGTTAATTAATCAGATTTATAAAATAAATCATCCCTTTCATAAAAAATATCATTTTGACATTTTTCACACAGATTAAGAAAATGATTGAAATACATTTAAATTCTTATTAATTACACATATTCAACCAATAATATTTGAGATAACTGAAATTATTTATAAAATCAATGTATTTATAATTAATATTAAGCTGAAAATTGCATTGGAATTCTAAAATAACATTTTTTTGTAACAGAAAAAAAAATGTTAAAGTGACACAAACAGAGAGAGTATCTAATACAACTGTTGAAAAAAATCAGATAATTATTTCAGCTCATGGGTTAGGAACAAAAATGTTTAGCCTTTTGGTGTCAAAAATCAACATCTCGGGTTTCATTTTTTTACATTAAATCGATAATTTGGGATATCAAATGCATGTTTCAATACTCCATTGTTTCAATAATTTCTCAACACGTTTTTATGCTTTTAATTTTTGTCATGTATCTAAAGTACCTAACTTGACAACTGATCTTTTGGTCCATAATACTGGTCTTTTTAGTAAGGGTTTATATTACATGGTTGTTCTGTTTCGAGTTGCTTATCCAAATCACTGCGTAATTGAATAATATAATGATTTTTCGATGTTTAAAAAAATTAAAGTTAACCGATTTGATTGGTATAGTTGATGAAGTCTTAACCAAACATGCATGACAATGAGAAAGTACAAACATCTTTCTGGACTAACCATCATTCATATAGCGCAACACTTTCTTGTTCGACTTAGCAAAGACCCCAAAGTTAATAAATTCACTTCCGCTGCTGTAGATTGGCCTTCCTCTTCTCCTTGACAAGGAAGACTAACAGAGTACCAAAGGAGAATACACTGAAGCATATGGATGCTATGTCGAGCGACGTGTGACGACCACTAATGCCCTCGACGCTAAAGAGATTAGTCGTCTTTTCGGCGTCCGAGCTCTGTCCGTATGCTACTTCCTGGCCATTTACACCAATCCCGTAGACACGTACGAAGTAAGTTCCAGTGGGGGTCTCGCGGTCGATGGTCCAGTTGAGTGATTGAGGGATCTTATCATAGGGCTTAGAGACAATCTTGTGAGGGCAGCTTCTGTCCCTCGAGAGCTCGTTGTGTGTCTTGCGCCACGGTCTATCAACTTGGCTGATCGGTGCATAACAAAGCTTCACTTCGACGGTCTTGAAGGAAGCATCGTCATTGACTTTGGCCGATGACTTCAGCATCCATGTAATTCTCACCATATCTTTTCCAGCTTCCAATACTAAAGACAAGTATGTACAAATTAGAGAGTCTGAGATGTTTAGCTGATCAAACATAAATTGTATATACATGTATAGTTTGAAATAAAAAAAAATTAAAATTTTCGGGATCATGAGTAAAATACTAAATTAAGTTTACATTGGTTCAGTTATTGATTATCTACTATTATCTATAATTCCACTACTTTATCCTGGATTTAACAGTCATAGTTAAATTACAAACATAAAGAAAAATCATATTATTATTTAGTTCAAAATAATATATTCCACTGCAGTCAGCTCTATTACTTATAGCATACAAGGCACTTTTACTAAGATCATCTCTAATCCATACCTATTTTTTTCTCTATAATTCCTACAAAAATACTCTATTTTTGTGGGAATTATAGAGAAAAAAATAGGTATGGGTTGGAGATGCCCTAATGAATAGCGTTTAGTGGTGGATTTGCAAGATTATGAACCAAAATTTAAAATTATAAGACAAAGGCAACGACAATTTACAAACCTACTACACCAACCCTTGTGGGTTTAGCCGTGACCTCGAGTGAATTTTCAAGGTTGGTGAAGAGACTAACTTCGGTAGCTCCATGGTTCGATTCTATCGATGATGAGAAGAAAATAAGTGAAGCAAAGAGGAAAGTTTGGACGGCCATCGTTGAATCTGATTTTTCCAGAAGAGGGATTTTAAAACGAAGACTTGATACTGTAGTTATCGTGTGATCATGAGCCTTTTTAAGAGTCTAAGTGTTTTTTTCAATCGTTGAAAGTTTATCGTCACCATCATACGATTAATGCGAAAAGTCAATACTTCATTTAAGATACATTGTAAGAGATAAATTTTATCCTTAGAAATTTCAACATTTCTTAGAAATGGGAGTATTGTGTTCCATCTTCTCTAGAGAAATACCATTTTTATCTATTACAAAATAGTCATACTAGAAGTCTAAGTCCATATATTCAAATAATTTTTTTATTGTTTACACTAATTTATTTAATTTATAACATTTCTAAATAATTATAAAGATATTAATAACAAATCTATTTTAACTATAAATTTAAATTTTAGTTTTAGGAATAACAAAATTATTTAAAAATTTTAAATATTCTTTTCATTAATACACTGATTAATTTCACAATTAGTAGTCTAATATTATTATAAATTAATTTTAATTAAATTTTTTATTATAAACAAAATAATAATTTTTTTGCTAATTTTATAAATTTTATAAGTATATTCTACATTATATTAAAATAGAAGTAATTAATGAATTACTTATTAAAATTATGTTTTTTTGCAAACATACTAAAATTATGTTGAATTGGTAAACCATTATATTTTGAAAAAAATACTTTCATTAATATAAATAAATAAAATATCATTCACCGTTTAAAGTGACTAAAATATCATCCATTTTTTAAAATGATTAATATTCATAAATTATGTAATAATTTTCAGAAAAAATAAAATTGTTAACATATGTTAAATTTTAATATTTAGAACTATATATCATCTATTTAGTTATTTTTAAAATGACAGCAATATATTTTCATAAATTATTATATACAAAATAATATAAAATTTTATATTTATAATTAAATGAAATGTTACGCGCACGGATGTGCGGGTTAAAATCTAGTCAGTCTTTTATTGTTTGAGTTGCAATGACTACAATAATGATAAAGAGATGAAAAAACAGTATTAAGTTCTCTTACATTTTAGGATTGTGATTCATCTCTATATTTTCTTTCAAAAACAGATGAACTCTGTAATTAAAATCTGTGGTTTGCTCTAATGTATGTATTTATATAATAAAGATAAAATGCTATCTTATAGAGAAATGTTTGAGATGCTCAACACTAACAGATCCAAAAATACAATTAACCAAAACATTATCTATACCTCTTTTGTTATCTGGACTGAATGTATTAAAGAAGCATAACTGGTAAGTATGTGTTAAATCACCTGAACACATGAGTACGTACCACCTGTATTCAGCTAGAAACTACAAAAGATATGCATAACCAATCAAACTGAAACTAATGTATATTTTATTTTCACCTTATTCCCAAAGCATAAAAACACATAGGTACACATGCAGCCGTATGATATTACAATCACAACAACAATAAGAAAAAAATGTATTCATCATATAAAAATAGAACGGTGTTTACAATATCTGCATTCAAGCCATTTTATCATTTAGCAATCCTCCTCTAGATCTCAAAATCAGTGCTCAGCATCCGATCAGTACCAACAAGAGACAGCTTGTCCTCATACACATCAACATACCCAAACGAATACGTACCCGGTGGACACTCCAAAGCAGCTTCAAGCGACCTATGATGAACCCCACGAGAATCAACAAAGTACCCACCTTTATGATCATGCCCCGACAAACAAACCTTAACAACATCATACTTGTGTATAACACTCATCACTTCATCAAAATTCCACAACAAAGCAGCACTGGACGCACAACCAGGGCTCATAGGCACATGCCCGCAGACAATAACTCTCTGATTCAGCTCCGTCGCATCCTTAAGCACACCGTCCAGCCACTCCAGCTGCTTCTCCCCAACGCCTCCGTTATACTTAACAAACCTCCTCTCAACACCCACAAGCCCCTCGGGGCTGTTTTTCTCCGAGTTCGGGTTCTTCTCCTCAAGTATCTTCAACGCAGCCATCGTCTTGGGGTGATCCTCAGGCCAACCAACAGCACTGATGTCATACCCATCTAAGACCACGACTCTATACTCAGGCGTAGGCGAAAACTCGTAGTAAGCATTGTTATCACCATCACGAGAAGGGATGTTGAGCAAAGGAAGCAGCTCTCGGCGTGGGAGGTTGTAGAGGCAGTGGTTGCCTATCATGTGGTAGACAGGACCTTTGAATTTTTGGAATTCGTTGACGAGTTTCTTGGTGGCGGATAAAGATTGGTCCTTGGGACAGAACCCGTCGACGATGTCACCCATGTTGATGACGAATTTGAGGTGGCCGTGTTGGTTCCAGGCTTGGACAGCTTTTTGTAGGACGAGGATGCTGTTTCTGTAGTATCGAGGCGTGCCTAAGAAGGAGCGTCCGTCTGGAATGTCGGCGTATTGGACGTCGGCGATGACACCGAAGGAGAAGAGAGGTTGTGTGGTTACAGAACCCATCGTGAACTTGTCTGAACATAAAAAAAAAAATATTATGCAAACACATGACAAGTGAGGATTAAAAGATTTGTGAGAACTTAGATTATATGCAAAACGGGATAGAAAGAGTGTACATCTGTGACCAGAAGTTTCTGCTATATTTTTTCTAACAGTTGGTAGAATTAAATCACAAATCAAAGGATGGAGGAGACTGCAATTGAAGTTATTTTCGGAATAAGAATCATTAATTCATCAATGCTCGATCTCACGCAAGATTGTGAAACGGAGACGGAAGCTGTTGTAAGAGAAATTAACAAACAGCATTATGGTAGACAAAGGACTTACAACTGTATAGCTTTGCGAGATTTGTCTTCAGTTAGGATCGGTCAGAGCTACCAGCGGAGGTGCGTCGGAATCGGAGAGGATACGGAAGGTATTCTGTTTCTTATTTGCAAATCGTGTAGTTTTTCTCTCTCTGATGGAAAAAAACTACATGATGTCTCGTCCCGTTAATTAAGTACAAGTTTCTTTGCGTAACGCCTCATCAAATGGGGCCTGCCAGAGTTTTAATAAACTAAACAAAAATTAGGGTGAGTAAAGTTTATTTTATTCATTTAATTTTCTTGTCATTTGGCTGGCTCATTGATCAATATGAATACGTTTACTCCATATACGCGGCAGCTTATAATAATTTCAATGAAAATAATACATTCATTTTCTGGCTCTTTATTGTCCATGTTACACAGTTAGATTAATGTACCTTGAACTCGGACGATAAACGAACAAAAACTTTATGAAACAAAGATGATAGACAAATAATCGCTCTTCACTTCAAAATAGAGTGATTCAAAGCATTTGTTTTAATTAATAATATCAGAATTCGTAGAGGGTTGTCACGTAACACCATTCGTAAAGGTTTTACTAGATATTACTACTACAAACATACATCTCACTATATACAACACTCCTCGTCGTCGAATTCAAGGTCACGTCGTCATCTTCTCCTTGCGAAAAAAGGATGCCTCAATGCTTCACGAGCGGTCAGTCTTTCTGCCGGATCAAACCTAAGCAGCCCTTGCACCATGTTTATCAAATCTCCCGCCGAATGGTCCACATGTTGCATTATCAGATTCTGCAACGACACACACACATGAACTTTGTCAGCAACACAGATGAGCTGAAACGTTAGTAACACTTCGCTAAATCAAACACTTGACGAACCTGAAGCCTGGGAAGCTTCAATACTGCTTTAAGGCTGTCTCTTGAGGTTGCCCCATCGGGCCAATCTAAACGACCTCTTCTCACATATTTCTCTGCGTGTCGGCTTTATAACACACCAAAAAGAACAAACTACAGTTAAACACCCGGCCATATAGATGGCTGCGGATAGGATCACTTCAGAGCATTTGTTTGATTTTTTTTTACTCACTCCACTTTCTTCAGCATTTGCTGAGGAAGCGGCCCAAGAACACGCTCCATCATCGCTAGATGCTCCAGGTTTTCATGTGTTTGGAACAATGCTTCTCCCTACAAATTACAAAAATCTTTCGATTAAGAAAAAAGGGAAATACATACCCCAACATACATTAACAATCAAGTACTTCAGGTACATACCGTGCACAGCTCCACTATGATACATCCAATGCTCCAAACATCACAAGGATAACTCCAGCCAAGACCTACCACACAAACCAAGTATCTCCATCAGTTTGAAATTATTGGAAGCTAGAATTTACATGACTTGTTTCACAACAAGAGCTACTCACCTAAAATGACTTCTGGTGCCCTGTAATGTCTAGTTGATACAATGTAGCTCTGTTCCTGTCGCTCATAAGTTGTGCTACCAAAATCAATAACCTTTATTGCACTTGATTTAGGCACTCGTTTATAGGAAACATCCCTCTGTAATCTGGAACCCTGCAGCAGAAAACACAATCAATTTCCTTTAGTACATTACTACTTGGCCACACTAAGGACACATACAGATCCATTAGAAACTATACCTTGTACTCGGGAATTTTCACATAGTCTGAGGAGACTAACAGAATATTTTCTGGCTTCAGGTCCGTATGAATCATGCGCAAGTCATGCATAACTGCAAAATTAGACAAACCCAAGAGAGAGGAAAAAGCTTTAATGGAAAGAGCATAATCTCTAAAACTTTTATGTAACCATCTCAATGACAAGCAAAACAAAGATGAAAATGCAAGAGCAAGTAGATTGAAAAGACAGCAAAGACTACACACATGCTACACATTCCAAGAGTTGCCAGCCAATCTCACGGACAAGATCAATGGGAAAGGAGCGATAATTGTTTTTCCGAAGAAAATCGTATAAACTTGATCCAAGCTTCTCAAACACCTGTTTCATCCATTTAAATCCATCCACAAAACTTTAACCCCAAACATTTCCCAAGCTGGGAAAAATCATAGGCATCTCAAAATTTGACTAAAACACTTACGATACATATATGGTTACGATAGTCAAACCAGTTCCGAATTTGTACACAACTGCAAAGAATAAAATGATTTAACCTTTGCAAAAAAAAAACTTGAGAAACTATGCCTCACCCAATCAGATTTGTGATTTATGGTTGCATGATTAAAAAAAGTCAACAGATGATACTCACCGATTGCCACCTTTGTCATGTTTACCAAGCTGCTGAAGCATCTCAATTTCAATCATAGCCGCCTCCCGGTACTTCTTCACTCCACGAACAATTTTCACTGCCACCATCTCTTTCCTCTCCCTATCCCAACATTCTAACACTTGACCAAAGGTACCTACAAGGATTCCACATTTGAATAAGATACGAGTACAACACTGGAACCTGTGAAAACTATAAAGTAGTACAACAAACATATATTCATACCTTCTCCCATCTTGCTATATATTTTATCTGCAAAAACAGAAAGACCACAGACAAATCAGAACAATGAATTAGAAACCAATATTACAAATTAATTATTTCTTCAAAGCACTGGATACTGTTTAACAAGCACAACACCTAAGTTTATTCAAAGCCACTATAAGGTTAATTTGATTATTATCAAAAGAGTTTTTTTTTTTGTTGGTAATGGAAAAGTGTGATTACAGCGTGGGGTTAAGTCATCTCCCAGTTCAAACATGTAATGTCCATCCTTGTCATCTTCACGCCACGGGGGAGAATCATTACGAGCAACAGTCTTAACAGAAAGAGAAGAGCTACTAATCTCCGAAGGAGCTCCAAAGCTTGACAAATTCCCAATCTCTTGTCCACAAAACATTCCTACCTGAGCCTACACAATATTCATGTACCTTAACATATACAGATGAATACCTCCCTCTTATCCTTCTACTGCCTAAATCTATCTTTACATCTCAACACAAACATCCAAATCCAAACAATCAAGGTACATCGATCATGGCCAAATCTGATTGATAGATCTGATTGAATCCGATAGAATAACATGAGAATTGGTGTTTTCACAGATCCGGAAGAATCAATATAATTATATAGATCGATTATAAAATTTGAAGATAACAAAAAAAATCGAAGATCCGAAAGGAATCAAAGAAAAAACATAAAGTTACGATTCGTAGATTAAGGAGGTGGATAGATCTATACCTTAGGCGCTGTAGGCAACACGTCCCAGCCGAGACGCGCTCTCTTTCGGGGACGGCGATCCATGTGTGTGTGAGGAAACTCGTGAACGCGCTCCATCTCCATAATCACAGATTCGAACGGATCGAGTAAAGAGAAAACTAATAGGATGATTTTTTTCAGAGAGCCAAACGGCGATGGAGATAAGCTTTTGGGTAAAACAGAATCGTGGTCTAACCCTAGTTTTAAACCAGAGGCGAAAGAGAAGCAGTCGGGAACGATCTCGACCGTCCACGTGTAAGAACGTAGTGTAACCAGGGTTAGTTAGAACTTGCGCGCTGGAATTAACTAGAGTTGGGTTGGCGCAATTATTGATGGGGGAATATGCTAAATGAAAAACAGCAAGAAGTGTTTTAGGTTTGTCTTAAAACGACTTGCAGTTTAGATGGAATAAAGATTTTTTTAATTATCTTGTCTTTTCCCCAGCCGAATATTCCGAAACTCCCTCTTCACATTCATAACTTTTTTGAAAATTTGGTCAACAGAAACTGAAGATTTTCCAAAATTTAAAGATTTTTCTTTTTCAGTATCTCAATTTCAACTACTCTATCTCAAAAACTACAATCTTCAACAGAAATTTACAGTTTTTTTTGTGAAGAGAAGCAGTACAACCACACGGAGCTTTGGTTACAGAGAGAGTCCTAGTGACCTCTTAACTCCTGAATATAATGACCAAGTTGCTGAGCACCAAGGAACAAGGCATCCGCAGCCAGAATTACCCCAAACTACAAAACATGACATGAGACCACTACTCAATAGAGGAATAATAATTGACAACAAACAACAAGAGAGATTTTGGAAACAAAGAAACTCACCAGACGAGCAGTAAATACTAAACGGTACCCCCAACCTTCTTTCGCAGCTTGAGCTCTTTGTTGGTCTGTCCAACTGCAACCAAAAGGATCTATAAGCATAATGCCATTTGCTGATGATGTACAAGAAACACATAATCCATGCTAGTTTTCTCCACATTGTCTTTGAGACCTTTAGCAATGAGTAAGTCTTGAGTAGCAGAAGAGAGAATTACCCGAGGAACTCAGAAAACCCCCCAATCCCAGCAAGCTTCAACGGCTGAGAACCTTCTGTGACTAGATCCTACTTCATGATGATTTACATAATCAATGAATTAGTCATCCATGTAGACTTTCTGATACGGACACGAAACTTTACAAGAAAAAAGTACAAAACAGAAAGCTGTAACAATTGTGATATAACCTCGTCTTCAGCAGACTCTAAACCGCCTTGCACCCAGAAAATATTCTGATATCCAGCATTAATAAGTAGCTCACAAGCAGCTAAGGATCTGACAAAAAAACAATTGTTGAATGAAGTATAAATTTTGAGAATCATTGAACAATAAGATGAACCCTGTGACTCACAGTTGTAATATCAACATACTAACTTAGATTAAGACTAACTTTCATTTGACAAAAAAAAACACACAAACTGAAAACACTCTCCACTGAAATTTGATTTGACTGCTGCTTGGGATCATTTGTCACAGAGAATGCTGATACTCTAAGACTATAGAAACTGTCATTTTTAATGTAATAATCTAATACTACTAGCTACCACTATGATACTAATTAATGTATCACATACCTCAATCCTTTTTGGCAAGCAACGATCAGCTCTGTTTCTTTTGGGAATTTCTCCTCAACCTTTGACAAGAAGAGCCTGGAAACGAAGTAGAAAAGTAAGAACGAAATAAGTATGTGAAATGAGATAGGTTAGCTTACTATCGTAGACATACTTATTGAAAGACAAAATAGGTGTACCACTCCACCATCCACCTGTAGAAGTGAAAACATGGTGAAGTCAGTGTCTACAACCGAGAGCAATATAATGAAATGAGTGTATTCAAGTTTCAGTCTATATTCTAGATGGGATTAGAAGATGATATACATTGTAAACATATATATAAGAGGACAATACTTTGTTGATCCAACATCACTAGAGCCAAAAGATCATATAATCATAGTGGTGAAGAAGAAGTACCCATAGCAAAACTGGTGACCTTTTTGGAAAGAGTTCCAGCGTCAAGGTTGTCTTCATTGTCGAAGATAGGAACCCAGTCAGAGCCTTTAACCCATGCCTTTTAAGAAAAAATACAACGAAAATAGAAGAACACATTAATGAAACACTATTGTCAAAGAGTATTATGATATCTGACTAACATTGCTCAATAAGACGCATCAAAATGAGGAATAGCGACAATGCTCATAGACCCCAAACTAAACTTAAGAGAACATTACATGCTATGGTAAGAGATACTAGTCATTTCTTTACAATAACATGGCCATTTAATGGTGAAGGTAGAGGCAATCATCATCTATGGATAAGTTCCAAACAGCATAGTAAATGACCCAAAACACGCGAATGTTACCTTGTTACGCTCGCTAGAAGGACGGACATCGAGAAGAGGTTTGTTTGAAAGCTGAATAGCATAGCCTGCTTCTCTTGGTGTCAGAAGCTTCACCTTTCCTTCTCTTAACTACACAAACAATAAGATCATTGTGTGCCACAATAACTCAGATGTTCCAATTTTTAAGACAAATATGCAAAAAAGAGGAACTTACCAAACCATCCCAACGCTTCTTAGCAGCAGCCATGTCTCTCATTTGCTTCAGATCAATATCTTCATCAACAGCTTGCATCTTAACAACACCTACTCTCTAACCATTCACAGTTTCAAACAAACAAACAAACAATGAGCCAAACAATAAAGAGAGTCAAATTCGACTTTCGCATTCCCATTAACCAAATCAAATGCTGAAACGTGAAACTGAAACACTACAGAAACGATTGAAAGATATGGAGAATCGACAACTTACAGAGCGGCGAACAGTGGACAGAGATGTTCTTCCTGTGGCGAAACTAACTGAAGATGACATTGAAGAGGTCATCCTCGAGCTCTGTTTTCTGTAAAGACTAGAACCAGAAGCTAACAGAGGATTTAGAATAGGAAAGGATAGAGACTCCATGCTTTAGAGGTTATGAGCTTTTTCAGCGAGCGGAACAGAGAAGGGATGAGACTTTGATTATCCAGGAAATCTCATCAACTTCGAGTAGTAAAAGTCGAAAAGGATAAATCTTTGAAGAAAAAAGAGATATTCAGTTTCGGGCTATTGGACCGATGATTAGTTTCGGCTTCATCGAAACATTCTTTTAGAAACCGATTCGGTTCTCTCAAACCAAAAGCTATATATCCACGACACGACCGCAAGTACTTTTACTTGTTTTGTTTTGTTTTGTTTAGAGTTTGGATAATTTTAAATATTTACATTTTGGGAAGCCTAGGAAGAGGGGACCAATATGTATGGGCCAAGAGAAGCCCATTTACATAATCTTTAAGCATACTCCCTCCGAAAACAACTTCCACATTGACTTACCATATAACCAATGTTTCTTAAACCGAACCTAAGTATTTGAATTATGGTTTAAAATGGTTTGAGTTTGAATCTGGTTCACAGATTATATAAAACTAGAGATTTTTTTCCGCGCTTCCCGCGGATTGTGTCTTATAAATTTATTTTATTTATAATATTATTTGTCGGTTTTTTTCTTTTACATTAACTTCTTATTTTTCCAATGTTAGTATTTTTTTTAATTTAAATTTATATGTTTATAATTTTTCATTTTTCTTGTTGTAGATGGAGAATTATATTTTTTATTGATGGTTTTTTTGTATGTGACATACACGTTTTGAAATTTTAAAAATAATGTTTTATATAGTACGATTAACACATTAAAGAAGAGAAACATATTCATGCACATTTTACACAGGTTTTATATGCATAATTTTAAACATTATATATGTATATATTATAAGTTTGAAACATGTAAATGCTTTCTAAAGCTAAATACTTGTTCTGAGTTTACATAACTTATCGAAAGTTTTATCTCTTTTTAAATTCAAATCACAGAAAAAATATCAAAAAGTCAGTATAGATGGATTTTTTGGGCTTCTAAATCAACACTGAAAAATTACATGAATCAGATAACAACAGTTTTATAAAGAACTGGATAAAATTTGACCGAGCCAAAGATTTTCACACAATATGTTCTTTCTTCTTTAAATTGCGAAAAGCCTATAGGCACAAGAAAAAAAATCATAATTTTTGTTTTCACTTATATAACATTTCTTTTCCTTTACACACATAGTTTATTACACTGCTATAAGTAATGGAGAACTCTATTCATATAAGATTCACATATATGCATTTTGACAAAGAAGAATTTTAGCCATCTTAAGTTTCGGAATGGACCAACTTCAGTCATATACACTATATTTCTCTATGATTCAAATCTTACAATTTTAATATATGTGCAGATTTCCATGTGAAAAAGCATGCACGCCATCTATCATTCAACCTATTACTTTTTTCCAAAGTAAATACTATAATCCTCGTTTGGTTAGCTCCACAAACTAATCTCTTTGGATCAGTTTACTAAAAAATATGGATACTAATGTCAGAAAAGAATATAAACACTATCAACAACAAATATTGGCACAAGACTATTTGGTTTAAGGAACATATTCCACGTAATGCGTTTATATCATGGCTGGCTTTGCGGAGAAGACTGCCAACCAAGGATCGTTTGAGGCGTTGGGGGTTAAATGTCTCAGGAACGTGTGTCTTTTGTAATCTGGAAATAGAGACTCACCATCATCTCTTCTTTGAGTGCTCTTTCTCTCGCTTGATATGGGAGCCTTTTGCTGCTGAAGTTTGGATTTCTCCTCTGGCTGATCTACACTCTATTTCAGCCTGGATCAATCAACCTCGCGTCAATGCAGATGCACATGCTACTCTAGTCATTAAGCTCTACTTTCAGTCAGCCATCTACCTGCTGTGGAAAGAGCGTAATGCTCGTGTGTTCACAGCTGTCTCCTCACCTTCATCAGTCATCCTTGGCTCTTTCGACCGTATGATGCATGACCATCTCCTCTTTTACCCGGCAGGTTCTTCTTTCTCCTCTTCTCTACTTCTTTTTATCTTTCTTGTATGAGACCTCCTTAATGCTTTTTTTTACCTTGAGTTGTTGTTGGTTGTTTTTGTTTCCTTGCTGTAATAAGTTGTTTAAAAACAACAGTGTAACCTTTCAGAAAATGATAGTCTTAACATCTTATCAAAAAAAAACAACAAATATTGACTTATTTATGTGAATATATATTTTATTTTCAATCATTATAGTGGACGAAGATTCACCTCATCATACTCACCATTTTACCATTTTAATTACATAATTTTACATGAGCTTCTTCACCCTTTCCGGTTATTTTCTCTTTATTTATAACTACAACATAAAGTTATGAACTATATATATTATAAATTAATAATTTATTTACCCTTGAAATTTCTAGTAATATCAAAAGTCGTATGTTAGTTAATTGTTTTCTAAATGACGTCTATTTCTAATTTTTTTTGGATGAGAATATTTTTGGGCTGCGAGATTTTTCTTTACCTGGCCCACCGGCAAATATTTTAGCAGCCTATTATATATTTTTCTTTGGTTTTATAGCGTTCGGACCGGTCCGAATGGGATATTCAGTGATGTTACGTGATACAAATCAATGAGCATGGGCAATAGTTTTTTTCAAGTGACATGGCAGTTTGATAGGTGATGATTATTTTGCCTATGTGGCACCTCTAGAAAAGCTAGAATTTAGTTCCTTTTATATAGTAGGATGATTTATATATACAAATTTTAAAATAACTTTAGAAAATGTGATAAATAATTATAATAAACATCAAATATAAAACATTAAATAATTTTATTTTGTTCATCCAATTAATGGATTTTTTTAAAATTGTTTTGATCGTTTTTTTTTTCGGTTCAATAACTTTACAACCTAATTCAACTACTGGTCAGTTTAACAATTTTATGATCCAACCCAACTATAAGACGGTTTATTGTAGAATCTTGTTTAACTATCAGATCGGTCCGGTTCTAAAAATACTGCATATAACCAACAAGAAAGACATTATCAATGAACAATAAAAACCAGTCAAAAGTATTTTGTAGGAGCAGTCAGAGAATTTGACGAATTGGTTAAAATCTATTATCTGTTGATTCCTCAGAGAGACACAGAAACAAAAACTACAATACAAAACACATCCCAATAAAATTAAAATGAAAAAAACTCAAATACAAATCTTTAAACATCAAACCCCATTCTTTTCACTCGTTAATTCGGTTTCTGTCCAACCAATCCACACTCTTACGTGCTCTCTCCATCGGCTGAGACTTATCTCTGTATATGTCCACACTCCTCCTCGACCTCTCCATTTCCTCAAACGGAATCTTCAGCTTCTCAGGTCTCTCTATGTGGCTCAGCTTGTATCCTTGAAACTTCAGCCTGTCTACGCTTTTCCTCGGTTTTTCTCTTCCGTCTTTGCTCTTCTTCGGTGCATCTACGCTATGCCGAGGAGGGTGTTCGCACCCTCCTTCCATGCTTCTTCTTGAGAAAGAACTGTTCCTTTTCGATGCGGATTTCTCCACAGCGCACACAAACTTCTTGAGATGGCCAATGTACTCGGGAAAGAGTTCGAGATCGCAGTGGTTCCCGCCTTTGAGCCATAACGGTTCGTATTTCTCTTGGCAGAGTTCCCAGAGCTGCTTCCCGTGTGAGAAGTCAACCACATCATCCGCCGTTCCCTGCAGATCAAGAATCTTTCACCATAAAACTTATGATTGAACAAAGGGTCCATACCATACAAGAAAGAACTGAAACTTACATGGATCACGAGGACAGGACACCTCACCAGCGAGATCTTGTCAATGTTCTGAAGAAGAAGATGATCAAACAAAAGGCTGTCAAAGTAGGAAACATTATGCAAAGAAACCAAAAAGGGTATTATGATGCTTACCTTGTATATGTCAAACCAATAAGTTCGCTTAACGGAATACATGACTCTAAGCCCTGAAAGAATTGGACTATGGAGAATAGAAGCTCTTAGCCGAGGCAAACGTGCAGCTAGGTCGACGGTCGGACCACTACCAACAGATTGACCGTATAGGATAATGTTCTCCTGCTTTGCTCCATAGTTCTCTTCCAGACATTTGTAAGCAGCTTCGATATCAGCATAAGTATTTTGCTCGCTGGGCTGCAACAAAACAGAGATTTATGTTCGCAGTGTAGATGGGACCAACATAACTAAAGAGAGGCTTAGGATATGTGGTTACTCACCTTCCCTGATGATTGGCCATACCCTGAATAGTCATACCTGTAAACACCACAACATATTTAGAGGAATTAATAAGTGGAAACTGTGAACTTAGGGAAGTAAATCCTACTAGATTCCAATTCAATTTTAAGACAAGACAGAACAACAAGGTTTATAGTTTATGCTTTGTATGAGCCAAAAAGGTGTTTCATCAAAGAGTTACATTTTTGGCATTTCAATACTTTGCCTTCAGAAACAGATCTGAAATGTCTAGAAATTTTAAGTTTTTGCCTAAAGACCATTGATGTCAACAACACAACCGAAACATCAAACTCAAACCCACATTTTTGTCTCCAAGGACTATTGTAGATCTCGATTAAGAACAACAAACCATAAAGACAAAATCTTCCATAAACAACAAGACTTTTCAAGTAAATTCCTAAAACTTCCAGAAGATTATCAGCTTCAACACACTAAAATCAATTTAATTCAACCAAAACCTTAAGCAGAGTTCAGCGATGAGATTATCAGCATTGAGAGCACACAACTATTCTAGATTCTGCATCTGGAAGCTTCAAATCTACTAAAACAGAGCAATTAAAAAAAAATCAAAACTTTCTCAGAAAGATCTGTACTAATAAATTAAAATCCAGCTTCAGCATCAGCAAGAGAACACAAAAGAAAAAAAAAAGGGAACTAACCCCATCAAATTGACGCGGAGGTGAATACTAAGCTCGATGAAGAGCTCGTACATCTGACCAATATCAGCAGCATTCCCGTGCGAATACAGAAGAGTCGTAACGGCCATAGGGTACCTGATGTACATGGCCACGATCTCCGTGCCACGCCGCGTGGGGAGACGCAAAACGTCGACGTTTTCTCGGTGAGGAAAAGGGTCCATGAGCAGAAGCTCCGTTGCTTCGTCTCTGATGATCTTGTACGACGGCGGATTCGGCGGAAAGAAGGCTAACTTCGCCGCCATTGATGATGTCACACCTCCCATATCTCCAAGTTAAGTCCTTTTCTCTCTCTGTAAGTCTCTGTAAAGTGTATAATAATAATAATAATAAGTGAAGAAGTAGTAGCTGGAGTTGTTTCAGAGAAGAAGACGAAGCTGGTGATGATTGCTACGAAACATTCCTTCTCTTACTTTTTTTTTTTTAGAGAGACGAGAGCTGATGACCGGTGACCGATTTGAACCTTCTTCATATTCTTGTTTTCAACGTAAAAAATTTTAATCTTAGTTTTAAAAAAAGTTTAAAACTTTATTATTATCGAGAACTAAAATGGGGATCTTGTCTGTATTGAGACTCTAAAAACAAAACCCTTGTTCCGGAATTTATTTATTTTTAATATTAACAGTTTTACATCTTTCAACATATAAATTAACAAACTCAAATATATTTCCATTAGTTTATTTCACTATTCGTAATTATTTTCAAATGTTACGGTTATATATTCTAACTATATATTTAATTTAGCTTAAGAGAAAAAAATATTAGAATGCTATTTTGTAGTAAAAAATATGTAATAATTCTAACCTACGAGTTATCCTAGTGCTTAGCCTTATAAGTAACTCATGAGAGCATGTGTGATCTCACATGGATAAACATCATAGAGTCCATTACAAGTAAAAAAAAGATTCTAAAGTCACAAGTTTGTGTAGCTTAGATTTGTTTTCTGCAATGTTTTAATGAAAGAAAAGAACTTTTGGGGCTACTATTCAAATTTTTAAGATACATGTATAAATGAATTTTACAGGTTGTAGAGTTTGAGGGTACACGTGGATGGTTGGTTGCCCTTGAAAGAATTTACTGGCAGCATCATGGGTTAGGAGGATGGGGACCAATCATCCATCCCTCCAACCTTTTTCTTTTTGCCGTCAAATTTTTATATTTACATCCTCTCTGTTTTTTTGTCAACTATAATAAGTCTTATTATGTAGCTTTCTTAAATTTAAAACGATCAACGTCGATGAAGATCTCATAGGCAAGTTGGCTACAACACTTTGTTTGCTACTCCTTTCTTGCGTGCAACAAAGATGGTTTAATGGGATATAAAGAGTAAAACGATTAGCATTTATCTTTTGTGTTCAAGAAATTCAAAATCTTTGGTCCATAATGGTTCCTTAGTTAGGACCAGTCATCGTGACTTTCTACCTAGGACACATACCTTTGTTCCTAATTTTGCATATGTTAAGGAGAAATAAATGGTCTCCAGCCTCCCGGTGCTGTTAGCATTGTTTTTATAATTAGTTTTATTTGGAGTGTACAATTCAAAGTTGGGTTCATTCTCCCGTGATTTGTAAGAGATTCGTAGCCTAATAAAATAATGATTCAATAGTATTGTTGTTATTATAAAACGTTGGTGATGGATCCAAAACTAATTAATAGAGGAAGGCAAAGAGACAAGCGTGAAAACAAATGGAGATGACTGGTCGAGAAGCTAAGGGCCGAGGTTGGGATAAGAGAGATTGGAAGAAAGTTCCAAGACAAGATCTGGCCGAGAAATGAATCATCAATGTCGCTCTATTCTCATACACTTTGTTTCCTCTTCTTTTTTCTTGTAATTATCTTCTTCTTTTTTTCGTCTATTCTTTCTTATGATGTTAGGCTGTTGTTACACATGCATGGATATATGGACCATTCATTCTTTTGTATCCCGACAAATGTTGCATTTCCATATTCTGGTAAAGCGACTTAACGAGCACGATTGAGACTTTTTAGCTCATTGTTTTTTTTTTTGTTAGTTTAGCTTAGTTAGCTATCTTAGTTTAGCTTATCTCCTAACTTAGTTTAGCTATCGTCTTCATTTGTCCCAGCTTAGTTTAGATATCTCACATTCTCTAATTAAGACTCAGGTCATTTTTTATAATAGTCTGAGCTCTAGGGTTAATTAGCTTATCTAGTTATCTTTGTCAGATAGGTTTTCAAATACACCGCGACGTAGACACAACTATTAGAACTCTTTAAGAGCTGGGTTTAAGGCCCTCCAGTTATGAAACACAACTATTAGTCTCGTCGCATATTGGACAAGAACATTGCACCTTCATCTTTGATTACCTTATTGCTTAACCTTCCCATTCCGAAAATGTGTTAGCGAACAATATCTAACCCACAGGTGATATGACTCGGAGGATTAAACGCATTGCTTCTCCTTCAAGCATCATAGGAACAAATCTGACTTCGACATGACCTAATGGTATGAATGGGATAAATAATCCTTGTTCTTTTTGTTAGCTTGTAGAAAGATTGTCCAGAAAAGAAGGCAGTGAGGTATTATGAAGTGATAAGGATTATAACTATGAGCGACCACTTACTGGTGAAGACACACTAGCGACCATCTAGTTAATTACTTTACTCTGCTCTATTGTTTCCTTCACTACGTACTTAATGCCAAGACCTGTTTCCTTCACTAGTTACTTATGCCAAAAATTGTTCATGTGGTCCTAACTAGGAGGAATACTGAACGGTATATGGAATACTAGAGTACTAATTAAAATCTATTATCATTGAGTTTATTCTATATTATTTTACATCTGACTTAGAGAGAGTGTCGCAGTTGTCTGTAATTCATGTAAACGTTAAATCTGATGCATTTTCTAAAGAAAAAATTGACAAAGGAATGAAAATCAAGAGGTTTCGTACTAAAAGCATCACACAACTCACAAGCGATCATATACCTTTCACAAATTGTTTGTTTCTGTTGATACATCAATTGTTGCATATACAGTATACCTATTTCAGTTTATTCTCTCTTTCAAAAACGTTTCTTTGTTTTAGCTTTGAATAAGTATCAAAACACACAACAAATAATAATTGAGCTGACCTGCAATAATCTGCAGCATCCAACATATCTCATGGACAGCAAGAGAATGAATTCAGCCTAAATCTTTGTGAACCAGCTCATTCACACCTTTGAGTTTGTGATTGGAGCTATTTCCATCACTGATTATCTTTGTTTATGGGCCCTCATGTACATACTACAACTCTTAAAGACACCAAACACTTGCTCACATATAAACTAGACTCATCATGTAACTGTAAAGCTTAAATAATTGGTTTGTGACTAAAGCTGTTATTTTGATTTGACTTCTGATTAAGTGGCCATACCACTGGACATCGATATAAATGCTCTGAATGACTCCATGCATTATTTGTTTTTTATTACCTCAATTATGCTAACATTGAAGTTGCACAACATAAAGCAGATTCTCCTAAATTTGAACATATTGTCCTTTTGTGAGATGCATTTCTTCCTCTTTGGCTATAAGAAACAGAATTATCACTACCCTCAAACCATACAGATAAACACAGAAGAAAAAAAAAACAGAGAGAAGAAAATGAGTAGGATTTGTAGATTTTTGTTTAGTGAGGTTGAAACAATCTAAAAGAATGTCGTGAGAGTTTCAAACAGAGGGGCAAGAGGGCAACCATGTACAAAGCTGAAGCTAACTATGTGAAGTATGGTAATCCCATAATTAGCTTATATTTTGGTATTGGCTAAGACTAGAATCTAATATATGCCTGACTTCACATAATCAGCTCCAGCTATGTACATGGTTCCCATTCTACCACTTTGTTTGGCATCTCTCCCGCTGTGTACATGATTCTAGCTGTTTCTTTGCTTTTGCAATTTCATACCATAATTACAAGAACAGCCCGTACATCTGACCAATATCAGCAGCGTGCGAACACAGAGGAGTTATGATGTTCACGATCGTTGCCATCTTTGTCCCTCATTATCTTGTTTTGGAATTTTATTCTAAAGTAAACAATCCAACAGTCACTTAACACGTTGACAAAGTAGAAGCATATGAGGAAGAGAATGATGAGCTCTGGTCTCAGAAATGTCTTGATAAACTAACTTAGTTTAGCTATATCTCATAACGTCTTAATGTCAATAGTTTAGATATCTCACATTCTCTAATTAGGACTCGGCTCAATTTTATAGATAGTCTGAGCTCTACGGTTAGCTTATCCAGTTAACCTTCTCAGATCAGTTTTTAAAATACTACCATGAGGCATGAAATAGACATGCATGATATGTGATAAGGCCCCTCCAATTAGGAGATAAAATTTTAGGCTCATAACATATTGGATAAGAACATTGCACCTCTTCACCTTTGATCACCATATTGCTTAACCATCGATCAAATATATAAATTACTTTAAAAGAAGCTTCGCATTCAGAATTCAAACAAACAAAAAAATCTCCAAAGAGTGTAAGAATCTCGTCTAAACAAAACGCAAAAGATATAAAGAGAGTAAGTAAGGGTACAAAGAGATCTGAGTCTTAAAATCGCCTTGGGCGCTCCTCCGCTACATTCACTCTGATAGCTCTACCCTCCATGTTCTGCAAATACAAGACACAAAGAAAGATCGAATGAGAAGATCACCACAAAAAAAAAACATGTAACCTGCATTAGCATAACCATATGAGGAAGGTACCTGTCCATCAAGAGCAGCGATAGCGTCGTTGAGTTCAGTCTCGTTCGACATTGTGACAAACCCGAATCCACGTGAACGGCCTGTCTCGCGGTCGTAAACCACACGAGCTTCCACAACTTTGCCATGCTCACTGAAAACTTGCTCTAGACGACCGTTGTCGACATCCCACGGTAGGTTTCCCACGTAGACTCTGAATGCAGGCTCGTACACCCGAGGCTGACGTTCTGGGCGTGAGCCTCTTGGAGCTGCCTTGTTTACTGTCAAAGCCCGTCCATTCAGATCCTGACAAAACATGAAAAAGACCAACCGACAAAGATGCTCAGTAATGTTGTCACAACACACAATCAGGTTTTACAGAATACACAACTCCATTGAGTTGCTAAAATGTCTCAGACACAAACACTTCAACGCAGATGCAGCAAATGGGGATAAGTAGTGAAGAGCTGAGATCAAATGCCAAAGTCTCCACATTCAATTAACAAGAAACTGCTTTCAACGAGCAGAAAAGATGAAAACTTTGGTTGGATTAAGAGCAAATAAGGGCAATTATGAGCCACCACAAGACATGCAACTACTTGAGAAAATGCTTGTTAGCATAGAAACTTACATAACGGTTAAACTTCTCAACAGCAGTCTCAGCTTCTTCGACCGTACTCATAGTCACAAATCCAAATCCACGACTCTGATCGGTTTCCCTATTGTAGATAACCTACAACCAGAAGAGTCCAAAGAATAAGTTATGACTAAAAACATTATCTCTTGCAGTTAAATGAAAGTGAGAGCTTAGAATAACATGAACTACACATATATATACACTCAAAACCAAAAGCATTGAACATCTAATGTCAACAGATACGAACTCAATCCACATAATTCTCATCACTACAACAATTCTCTCGAACCAGATATGCTCCAAACACTTAAAAGCCAAGCCCTTTTACTATCTTTCATCCATTTTGACTCACATTTGATGCAAATTGCAACGCACAGAACATACATGACCTTCAAAGCAATGCATAGTGAACAAAAACACATAAGTAGAGGCTTATACGAACTCAATTCACACAATTCTAATCACTTTCAACAATTCTCTTGAACTAGACCGGAGATTTAATCCAAAGAACTTCACTTTATCTCATTTTGACTCACATTTTGATACACAGAAACACATACATGAACGTGAAGCAATGCTAATGAACAAGTAGAAGAAGCAAGTCAGAAAACCATATTCACCTCAGCGATTTCAACAGTACCAGCTTGCTCAAAGAGCATAGCCAAGGCCTGGCTGTCAACATCATAAGCCAAGTTTCCGACGAAGAGCTTAGCTTCCTCCGGTGGCTCCGGGAAATCGCCTCCTCCACCTTCGCTCGCATCTCCTTCCTCTTCCGAGAACGTGGCTTCAGGCTCGCTCTCCTCAACGGCGACCGAAGCGCTCACGTCTCCGCTTTCCTCCCCGTCTTGCTGAGCCCAATCAGAAGTCTGGGCGACGGAGGAGATAAAGGTGGATTTTTTGAGGTGGGTTTTGGAGTTGAGAGAGAGGGAGAGGCTGGAGAAGGAGAAAGGGAGGTTAGTGCGTCCGGTGAGGAGAGAAAAGTTGGAGAAGCAGCGAGTTTTGGAGGAGTGGATAGTGGAGAGTGAAGGATGGGAGAGAAGGGTGGAGGAGGAAGAATCCGCCATGGCAAGAGGCTTTAAGGTTGAGGTCAGTATTGAAGAAGCCATTGGAGAGATAGGGAGAAGAGGAAGGGAGAGGGTTTTAGAACGGTGGGAGAGATAGATAGGGATAAGGAAGGGCCGAGACTGCAAGAGACAAGAAATTTCGATACCAAATCGAATAAACTATTTTAAATAAATATAAATATATGCACTTCAAAATCATTAAAAAAAAAAAGAAAAATCGAGGGAAGGTTATAATTCAGTGGTTCAGTCTACGGTTTAAATTTAATTTGCAATGAGCTAAACCGGTTATGCTATTTGATATACATTATCCGCCACTCTCATAGTCTTCTTCTTCTGAACATTTGTGGTTACCTTTTTTACGTTTGAACTCTACGATTGGCTGGGCCGGTCTCGAGCATAAGCGAGAGAACCGACTACTTAGGACATCATATTTCAAGCAAAAAATTTAGTTGTATATATGACATAAAAATTTTTTTACATAAATAATAAAGGCATAAAATTTTAAATGAGTTTTGGGCATCAAAAAAAAAAAAAGAGAATGTTGGACCAGCACTGCATTGGCAATGTTCAACTTTTTTCTATCTACAGTGCCCTACATTACATAGTCATGGTTCCTCGTGGTTATAAGAAGTTTTGGACTTGATACTTGCATTAGCCTTTAGACCATTCATAATTGAACATGGGAACGGAAATGAATTTTTAGTTAGCGTACGTCATCTGAGGATTGCAATGCCATTGATGCATTTACCACTGGACTACTTGCAGATTTCTAATACTTGTCGGCCGAAATATTTCTTATAGAAACAAAGGCCGGAAGCTGGAGCTTTCTTCTCTTCCCCTCAGGGCCGCTACTGTGTAAGTATATAACTCGTGCGAAGCCAAAATATATCGTACACAATTTGCAAACAAAGTTCAGAAGACGTGAAAATGTTTTTAACTAGTCATGTTTGTTAGGTTAGGTAAACTAGTTCTCAGGTTAAGCACTTATCGGATCTTCACCGAAATCTATCAAATTTCTCATGTCAGAAAACAAGTTTTAGGAAGATATAAATTAACTATCAGTCTTGCGAAAGCCATAGTGGTATATATATAAACTGCCTCAATCAGTTTCCCTTTCTCCCCACTAGCTCCATACCAATCAAAAAGCACATATATATATTTTTTTCTAATGCAATTGCATTGCACGTGCCTAAAGCTAAAGGTTTTCATTCATTACCTTAGAAAGAAATCCTTGGGAATTCATTGCTCGAATGTTCAATCTTTTCCTTCATGGTTGGTATACTTTTTTTTTTTTTTTTATAACTGTGGGGATCCGGCGTCCGAGGTCAACCGACTAGTCCCACGAGACCCACGGCACTCTACGTATTATTGCGATTTAACGCTAACCCGAGTGGCCACACGGGGTTTCGAAGCCGGGTCCGTATTAGGACTTTTGCTCCCTCAAAACCACTAGCCCATCACCATGTGGTTACTTTCTTCTTTCTTTGATTCATCTCGTTTCGTTTTGGAGGTAGCCCATGAAGGCATGAACTAATCACATGTGTACTATACTTTGAATAGAAAATTTATTTTCCACGGTACAACGTCACATTTTCTTTCTCGACATCAAACCAGTCTGAAGCTGATTTCATTTTTTTCCTTCAGAATCGATCAAGTCGCACTCTGAGCTCTAATAAGTATTTGCTGAGTTTTAACCAAGATTTGGAATTAATAAAACTCACTATAATCTCTCAGCTACAAAGAATATAAAAAGTAGAAGCCTCAAGTACCCTGGATGGGTAGTTAAATACCTGACAATTACAACTGAATTAACCGAGCCCAACACGTGGACCGCACAAGCTCAACTGACACACACATGGCCATTAAAAGTTCCAAAAACTTCTTGCTCGATAGCAGACCTATTAACCTAGCTATATCTTCATGTGTTTGGGAATCAACAAAGAAAACAACAATGTGAAACTTTTTCTAACTCGTTTGATGTATAATTTTCCATCAATCAGTGACTTGGCGCTTCGAACCTTCCACGTCATAATTACACCAACTACAACATAGTCTTTTGTTGCAACAAGTAACCACAAAATCTTATTTATTCTTCTTTTCTTTTTCTTTTCTTTTCTAAATGAACTAATGTGTTGCACATGTGACATGACATGGCCAAGGAAAAGGAGTATATTATATTGGTCAGTTATACAGAGAAAAACAAATAGTTAGTTATTTTAGGTGTTACAAATTTCAAAATTTGAAAAATCTCCACAATCAGTGGACAGTAGTCAACACGAATATGAGACCAGTCCATGAAAAGTACGGCTGCTGAGACACATGACTGGTCACATGCATTATTTTTTCCTAATTTTAAGGGTAATTTTTATTTATTTTACCACAATCGATGATGCATCGACCAAAGTGAAATAGATCGTGGCTTTGGTCAAGCATTGACAGGCTCGAACAACTTTGACCCATAAAAGTTACCCATTTTACAGAAGGGATCCCTTTACAGAACATTCCAAGCTTCTGAATGATGAAAAACACCGCATGTGCAGTGTAAATTTGTAACTAGCAATCTTCTCCATCATGATTCATGAGTACGCACATTTAATTTATACCGTATTCATTTTGCGATGGGTCACTATAGTCAAAACAATTAAACGAGAAAAGAGAAGACACAAATTATATTTATATTGATATCAAGATCAACACATCTGCTCTTGTTCCTACAATTTCAACCTAATAAAAGATTCCTTAAAACAGAGAATCCTTACAAGGATCCTAAAAGAAGCAAGCCAGAGGTTGTATTCTCCTTAATTTTACCTCCAAAAAGAAGAAAAATCAAAAGAGAGTAAATTAAGGAGTAAGGAAAGTTATAACTTAACCCCCTTAATTGGTGCTTTACTATATAATTTTGTTTAATTGGCTAAAAGAACTTAAGTGGAAGGCCACCACAATCAGCAACGTGAACCCTTGCGGCAATTCAGCGCACCAGAACCCACCGTCAATGGCCCAACGAGAGAAGACGGTCGAGCTCCAAGGCTCGAAGCCTTGGCATAGCTAGAAGAGGAAGCACCACCGGAAGGCGTAAAAAACGCACCGTTTAGCAACAAATCACCAGATGATCTCCAGTTCCAGCTCTTCCACTCGCTCTCCGGCGCGTCCTCGTGCTTAGTCACTTCTTTGCTAAATCTGATATTCGGGGCCACAAATCTGTTCCCTTGACTATTGATAGTAGGATTAGCACTCCCACCAATCGCGTACATCTCCCAATGTGTGTAGTCATTGTTCACCACATGGAAGTACCCATGTCTACACCTATAAAACATCCAACATTGGTCCTAAAAATTTAGTCACGTATCACAATCACATTTATGTATCTACCCCAAAATAATCAAATACTTTTTTTTTACCTTGGCATTCTTTGAACAAGACCTTCACCAAAATGGTTAAAAGCAATAGTGATTTGCATATTCTTGTCACGAGTGTAAGTATCACTATGACCAAGCAACATGACCTTATCATGATGCGTCATGTAATTGTTAGACAAAGTAATAGCCGTCGAGTCCATTATAGCATCAATAAGCCCGTCGTCACAGTTAGACAACGAACAATGGTCAACCCAAACATGACTCCCCCCGAAAATAGACACACCGTCACCGTCCGATATTGTTCTCCACCCGAAATGCCGTGGGGAGCTTCGCACCATAGCGTTCCCACCTGGCTTGCAGTCATGTATATGAATCCCGTGAATGATAATGTTGGTCACGTACTGGATCGTGATACATGGCCCACCAGCTATATGTACAGACGCGCCACGACCGTCTATGGTCTTGAAAGAGTTCATGATGAGCTCTTCTTTGAGATGAATGGTCATGTCTCGCTGGAAGATGATCCATAAGGGTTCGTCTTGAATCACGGCGTGTCTTAACGTTCCGGGCTTGGGGGTCACTGGGTCGTCGTTTCCTGAGTCGGTCACCACGTAGATACGACCGTCACGGCCGCCGATGGCGTTCTTGCCGAACCCGATGGCGCAGTCGGCGAGACGTTGGCGGTTTTTCTCCCAGTTTGAG
Source organism: Brassica napus (assembly GCF_020379485.1). NCBI lineage: Eukaryota > Viridiplantae > Streptophyta > Magnoliopsida > Brassicales > Brassicaceae > Brassica > Brassica napus. The sequence goes on from NC_063434.1 coordinate 8,252,038, forward strand.
TCGCATCGCCAACAGTCGTCGATAGGGTTACCGGTGCTACATGAGAGATAGCCTAGCTTCCTTCTCGCTGCAACCGACGCATTAATGCTCCTGCAACAGTGCACAACCAACGAGATCAGATACTATTACAAAAAAAACAGTTATATTTATAAAGTTTGCATTTTTTATTTTTATTTTTTTGGCTTTATTTTTATTTTTTTGGCAAAAGAAGTGTCTTTTATAACAGTAAGCTGAGAAGTTGGGTTTCAAGTAAAATGTGGGTTTAAGCAAAAAAAAAGAAGTAAAATGTGGGTAAGAAGAGAGAAGATTAGTACTTGTGAACTTCTTCGACGATAGCTTCTGGGTCTGGAACTGGTGAAGAGAACATCAATGGAGAATAGAGAAGGAAGGAGACTATGGAGATAAAGAGCTTCTTCGTCTGCATTTTCACTATCAGTACAGAGTAACTAACTAACTCTCTCTCTCTCTCTCTTGGATCTAAGTGAGAGAAGAGGGAAAAAATATGGAAGAAAAGAGTTTTGAGTGGGAATAATAGAGAAGCTGAAACTTTGGGGGTTTATATAAAGATGTAAAGGACCCCCCATATACTATTTGTTATTGAAATTTTCTGTTTAGGTCCCACTCTTTTATTTCTTTTTATACAATAATCCCAAATTTGAACCAATAGATTGCTTACACACGCTACAAATAAAATCTTTGATTAGCTTATTGTTGACATTAAGCAAAAGCTACCATTCTAATTTAGCTTGAAATGTTAATACTTTCCAAATAAACTCCACTTGCTCTGTTTAGCGGCCAAATAAAAGCAGTATGAAGTTGGTTAATTATAAGGATCCAAACTTATCAACCATTCTAGTTGATAACAAACAGAGACGAAATGCTCTGTTTATAAAATGTCAAACCAACAAAAAAAGGTATCAATTTATAGCAGTTCCACTCAAAAAGAATTTAACAAAAGTTTGAGATGTTATGTAAATCATAAGTTCATAACTTATTATAACGATGCATCAGAATATTTATTGCCTATAATATACTGAGAAGTTCTTTTTTGCATTTCATTAGACTTTACATCGTAGGCTTTAGATATACACGTCCGTAAAGAATCAGTTGCATATACAGCAAAAACTAAAATACATCAGAAAGTGTCCATATCAGAACCGTTGATCATGAACAAGGCTTTAATTATTCTGAGAACTAACTCTCCAACCATATACTATAGCAACACGTTAGGTAAGGATGTCAACGAAAAGCGAATACAAACCAACAGAACATGTCAAGTAATCGAGTATCGGAAAACATAAATGGCAAGCAGCAACAATAGCTATAGAATAAGATGGAAGAAAAAGTACTATAAATTTGCTAATAAAACTGTAGGAACAAGTCATGCAATTAGTCGAGTGATACTGTCAAATATACAGTTTAAGAGTTATATGATTGTTTTTATATATGGCATTTGTTTCTCTCAGATTAAGCTCATTTTCTTGGAGTTTTCTTCTTCCTATTTTACTATTGGCTTATTTTTATTTAAATCATAAAATGTAAAGGAGATTAGTTACAGCTATTTTCTTCATGTTGGTGAAAATGACGTGAAAACAGTAACATTTTTTTTTCCTTTCACCATAGTGCTTTCCACTTCTTAATGCACCAATTACGGCAGGGGAATTAGATACGAATCTATGCTCTTAAAGTCCTTGGTTAATAGGCAATGGTAATGATAGGTTAATGTGAAAAGCATTGGAGAAATGTAAATAAGAGAAAGTATAAGTGGGACATGTAATGCCTCGTGATTTGCAGGTTTTACGGGATTCCTTTCAATTGTTAGGTTGGTTATTTTGACAGTTTAATCAGAAAAAAGCATGCTAGTCTTGGGACAACGTGATCAAACGATACGGTTGGTTAGAGAAAAAAGAGAAAATGAGTACAATAAAAAGAATAAAATAACAATAAGGTCACTTGTTACTAGAAAACAGTAAAATAAAATATAATATTTTTTAAAAAAAATATAATAATTTTTAATAGATTAATAACATTAGACCATCATGATATTCAATTAATCAAGATATAGATATACTGATTGGACCGACACTTAATTCCTCATACTAAAAACAGATGAAGTATTATTTCAATCAATAACACCCTTTTTAAATGCAAATTACATATTAAAGTGAGTTACGCTATCAAAAAGAACTTGATCACTAACGAAATATTACTCTAATGGCTAAAAAACTCTTGAATCAGCTAGTAAAAAGCTAAAGATCATATGTTTAAGTTTCGATGAAAGAAAAATGAGAAGAAAAATACTCCAAAATGTAGCTAATTTAACATGGTTTAAATTTCTGCTTAGAAAATGTACAAATTTTCAAAAAACAAAAACTTGATCGCATGGTGGGAATCAATCAAGAGAGAGGCCCGTTCACAAGTCTTCACACTCACTCAACCTACAATATTTGATAGGAAAGATAAAATTGACAACGACAAAGAAGATTTGAGTAATCACAGCACATGCCTCCCAATACTTATTATTATTGTTTTAAGGGCAAAGCAGACAACTCTTGAATAAATTTGAACAAAAAAAAAAAAAGCAGACAACTCTTACATGCGACATATCCTTTTCCTTTTGTTTATTGTCCGTAAAGTTCGCCGAGAATTTGAACATAAGCATCATCTTGTTGTGGCATCCACTCATAAATACAATACGTGTCGCATTCATGCTATCATCTCAAGTTTCTTTTTTCGTCGCTGTGGACCTAAATTAAATGATCACTTGTGTTTAACGGAATCTTGATTGAATCCAAGTCTTGGTGATGTACAACTTAGAAGGATTCCAGTGAGAAACGATGAAAGAAAGCACAATGTTTACGTCTTCTTTCAAATGGGTTCAAGGAAAAATGTTTTAGCATTCATTTAGCATACAATTAAGGGAATGGTTAAACCTATATATGCTCAAACCTTGAAATAAATAAACAGAAAAATTAAGCGGGACACATTAAATCTTATATCATATGTTAAACGTATTGCTTTAGCACAAAAAAAATGTAGAACAACCTATTGCTATCCAAAGCCTTATAGCTTCTCATATGCTAGAGAACTAGATATAGGCATCATGATAACTTTTAACATGCTTCTTCAACATGTTGTTGTTGTTGAGTTCTGTTTGGATACGTGACTCGCATCACATGAAAACATTACTCTTAAAATACACCTTTTTCCAACAATCTTCTTTATCAGAATCCAAACTTAAACCATGAACATAATCATAAGTCTCGAGAGCATATCATTGGGAGACAATCGGTCAAGGTAATGGTCTTTCATACCCCTAAAAGAAAACGAAACAGAAAAGGCAGCTGCATTAGCAAATATATGACTAGTAAGTACTGTTAATTTCAGTAGTTAAACATAAGAATTAGGAAAGCAAGTTAAGAAACGTCTTAAGACCCTACTGGACCGCTGGGCAAACTGATACATAGGCTCACATTCTGGTTATATCTAAAATTAAAGCCCAGTAGTTGATTAAATTAAAATGGAAGAATTCATCAAAACTCGTCTTATAGGCTAAATTATACATTCATAAGGTTCTTATTTTTAGATTGTAAAATAGAGTATTCGAGATGTTTATGGGTCCCCTTTAAATATCACGCTTCGCTCTCACCTTTAGTTATAGACTTATAGTAAAACCAATACATGGGACATCTTCAACATCGTCTCATTTTTTTCTTGCTTTAGTTTCAGAGCTTGGCCTCCTCTCTTCACTGTCTTTGGGCTCTCATTGACCTCTCTTTTCAAAGCTAAGTGTACAAAAGAGTCCACGTCCACACTCGAGAACTCAACGCTTAATTTTTTCCACTTGTTTTGGACGGACGTTTATCAACTGGTATCATTCATACACCCACGGAAAAAATGAAAAAAAAAAAAAAAACTATACGAGTTGGCTTCGGTACGAAGAAAGCCAAAACGTGGAATGTGAACGTATAGGACGTTTTGTTTGATGCAATTAAAGATATTTTGTTTGAATCCATGTTGTAACCGACACAAAGATCCATGCATGCAGTGTAGTACACGCCAAAATACTTGGTTTAGCCGGAGAAAAATATCGACATTAGTGGGCTATTACTTACCAAACACTTGATCATAAAATGCGTTTATATGATCAAATTGAACATATAAAAGTGGGCTCTTACACAAGTTGTCAGAAAAAAAGAAGAAGTAAAATAGAAAGTAGGTTAGCTGAGCTGAACAAACAAAAATACAAAGAGAGAAAAGTTGTTTGGGTTGTTTCGTAATCTAACAGTTAGCATCTTATTATGTTCCAAGACATTCTTTTATATATAAACAGATGGTTTGGTTTATACTTGGCTTACCTTCAACCGATCGATTCAAGTCTTGTGCATTGTCATAAAATAAATTGTCCTGACAAATAAATAGCAGAATAAATTATTGGATATGTTCAGTGACTGTCTGTATTATTAAGAAATGCAGGAACACGTGAGTAGAGGTTGCAAAAGAAAGAGTCAAGAAGGTGGCAGAGAAGCGGACCACACCAAGTAGAAGTGTGTGTTCTGTTGATTTCGCCACGCAAAGCCAAAAGAGACTTAAACTGAAACGGCCGAAACGAATCTTAAATGAAGATTAAACTCTGTTCTCTCTCTCTCTCACTCTCTCCTTTTCTCACTGGCTGGGCTCTCTGCCCCAAGTCACCACCCTTTCTCTGCAAAAACGTCTGCTTCTTACCCTAACATATGTCTCCCTTCTCTCTTTCTCTCTCCACACAACGATCCATTTTCTATTATTATCACCCTCATCCATCACACTCTTTTATTTACCACTCTTGCCACACAGAACCTTCTTCTTCTTCCTCATCTTTAACATATGTCTGAGTTTACTACTGTTTGAAAAATGGGGGAGACTAGGAGACATTCTGTAGATGTTCCCATCACAAGAACGCTCGTGGCTCTTAGAAGAGTTCGGTCACTTAGAGATCCTTGCACCAACTCAATGAGCAAGTTTGCTTCTTTGCTCGAAAACGTCAAATGGGAAACTGCTTCCAACAATGGCATCTCACTCCAGTTTGTGAACAATGATGGTCCTGTGGGTTTGATTCCTTTTCAATCATACTCGATCATGGAGGAGCTAGAGAAAGGCTGCGACCTTCACAAGGTGCTCAATGCTGAAGGAGACGCTGGCTCCACCAAGCCAGCTAGCTCGCTTAGTGATTACGGTAGTCCAATGACCTCAGCAAATCATAGTTATAACGATGAAGATGTTGATTATGCGAACGAATGCAACCGCGGCTGCGGAATATCCTCTTGCTGGTCAAAAACACCTAGGTACAGAGGATCATCAAACCAGTCCTCTGACGTAGAAGATCATCATCCTCTACTCTCTAGTAACAACGAGAGCAATGCTGCGACACCGAGGAGTCACGAAACTGTTACGTCAAGAAGTCTAACTCAGAAATACAGACCAAAGTCTTTCGACGAGTTAGTAGGACAAGAAGTCGTAGCCAAACGTCTCTTGACCACCGTTCTAAGAGGAAGAGTCACTTCTCTTTACCTCTTCCACGGTCCTCGCGGCACGGGTAAAACATCAACCTCTAAGATATTCGCTGCTGCTTTAAACTGTCTCTCACAGGCACCACATAGTACTAGAAGACCGTGCGGCTTGTGCAGCGAACGCACTTCCTACTCGGAGATAGACTCGGTTAAACTAAACCGGCCTAGCTACCTCAGGTCTCTCATCAAAACCGCGTCTCTTCCTCCGGTCTCATCTAGATTCAATGTTTTTATAATCGACGAGTGTCAGTTACTGTGTCAAGAAGCTTGGGGAGCTCTCTTGAACGGTTTGGAGAATGTCTCTCAGCGTTCGGTTTTTATTCTGGTCACGTCAGAATTAGAGAAGCTGCCGCGTAACGTTCTCTCGCGGTCTCAGAAGTATCATTTCTCTAAAGTGTGCGACGTGGAGATATCGAGAAAGCTGGTAAAGATTTGTGTGGAAGAAGGTATTGAGTTTGATCAGGGGGCTGTTGATTTCATCGCTTCTAGAGCTGATGGTTCGCTTCGTGATGCTGAGATAATGCTTGATCAGTTGAGTTTGATTGGTAAAAGAGTAACAACGTCTTTGGCCTACAAGCTTGTAAGTTAGTTAAACACATCTTAATTTCTTCATGTTTTTTTTTTAATAGGTGAGAATAAAAGTCACGTTTTGTTTTATTTTGCAGATTGGGGTTGTTTCTGATGATGAGCTGCTTGATTTGCTTGATCTTGCATTGTCTTCTGATACTTCGAACACGGTTATAAGGGCGAGGGAGCTTATGAGGTCTAAGATAGATCCAATGCAGCTTATTTCGCAGCTAGCTAATGTCATTATGGACATTATTGCTGGAAAATGTCAAGAAAGTAGTTCAGCAACCAGACTTGGGTTTCTTTCAAGGCATAGCTGTAAGCATGCACCCGAATGTGATTATTTCAATATTAGCGTTAATGAGTTTGACCTATTGTTATATTTTATAGCTGAAGAAGAAATTCAGAAATTGAGTAACGCGTTGAAGGTACTTTCTGATGCTGAGAAACACTTGAGAGCATCTAAAAACCAAACAACCTGGCTCACTGTGGCACTTCTGCAACTTAGCAACACTGAACCGTCTTCTTTTGCAACTAATGAAAATGAAGTGTGTTTAAAAAGACAAAGAAACAAAGGTCAAACTTATATATAATGTTTTTTTTTTCATTATTCATGTTTCATGCTGCTAGCTATATAACTGACTGTGGTACTATGTGTAGATGTAGACCTCTCCAGCACATCATCGGATTATCCTGGTGATGTGGTTAAATCAGAAACCGAAGAGTGTCAAGAGAAAAACTGTAAAGAAACAGTTGAAACTGTGTGGAAAACGGTCATAGAGTTGTGTTGTTCAGATTCACTAAAGAGATTTTTGTCGAAACGAGGGAGGTTGACTTCTCTTATCATTGACAAAGGTAACTTGTTTTTCTTTTCCAAAGAGACTCCAAAGCAGCTTTCTTGATAAGTAAATCCATATTTTTGTTTTCAGTTTCAGGTGTGGCAATAGCTGAATTGGAGTTCTACACACCTAAACATGTAACAAGAGCCGAGAAATCATGGAAAACGATTGCAGACTCGTTCCAGTCCGTGTTAGGATGCAATGTTGAGATCCAAATGAATCTTGTTATCTCTGCGTGTTCACCACCAAAGAGTGCTAAAGCAGTTGCTAGTCTTTTCTTTGGACTTTTCAGCTGTTCTCGTAGACTGCTACACAGGTCTTATCCGACTACTACTAGAACAGACTACGATTACGCAACTAAGGAGCAAGTAGTTACAAATTCTCTGAGAAGTTGCCAGGGAAATCTCTTGAGGGCTCGTAGTGTGCGTTCTTCAGCTAATGCATCGTCTAGAATGAGCAGTGCGAGTGATCAAGGCGATGCAAATTCTGCTCTAGGTGACAAAATGTAAGAAGAAGATAAGACATATTTATTTCAAATGTTAACTTGTTTTGTGTGATTTGGATAGCTTACTGAAGTATGCTCTGACTTTGTGCAGACCAGAAGATGACGCTAATGTGTTGTGTTGGAGGAGGACTCCCCTAGGCAAGGTAAAACATACTTACTAGTCCTGAGAAATGGGTATGGTTTGGTTCGGTCTGAATTAGAATCTAAATATTCAACGGTCATCAATGTCTTGATAGGGTGAGGAAGAGACACAGAACAACAAGAGCTCAAGGCTAATTGGCCGTGTCCTTCCCTGCACTGAAGCTAGTTAAGTGAGCTTGATGACATTCCCATTTTGTGGAACCTTTAGCTAATCAATTGAGACATGTTATGGGACAAGTTGTCGTAAATAGTTGCATAATGTTGTTTGAAGACCATATATATATAGATAAACATATACGTAACTTTTAAGGGAGAAGAAACAGTAGTATAGCGCTTTCCTTATGGTAGCAAGGCAGCAAGTGCTAGAACCTTTAATCATCCTCCTCCTCCACCGCATGCAACGTTTTTTGTCTATTATATCATCAGTTACATGATTACATCTAGAGAGCCCTTACATCTATGCTTAATCTGATTAAATATATTTCGATATTTTCTATGAAAACTGAACAAAATGAAAATCAAGATTTTAAGCGAATAAATTCGAGAAAATATACTTGTATTATTGAAATTAAAATATTCTGACTTTTAAACTTAATAACCGAGAAATAATTCTGGAATACTACATGTTTTCGTTAATTACATCCACTAAAACTTACGCTAAAGTTTTTCATTATTAATTTACTACTTTCACTACTAATACTTATCCATAAAAACCCTAGTCCGCTGCCTTTGGGAAGGCGACACATGCTAGGATCAATCGGCACCGTTGAAACCGAAACACGTGGCGTGAGTCTTTGGTGATGAGACCTTTGATCAGAAACCATTAGCCGTACCAGCAGCCTCCATTCGTAAAAAGCTTTGCCTTTTTCTCAATCCAATCTTCTTCTGCACATTCCTCTAAAACACAATCTACTATTTTTTCCGGTAAAGTTTCACCCAGCTTGAGACTCGAGTTCTACTATTAGATCTAAAACTCCAAACCTCCTACTTCTTGAGTGTTCTCTTCGTTGGAGGTTTATATTTGATATTGTTTTGGCTCAAGAGCTTGGCCGACGACGAGGTGAGGTGATAACACTCAAGATTTAAACATCACATTTACTTTTAAAGTTTCAATCTTTCCCGGCTTAGATCTCCATTTACGTCGGTGGCATTAGTTTTAGGCTTGAAAGATTCAAGTTTGATATAGCTCAAAGCTGTTCTCTTGGCTGATTAGATAGCTCACTGTGTTGATATCAACGTATTTGATTTTGACGATGTTTCAGTATCAGGGTATTGCGAAAGATGGCGTCAAATGAAGGGTTTCTAACCGATGAGCAGAGAGAGATGATGAAAGTTGCAACCGAGAATGCAGTGAATAATCCACCCGCGCAAAGGCCTCACTCGTCTTTGCTCTCAGAGCATATGCACAAACCATCTGCTACTGCTGCTGGTGGGAAAGCTTACGGTGGTGGCTCGAATGCTGTGAAACATAGAAGGTCTCACGCCGGCAAGTCTGTCCGTGCAAAGAAGGGTGAGTTAGTTTAAGCTTGGAGCTGTTGTTAATTGCATATATACATTAGCCATTTAGTTCAATGGACTTATTGTTGTTTCAGATGGGTGTGGTGGGAAAGGAACTTGGGGGAAACTTATTGACATTGATGCAGACTATCATATTGATAGGAATGATCCAAACTATGACAGCGGAGAGGTAGTTTCTATTACACCCTTTCCTTACAAGATGAAAGTTATCATCTTTGTGTTGTGTGTGTCAGTAAGTTCAGTTCTGTTTATTGTTATATGTCAGGAACCGTTCGAGCTTGTTGGCGCAACTGTTTCAGACCCGTTAGATGATTACAAGAAAGCTGTGGCTTCCATCATTAATGAATACTTTAGCACTGGCGACGTTGACGTGGCAGCAGCTGATCTCATTGAGCTTGGCTCAAGTGAATACCATCCTTACTTCATCAAGCGGCTTGTGTCTGTATCTATGGATAGGCATGACAAAGAGAAGGAAATGGCCTCAGTCTTGCTCTCCTCGCTGTATACTGACGTCATCAACCCGAGCCATATAAGAGACGGATTCGTCCTGCTGCTCGAGTCGGCTGATGACTTTGTGGTTGATATACCTGATGCTGTCAATGTCCTTGCTTTGTTCCTCGCGCGTGCTGTTGTTGACGACATACTCCCTCCAGCCTTTCTCCCTAGAGCAAGCAAGGCGCTTCCGGTATCTTCCAAGGGATACCAAGTAGTTCAAACTGCGGAGAAGAGCTACCTATCAGCTGCACACCACGCGGAGCTAGTTGAGAGAAGATGGCTTGATGCTTCGTTTAGTGACCCCTCTGGTGAAAGTGGACGACAGGAGATGGAGGATGAGAAACTCAAGCGGTTCAAGGAAGAGGTTGTGACCATCATTCATGAATATTTCAATTCAGATGACATACCTGAGCTCATACGCAGTCTTGAGGACTTGGGAGCACCAGAGTATAACCCGATCTTTCTCAAGAAGCTGGTGACACTCGCTCTGGACAGGAAGAATCGCGAGAAAGAGATGGCGTCTGTTCTCCTCTCTTCTCTTCACATCGAGATGTTCACCACTGAAGACGTTGCAGATGGTTTCGTCATGCTCTTGGAGTCTGCGGAAGACACAGCTCTTGACATCCTGGATGCTTCCAACGAGCTTGCTCTCTTCCTAGCTAGAGCTGTGATCGATGATGTTTTAGCACCGTATAGCCTCGAGGAGATCTCTAGCAGACTAGTACCAAACTCGAGCGGGACTGAAACAGTTAAGATGGCTAGGTCCCTTATCTTTGCACGCCATGCAGGAGAGAGGCTTCTACGTTGCTGGGGAGGTGGAACCGGTTGGGCAGTGGAAGACGCAAAGGACAAGATCTTGAATCTTCTGGAGGAATATGAAAGCTCAGGGCTGGTGTCAGAAGCTTGCAAATGCATCCATGAGCTAGGCATGCCGTTCTTCAACCACGAGGTGGTGAAGAAGGCGCTGGTCATGGCTATGGAGAAGAAGAAGGACAAGATTGTGGTGGAGCTTCTCCAGGAGAGTTTCGGTGAAGGGCTGATCACCATAAACCAGATGACCAAAGGGTTCACTAGAGTCAAAGACGGGCTTGAAGATCTTGCTTTAGACATCCCAAACGCAAAGGAGAAGTTCAGTGAGTACGTGGAGCATGCAAAGAAGAATGGTTGGGTCTCGTCTTCGTTTGTAACTTCTCTTACGGAAGATGCTAAGCTAGGCTAAAACCCAATGTACAAGTTTGTTTCTCTCTTGAGCATCATCCATCCCTTTCGTTGTTTCTTTGCACTTTTTTTATGCTTTGAGAATTCTACAAGGGAGTTATAATCTTTTAACGGATGTTAGTTAAAACGTTTGTTTCTTCAGGGACCAGTTTTTAAAAATAAAGAACTTTGGGGCTATTTTGTTAGAAAAGCGGAAATATTGGATCTTGTTTTAATTAAATCTTTTAATTAACTGAAGTTGAAAGTGAGCATCAATATATGCTTACTACTACTACTAGCCAAAGAAGGAAAGAAGTGTCGAGGCTAATAAATCTGAAAATGAAATTTGTAATTCCGAAACTACCCTTCGCTCTTTCTCTCTTCTTCTCACTCTCTCTCCTCCTCGTCTTCTTCTTCGCCTTCCCGTTAACTTCCCTCCGCCGTCCCGTCTCCTCCGTCGCCGTCGTCGACGAAGGGATACGGATCCGTCGTGGATACAAATCCTACGAGGCTTACATCCAGCACCAGCTCAACAAAACTCAGAACCCGAAGCTACGGAAGGTGTGGACGACGCGCGACTGGGACAGGAAGGTGCGCGTGTTCTCCACCTTCTTCCAGCGCCTCAGCGACGTCGGTCTCCTCTCCAACGGATCGAAAGCGCTCTCGATCGGAGCTCGAGTAGGCCAGGAGGTTGCGGCGCTGAGGCTGATCGGCGTGGAGGACTCCATCGGGTTAGATCTGGTGCCGCGTCCGCCTCTGGTGGTGAAAGGTGACTTCCACGCGCAGCCGTTCGACGCGGAGACGTTCGATTTCGAGTTCTCTAACGTGTTTGATCACGCGCTTTACCCGGAGAAGTTCGTTGGGGAGATCGAACGGACGCTGAAGCCTGGAGGTGTTTGCGTGATACACGTGTCGCTTCATGGGAAGACGGATAAGTACTCGGCGAATGATCTGTATAGTGTGAAACCGTTGGTGAAGCTGTTTAAGAGATCGGAGGTGGTGGAGGTGAGGAAGATCGATGGGTTTGGGCTTGACACGGAGGTTGTTTTTAGAAAGAACAAAGATTAATTAAAATTGTAATTTTGATTCATTTCATACCACAGATTCGTTGTTAAAGCTGTTTCTTTTCCTTTATTGGGTGTATTTTTTATTTTTGTTATACATTTTTTTACCATTTACTATAACTGTATTATCACCACTGGTCGAGACATTAATAAAGTATAGATTTGTTTTTACGATTGATGATAGTGTTGACTTACTTTCTATTAATATTCTATCTTTCTGCTAAGCCGAAAGAGGTGCAAATGAGAATGCATATTGGCCCACTATATACCGACATAAAGTGGGTCTATCAACATCAAACATCGCTTTTGGTAAGAAGATAAGGGGAAGCAGAAAGAAACTGAAAGATGCAACTTGGGTTTAGAATTAAGGTGGAGAAGGTGTGTATCAGAGGTCATATTCGTAAGTTCACTGAGAAGATCTCAAAGATAAATTCATGGTAGTCGTCCAAGTTCAGGTCTCAAACGGGAAAGACCATGTTAACAACTTTGGAAGCAAGTGAGATTTTTACTCAGATAGCTAAAAGGTAATAAATGCTCAAACGAGTTGATCAAGCTCAAGAAAGGAATGCCTGGCTCATGCATTTTTTTTTTAATTCTCAGTATTGGTATTTACTATGCATATATATGGCCGGCTAATTTACTTGGTGCAAAAATGAAAACAAATACGCAAACTTTGGGGATCAAACTTGCTCACTGATAAAGGAATCAACTAGATTCAAAAGAGTCGAGACAACTAGAGTCAAAAGAAACAAGAGAACAGACGGGTATTGATCTCAAATATGGTTTCTCACACCTTAAGATTCTACCCTTTTTTGAGTTTCCAAGTTGTTGCAATTTTTGAAGAAAGTGCGAAACAGAACCATATGAGACATGCTCACAGATCGATGACTCGAGACAGCTTCTGGATCCGGTTAAGTAAGAAGTCCCCTTGCTTGATTGTCGCCTGGTAAAGTGCATTCTTTGCATCAGGACGGTTAGTCTCCAAAACACCTGCAACCTTGTCTATCTTGCAGTGAAGCTTCCCAGCTGCTATGAAGCGTGACAGCTCTCTGGATTAGAAAAAAGAGTAAACATGTCAAGTCAGGTTATAACTTTGATTGATCATGTATTGTTACTGCTTCTAAAGAAAGAGCTGGGACACTAAAAGAAAGCGTTTGTTGGTGTGCTTACTGATCAATGAAATCCACCGAAACACCAAAGGCGTTTGCCATCGCATCGACAGTAACGCTCTTGTAAGATTCTAAAAACTGAGAGTACACCACCGTTCTCACTTCCCTCATGTAGAACCGGAAATGTGGGTTCAAGTAACGATCAAACTTTATCTGCTCTGCCATTCCAGCTGTGGAAATACACCAACAATGAAGCTATTATTAACACACAGAGTAATAAGCAAAACACATACACAAATGAGAGAGTACAGTATCTAATCAGATCACTCTATTGAACTAACCAAATGCTGAGAAAAACGCCTTGTACTGGCATTCGTACAAGGAGTTCAGGAACTCGGAAAGGAATGGTATCTTCCCAAGCACGGTTAAGATCTCAGGTGCGTCAACAACCTGTCAAATTAGTAGCACTTCAGCATTTTACTCAACAAGATTCACATCCTCGTAGAGGAACTACAACAAAAGACAGATTCACATCACTTCGGTAATCACTCGGCAAACTAAATGTTATCCTCCACACTCAAAGTAGAGGACTGAGGGATCGACAAAATACCTTTTGCTTAAGAGAAACTCTATCCAGAGTTATGATGCTCGTCAGCACGGTGTAGAAAATGAAGGTCTCATAGGGAAAGATCTCATAAGTAGTGAAGGTTGAGATAGAATCCAGAAATAAGCTGGCAGCCTTCTTGAAGTTTCTGGTGGACATGCAATACAAGCCTTCGTAGACCTTTAGCCTATTCTTCCTCTCCCAGTCACCACCCTCTTCAAACAACCTGGCAAGGGAAAACAGAAAGTTTAAGAACAAAGATCTCAGTTGCACAATCCACGAAGGATAGTTAAGAAAAAAACGCAGCCAAAGAGCCTAATCGACACTTACTTTTTTGCTTTGTCAATGCTTTTCGACACCAGGTCGAAATCCATGTAGAAAAAGGCAAGCTGCAGGGTATAGAACACAAGGTCCATCTTTTGGCCAACAGCAACGGTTTTTCCTTCAGTGAGCTTCAGTTGCTCCAGAGCTTTCTCCTGAAATTCACAAAGCAAAGATTTAGTTGCCAAGGAAGTTCTATGAAGTGTGCATGATGACCAACTTGACATGCTCACGTACCTTATCACTAATCCTAACGAAATACAGAGCCTTAGCAAGATGTGCTTCACGGACTTCACTTTCTCCCAAATTCTCTTCAGCATCTGCAATCCTACACAAAGTACAACGAAATAAATAAGTAAGAGAACATCAACACTACAAATATGAAAGATAAGATGGAGTGTTTTAACACACCATAACAAAGGCACAATTATCTTAACCTCAGTCTCTCAAAATCATTACATGAGCTACACAATAACATCCAATTCAAGAGCTAACTCCACCTAATCTCCCTCGTTTTCTAATAATTGCATACAAGTAAAATCCAATTCAAGAACCATTTGGATCATAATGCCAGAGTTCCCCTACATCAGTGTGAAACAACATACACTAACAGGAAGGAAAGCTTACTTCTCGTCGAGCTTTTTAAGCTCTTCCTCGTTGGTAGCACGCATAGAATCTAACAAGCTCTGATCCAGTTCCAGCACAGAAGACGCAGTTAGGGTTTCGTACAAGGGAGCCATACCTAGAAACAACACCAACCCAACTTGAGATGACCGATGAAAACATTTCGATTGATTTAGAATCAATCTCACTGATTAGAGAGAAAAGGAAGCTAACTAACCATCGGATTTGATGGAATCCAAGACGTCAGACTTGAGCTGGACTTTCTCGATGTCCTGCACATCGGGATGAGTGAGGAGGAAGAGCTTGTGGGCTAGAATAAGGTGAGGCTGCTGAGATCCTTCTGCTCCACCGTCCATGGCTGCTGCGAATCAGGAATAAAAAAATACTCGAAACGGAGACGGATCTGAGCAAGAGAGACGAATAAATGAAAGTTTTGTTTTCTTGGGTAAGGAGGAAGAGCGAACCCTCTTCCTGAACCAGTGTCTTTCTTTGTTTACATTAATCTTAATTTTCCTTTAAACTGAAAATATTTTTAAAACAAATAATTATTAGTATTCTTAAACAAATGAATTTCATATTTAAGTAGACTAATTGTGTTATTGATCTAAAGTAGACTAATTTTATATAATTTAATAATTTGTGCTAAAAAACTTTAATTAAGTTGTTAATGCAACCGTAAGTTACATCATTCACAGTAACACATTATTCAATTCATAGAAAAATAACACAATTATTCCGGAAGCTAAACGCATAAAACCTTTGAACACAACAAGAGATCAT
Organism: Brassica napus; assembly: GCF_020379485.1. Lineage (NCBI taxonomy): Eukaryota > Viridiplantae > Streptophyta > Magnoliopsida > Brassicales > Brassicaceae > Brassica > Brassica napus. Next base: position 8,267,351 of record NC_063434.1, read on the forward strand.
CTAATGTCATTCAAATAGACTCTCAACTCCAACTAGACGTGATGGTGAGTGAAACAATTCTCTCTAGATGCCTTTCTCAAGCATCGCTCTAACTCTCATAGGAAGTCCATAAAGACGAATAAACCCAGCAGCATCCGCTTGGTTGTAGATCTCACTCCCTTCAAACGAAGATATGTCCTGTCTGTACAGACTGTTCGGACTCTTACGCCCTGTCACCGACACTGACCCTTTGTACAGCTTCAGCGTAACGGATCCCGTGGTTTTCTCGGTTAACTTCTCCATGAAAGCGTCCATGGACTCCTTAAGCGGATCAAACCACCTTCCTGCGTAAACCATCTCTGCGTACTTCAGAGCTAATGAGTCTTTCACCTGAATGCTCTCTCTGTCTAGAGTGAGGGACTCTAGCTCCTGCACGGCTGCAAAGAGGATGGTGCCTCCTGGGGTTTCGTAGACACCGCGTGACTTCATCCCGACAAGACGGTTCTCCACCATGTCGATACGGCCAATGCCGTGTTTTCCTCCTATTGCGTTTAGCTCAGAGAGAAGGGTGGCTGGAGAGAGAGCCTTCCCGTTGAAGGACACTGGAAGTCCAGATTCTATCCCGATCTCGATGTATCTGTTAAAAGTAAAATTAACAAACTCCAATCTATTACAAAGCTCTTGAACTAGACTCACACAAAGGTTTTAGAGAAAAAACAACTTACTCAGGCTGATCAGGAGCATCTTCGGGATCTACACTCATCATGTACATATCTTTCTTAGGCTCGTTTGCTGGATCTTCCAATATATCACCCTTTCAAAACAAAAAGATGTTTGGTTTCAAAAAGGATTCATACAGAAAAAGATACGACATAGTATCAACAGTTGGACTTTTGTTTTACCTCGTGACTAAGGTGCCAGAGGTTCCTGTCACGGCTGTAAATGGATTTCTTTGTCACGGGGACAGGAACGTTATGCTTCTTGGCATACTCAATAGCGTCTTCTCTGCCTTGGATCTCCCATTCTCTCCATGGTGCCACAACTTTAAGTTCAGGGTTTAGCGAAAAGAAGGTCAGCTCAAACCGAACCTGGTCAATCAATAAGTCAAAAGATAATGTAAGAGTCCGATAAGTGTGTCTTTTCGATGTGACACTTTAGCTATATAGCAAGACAGTCCAAGTAATAATTGCCTGGTCATTTCCTTTGCCAGTACACCCATGTGCAACAGCGTCAGCTCCAACTTCTGCTGCTACATCTACCATGGCCTAATCATTTAGAAGTTGGTATTAGAGATCATAAGGAAATTCAAAAGATATTTGGGTTCCTTCGTACTCATATAAAACCTCTTGAAGCGTTACCTTAGCAATGACAGGTCGAGCCATGGAGGTACCAAGCAGGTATTTTCGTTCGTAGATGGCACCAGCTCTTAGACAAGGGAATATGTAATCTTTTACAAACTCCTCGGTGAGATCCTTAACGACCAACTGAGAAGCACCACTAGCCTTAGCCTTTTGTTCCAAACCATCCAACTCTTTTATGCCCTTCATAGATCAAAGCATTTAGAGATTGAGAATACATGACTCGAAAATGCTACACAAAACTTCATTTCTCAACTAAAATTAGTAAGCAATTGGGTTTTAAGTAGTAGTGTATGTACCTGACCAACATCTGCGGTGAAACACACAACTTCACAGCCATAGTTTTCCCTGCGGAACACAACAAATAATATAATGTAAGAGTAGTGAACAGAAGAAACGTTCATGAAACAACAAGCTATCTAAACTGATTGTTTCTAAACCAGAGGATGAAGTTATTCTTGCTAGAGAAAAGGGAAATAACGTACTTAAGCCATGGCACGATGACAGAGGTGTCTAAGCCTCCACTGTAAGCAAGAACGACCTTTTTCAGTTTGCCACGAAGCCCGGCACCCTTTGGATCAGCAGCTTGTCCATCACTGGAGAGAACAGCTCGAATAGCTGCGCAGTATTCAAGACCCCAAAGTGTTTTAGCATGAACGATGATTCATGGGAGGAAACAAAGACTGTGACTTTGAAGAAATAAAGACTGTGACTTCACCTTGATTCTTGCAGGCGCGGGTTGCGGGAAAATTACCAGTAGCAAGAGCATTGCCAACAAGCTGGCTTCGTCTCACAGATAGCTGCATTTCAGACAAGCAAGGTCGTGTAGGATTTTAGATACGAGATCGGCGCATGAATAAGAATCAATTTCAATTTGGAATATATACCTCTTGAAAGGAGGAAGTGGTTTTTGGACAAGCTACATTCTGACATCTTAAGCTAGCTGCGGGAATATATTAGATACACATATCAATTACATTCCGATTAGACTTTTGGAAAATAACAGAGATCAAAAACTGAGAGAACCATTTGCAAATTTTGAACTAGAAGATGAGGAAAGCGCGATAAAGGAAATGGAGGAGAGAGAGATAACCAGTGGGTGAGCTGCGGAGCGCGAGAGCAGATGATGATGAAGAAGAAGGAAACGAAGTCGCCGAGATTTCAGCCATGTCGGAAGATTGTTTCTGGGTTTTCTTTGCTTACTTGTCTGCGTTTGGGAGAGGCTCTTGTAAGATAAATGTCTGCGTTGTGTAACAGGGACCACTTCCTCTAGGGTTTTGACTCTTTTCTGCAATTTCATAACTCTTCATTTTTACAATTTAATTCTCTGATCTTTTTTATGTCCCCTTATGTTTTTTTCATTTTTCATTTATAATAAGCGAGATGCAACAAAACAAATGCTCGAGGGAAAAAAAAACTTTTGCTTTATTATTGAACTTGATTAGTAATTGTTTGCCACATTTTTATAAAATTTAGTGTACAAATTATACCATACTAAAAAGTTGAAATAATCGTTTCACTATGGCATTTGGTAAGTGTGTATTATATACTGAAGATGAAAATAAGATTTGAATGGCCGAAAGATGACACTGAAACATGGATCTCTCAATCATAATGCAACAGAACTTTCACTGGTATGCAAAACAAACACAACAAAAATATAACCAAAGAAACAACTTCCTACTATTTCTTAGGGCCCTATTTATTATTATTGTAAGATTATATGATATGTGAAAAATGCAAGTATGCGAGTCCTCAAACACTGATTGTGTTTTGTCTATCCGCAGGTGCAACACATTGCCAGAGAGAACAATAAACCGGTATATCTGCCGGTTTCAACCCCAAAGCAGCGATGTTTCGTCCATATTCCTAATAAGAAATATATTAAACCGATGATGTTACCACTTCTTTCTAAATGTACAATTTTTAGATATATATATATATATATATATATATATATATATAAATTCTATTTGACACAATGAAGCGTGAGAAATGTTACCTGAGCATCAAGGAATAACTGCATACACATCTTGTCTGTTTCAGATACATTGTCGTCAGAGGCCCCTGATGCTGCACCTGCTCTTTTCTGTGCCTTTCTACGGAATTGCTGAAGCGATGACTCCGTTCTTCTTGCCTGTTAGCATATTCACTACAATCAGTATCTCTACCCCTGTTTTACTGATAGACCTGAGTCTAAAAGCTCACTTGTCATTTGTACTAATTAATAAACTTAGAAAGTGTTTAAAACAAATTACTTACCAAGCTAACAACTTCATCAGCTGATTCGTAATACCGCCTTGTAATATCAGTGACAGTGCCAAGCAGTATCTCCTCCCTTGTTTCCTGCGTCAAGTAATGTGTAGCCTTATCTCCCTCCAAAAAGGCCTGTTAATAGAGAGAAGGTGCAATAACCAACTCTTCAGAATCCATCACTCAAGTAACTACAAACGTTCTTCAAACCGCAACCCCAAAGCTGAATGAATACCTTTACATGACGCAATATGCCAACAACGTATGGTGAGTGTCTGACCGGCGGTGGTTTATTAGTCATCCTATATGTTGTTGTTATTCCTCTGACCTGCCTTAGGTCCTATAAAAGAGATGAAAGCATTGACCATGTATGATCCTTGGAGAATAACACTAACCTATTCAGCTATAAGTGATCGTTAAGGGCGCAAACAAATTTTGAAGTGCATAAATTAGACAATGGAATGGACCTAATGTTTTTTCAGGGCTTTACCTCAACAGATTTATCAACAATTATTTCAATAATTGTGTTGGTAAGTAAAGGTAGGACCTCCTTTAATTTATCTCCACCCTGTAACATGCTCGTCCTCACCACATCAAGAACTTCAGTGGAGCATGACGATAAATGGCGTGATATATGTCCAAGGTAATCGCCACAAACTTCAGAGACTAGATCATTTACATCATGTATAACCTGCAAGGATGTGTGAAACTCTAAATACTCCAATAAAAAAATCAAGCGATCAACCATATTGTATATATTACCAGCTTTCATGTATTTATGTGAACATCACATATTTCCAGTTCACCTATTTTCCGCAGCATTTTTTATCATTCTAGTTCTAAACATAGCTGCAGCTGACTCAATAAACACGAAAACGCAGAGATCTGAAAAGAAGTGGAGCTTAGAAACAATCCAGATAAAAAGTGACTTACATATACAAAATCTTCTGTAGTGGCTGAAACTGCCCAATCGCATCCAGGACTCGGGCTAGGATTACCCCTTCTAGTATGGAGGGAAGATGACACCCAAACGCAATATCTACATGTAATTAACACATTGTCAAAATGAGAACTGAAACAAAAACTAAGCATCGATAATTTTAGAGGCTGAAATTTCACAAACCTCGAAAGAAGCTGCAAGGTCAATCGAAGAAATTTATCAGCCGCGGAGAAAACGAGAACATCTTCTTCCCAGCATGAACGCAAGCTCTCCAAAAGAGTAGCGCTCTGTCTGAGTATTAAGTTCGGAGAACTCCGTTTATCTAAATCAGAATCCTGAATGAATACCAGAGAAGGAGAAGTAAGAGCAGAATCCAAGGCTCCAGCAATCTCCTGGAACCTGAAATTATGCATTTTAGATTTAGAGAAGCTGAAAAACGACTAATCTAACAGTAAGTCAACTTCCCATCTATGATGTCTCAAATACCTCAGTGAAAAGTATACTCCCACATTCCATTGCTTCATGAATTCGATATATACCGCTTCCGTTCGAAACTTAGTGACAGCAGTCCTTGACGGACAATAACCTTCATAAAAAGTATACTAAGGTATGACTCGCCTAAAAATATCCAAATAATTTCATTTCCTGGTATAAAATTAAACTATTTGCTTATATGATACACATGAAGATTAGTTCACAATGCATCTAATTAGACATAAGGTTAAGCTCAGAGAAATATATAGATCAGCTATCCTACCTTCAAGATATGCCAAGAATTCCAAGCTTGCTTTGTAGTTCTTCAAGAACTGAGTAGGCCTTCCAGGAGAAAATGCTCCTGGTTTGACCTTCTGAATTGCCGAAAGAACTTCTTTCAGAATTGAATTTGCCAAGAAGTCGAAAACGTGCAAACCCGATTTGTCTGTTTTAGCAACAAGATACCAAGCAAAGAGTACAATGAGTGAAATATAAAATAACAACACTAAGAAGGAAACAGTGTCCAACTGTTATTAACGAACAAGATTGCTATTACATAACAATATGAAGATAATAAGTCATGAAATCTAGGTACTGTGTTAGTTGCGCAAAGTCCTTCTTAGATGTTTATGAATAAAATTCTTAACATAACTTTTAATAAGACAGTCGGAGATCTACAATAAATATAATCACAGAGAATTGGGCAAATTACCGGTTGAAGATATTCCTAGCAGCATTTTACAGTCCTTGGCAATAAAATGCTTGATCTGCTTGTAATCATTTTCAAGTTCATCTCCCGATGATCCAGCAGCATTATTTGATGTTTCAAGTGCAACAATTTTATGTATAAATGGAGCCACAATCGTTGTACGAAAAATTTCTTCTGCGCTCTTGGTGTTATCAATGGCAGCATATGCACGCAGGCAGTTGTAAAGAACGCTTGTGTCGCTGTTGTTTAGCCCGTCAATGAAGGAATGACCCAGGCTAGCATCTAATAGCACATTAGCGCTCTGAATCCTCTTCTCCATGTTCTCAACGAAAGGCAGGTTCTGTACTGGCATAACAGGAAAAAGTAGTGAGCATCAGCCGCAAGACTTCCTATCGTCTTCTGAAGCTAACAAATACAGTGGAGTTTTTGAAACACCAGAGAGTTCACAATATCCTACCAGGTAGCATCATATATAATCTATTTCTTTAAGTTTTCTTTTGTCAGCAATTTTATCAAAGATAGTGAATTTTCCTAGCAGCCCAGCCATTTCTCAAGCCCCACACGCAATAACTAGTTTCTGATGGACATTGGACAAAAAATTGAAACTTGGCAAAAGTAAAAAAAAAGAAATTAAATATATGATGATGAGGACCTGTGCATGAGCCATATAGAACTTGAGTCGATTCATTTCACTAGCTATTCGTTCCAGGAGCATGCTCTGCGTTTCTCTCATGGTTGTGCCATCTTGCTGCGTGGAATTTTCAACACTCACAGAGCTCCTTAGGGAAACACCACCATCCTCTTTTTGCCAATCAGAAGGCGCACTTGGTAACACTTTTATAAGCTTTTCAACCTACATTTTATCAATGAATATACATTATCTACGTGATGAGCAGAGGCAGATCGAGATTCTTAAAGAGACATTCACACGGATTATCAGTTTCTCAGTGGAAGGATTACCTTTGATACTACATGAAAAGTATCGAGCAATAATTCGAGAACCTCCCTGGCAGAAGCAGCATCGGAGCGTTGCTGCAATCCACTCCTTAGCGCGAAAAGCGCGGCCTCCACGGAACCACGAAACGCAGCGATCTTCTCGCGGAGACCAAGGAGCGGGGCGCGCATGCGGACTACAGCCTCGTCGATATCGACGAGCTTAGTGCTTAAACTCACGAAATCAGCATAGTCTCGATTGATGAGATCAACGAGCTCGCGGTTGAGGGATGCGAGGTGTGATCGGAGCTCGGATCGGAGAGTGTCGAAGGGAACGAATGTGCGGAGCTCCGAGATGTAGGACTCGGAGTCGAAGACGGGGGAAAGGAAGAGGGAAGGCTTGAACCATAGAGGATGCGAGTCGTAAGGATCGGAGAAGAAGTCTGAGGCGGATCTCGGCGCTGATGACGGCGACGGCAACGTCGTTACCAGATCTGACATTTTCGATTTCGCTGCTTCCTCTCTCCGGGAAGCTTGAGTGGATCCCTGAGATGGGAGGAGTTGTGAGAAACTGAGAGTTTGAAGATTGTCCGGTTCAAGGGTAGAATAGTCTACTAAACCAACTAAACCGGTTTATAATCTCGGATAAGCTACAAAACCAAAGATCATACAATTGATCGGAAGTGTCCAGAGAAAACACTTTGTAAATAACTATCAAGCTACATAATTAGGTTTAGTGTCTTTGCTTTTTGTATAAGAAAAAAATATATGAAAGACCTACGTATTTGTGATTATGTATAAAAAAAATGTGTTGACCAAAAAAAAAAATACATGTAAATACTGAAAGTATAGTATTGCTCTAAGAAAATTTGATCCTTTTTTTTTCTTGTTCTTGGTCTTTATTTTATAATCCCTAAGAGTCAATCGTGGTTAGTAACTGATTTCAAAAGAATTTTAAAACAATCTCATAGATAAAAGAATCTATAGCTAGCAGAGATGGAATCTAAAGTCTAAACAAAGTCTATATAGGTAAACTCAGAGCAAAACGGTTGCTAATCCGACAAATGCCAAAAAGCCAATCCGACTAGTCAAAGAAGAAGCAGAACCATTTGCAGGAGGAACAGCTTGAGCTTCCAAAAGAGCAGGAGAGGGTGCCGGAGAAGGAGCAGATCCCCCAGTGAAGAAACTACCACGAGATGACATGACAACAATGTGAAGCTTCTTGCCTTGGACACAGTTGCTCTTAGAGCCACTGATGAAGAAGAAAGGTCAAGATCTCTCTAGCTTCACCTTAGTGTCTCCGTTGCTGTAACTCGCTGCTGGGTTTGTGGTGTTGCAGTTAATGTACGCCTCTTTTGTCACTTGCAGAACCGAATCCTTTTGCCCATCGTACTTCCACACTGTCCACAAATTGCATAAACACACAATCACAAAGAGTTTCAGAAGTTTGAAAACCAAGATTTTGCAAACCAACATGAAACCGCAAACTCTCAGCCCATTTGTTGAGCGAGTCAGAGGGTGAAGAAGAGATTTTCCAAGCAGTGTGTTTGCCTCCGACCAGAATCTCTTTGCAACAGGAGAGATCAGCCAACAATAACAAGAAGAAGGATAACAGACAGGAAGTATCAACAAGAGTTATCTTAGCCATTATAGTTAAGTTGTATATGAGACTGATATGGTTTTATTTGGACTCTGTTGTGAATGAATGATTGGGTTTGTGTATATAGAAGAAGAAACTAACCATTATAAGTAAATGTTGTTTGCTGCTACTCCCAACGGTTATTTAAAATGGTCTTTCTATTGAGACCGGAAGAAATTAAAGTTTATAGCAAAAGAGAGTATAAATTAAATGTTTTGTTAATGATTTTGATGGTTTTAGTTACACTACCATGAATCTGTGAATCAAACAATTGGATAAGAGGGTATTCATATTCTTGATTTTCCTTGATTTTCCTCCTATTTTGCTCACTAATTTGACTACTTAATTCTAAATACCAAAATACTTTGATGAACTAATCTTTATGTGAGACGTTAGCAAACTAAAACATATATCAGTTTTGGAATTAACTAAAATAAAGATCGAATATATCATATGTGGTTTAGCAGATCATACGATATCAACTCTACTTTTTAAAGAAAAAAATCGTCAAAATAGTCTAGTCACTAATCCTATGTGTCGCACTATAATTTATATCTGGCTTTAGCCAACATATATAACCAAAAAACTTATGCCAGCTCATCCGGAAAAAAAAACTATAACATTTGAAAATAACTTAGTCACTAATCCTATGTTTCGCACTATTACGTATATCTGATTTTAATCTATATATATAACCAAAACACCTATGTCAGTTCATCAGAAAAAGAAGAAAACTATACTATGTGAAAACGTTATACAATAACAAGTCGATCACTAAATCTTTGATGCCAATCTCAAACAGATAATAATGGTGACGAACAGCTCTCTACGTGTAACAAGAACCTTCTGCTGCGTGTAACACAAGTACACAACCTCCGTACATATATATGTTGCCACCACCTGATGCAGGTAACACAATCATCCCACAACAAGGTAAAATAAATACTCTCTATCTCTGCTCTCCTCTAAAATCTTCAGCATAAAGTATAAGACTTTAAGGCAATCTTACCGAACTCAGCAGTATCTCTATCTATATTATGTCTCAATACTGTAGAAGAAACGCTCAGTTTCTCGAGTATTTTAAGCATATATATATATATGTATGTGTGTCCTTCCCCTGTCTGAGTGTTATAATAAAATTCATCTGATGTTGACGCACGGCTAGAGACATGCTTGGTGGTTCTAGTTCTGTACTTTTAATTCATGTAACATGCTTTTTTAGTTGGTTAATCAAATCCACTTAATACATGCTTATTTTGTGTATCTATCACTAAACTTTTTTTTATATTTCTATGAAGATCAACTGACTTTGTATAAACTGTCCCTTTTTGTGTAGGAAGCAAGATGATTATGTGGTATATCATTGTTGCTGTCGTCATCTTAGCATCTTTACTCGTTGCAAAGAACATAAGAAAGAACAAGAAGAGTCTACCTCCTGGACCACCAAGACTTCCCATAATTGGAAACTTGCACCAACCCCCAACGTTCCATGCTCAAACTATCTGAAAAGTATGGACCTCTAATGTCCCTCAAGTTTGGAAACGTGCCTACCGTTGTGGCGTCATCTCCAGAGACAGTGAAGGATGTCTTAAAAACGTTCGACGCAGATTGTTGTTCGCGACCGTACTTGACGTATGCTGCAAGAATTTCATACAACTTAAACGACCTCGCCTTCTCTCCTTATAGCAAGTACTGGAGGGAAGTACGAAGGATGACAGTTCTTGAGCTCTACACCGCGAAAAGGGTGCAATCGTTTCGGCATATAAGAGAAGAAGAAGTTGCTTCCTTGGTCGAGTTCGTAAAGGGGGCTGCTTTGTTGGGGAACACGGTTAACTTGAGCAACACGTTGATGAAACTGTCTGGAAGTGTGATATGTAGAGTAGGGTTTGGGATAAATCTCAAAGGAAGCAAACTCGAGGATACGTATGAGGAAATCATTCGAGAAACCATGGAGGTGTTGGGAAGCTTCGCAGCAGCTGATTACCTCCCTATCATTGGTCGAATCATCGATAGGGTCACGGGGTTACATAGCAAATGTGAGAAGGTTTACAAGGCAATGGATGCATTTTCGAACATTCTATAAAGCAACATATGGAAGATGAGAGTCTTAAAGATGACATCATTGCCTTGCTTCTCAAAATGGAAAGGGGAGAGGCTGGACTTGGAGAGTATCAACTTACTAGAAACCACACCAAAGGGATTCTTCTAGTAAGTAATGTAACTTCATTCTTCACATGTTGTACAACGTGATTTATTTATCTTGTCTTATTTATTTATTTTATTACAGAATGTTCTTATTGCTGGAATAGACACTTCTGGCCACACAATAACATGGGCGATGACACATATGATCAAAAACCCAAGAGTTTTGAAGAAAGTGCAAGCCGAGGTAAGAGAAGTGATCCAAAACAAAGACAATATCACAGAAGAAGATATAGAACAACTCGAATATCTCAAAATGGTGATTAAAGAGACGGTAAGGATAAACCCACTTGTCCCACTTCTAATCCCAAGAGAGGCTTCAAAGGATATAAAGATAGCGGGTTACGACATTCCTAAGAAAACATGGATACATGTCAACATTTGGGGTGTTCATAGGAATCCAAACGTTTGGAATGATCCAGAAACATTCATCCCTGAGAGGTTGCATGGACAATGAGATTGACTACAAGGGTTTGAACTTTGAATTGTTATACCGTTTGGTAGCGGAAGGAGGATGTGCCCTGGTATGGGGATGTGTATGGCTTTGGCACACTTGACTCTTATCAACCTTCTTTATCGATTTGATTGGAAGCTTCCAGTTGGAATGGAGATAGAAGATGTTGATCTTGAAGAATCGTACGGGCTTGTGTGTCCTAAGAAAGTTCTACTTCAACTTGTCCCGGTCCTTACTCAGTGGAGTTAATGTTATCCTTGGTTTTATATAGTTCAAAATATGTAACCTTAATTATCACTATCATGTGTAAATCCACCGTTTAGCACCTTGTTTTTATCTAGTTCAAGTCTTCAAGATGTAGCCTATATAACTATTATATGTAAATATATCGTTTTAGCACATTGTCTTTGCTAACTACGCAACTTTTCCGGACCGTTACTTTGGGTCAAACTAGTCTATCAAATTAATGAATATTAATTTATAAGTATTTTGCTAGAATGACACAAATAATATATAACATGACTAATTGCCTAACACTATATAGTTATATAAAAACTTCTATTCATCTAAAATATATTCAATTAGATTACCTCTCTAGATTCTTCAGCATTAGAGAAGAAACGTTTTGGCTCCCTAATTTCTAGTTAGAGTTCCTTCTATACCACTGGTGAGAGTGAAAGACTTGAATATCTGAATGTACGAGACTGATGTGGTTTTATTTGGACTCTGTTGTGAATGAATGATTGGGTTTGTATATATAGAAAAAGAAACTAACCGTTATAAGTAATTGTTGTTTGCTGCTACTCCCAACGGTTATTTAAAATGGTCTCTTTATTGGGATTGGAAGAAATTAAAGTCTATAACAAAATAGAGTATAAATTAAATGTTTTGTTAATAATTATGATGATTTTAGTTACACTACCATGAATCTTAAGATTTACAATTAACGTTTTTATTTACACCATGCTGAAAATTTTACTAAACTATATTTAAAATTAATTTATAAATTGCTTTTTTCTGAAATTTCAAACTCATGTTTCCAATTATAAAGTATCTGTGAATCATCTAATCAAACAGTTGGAAAAGAGGGTTTTCATATTCTTGATTTTCCTCCTATTTTGTTCACTAATTTGACTACTTAACTCTAAACATAAAATTATTTTGATGAACTAATCTTTATGTGAGACGTTAGCAAACTAAAACATATTTCAGATTTGAAATTAATTAAAGTAAATATCGAATATATGATATGTTTCTAGCAGATAACACGATATTAATTGTATTCTTAAAAAAATCGTCAAAATAGTCTAGTCATTAATCCTATGTGTCGCACTATAATTTATATCCAGTTTTAGCTATATATAACCAAAAAATCTATGCCAGCTCATCCAAAAAAATTCGTCAAAATAGCCTAGTCATTAATCCTACGTGTCGCACTATAAGTTATATCCGGCTTTAGCCTATATATTTAACCAAAAAACCTATGCCAGCTCATCTGAAAAAAAAAACTATAACATTTGAAAATAGCTTAGTCAATTAGTCACTAATCCTATGTGTCGCACTATTACTTATATCTGACTTTAGTCTATATATAATATATATAACCAAAAAACACAAAAAAAACTATGTCAATGTCAATTCATCAGAAAAGGAAGAAAACTATACTTGAAAATGTTATACAATAACTAGTCGATCACTAAATCTTTGATGCCAATCTCAAATATATAATAGTGGTGACGAACAGCTCTCTATCTTATGGAAACACCTCCCGCAGATATGAGCAGTATGGAAACACCTCCCTCAGATTCCAGTAGCAAGCTTGGAGCTTCTTCTAACAAGCGACCTGCATGTTGAGACTGATGAAGGAGAAAAAGCCAAGAGTGTCAAGAGAGCTTCAGTTTCTGATGGCGAGACCAAGGCAAACTGTTTCCAGCGAATTTGGTCCGAGGAAGATGAGATTGCTTTGTTACAAGGGATCGTGGACTACAAAGAGACTAGTGGGTTAGACCCTTTTAATGGTGAGAGGAAGGCTTTGTATGATCTCCTGAAGCCTCATATCAGTGTCAGTGTCACATCAGTTCAGTTCTTTCAGAAGATAAGGACGCTGAAAAAGAAGTTTAAGAAAGAGAAGAATAAAGGCTCCAAGCCTAACAATCAAAAGTTGTTTCATCTGTCGAAGTTGATTTGGGGAGATGAAGAGATCAGCTATGCCGAGAAAGATGAGTTGAAGACTGGTGAGGGGAGGAAGAGGAGTGTGTTTCAGTTGTGGAGGCATTAGTTCGGCTTGGTATGGATGGTCGTGCACCAAAAATTACTTCATCACGAGACAGTAGCGTACATTCGAAATTCATCTCCACAACTTGTCAGTTATGCAGCACAGGTCCATTGTTTCCTCTGACCACTAGACCAGCTACACCACTGTACTTTGTGATCTTGCACAGCCGTCGTGTCTCTTAGTATGAAGTCGCAGGTTCCACTAGAACCAGTGGTGAAGCTTGGTGTATAAACCGGCCAGAGAGTATTAATTTGATTATCCATGATTAATGTGTGAATGGGACGAACTAGTCTATGGTTAATCACCATCTATAGAGTTTGAGGAACATCTTAGCCTTGCACATGAGGAATTACTAGTTAATCCTCGTTTAGTGAGTCTGGACCATGATCATAGTTTTCAGCACTTTCTTAACCATTTTTTCGTTTCTCGGTTATGGTTTAACTTGGTGATTTGTTGAGGATTGCTCCTATATCTATCACTGATTCTTCTACATTATTAGGTTGGTACTCCCTTTCTTTGCATAATGCTTTCTGAAGGACATGCATGTTTCTATATATATGACCAGACATTCTCTCCTCAAAGTTGAAGATCACGCATCAATGATTTCACATGAGAGACAAGTCCCCTCAAGTAGAGATGTGCAACTGAAGAGAAAGAAATAAACATAAAGAAGCAATAAAAACTGGAATTGTAGCCACCTCTTGGCTTCTCACACGTAATGCTTATGAATAGAAATAATGTGTTACATGAAAATGTGATGAAATCGAGTACTTTTATAATGCCATTGTCTAAAAAACCAAATCTCTGCAATTTAAGAAATAAAAGGTCCTAGATAATTGTGTAAAACCTGCCTAGAAAAATAAAATGAAAACCAGAAAGATCCTATGCATGCTAAGTAAAAAAGAAAAATCATGAAGCTGATGTGGTGGGCTCGCAGCTATCGTGAGTACAAGCCAAAACATCTTTGTAATCTCTAGAGATCTTGAATGAGTCATGCACTTGGCCGTTTCTGCTCTTCTTGTACTCAAAGAGAAGGTTTGAGTGATCTGAAGCAGTCAACTTCACAAACCCATAGTCATAATCTTGAACCAAAGACCATTTAGGAGTCAGCGAGCTAAACGGAGACAAGTGACTTCCAGCACCACCAACAACAACGTGAATGGTTCCTTGGAAGGTCCCTGAGTAGTGATCCTTATCGTTGTTCACACATTGACTCTGCAACAGAAAACAACTCAGAGACAAAGGTACATTGATAATAAGAGTATTAAATAATGATGGTGATCAAACCTGGTAAATGGGACATGTTCGTTCATAGTTGTGCACATGTCCGTAGAAAGCGATGTCTACTTTGTACTTCTGCCACAGTTTCTGAAGGCTTTCTCTCCCCATAGGCTCTTCAAAGGTTCCTTCTTTGCCGTACCAATCATTGGAGGAGTAACCAAGGACGCGATGAGCGATAAAGATGAGCCAAGGCTGAGTCTTTCTGTCAACAGTTGCAAGGCAATGCTCTATGAATTTGTATTGCTCCGTGCCTTCTCTCCAGTCGTGTTCACTGTCCGCTACACAGAACCGGAACATTCCGTAGTCTGCAGCGTACCAGAACTTAGCTCGGTTCTCAGCAGGAAAGTAGAACATGGTCTCTGCGGGAACACCACACTCTCCTCCAGAATCTTCACCGGCGTAGAATGATCCTGTGTCTGGCCAATCACGCTCGTGGTTGCCACTGAAAGTGAAACATAAGTAACTTACTTAACCCACTGTAAGAAGCACAATGAAGCTGTTCTTATTGACTAACCTTGCAATCATGTATGGAACCTTAGAGGCCACAGGCTCAACTTGAGCTGTGAACTGATCCCACTGGGAGAGATACCCGTTTGAGTAAGTGATGTCTCCAATATGGAAAACAATGTCAATGTTCTTCAAGTCCTTGATGAGCTGGTCTGTTGTGTTGAGGGAACCAGGCTGGTAATCATTATATTCGTTCGAGCCATCTCGCTCTCCCTGAAAACATATCTCAATGTAAGTAAGTGACCTTTTGAGATAATGATAGTCCTTTAGTACAAGATAGTGTACCTTCCCCATGTCACCAAATATTATGACCCGTTGTAACGAGTCTTGTCCAGGAAAAGGAGAGGAAACGAAAGTGTAGTTCTTGCTCCAAACTGTCGAACCGTTGAACAAGTCATGGCCTAATCTGTATGTGTATCTGAAAACCAAAGTATTAAGACTGTATTAGTACTCTTGGTTTAGATGAAATAAGAGAGGCAGATTATACAGATGACGTACTCGCGGTTTGGCCAAAGCTCTTTCAAGAAAGAGGTATGGAAGAAACCAGGATCACGCCAACCAACACCACGAGCAGGTTCACCTATGTAAATATATCACATGTACGCAAAAAAAAATCAAATCTCTAGAATATATCCAGAAGAAGAAACAAAACCAAAGACATACCACACATGCTGTTTCTGTTGAAGGTAATGGTTCCAGCAGGTGATCTTCTAGCTGGGAGTCCCTTAGAACTCCATTCAATGAACGGAACAGCCTCATTTATGTTGTACCCACTCGTCCATGTTACAGTCATCTATCAAAAGATCAGTTTAGTAAGACATAACAAAAAAAAAAGTAAAGTTTGAAAAAAAAAACTTACCTCGTCCCAACTCTTGCCTAAAGCAAGACGTGGGTAGACAGGTGCTTTAGGATTAACAAAAGCTACAGGATTTGAAACCCCGAGAAGTACTGGCTGTAGCATTCCAAAAAGATCAATAAGTCCACTTGATATTGACTAAGCTGAGGAAACAACATAAGTCAACTTACCTGGTCAAGACTCCCAGAAAACAGTGCAAATGAGACATCAGCTCTCTGGTTTATTATCTGCAACTTCACAATCACGTTCCCAGACTTTGTATACTCCGGATAATTCCTCATATACGTGTACTGATAAATAGAAAAAACGAATGTTAATCCTGAGATCAAATATAGAAACCACAGGGTCAATAATAGGTAATTAGAAAAAAAAACAAACCTTGATAGGAGATGAGCAAAGGTAAGGAGACTTCTCCTTAGTTTGTGGTTGCCAAGGCCAACAGGTAGTTGAGCTAGCATCAAAGACTAGTTAAATAACAATTCATAATAACAACAATCAAAATAAAAACACTGGATAAAAGATAAAAATATTACTCGAATTTTGCTGGAGAGAAAACTGCGATCCAATCGTTTGAACTGTGCTTGGGGTTGGAGATTGCAACGTCCACCCATTCAGTATCTTCACCCTGTATATCAAAACAAGATTTGTCATCAAAACCAAACCAATTACAAAGTTTGGTTCTTGTCTTCTTGACACACTTGGGGGTGAGATCAAGAACACAATATTATTTCGTTTAAAACGGCTAATCTCTGATTATCATACAGAAATCTAGCATTAGAAATCGCTTCTTTTTCTCTTTAAGAATATAATAATTATTATATATACAAATGAATAGTAGAATCAGACAAGATCCAGATAAAAACAGAACCTTTAAACCAAGAACTTGAGGAGAAGCATGAATATGGACAGAAGTGTCCAAAGCGAGACTTGCTTTATAGATATTAATCTGAGCTAAAGGCTGATCTCCTCGTCCATTGCTGGCGTGACCGCAACATAGGTTCGAACTCAGCAGTCCGATGAAACAGAGAAGTAGAAATAAAACTTTACCCATGTTGATTTGTTGTGAATCAAAACTGAAACTCATGAGGTGATATTTATAATATTGAGTGTTTGGGAATCTTTTAAGAATAATTCCCAGTTAACAATGTCAACATTGTGAAGTTATAATCTCTTTTTCGTCAACTGATTTTATTTTGTCCAAAGTGGATTTATCTAAATAGATTTTTTTACCCGGAAAAATCTAGGAAGAAAGAAAAAGGCATGTGGCGGTGTGATCAGTATTTTTTGCAAAACTAAATAAATTATAATATAGATATTTATTATTTTAGAAAAATAAAATCAACTTTATATTAGCACACTAAATTTTACTTTAAATTACCACATCTATAATTGACCTATAAATCTTTGAAGTATCGTGTATATATTCTCATCTGACTTCGAATCAGTATCATATTTATCAACATGAATAATATATTTAAACAAAAAATGTTATCATCTAAATTGGAATCATCATCATGTTTATCTAACAATGATATCTGTGTTTGATCCTCCAGCCAAAGTCTGTTAAGATTTTTACCTCGTGTTTTCTTTAACCTGAGAATTTTACGCGGGTGAATAACAATCCGGTTTAAAGATATAAACGAACCCGGTTAATTGTAACATCTTGAACTCAGTAGTCCGACCAAACAGAGAAGCAGAAATAAAACTTTAGGCATCGTTGATTTGTTGTGAATTGAAGTAAAACTATAAGGAGATATTTATAACAATAAGAGTTTAGGAATCTTTTCAGATTTTTTTCGTATCTAACTGTCGTTGAGATTTTTTTTCAACTTATTATATTTTGTTAATTATTATGTAGTTATCTAAAAAATATTGGAAAAAAAATAGACATACGATGGTGTAACCAGTTTTTTTTTTCTCAACTTTCTTTCATTAAAATAAAAGATCTTATGGACTGTGTTAACCTAACATTTGTAACATTTGTTCCTAACCCATTTGTTCCTATAATTGATAAGAAGTAATTGGTTATCAATAGAGAAATCATGGGGAAGATATTTATAGTAAAAAAGCATTTGAAAATCTTTTAAGAATTATTCATAGCTAACAAAGTTAACATTGTCTGACAATCTTCCCGGTAAAAATCAACAATCCACTTGGCATGAAGATCAAATATATTTTGGTTGAAGTATATTCAAAATTCACATTAAGATTTAGATTTTAGCAAAAGAAAAAAACAATGTTGACTTAGTTTATTTTATCAACCAATGTGGAGTTATCTAAATATATTTTCTACCGAAAAATCTTAGGAGAAATATAAAGGTATGTGAGTATTGATCGCAAAACTAAATAACATATAATATATATTTTTTTGTTAATTTCTTAAAAATAAAATCAACTATATACTAAACTTTATCATAAAAATCTATTAAAAGAAATTAAAATTTGTTTTTCTGACCAAGAAACACACAAGAAGAAAAATAACGTTTCATTTACTTTATTAAATAACTGAATAAATAAAAATATTTTCGAGAAAAACTTTATTCTGATTTTAAAAATTATTCTTATAAACTCTAAATCTAAATTAGTTAAATCTACGTGTATAAATGTATTTAATTCTTTAGTAAAATTCATTTTGATCATTTTGATTATTGTAAGCTATTTTTATTATCTACATGAATGATATAATTTGAATCATTTTCATCGTGTATATGTGAATATGTAATTTGACTATTATTTGATCCTCTAGAGAAGTCGTTGTGGATTTTACCGGGAATATTGGTTGAGTTTGTTTATTAACCGTGGAATTTTAATTTTACGCGGGTGAATAAAAATCCGACTTGCTTATAACCGAACCGAACCGAACCGTTTAATTCTAACCGTTGCCTTAAGAGTCGCAAAATAATAATTTCCTTCTTCTTGTGTTAAACGAAGAACTGAATGGAAGAGAAGAACACGAAGGCGAAGAAGAAACCATCAAAGAAAAACGAATTCGACTTCTGCAAAGTGTGCCGATTCCATCACGATCATGGACCTCGACACAAGTACTTCCCTCGCCACAAAGAGCTCCTCTCTGCTTTCCTCAATCGATTCCGATCCAAAATAGCCGACGTCAGATTCTTCCTCAAAAACCCTAGCTTTCTACGGCCACAAGAGGAGTCTCAAAACCGTGTTTGGTGTGTCTTCTGCGATGAGGACATCGTCGACCTCGGCAGCTCCTTTGCATGGTATGACATTCCCTTGATTTGAGTCTGGTTTCGTTCGATTTGAGTACCTGAATGGAGTGTGGAATCGTAGTGAGGGAGAGAATAGTTGTTGTTGATAGAGTTAACTGTGCTAGAAAAATTTGATTGTATCTCATAGAAGGAGACTAACAATAATGTTTCATCTTTTGTCTGCACATATACAATGTTTTGTTTGTATCAGTTCAAAGGCAATCAATCACTTTGCAAGCTCGGAACATCATAAGAACATCAAGCAGTTTCTGTGGAAACATGGCCCGTCCATGGATTGTGTTGACGATTTCAAAATTTCAGATGCTGATGTAGCAAAGGTAAGTACTTGAAGATCATACTCTTATATGTAACACTTCTATATTGTGCATGGGACACAAACCTTTATGTAATGAAACTTTGTTTATGGTGGATGCAGTGGGTGAGAAAATGCACGGCGTTGGGAAACAAAGATGCATCTTCTTGCACAGGACAGCTTTCCAGGACATCTAGTGATATCCACAATAAATTTGAGTTTGAAAGAACTGAAAAAGAAACACACTTTTTTAATCCAAATAATTTAAATGATGTTAAGCCTTTACTGTATAATACGAATGAGTATCAGATATCACATTCAGGAGTTACACATTATGGTTCACATCTGAACGTGGATGCTACTCAACTCCCTCCAGGTAGGTGTCTGCTTGATTTTCATATGAATGCTTCATATGATATGCACTAGTTTTAATGGCATGGGTTTATTGCTCTTCTTTTTTTTGTTTGTTTCCTTGTCAGGTGTGATTGGAATGACTAGCAATTCTTCCTCACACTCCGGCGATTCTAGCGGCAACGTTCACTCTGGAGCTCCTCCTCCTTGGCTTACTCCAAACGATGGGAATATCTTCAACCAATCAGAAATTACAAGAGTTCAGGAAAAGATACCTGTAAAGACTACTAGTAAGCTGAACCCTCATAGAGTTGGCGCTGCGTGGGCTGAAAGGAGAAAGATTGAGATGGAGATGGAGAAGAGAGGAGAAGCAGTGAATAGCAACACTGACGCAGACTGGCTTCCTAACTTTGGTCGAGTTTGGCAATCAGGCACTCGTAAAGATTCTAGAAAAGAATTTGAGAAGGAAAAACGGAAGTTAGTTGTCACAGCTGAAAGCATCTCTATGGAATCAGAAGAACAGAAGTTAGTCAAAACTGAAAGCATCTCAGTGGAATCAGAAGAACCAGTCCAAATACAACCATACGTTAGCAAACGAGCGGTATGTTTTACCTTTATAACACTAAATTGCGATGACTGGTTTCACGTGGTTCATTATTTGTTCTGATTGATATCTCTTTAAGTCGCAGTTGTGCCATCTTCCTTTTGTAATCCTCATTTTCTCACAAGTAGATAGATTAGTATTGCTTTGTTAATTACTGTTATTAATTTCTACGTCGAGAAGTACGTCTCAGTAACCTTACGTGCGTATATTTATTGCCATTGCAGCGAGCAATGAAGAGTGGTGAGTGATGGTTGTGGCGGCTGACATTCAAAATGGAAACAAGTACGGATCATTCATGTTGAAATTTTATAACCCTCTTTTCTTGTCGAGCTCTGAAAGAATTTTAGAGGCATGTGATCATGGATACTCCTTTGAAGTAGTGTAAGAAAATGGATACATTTTTTTTGTTTTTGTACTGGAATCTTATGCAGTAATAATAATATTATCGTAGAGAAACGCCTTTCTTCTACTATCTATAATCTTCATTTGGGTTTTTCATTTAAGAAAAAAAATGTACCTTCCCATGTTGTGTTTCTACTTGGACATATACTGTGGTTGGAATGACATTTGTCCAGAAAAACTCTGATTGCTATTCTACATTGAAATGTTTATTTGAAAATATGTTTTTCAACACTGTTCTGAGATAAAGACGCAGTAGTGTGTTTAACTGAGGGAGCAACAAGCTTGCTCTTAAACTAGATGTAAAATTCTTTTGCTAATATCTGACTAGGGATGTTTCTGGTGAGCAAAACCTAGATGCATTTGATTGACCCTTGATCCGAAACTTCCACAAGTTTCCTTTAGCCGAAACCTGATTCTCTTGGCACAAGAACTCCCAGGAGAACCACTTCTCGGCAGTCCTTTGCACGTCATGCACGAGAACATCTGTTGTTGAGTTACTACTTCCTCTTCTTGCTAACACAGCTGCAGTATATATACTCCCCATCCTACCTGACGCCTCTAAGTCATCCCCAATTGGCCCATCCACAACGATCACATCCCATTTGGTGTTGTGTACTTCCTGTGGCAAATCCTTCAGTTTCAACTTGCAGTCTGGTGAGCCTTGATGTAGTTTATTCATATTTGGTGCGCATGAGGGATTAGACCGGGCATGTCGAAGCAGCTTGTAAGTGTTTTTGACTTCCATCTGATGATATTTCAAGCTATAGACTCTTGTGTTGTTTGGTGTCATTATCTTTGAAGATTCATCGTCTATAATAACGGTGATGCCTCTTGTGTTTAATGAAGATAGCATGAGGTATTCGTGTGCATACCCGAAAACAAGAACGTTGCAAGGGGATCTAAGAGCAACGGTGTCTGATAAGAGCTTGAGTTCCTTCTCCGTGAGAGCGCTCTGGCTCGCGTTAGCCTGCTGGCTGGACTCAGCAGGACTCAAACGAAATATGTTTGAAGAGAAGGGCCGAGACGCAGGGGATGAAGACTTCAATGAAATCCGGAGGAGTCGAAGAACAGAGAAGCTTGTAAGGATGAAGATAAGAAGAGGTATGAGTTTACGAACAGTGAGCTTTGGCATTGTGAACTTTGATTCTTTCTGATGTTTGGGATTATCAGGGGAGGAAGGAGGTGAGAATCTGAGTAGAGGGTTGAGAATATGAAGTGAAGATTGATGAAGTTGTGGAGGCATTATCACCTTGTACTCAATATCATGAGTTTTCAAAAAAGTTTTGCTTAATGGTGTTTCAATCTTTGTGGTTTTATATGATTAAGAGTTACGTGTCAACTTCGAGTGAATAACAAGGAAAGGTCGCCTTGCTTCTATTCCAAGATTCTCTCTTTTTTTTCTTTGTTGTCATGTCATTTGCTATGTTAGTTCGGGTTTACCTAATATCAAATCATTATCTTATGATTGTTTATTTGTCATATCATGGGAGTGGCAAAGATTTTGGTCAAAAGAAACAAACGTGATTCAAATATTGATGTGATTAACATAGGGTGGAGCAACTTTGGTGAATTTGCTTGCTGGCTCCATAAAACTCTTGGAGAAGTTTGTTTTGGTGTTCAAACGGAGGAAAAAGTTGAGGGACAGACCGTGGACGTTGAATTCATACAGAGTCCATATTTGACGCTCTCCTTCATAAAAGTTGTGGAGGCATCATCTTACGATGTGTGTTGTCTTGGTCGAGTGAAACAATTATTTTGTTTCAAAAGAACTTCTCGTTTTTCTTTTACTGCTGTCATGCATATAATGTATCAGGAACATGTTTGTGGTGTATATAGGTTGTTTCTGTGAAACTCTTTGGAGCTGGAGGTTTTGGGTTGAATTGGAGGCAAAATTGTTAAGAGTAGGCCGTTGGAGATTTTAATGTCTAAGTTTTGTCACCAAGTGTTAACCTTGTCTCTCTCACATTCACAAAAACCATTCAATTTTCAACCGCGAAGTGAAATAAAAACAGTGACATATATTAAATAGAATTCTGCAATTTGTAACAAAAGTTTTACTCTTTCGAGTATCTGAACCCAAGAAAAAAAAAGTGGGAGAAGTCTTCTTGAAACAACGAAAGCTGTAACTACTACCCTTCTCCATCCTCCCTGGTTATCTGCAAACACACCACACTAAACAGTATTAAGAGTAGACCCCCAAAATGATACAAGCACAATGCAAAATCTAATCCAATTCTACTTTGGTAATTCCCCATTTTTATCTAAATACAATGGTCATGATCGAATCACAAAGTGTTCTATCAGCATTTTAGATTACTGGACTGGACGATGAAATGACAACCAAATTTAGAAGACTATATCATCAATACTTGAACCAAACCAGCAGCTTGCATAAACGCTCATATCAATTTCAGATACATCTTAGTTATATACATTTATAAAATTTCAAATTCATGTCCCTTTGAATCAAAAGTAAAAAATAAAGAAGAAAGGGGGTGAAGAGGATTCACCTTAGGTAGCACCGACGATGATGTTGTTGATGGGAATAAAGATGAGCTTCACAAAGAATCCCACGAATCCCATCACCACAAACCCAATAGCTGTACGGACCGCCACTTTCGTGAATTCTTACAACCAAAAAGAAACACACAGAATCAGACTAATCTTCTCCATAACGGACAACAACAACACGGATCTCTCTCTCTCTCTCTCCATTCAACATACAGATCTTCCAATCCGCAATAAAATAACGATAGATCCACTACATCAGATGATTAAAACACACAGAGATCGCTCATGCATAACTATCTAAAAGACACGGAAAGACCGAGCTCGTTCAATTACCTTTGCGATCTGGTTTGTGACAACGTTTAACGAGACGAATGCTGTCCTTCGCAAAGTCTCTTAGAGGATCGACGACTGAATCGATGGCATCCATGGCGATTTCTTTGACTTTTTCTTTTTTAGTTTAATTTGTGTGTTTTTTTTTTCTTATTTTCTGGATTGGTACGAAGAGAAACAAGTTGATATATGAGAAGGCTGAAGTCAAGAGAGAGAAATAACGTCACATTGATATTGAACAGCCAATCACAGGCCGAGACGACGATGAATGTCAGCCACGTCAGCAAAGTTAAAACTGTACAGAGCCTAGGCCCAAGCCCACGGAAACAATCTTTATGGGCTTGTCAAAGAGGAGAGGGAGAAGAAGTTTGACTTTTTTGTGATGCATTCATCAATTTTGATAATAAGTGGGGGTTATTGGTTGTAGTATTTTAATGAATTTAGGATTCTTTTTTGGATTTAGAAATTTTTGATAAATACATAGATTTTAAAGTAAAATAAGTAGATTTCAGAATCAATGATATAGATTTCAGAATCAAAATAACTGGATTATCATAAATCAGCCAAATAATCTAGAGGTCTCTTATTAACACCAGAGGAAGTTGCAACAAAATAGCCGCAAGAGAGACTCTCGAGTCTAGAGAACCTAGACTGCAATTTATTTTCAATGCAATTTTCTCGTCACCTCCTATAGTACAAAGACAGAACCAAAAAGTAGTAAAATAACTACTTCGTATATGAAGCAGCAATTTATTATTATATTACTCAAAATAATAATAATAGATAAGTTCAGTTTTGTAATAAAATAAATATAAAAACTACAATGTGGGTTTTAGCATTTTGTATATCATGATAATACAAAATCTGTCCACATATTTGTAGCTATTGACGCTCTCATTTGATTGGCATGTTCTCTTTGTTGATCTTGAGTTGCAAGGATTTCTTCACCATTGTTATTAACTTCTTGAAGTTCTTCCACATCAGCATAATCTTTTTCTTCAGGAAAAATGTCTGTTCGACAGAACTTTCGAAGAAAATTATGTAAACCAGCACACGCAAGTACAATTTCCGCTTGTGTCTTATAAGGAAAAGGGGGTGCAGATTTAAATATTAGAAATCGAGATTTGAATATACCAAAAATTCTCTCGATAACATTCCTCAGGGAAGCATGACGATGATTGAACAATTCTTTGTCATTTTGTGGAGTAGAATCTTGACCTGAAAACTCTTGTAGATGATATCGAACACCACGATATGGAGCCAAAAAGTTGCGACGATTTGCAAAACCACAATCAACCAGATAAAATTTTCCTGATATTTAACAATAAAATAGTTATTTCTAGAAAATTTATCAAGGATTACAATATATATATATATATAATATTTATATGTACCTTCTGGAACTGGTAGTCGATTTGTGTTCCTTGTTAAAGCATCATTTAATATTTTTGAATCATGAGCTGAACCTTCCCATCCACTAAGTACGTATATGAACTCAAGATCAAAGTTACATGCAGCCAACACATTTTGTGATATATCTCCTTTTCTGTTACGGAAAGAAGCTGCTTCTTTTTTTTGCACCATTGCAAATATATGTGTACCATCAATAGCTCCGACACAATCCTAAAAATATAATAAATATATGATCAAAATAATAATGATATGAACAGGGATCAAAATAATATATATATATATATATAGTATAGTTATAAGTACTTTAAAATAAGGATAAAATCTTGTATTTTCTCTAATCTTTTGAGGTATTCCGGGTCCAGCGGTAGCCATGAAACTTGGTGAAATTTGGTTTAAAGCTCGCAAAACTTTACGAAAGTTCTCACTTACAGCAAATTTTGATCTCTTAAAAGTATCTCGTGTATAGCAATACCTTGCGTTTTGGCCAACTATTAAGAGAAAAGATGCAACCATTTCTTCAAAGCTAATATATCTTGTATCGGTTAAACCTGTCTTCTCTCGGATGAGATTGCATAACTTCAAGAAAATATCTGGATACATTCGGTATAACTCTCTAAAATGAAGAGGATCTTCTTTCAACACACTTTCTATATAGTCTTGACCAGCTCTTGTGATTACACGTCGAATGGGACGTTCAATTTGCAATTGAAGTTCTCGTTGTCGCTTCTTCAAACACATCAGCTGACGAAAAATTAAGAGCACCAATAAAGTAATATGGACATCTAACTCCTCATCTTCATGTGACATGTATGTCTCTTTGTCATCAGAAGTTTCTTGTTGCCCAAGAAACTCAGGATTCATGTTTGATAATGTCTACCTATGATAAAAAAAAAAAAAAAGAAAGAAAAGGTTAAGCACGGCTGTTTGACGAGATGATCTTACTTTATTTATTTGATCGTGCTTCTTTTCTTTATTACTAAATAAGCAACTAACTTATAAAATAATGTAAATTATACATATCAAAATTTTACATTTGACAAAAAAAGAATGTAAGGTTTCCATTTAAATAAGAAACTAAAATTACGTAAATTTAACAAAAAGTATGCAAATCTAAAATTACGTAAATTTAACAAAAAGTATGTAAATTTACATTTAAATAAGAAACTAAAAGCACGTAAATTTTAAATAAAAGAAAGTAAAAATATATATGTAAAAAGGATGGATAATCACACAAGGTAAGGCTACAACGCTCTTTGATTTATACATTATGTAACATAGTTTAAGCAACGAGTTTTACATCTCTTGACCTGTCATAGAGCAAATCTTATCCAAGCACATATTTAATTAATTCCAATTTTGTTTGTTTGCATAATTGCATGTTTTGGACATGTTCAAAAGCTTACAACACAGTGGAATTATCAATTTTGAAATTATAGAAAAGAATGATAAAAAAATAATTTTATTATAAAAATCAAAAACCCAAACTATAATAATAGCAAAAAAACCGCAGACTATAAAACCCACATCAGATGATAAAAATAAATAAAATCCCATCATATAAAATAATAGCTAATTCAAAACCTCATGACATTATGTTTAATCCAACCATAACGTTCATCAACGGACATGCTAATGAAAACATCTTTCATTCCTTGTTAATGAATTATTTTAACTGTATCATGACGTACATGGTCCTCCAAATCAGAAACTTCTTTGATTGCTTCCCATAAGTTATTCTTTTTTTTTTCTGCTTCTCTTTGTTCAGCTTCTTGCTTTTGTCTTGATTCCCTTTCTTCTATTAAATTGAAAAGTTTCTGAGTGATCGTTGTCAAAGCGTTAATCTCAGAGGTAGCTTCTTCTACACCTTCTTTTTGAATGGATGGATCATCAGCTTTATGAAGAGAATTAGTTTTTTGTCTCTTTCGTAGCGGGAGCTTTTCCACAGTATCATTTGAAGGGCTGCCTAAAAAGGATGATTGTGATTCATAATTTTCTTGAACATTAAAAGAAAATTTTTCACCATTATTTGGTTGTTCCTTTTCTGCTTCGGCAGTTTCAGTTGTTCAAGCATCAGTTGTATCACCCAATCCAATCGCGCTTCTGCCAGTTGCTAAATTCCTTTCAAATATAACTTTGAGATCATCAAATTCTTCAAAAGTCTCATCACGAAATTTTTTGTAGTTTGGATGTGCCTAAAATTAAAAAAAAAAAGTTAATACAAAGAAAAAAATTTATAACAATATAGTCTTACATATCTTTTTACCTTTATATATTCAGTCCACACTTCATCTGGAGCCGTAAACCGTTTTGTAGTTGCATCCCATCCGAACCCAGAACTAAAACGAAGAAGTTCAGCAGCAGCTAGATACTTTGTTTTCAGAATCTTCATTCTGTTTGAGTAGTGCTGAAAAGTTTTGGTGCTCCCATGCATTTGATTGAGAGTAGGTAGGATTCTTCTCTCCACTGTGAATTTGCTGAATAGACCATTACTATCACTTAAACCTGCAGCAATACAATCTAAAAGTAGATTTATCAAAGTTTTATTTTCTTGAGGACTCCATTGAACATAAGAACCTTTTCCACGTTCTTGTGGTTCTTGTTGTGATTCTTCCATTGATGCTCTTTTAGGGTTTTTAAAGTGTTTGTTTTTTGTGTTAATTTTCTAATTTATAGTAGAGATTATATATAACTATGATACACCGACCACTACGATAGAAATAGAAAACCTAGGAAAATGTAGAAATTGAACAATTGAAAAAATAGAAAACTTTCAAAAATGTGATGAGTGCTCTCAATGTTTTTAAATGGAAAAGTTACAAGCACACAACCGTACAAAATAATCATATCTTTGTGAGTGTTTGTTATAATTAACGTATGCAATACATATATACGAAACTTGGTGCCAAAAAGATATTAGGAAAATATAATACAGATTTGTCAAAATATCAAGGTTCAACTCAATATTTGCTCCTTTGTATTTTTAACTTAAAATCATTCATAAATCCATTCAAATCTAACTTTAAATCAAATCTTCAAACAAATTATTATTATTGAATAACACCTGATTTTAAAATCTATTTTAAAATCATAAAACCAATAACAATTGATTTGAATATAGCTTTTAAAATCATATAACCAATAACAATGAATTTGAATATGGATTTTAAAATCACATAACCAATAACACTTGATTTGACTTGTATTTTCAAATCCATTAAAATATATGAACCAATAACACCCCCTAAGAAAAACAACATAAGTATCTAAATGTTTTCACATGAGAGCAAAGGAGAAGGTTTTAGTCTCATTCATTTCAATCCCCCCCCAACAATACTCTAGAGGAATGATATTATTCTCTAAAATAGTTTATTTTCAGTTTTGCATTAGAAGTGATAGGCATTTTGATATGTTCCTTTGAGTCAGCTTTGATAAGTCAAGAGATAAATACAGTATACAGAGGCAGGCATGCAGTTGTTGTGAGTTGATTGATTAAATATATGACCATTGCTTGTACTTTGACTCCATGCTGATGTTGTCACCACCGTGAGACATCGTGATTGAATATTCATGTTGAGGTCACCATAAGATCAGAGTTGAGAACTGTACCACATTCTTTTTCAATGCTAAAAATAACAGTTAGAAGTTCGTGTAACAAACATCATCTAGCACATCAATTGTACAGGCTCTCATTCATAGCTTTTCTTTGATCCTCAAAAGAAACTCATACCGTCTCCCAGTATCGACTTGTAAAGTGATGAATTAAAAAAAAAAGGAGCAGCATCTAATTGTTATAAGGGAAGGCATTAAGAGTAGATTCCTCCATGTCAAAGGTTGGAGCATACCAACCGAGCTCATCGACGAGCTTCTTCATCCTCTCCTCTTGTCCCTTCGAGTCTCCAAAAGCAGTTGTGAAAGGATAAACAAAGGTAACCTTAGTAGCCATACACCTGTAAGCAACCACATCTCCCTTCACCAAAAACTCCATCACATCTCTGCTCTGGTTAAATCCTCCTCCTTCTACCTCCGCCTCCAAATACCTCCCTGCATTTTTTGTATCCGTGTTATAAAGTTATCATCTTTACTTCAAAGTTCAAACCAATCATTTCTATGATGCTTTTGCTTACCTTCTGGTTTATCTTCAATAACAACAAACTTGGGATTGTTCTGGGTTTTGGCTATTGCTTCCTTCAGTCTCTGTGTAAACAAGAATCAGGAACAACACATTGAGAACTGAGAAGAGCTGAATTGTGATAAAAGGTGATCAAAAAGGACCTGGATTGGATCCTGTTTATCAGTTTCTGGGATTGTCAATGGAAATGTAAAGGAAGATGAGGTGGGATTTGTTGATACACATCCTGGGTTTGTGGAAGGGCAAGGTCTGATTTTGCTGCACAGATGAGAGAAACAACATAGAATCAATTAACATAGTCAGGGAAAGATGAGAGATTGAGGGGAGAGGGAACAAACCCATTGAGGAGACCGGTCTGGACGAACTTGGATTGGGTGAAAGGAGTAGTGAGAGGCTGAGAAGAGGAGAGAGAAGGAATGGCTAAGGCAGGGGCAGATGAGGAGTTGAGAGATAGGGCAAGAGCGAAGGATATTAGCTTTGGTAATAGTGAGATTGTAGTAGAAGAAGAGGATAGATGTTGTGTTGTTGGGTCTTTCAATGAACACACGAGCTTGGTGGTGCAGGTGCTGCTGCTTCTCGGCCGTTGCGGAAGGATGTTGAGTTGCAAATTGGCGACCAGAGTCATGTTTGTATGGTTGTTGTTACTCTCTGCTCCTCCAAATATTTATTATTATATTCCCACTATGCAGATTGTATTTATTTTAATTTTTGTTATTTTCTTTCTGTATCCTCATCATCCGGTGCTCTTCAACTGTCTAATAATTTTGGTATGTTATCTTAATTAGAGAGTTTCACACATTTTTATTTTCGTCATCCATTTCCAGAATTTGATGAAACTACAAGTTCAGTGTAACTAACCCATACATGTATTCTTTTGACAAAATCATTCAATGTTTCACTAAAATCTTAAGTGACTTCAATTAACTATTGACTCGCACTAATGCGAGAGAGATGAAAAGACGTTCAAATGTCTTGACTCTTGAAATTTTTGTTTGTGTGTCTCACCATATTTAAGTAAGAGTTCTTTGATACATCATGCTGTTTTCCATACGCATTGTTTGAACATTCACAGAGAATGAAAAAGAACTCACTGGACAAGGAAGTTCTACTTTCTCGATTTAGCAGGTATGATTGTTTCGTTGCCACTATCTTTACATACTGTTAAATATCACGTTTTTTTTATAACAGATGAAAATGAAAACAAAAGAGATAAAACATTTGTAAATTCTTAGTTAAAAAGAACTATAAACTCTACTAGGATCAACTATATATACATATTGAGAAGGTGTATTTTTAATTGTGGCCTGTTACGATTATGAGAAAGATTGATCTGTTTTTAACCGGATTAAAGACTTAGTAACACAAAGGTACACGTTACAAATGACAATCCCACATTCTTTGGTGCCATAAGAAACGCCCAGACAACGGGGTTTGTGACTCACTAATCTCATTACTAGTTCCTATAGTGTGTCAAATTGTGAATGGTGACCAAAGAACGATGAGGAACAAATGCATTTTCTAACATTCCTTAAAAAAACCACTATTCATAAGAAATAATTTTTCCTTCTTATTCTCTACCATTTTTTTTTTGTAGAGAAATAAAGAACAAATTAATTCCTTGTTAAATGTGGAATAAAACAATCATTTCTTTTTATTCCTGCAATTTTATTTATCTACGTTTCTTTCCTATTCGTTCCTCTGGTTTTCAGAACGGTCAGCAATCGGATATAATTTATTCATTTTTTTACATCAGATTATTAATTAGTAGCTAGACCATAGTATATTTGCTTTTGGAAAGTTATTTTTAACACTAGAATAAACCAGAAGAAGAGTAATCTGAGAAAATTAAATAATTGAAATTGTTTTCATTTAAAAAAAAAACCTTGTTGACCTTAAATGGCTGGCACGCTCGGAGAACTTGGACCCAGTTTAAGACCTTTGGAAGACTAGGGTTTGCGCAAGCTTCCCATCTTTTAAAGATTTTTCAGTTATTACAATAAGCAATTCTCAATTTCTGAAACCAAACTTCTGTTTCGATTGATAGATTGAATTTGAGAATGGACGGAGAAGAGCTCACGGAGCAGGAGACTGCCTTGTACGACCGTCAGATTAGGGTTTGGGGCGCTAATGCTCAGCGAAGGTTACTTCTCTCTCTTCAGATTACTTTTACTCTCAACACTGAATCTAGCTTTTCTGTTTTCAAAGTTTGTTCCTTTCACCCTGTATGATCCCAGTTTCGCTTTGGTTCGAGCACTAAACTCCTAAAGTTGTTATCTTTTTTCTTGCAATTCGCTTCTGAGTTTCATTTAGGTTGTTCTGAGTTTACTTCAAAGTTTGTT
This sequence comes from Brassica napus, assembly GCF_020379485.1. Taxonomy (NCBI): domain Eukaryota; kingdom Viridiplantae; phylum Streptophyta; class Magnoliopsida; order Brassicales; family Brassicaceae; genus Brassica; species Brassica napus. Next base: position 8,298,815 of record NC_063434.1, read on the forward strand.
CCTTTCACCCTGTTTGATTGTAAAGTTGATTTCTTTTTCTTGTAATTCGTCTTCTGAGTTAGTAAAGAGTTTGGATTGCGCTTCTAAACTAGTGAGAACTGGTATAAGTTGTTCTGAGATGAGACAGTAACATAGTATCTACCTTCAAGTTCTAGTAGAGTATTTGGTTTTGGATCTGCTGAAGCTTTCTTCATTGGAAGAGTACACTATGATGTAGTTACTATGTAAGCTTGACACCATTTGATATAGTGTGAGGTTTATCTTTTGCTTGCAGATTGACCAAATCTCATATCTTGGTCTCTGGAATCAAGGGGACTGTTGCTGAGGTAAATTCTATAGTTTTTTGCTGAGATCTTGTCGTTTTTTAATTATCTAATCTGATGGTATCTCACTACGTTACTTGGCTTTTGGTTTCATTTGGTGGGTAGTTCTGCAAGAACATTGTGCTGGCAGGAGTTGGTAGTGTGACGTTAATGGATGATAGTTTAGTGAACGAGGAGGCCTTGAACGCAAACTTCTTGATTCCACCTGATGAAAATGCTTACAGAGGCAAAACTGTGGCTGAGATCTGTTGTGATTCACTCAAGGATTTTAACCCTATGGTCCTTGTTTCTGTAGAGAAAGGTTTCCCTCTCATACACCCTCTCCTTGATATTGTTTTTAATAAAACAAACACTATTGTCTGATCAATCATTTTCTCAAAATCTTTCAGGTGATTTGTCGGCACGCAGCACTGAGTTTTTCGAAAAGTTTGATGTAGTGGTTATAGGCTACGGTTCTCTTGCTACCAAAGTATGATCAACAACTTTTTATACAACGCATGCCCGCTTGCATTTATCACACTCCATAACGTTGCTGTTTCTATTTTTGTTGCAGAAAGCTGTTAATGAAAAATGTAGGAAGCTATCGAAACGAGTGGCGTTCTATACAGTCGATTGCAGAGACTCATGTGGTGAAATATTTGTCGACCTTCAAGATTACAAATACACAAAGGTACCCTGCCTGATGAGTTGATGTTGTTGCAATTTTGTATGTCTATTCTGACTTCTATCTTGTGGCACTTCTTGAACAGAAAAAGCTTGAAGAGAAGGTGGAATGTGAACTAAACTTTCCAAGTTTCCAGGTACCGATCTATCACTAACTAACTTTCTCTGGTTTGATTAAGTCCTAATTGGTTTGTTGTTATAGGAAGCGGTATCAGTACCTTGGAAACCGATTCCTAGGAGAACAGCAAAGCTCTACTTTGCCATGAGAGGTAGTTTACTAGTTACTACAGCTTATAAATGATTTTCTTGGTTAATTTCAATAAACAGTATAGCTCTCAAGGCAAGACACTTCACCAAATGTTTGGTGTCTCATGTAAAAATGTACAGTAATAGAAGTGTTTGAGGAGAATGAAGGGCGTAAACATGGAGAATGCTCACTGCTTGATCTTCCCACAGTCTTGGAAATCAAAAAGAAACTCTGTGAGGCTAACGTGAGTGTTCCTTTTGTTCTTTCTATTCTTTATATACGTCAGTTCCGATCACTGAGAAACAATTGAATATTGGAACAGTCTGTGAGCGAGAGCCTTGTACCAGATAGTCTCTTGGAGAGACTTATCACCGGTACTATCGAGTTCCCACCAGCTTGTGCCATCGTAGGAGGAATACTAGCACAGGTTCTCTTCACTCTCACTTACTTTCTCTTTCCATAATGGAATCTTCTGACTATCATAGACTTGTAATTCTGACAAAAGAGAGGGGTTTGATTGATGGGTTGCAGGAAGTGATAAAAGCTGTGTCAGGCAAAGGAGAGCCGTTAAAGAACTTCTTCTACTATGATGCTCAGGATGGCAAAGGTGTGATGGAAGACATCTCCAACTCTTTTACCTCTTAACCAGCTAGCTAGCAAGCTGTCCTACGTTTTCATCTAAAGACTGTTTATTATCTCAACGGTTTCTTTTGAATTCTTCTAATGTTCGGTTACGAATATGATACTTCCTTGCTTGTAGAATAATTTGTTCAGCAACGGATATTTTGAATTTTCAGTTTCAAGTTTCGAAATTTTTATAATTCAATTAAACGAGAAAATTTTAAAAGTAGTGAGATCTCACTGCTAGATTTTCGCCCTATTTTAAAACCAAGTTCTGTTTTCATTCTACTCTTTAGTTCTTAGTCGAGTAAGATTTTCTTCAATAAAAAAAAAATGGAAGAAAGACATGAGCGATTGAATAAGCAGTTCAGTGAGCTTGAAAAGGAATGGGCGGCCATGAAAACAAGCAAAGGCTCATCTGCAGTTTCGCGTATCACTACTGAAGAAGCTATGGAGTTTGTGGAAAACTCTCCAAGAAAGCTGATGCTCTCTCTCCAACACGATGAGGTTTGTCCAGAGGCAGAGATGAGATCACCCTGTAGGAGAAAACTCTTTCACGGCTCTGATGATGATAATGATGACGAGACAAAGATGACACCGTTGTCTCATTCGACTTGTTGGTCTTCGAATGTGATGAGAGTGGGATGTACTAATAAGAACAAGAAGGAGATGAAGAAGAAGAAGAAAAAAATAGGAATGATTGTGTGTGTTAGTATGGTTGTTTTTTTGTTAATGTCCATGTTTTTGGCTGTTTTGATTGATGGTTTTGACAATAGGCAGGTTAATACTTTGGTTCCTACTTGATTATTTGTTTTGTTTTGTTTGAGATGCTCATCAAACTCAATAAAGTAAAAGGTTTTATTCTCTTGATATTTACCTAGCACATATACAACTCTAGCACTGTATGAAAGATGCAAGTAGAAAACTACACTAGTAAAAAAGTTAATAACATTTTTGGGGACATGGTAAAGAAAAAAATCACTGGGTTCATTTAAAGGCCCATTATAAGGCTCAAGGCCCATATAGACAACTAAACGAGAAACCCTAAGTGCTCGATTATCATCTCTTTCGTCAGCCTCTTAGAGTTTCGGTTCCTTCTCTTTTTGCCAAAACAGCTGCTGCGAAAAAATCTGAAAATGGTACAACTTCTGCTCCGAACTCGATCCACTGTTCTTAAAATTGTTCATTCCTAAATCCATTATCTATTCCCTCTACATGTTTCGTCTTAGATTGTCTATTGCATTATCTATTTCACCAATCCCAAAAAGTGTTTTTTTTTGTAATCTCCATATTTGTAGTGAATTAACTGCTTTTATGGATTCTTTGAGCTTCTGTTCTTATTATTTAAGATTCAAACTGTAGTAATAAATAGTATAAGCAGAGTTTGTAAGTATTGATGTGTAATTGAAGCTGGCATTGCTTTGTATAAGATGAATTGATTGGTGCTTCGTTAGTTTGTTAGCGTAGACATGGTTATGTAGTTTATAATTCATGCTTGGTAGAGAAGCTTGTAACATACCAATCAATAGCTACTTGTTGTCACTAGTTTACTTCCTATCCTTATAAGTGTCTCGTTCCACTTGTTAATGCTTAAAAGCTGCGATTTTTCAATTGGTTTTTAGGCACCAAAGAAAGGAGTTAAAGCAGTTACCAAGAAGAAGTCGGTATGTGATTTTGTTTTGCTCTCCCTCTCTTTCTCTATGTAGAAAGTGTTTGCTTTTCTCTGTGTGTGTATTCTTGGTTATAAACATTGTTCTTGGTTTCAGGAGAAAGTGACAAACCCTCTCTTCGAGAGGCGTCCCAAGCAGTTTGGAATCGGAGGAGCACTCCCACCGAAGAAGGATCTCACCAGATACATCAAATGGCCGAAGTCCATCCGCCTCCAGAGACAGAAGCGTATTCTGAAGCAGAGGTTGAAGGTTCCACCGGCACTTAACCAGTTCACTAAGACCCTTGACAAGAACTTAGGTCCTTCCATCTCTTTCCCTTTTTGTTTCTACATAATACACTAGTATGGATGTTATCTGTTTAATTCTACTCTTTAACCACTTGTCTCTATAAACTGCAGCGACTTCTCTGTTCAAGATGATGCTCAAGTATAGGCCTGAGGACAAGGCAGCCAAGAAGGAGCGTCTTCTCAAGAAGGCTCAGGCTGAGACTGAAGGAAAGACTGTTGAATCGAAGAAGCCAATTGTTGTGAAGTATGGTCTTAACCATGTTACATACCTCATTGAGCAGGTCCCTTCCCTTTTCATAACTAATTCAATTGTTACCCTCTAGGAATTAATAAGCTTTCTGTAGGAATCTTGTCTGAAACCTGACTTCTTTGTGTGATTGCAGAACAAGGCGCAACTGGTGGTGATAGCTCATGATGTGGACCCGATTGAGTTGGTCGTGTGGTTGCCTGCGTTGTGTAGGAAAATGGAAGTTCCTTACTGCATTGTCAAGGGGAAATCACGATTGGGAGCGGTAATGATAATTGATTATATGCTCGTCTTCTCCTTACAAGCCATGTAATCTAATCTGTTATCTCATTCCTTTGTTGATGCAGATTGTCCACCAGAAAACAGCAGCTTGTTTGTGTTTGACCACAGTGAAGAACGAGGACAAGATGGAGTTCAGCAAAATCCTCGAGGCCATTAAGGTGAGATCCTTGTTCATTTTTCATTAGCTGCGCACATGTTTAGTTTCTGTATAATGAATACTTAACGGTTACCATCGTTGGATACAGGCAAACTTCAACGACAAGTATGAAGAGTACAGGAAGAAGTGGGGAGGTGGAATTATGGGATCTAAATCTCAGGCCAAGACCAAGGCTAAGGAGAGAGTTCTAGCCAAGGAAGCTGCTCAGAGGATGAATTAGACTTGCCTTAACTTTACTTCTTTTTGGTGGAATCTAGTTTCTTAAACTTAAATGAAAGTTTTTTGTTCTAGCTCCTTGGATCTCTCTTAGCATTTCCTGCTTGAATCCCATATAATTCAACTTGAGCTTTACATAATTACTTTTTGGTTAGAATAAAATTGCGTAGTTGATGATAGGTAAGAAGGAAAGGAAAGCATTTATCTGAACTTGTGAAGCTTAATCGTTAGGGAGAATCTCATCCTGCGTATGACACGAGTTTTCACAATGAACAAAACGATAAGCATCCATGAAAAAAAGTAAGCACTGGCCGACCTTCTGTTCCTTTTGAGGTCGGTGCCATGTGGATGCGCTCAAGTTAGAATACTATTGTCCACTGTCCTCTCGCCACGTGTCATTAATCCTGTGAATGTGCTGAGCCAATTCGAACCAGAGGTAAAAGGGAACTCAAAATCTAAACCGGAGTAGTTGATAAAACCGACCGACATGAGCAGAAGAGCCAATGAAAAGAGTGTGAAGCAACTGTAGCGCAGACCCGTACAATTTCTCAGAAGATATTTTTCTATAAATTTAGGCTCTTCCTTTCGTATCTCTTGTCGTCTTCTTGCAGAGAAAAAAAAATTAAAAGAGCCTCGAAAAATTCACAGACTTGTCTCCCCCTCACTCTTTAGTAGCTTCTGAAAATTTCACAGCCCTAAACAAACAAAAATGAGCAAGTTCTGGACTTTCCTCACCGCTCTTCACTCAGGCGCTGGGTAATTCATCTCTTTTATAATATTATTTCAATATTTACATTTTTTTTTCTATGCTTTAGATCTCTAATATTGTTTCGTAACGTATATGCAGTCCCCTGGTGATGTTGGTGTATCCATTGTAAGTTTCACCTAATTCGATTTATCCGTTAAAAAAAAAAGAATTTAGGTGAAAGTTTAATAATTGGCTTGTAGGTATGCATCGGTGGTGGCAATGGAGAGCACAACCAAAGTAGACGATGAGCAGTGGCTTGCCTACTGGCTACTGGATCATTTACTCCTTCCTCACCCTCACTGAGCTGATTCTACAGTCGCTTCTTGAGTGGATCCCGATTTGGTATTCTGTGAAACTGGTGTTCGTCGCTTGGTTGGTTCTGCCTCAGTTCCATGGCGCAGCTTTCATCTACAACCGTGTGGTGAGAGAACAGTTCAAGAAACACGGCGTCTTTGGCTCCTCCTTTCACACCAAGCACTCCAAACCCAACATCATCCAGTCCATTTTCCACCGGGTAATCATAATATTCTCTCTCTCTCGTTTCTTGAAATAATCAAAAGAAACGTCAAAAAGTGAATTAATTGGGTCAAAGGAAAGAATAAACTTTTTTTCTAGATTATGCATTTAGTTATTTTGTTAATTAATCCTAGGAAACGTAACAAGAACTCTAACGTAACGAGTTTTTAATAATTTCGCTGATTTATATCCTTTCGGTTAATTTGAATTTAAAACATATGTATTAGGAGGGACACGAGGCTCACTCTCACTGACGCCAAAGCAGAGGAGAAGCTCGAATAGCATTGTAGTGGAGTTGGTGGTGGCCCCCGTCTTGTCTTATGTCTAATCTTTACTTTTGCTTTAGTTTTATTTAATAATTTGAGAAATGTGATGGATGATGATGACTAATGAGGTGTGTGATCGTTTAAAAGTAGAAATGGCTTCTTGTTGTTGTTCTTGTTGTTGTATTGCTTTAGCTTCCACGCGTATCTTCCATTTGGGAACACAAGTGTTAACGCTATTGTTTCAATCGCTTTCTAATGCTATATGACATGACTGAATAATTAGTCTTTATGTGTTTTAAAAAATTAAAACATGTTTGATGTACTGGGGTACTTTTGTTTATCAATTCATAATCATAGTTCATAAACAAAAGTTTTGATCACCAAAAGCAATGTCAAAAAAATTGTTAGGCTATCGTTAGGCGTTTTTACAAGATCGATTTATGAACGTGTAGACGCTTTGGCGGACTCCTAGGCGCCTAGACCATTTTATAACACTGGCCAAAAGTCATAAACATGTTTATTTTGTATCAACCTAATTGACGACATAAAAGAAGCCTATTGCGCAAACTCGTAATCAATAGAATTGGGTATTTCATTGTTACAGAATAACTTACATGGTGTCCCACTTGGTTTCTCTATTCTTATTGGCATGATGATATGATTCTTTGGATCTTTCGTTAGCATGTGATTCAATGGCACGCATCAGTTGGATTTATCAGTACCTTGGCTTGTATATGAATGTGTAAATGTTTCACCATTGCTGGTCCATCATTGGGACTTAGCTTTGTTTATTAACTATACACACATATCTGCTGCTGTAGAATATGTTTCATGTCCACAAAACCTATTTTAAGATTTAGATGAAGATTATATCCACTTTTTCTTTTGTATTCTCTTGTGATGTGATTTAAATGACCAGCTTGACTACGAAAGAAGAGACACTGAATGGAGTGAAATAGTTCATCAATGGTCGCCATTCTCTAGTGAAGAAGATCTTCTTCGTCAGGTCAACCCTGATAAGTCACCTGGTCCAGACGGCATGAATGCGGCGTTCTTTAGACATAACTATAAAATCAGGTGTTATCTCTCATGTCAAACTCTTTTTTCAGCATGATCAGTTAGACCCGAGGATAAATCATACTCATATTTGCTTAATACCTAAGATTGATTCTCCACATTCAGTTAAGGATTATAGGCCAATCAGTCTCTAAAATAAAATCATCACTAAAATATTGGCTGAGAGGCTTAAGACATGGTTGGATAGAATTATAACAAGTCAGTCGTCACCTTTGCTAAAGGTATTCCCTCTATCATTCAAGAAAAGTTACTTAATATGACTGGAATACTCTGGATAAGCTGGCGAAAAATCACAGAATCAAAGAAGGATGGAGGGTTGGGAATCAGAGATATGGAGAGTTTTAACTTGGCACTGCTAGCCAAACAAGGTTGGAGGATACTTCAGAGTTTGGCAAGATAATTGGATCCATTCCAAACCAGCGAAGCCAGCTTCAGGAAACGGCTCTAATATTTTCCCTGACTTAAAGGGTCAATGACTTGTTGATTCCTGAAACAAGAGAATGGAATATAGAGTTAATCAACACAGTCAGGTTAGTCCAGACTACATTCGAAATATAAGACCAAGCTACGTGGGAAATCAAGATAAGCTTATATGGAGCTACACAAGGAATGGAGGAGTATACTCAGTAAAGTCAGGTTCCCATCTATGTAATCAGAGACAAGAACAAGGAAATCCCACATTGATATCCGATGAAGCTAAGGGATGTTGTTCAGCTATCTGGCTACTAAAGAACATTGTCTTCATGACCGACAGAAGGTTGCTAGTTGATGAGTTGGACCAGTTCAACACTGGATCAAACATCTGCGACGGAGAACGCTTCTGCGGTACAGGACATTTATCAGATGTCAAAGTTAAATGGCTTCAAATTCTGTCATGTACCTCGTTCTATGTTAAGTAGGGTTGATGAACTTGCAAAGTTAGCTAGAATAAACAAGAAAACATATGTAACATCTTGGTTTTATTAATGAAAGGGAAAATTACAGAAAAACACCTCAACTAAATTTTCTTAGGCATTTTAATAACCCAACTAAATATTTTACTCAATTTATTACACAATTTTTTTTAAAGTGTACTCTTTTAATATCCACATTTTTTATTTTAATTAAAAATACTAATAAGTTTGAAACAAAATTTAAAAAATCTCCAAATTCTAAGAAAAATATTACAAATTACAAATTATATTTTTAAGATTAAGGAAACAAAGTAAATAAATTATGGTAAAAATAATTTTAAAAAATATTTTTGAAGGAAAAAACTAAATTTGTTTTTAATTTCAGAAAACAAACTAAATTCAATATTTAAAACTTAAAAAAGCTTACAAAATTTAATATTATATACAATTAGCTACTTTTTATTTCTCAAACACCAAAAAAAAACTCTGAGCTTTTTTGTAAATTTTAGAGAATTTTTGTTTAGTTCTGTTTGAAACTTATTGATATTTCTATTAAAATAAACAAGTTTAGTTATTAAAATAGGCACAGTTTTAAAAGTTTGTGTTTTAAAATGAACAAAATAATTAGTTGGGCTATTAAACTGGATAGTGAAAATGTTTGGGCATTAAAAAAATTTAACAAAAATAATTAGTTGGAATTTTTTTATGGAATTTTTTCTTAATGAAATCAGTTGCGAGTCGAAAGAAAGAAAAAGAAGAAAGTGGAGAAAAAAAAATTGTTTGATATAGAGAGAAAGAGAGTCGCGAGTAACGCAGCCCCGGCGTCTGGTGGCGCGTCCGAGCGCGTACCGGCGCCGGTGGCTCTTTTCCTTTTCATCTCGCTTTGGTTTTCGTGTGATTGCTCCGATCTGTCGCTTCTCTCCGACATGCTTGCGAATCTGGGTTAGGGTTTTGCTACGGGATCGGCTCGATGCAACTCTTCTTCCTCTGGATTGGCGGCGAGGTTGTAGGATAGACAAATCTTCAATTCAGCGTCGGTTTTGGTGCCGGGATGTAGAGGCTCCCTTAGCTCTAGCATCGCCGATAAAGGTCCCGGATTGTGGAGGCTTCTCTAGCTCTGTGATGCCGGCTAAGCTTCCGGAACGTGGAGGCTCATACAGTTCCACTGTTGCCGGCTCTGACTCCGGGGGATAAAGGCGTCTTGTGCCTTGCTCGCCGGCTTCTGGTCCCTATGTTCCTTTCTAGGGTTTAGTTCTTTTTGATTGCTTTTCTGTTGGTTTTAGTTAAGTGCATTTGGTTCGCGTTTGTTGGAGGTGATCTCGTCGGAGGACGATGGAAGCCCTCTGGTGGAAAGGGTGATGATTGAGCGAAGCCTTCTCCTTAGTGTCTGTGTTAATCTATGGCGGATGAGATCTCGGTAACGATTGATTCTCTCCGAGATGAGATGCATTGGGGAGGTTGGCGGTCGCGGTTAAGAAAGTGGGGAGTCTTTGAGTCTTGGTGTTACTCGGTGAACCGGTGGATAGCTTTCCGGTGATAGACGTGGCGGAGATGATGCTGCGGCTCGCGATGGAATGCGGCCGACATCTGCTCCTGGTTTGGGCCTAGGGTTTGTATTGGGCTTGAGGTTTTTTTTGTGGGTTTCTGAGTTGCCCTTAATGTGTATGGGCTTGTATGCGGATTGGGCTTTGTTCTTTTATTAAATAAACTTTAGACGGAAAAAAAAAAAATCAGTTGACAAAAAAAAACGTATTTGTGTTGGTCAGTGTACTGTTAAAAACCGACAAAAGAAGAAACCAAAAGTAAAAGAGAGAGTCACGTGAAGTTAAAAACCCTTTTCTTACAGTTCATCCGCCGTCTCCTCATAAACTCCACTCTCCGCTTGCCGCGTTCGCTCTTGCCCGTCCGGTGACACGCAAAACGAGGAGCACAAGCTCTCCTGCTTCGTCTTCGACTTCGTTCTACCTCCTCTTAGTTCTCTTCTCAAACTCTTTCATCATCTTCGTGTTCAGTTCCTATTAATGGATAACGATGCGAAGCAAGAGAATCTACAAACTTCCACTCCTCCTCCAGCTGGCTTTCCAGTAGAAGAAACCGTAACTCTAATCGATCTATGCAGCGGCGACGACTCCGACTTGGTGGAGCAAGATGTACAACGAAGGTATAATTCTGGAGGAGCCAAGAGGCCACGCGGTTCATCTGCATCAGACATGAACAATGCGAAGAAGCCAACGGCTGATGAGCTAAAGTTCGTGCTTCCGGAAGGATTCGGCCAACCAATCCCTCCGCCACCACATGTGAGTCATAATATTCCGGCGGATCCGTGCAATGTCTTCACGACGGAGGCGTCGTCCGGCAGAGTTGGCAGTTGTAAGCAGTTTTGGAAAGCTGGAGACTATGAAGGAGCACCTGGTGGTAACTGGGATCTTTCTTCAGGTAAAACAAAGTTTCTTACTCCAAAAAAAAAAAAAAACTCAGCTGTTTTGGACAATGGATTGATTGATACCTCTGTTTGCACTGTATCTTTTGTGTCTCAGGTGGTTTTGATCATGTAAGAGTCCATCCCAAGTTCTTACATTCTAATGCTACCAGTCACAAATGGGCTCTTGGAGGTTTTCTTTCTTTCTTTTAGTGATTCATTCTAGCTACATTGGGCTTGCCTCTAATTTTTATAAGCGAATCTGTTTTTATATGTTTTAATGTGCAGCATTTGCAGAGCTTTTGGACAATGCTTTGGATGAGGTGTGTGTAGTTTCTAAACTTGTTATAATATGGTGTTAGCTTCTGCTTTGTTGTAATGGTTTCTCGTTGGTATCAGGTTGCTAGTGGAGCTACTTATGTCAACGTTGATATGCTCGAAAACAAGAAAGAAGGAAACAGAATGTTATTAATTGAAGGTATATCTCAGTCAGAGAATCTCTTCCCTTGCCTTAACTTAAGTGCTCCACTTTTGTCCGCTGCTCATGTAGTTGTCGTTGAAATGCAGATAATGGAGGTGGGATGGACCCTGAGAAAATGAGACAGTGCATGTCTCTAGGATACTCTGCCAAAAGCAAACTTGCAAACACCATTGGACAATGTAAACTCTTCTTTGTTAACCCACCCAAGTGATAGTTATCATTATGTTTTGGAGGAAGACACTTAAATTTTCATTTTACTGCTTGTAGATGGAAATGGTTTTAAGACTAGTACCATGAGACTCGGAGCTGATGTCATTGTGTTCTCCCGCTGCCTTGGAAAAGATGGAAAGAGGTTAGTTGGAGATGGTGTGGATTGTATTTTCACTACTGAAGATTATGACCAACAGCTTTCGTTATAGTTTTATTTGACTTGATGTTGGTTGTAGCTCTACGCAGAGCATAGGGCTCCTATCATATACGTTTCTTAGAAGCACGGGAAAGGAGGACATCGTTGTACCAATGGTAATCTCTTTTTCTTTGATTGTGTGTTGACATTGTTACAGAACTTCTCCATCTTCTTCCACTTGGTTTCTCTATTCTGAATGGTATGCTGATAATGATTCTTTGGATCTTTTGTTAAACGACCAGCTTGACTACGAAAGAAGAGACACTGAATGGAGTAAAGTAGTCCGGTCTTCTCTCAGTGATTGGGATAAGAATGTGAAAACAATCATTCAATGGTCGCCATTCTCTAGTGAAGAAGATCTTCTTCGTCAGGTAAAATTTTTTCCCTTTGTTTCATACTAATAAAATTATCCATGGGAGCTTTTGTAACCCAGAAGAGACGAAAAGAAAACTGTAACGATTGTTTCAGTACATTCTGAGCTATTTGATCAGGACTTTGTCCTCTAATACATTCATTTGATAATGGTTTTCATCTTTTCCTACCCTTATTACTGTCACTGAGCAAATGTTCTCCCTAACGTGTTGTTTACTTTGTTGTAGTTTGCTCTAATGAACGAGCATGGCACACGGATAATCATATATAACCTGTGGGAAGATGACCAAGGGATGTTAGAGCTTGATTTTGATGCCGATCCACATGTATGTGTTTTTTTTATTTCTCTCAGTGTATAGTGGACTATTGTTTGAGATTATTTGAGACCTTTTACGCATTAGATATTGTTTTGTCTGCAGGATATCCAACTTAGAGGTGTCAATAGGGATGAGAAAAACATCAAAATGGGTGCTCAGTTTCCTAATTCTAGGCACTTCCTAACCTACAAACACTCACTAAGGGTATTACACATTCTCTCTCACTATAAATGTTTTTTTACTGTTGATGTGATGGTGTGGGGAAATTAAAAGTTTGACTAGAAATGTGAATGAGACTCTTGTTCAAATTGATTGCATGTACTTATAATATTCTACAAATCATTTCTCACATTTCTTTATTTGACGTGGTCCCAGAGTTATGCATCAATCCTCTACCTAAGAATTCCACCTAGTTTTCGTATCATACTACGAGGACGTGATGTTGAGCACCACAACGTAGTGAACGATATGATGCAGACTGAGCAGATCACTTATCGTCCTCAGTATGGTGCCGATTCATATGTTAAGGATTCAAACGTATGCTCTAGTAACAATTTAACTACACCAAGCTTCTTATACTTCTATTTATTGCAAGCCAGGATCTACTAGTTACAACTTATTACTTCTTTTATCAGATGTCTGCCGTAGTAGTTCTCGGATTCGTGAAAGACGCAAAACATCATGTTGATGTCCAAGGCTTTAATGTCTATCACAAAAATCGACTCATCAAGGTTTCCTTCTACTTAAATGTCGTTTTTTGCTTTCCAAAACTCTCCATAAAGGAGATAAAATGGACTTTATATTTACATGTATTGGCTTTCTAACTTGTTTTAACAGCCATTTTGGAGGATATGGAATGCAACAGGAAGTGATGGTCGTGGAGTCATAGGTATGTATCAGTTTTTATCTGGAAGTTAATATTAATGTTACTATACGTGAAAGATAGTAATAATTGTTGGTTTCTTCTGGTAATAGGTGTGCTGGAAGCTAATTTTGTTGAGCCTGCTCATGATAAGCAAGGGTTTGAGCGTACAACAGTTCTCTCTAGGCTCGAAACACGGCTAATTCAAATGCAGAAGATTTATTGGTCTGATTCTTTTCTCATCTTGTTCAAAAACCACGCTTGGATGTTGCAGGGCTTATGTTGTTTTATATTCCTTTTTGATTAGGAACACCAACTGTCACAAAATTGGCTATGCTCCCAGGCGACACCCAAAGGCTGGAAACGATTATGGTCACACAAGTACAGTGTCTTTTTTTTTCTCTTAGTTTTCAAACGTTTATGTCAATCTTCAATGAGATAAAACAATCAACTAAAAATGTTTTGTTTTTTTTTGTTTTGTCGGATTTGTAGACACATCACCAGAAAATGATCATGAGGAATATAGTCCATCAGGCTTTAAAACTCGAGCTTCTGACAAGTTCTACTCAAGTTCATATCCGAATCATAGAGGGGACAATGGTGTGTCAGGGAATGATAGTTCACTGGTAAATACTCCCTAACCAAAAAAAAAGAGAGAGCTTTTCCTCTGTTTCAATTCTCTCATTTTTTTTCATTCGTCCTCTCAGTATTTGCAAGAGGAGCTGCGCCGTGAGAGAGAGCGCAGCAAGGCACTTGAAGCTGAGGTATTACGGTTACTATTCTCTGACATTTTTCAAACTCCTTGGACAGTCTGATTCCAATAATGTTGTTTGCTTACAGGTTGAATTAGCAAGGCAAAAAATAGAAGAAATGAGCAAAGAGCAAGAGAATCTAATCTCAATATTCACAGAGGAAAGAGACAGACGTGATGTAGAGGAAGAAAGTCTGAGAAATAAGCTAGAGGTTCCCTTCCTCCTCATTCACTAACCAATACCTTAAACTCGTTTGATTTTATCATATTTGTATGCTCACATTTAAATAAAACTTGCAGGAGGCGTCAAATACTATCGAAGAGTTGTTGAATAAGATTAAAATGCTGGAGGGATCTAAAGGCCCGAGCTGGAGACGTTAGACATTGAACTTGCATATATAATTGGAAATTAAAATTATCCAAAAAGGTATCTCTGTTTGATTTATGGCTCGACCTGCATGGGGGTTGAATGAAATGTTGTAGATTAGTGTAAGTGTTTGGCCTTTGATTGTTTTTTTTCTCTCATTTTTTAAATTTACAAACTGGCCAATCTCTTAGCTGTAGCAGAAGCCAGTTGTCATGTCTGTACCATTAGTGATTTCCATGTAAAAAACAACCAAAATAAGTAATAATTTGTGCTGACTTGGTAGGAGATCTATAATGAAATTTAATTTCTCATACCATTACTATATAAGAATTTATGTTTGTTTGATTTGATGCCAGGATGTTTCAAAGCTACAGTCATTCATTCATTCTTTCGTTTTTATTGAAAAGAGAGAAACGTGTGTGATTAAATAAGGTCAACTAAAGAAGTGGGAATCATTCTAAACAAAATAAAAATAGAAAATGAAGAAGAGATGGGCATGGGAAGGTTATGTGTTATGAAGCAGACCAAAGCTCTGCAAAATTCTGTTGTATCAATGACACACCTTGTGTTGTCTGTCAAAGCTAAAAAAATTGCCTTATTTGTACTGTATTTATTGTTCATTCGCAGACAAAATATACTGTCTTACTGGATTCAATATTTTCATTTTTTTTTTTTAAGTTCACTTTCTTTTTGAACTTTTCGAACTAGTTCAAAAGAATATGCAAAAAAAAACTCATTCATATTTTATTAGAAAACTCGTTCATACTGAGAGCAAATGTTGAAACAAAAGAGTTAACTTGTCATATTGCAACCTTCTCTGCCAGTCAAATAAAAGTAAAACTCTCTTTGTTTACGTTTTTATCGGCTTACTTCTGTCTGTTGGTTTGGCTTTTGTTTGGCCTTACTCTCGTATAGGGAATCAAATTTCATTGTCTTCTTTTCTTCCCGTCTCGAAGATTAAAGTTAATTTGGTCAATCTCTTTTCAAAAAGTTTGCTATTTTCTTTTCCAAAACTTCGATTATTTATTGAACAAATCCATTTCCCAGGTAGTAAATAAATGTAACTATTTAAATCTATGTTATGAATATCCCATCACATGTTCACGATAGTTCATTAGAAAAGACCTTCACATTTTCAAATGTGACTTTCAGAAGCAAATAAGAACAAAGGATATAGAGGAGAAGATAAACTTTAACCCTATTGCTCTGCAGACGTACGCCGTTTACTGTAAAATGTGTACAAAAAACATATCATCATCGCCATCATAAATGCCATTAAAGGCGCGTGTAAAAGAGACTCTCGTGTGCTTCTGAGACTCCCCACGTGAGAATGTGACAATTAAATATTCACACAAATACTGTAATAATAATTACCCAATCAATCTTCTTAAATCCGATAAATAATCCAAGAAGACAATCATTATTCCCTTCACACCCGCACTCGGGGAAGATCCAAAGTTTATATCTGTTCAATGACGTTTTCACCCTTATAATGTTTTGGCCTATATTGAGAATTTGTTTGGCATTTTTCGACCCAACTGCTTTCAATAAAACGTACCAGTCCATTTTTGGTTTGGACACGAGTGGTATCACACAATAACCATTCCTATAGTTGATAACGGTTTTTTTTTCATTTATGGGTTTCAATCAATTAATTGTTCAAGGATTGTTACCACTCTATGCGGGGGTCCATTTATTTTCCATGAAACAACAACAGACCTTAAATTTAAACAAAAAAAAAAACTCCATATAAACAAAAAAAAAAGTAATTTCTTGTTTTTTACATATGGAAGTAGATGAATATCATGTATTCCTTTTGCATTTTTACATTCTAGACCATATAAACTGAAGTATCAAAATTAGTAGATGAATACAAGAGTTAACGTGCGGTTAATTTATTAGTGCAAAAGAAGATATTCATACACTTTAGTTCATTACTCGAATACAAAAAGAAAATATCCATACGGCAATCTATTAACCAAAATTAGTATAGTTAGTTATAAAGCAAAGCTTAGATATTATTAAAAAATAAAGTAACAGTCCAAAAAATGTTGGACTATAAATACGTCTCTGGCTGTGTGTAATGTTAAACACAGACGAGAATCCTCTCTCACATTCTCTTTTCTTCTCTTCTCTCTCTATACCCATTCGTCTTCTACCTCGGCGACACCACTAGTAGTCACTCGCAGAGAGAAGTCGTCGAAAGGAGAACATCACAAAAGGTGAGTAGCTTTCTGTAAATCTGAAACAGATTCTCTCATAATTTCAAATCAGATTTTAAAATAAAAAGCGAGTGATTTTCGTCTAGCTTACTGTACATCGACATGATTGATAACGATTACAAGTCGCGTCGTGTGATTTGATACTCATAAAGTTCCTCCTCTGATTTTTTTTTTTTGTTTTAACAGATTCTTGGCAGAGAAGACGAGAGTGAGTGGATTCTTCATCGTCTTCAGTTTTTTTCCGACGGTTGTGCTCATGAGCCGACGGCGACTTCTGTTATCGGCGACGATACTCTCGTATTTGCTCCACGGAATGGCTCTCGTCTCCGTCGTTGCCTCCGGTAAAACGAAAAACCCTAAACCAAATGTCGATTGATTCGTTTTCTATTTATCACTTTTTTATTCGCTGAGTATATTAATTAACAGTTGATGTATCAGGCGTGGAGGAGGTTAGTAGAGATAACGTGGATTTGACCAAAACGACGACGTTAGCTACAACCTATACGCATCGGAAGATGCTACGTCTCTCTCATGGTAAGTGAGTGGTAAATCAAAAAAAAAAAAACTCAATACCAAATCGGTGATTATTTAGTCCCTATGCGTTGATTTGTCTCCATTTACTGTGTTTGTGATAAGTCTCTGTGAAAACACACACACACACACCTTCCTGATGCGCTCATCGTCGTCCTTTCTGTTTTGTTAATATTCACAGTGTCGTCAGTGTTTTTGCACGTCTGTGTTTTCTTGCTCCCCTTTTTGTTTCTTTGTTCGTTATGCTTTCTTTTTTTTGGGTGGGCCCATTTTTATTAGCCTCATGACTTGTCTATAAAACCAAAAACATATAAACATTATCTTAAGAGATTTTTTTTTCTTAGTGTCGGACATTTTTTATGCTATTGGATGATAACAAAAATTAAAATTGTCATTTTGAATCTTTTTTTTCTTTTTTATTTGAATTAATTTAAAACAATGTTTTTGGGAATTGGTTCTAGCTGATTCTACGTTCTTGTTTGACTGATGAGACCGTAGACGGCGTACAACTGTAGAACCCAGCTGTCTATTGATTTACTTTTTTTTACTTTAGCATTTCTAAAATTTGAAAAAATATTCAAACTTTGTGAAGTATTAGCTTAAATTCATCTGTGTTTTTTTTCTCTTAACAAGCAGAGACGAGAGTAGAGCCGGATAGGATCGGAGAGAAGTGCAAGAAGTCAGACATTGTGGTGAACCAAGCAGCGACCGAACCTATGCCCAACGGAATACCCGGTTACACCGTGGAGATCACGAACCAGTGCATGTCTGGATGCAACATCTCGAGGATCCACGTCAGCTGCGGTTGGTTCAGCTCCGCTAAGTTGGTTAACCCGAGAGTTTTCAAGCGTATTCACTACGATGACTGTCTCGTCAACAACGGGAAGCCTTTGCCTTATGGCTCGACGCTCTCTTTCCACTACGCCAACACTTTCCCTTACCGTCTGGCTGTCGCGTTCGTTACCTGCTCTTGAGACCGGATCTTTTTCTTTCTTATATAGGATTAAGATGATAGTAGAAACATGGCGGGGCAAAAATTATGATACAGGAAGTATGATTGATATTAATCATATTCATACCACACTCATCCTCTTTTGGGTTATTTTCTTCTCTTAGGATGTTAAATGTTTTTGAGCAACAGTGATATATATAAAAAAGTCTATCAACTTTTCCCCCCTCTCTAAGCTATGCTCAATAACTATGGTTGATATTATTAGCTGGAAAGTATAAGAAGTCATCAACCCTAGAACAAGCCCCTTAGACGAGATAAAGAACCTATGAGTTGAAACAAGCTCAAGTTTGAACTTGGTTCGGGTTTTATATGCCAATCCTGCTCTTTACATATATGATTCTCACATGCTTTGACTTGCACAGTTTCTTTTTTCTGAAAGAATGTTAAATTCATATTCAAAAAAAGCCTTTTACATCAAGTGTGACCTTTGTACATATGACTGCTCTAAAGATCACTATGTATCACTATAAACTATAAAAAACTCATATTCTTGTAGCAAACCAAAATTGCATAAGACCCTCCAGTCTCTTCCCGCCTTTCCCTCTCATTAGACTAAGCTTATTCCTTATTCCTTTCTCAATCAACTTCTTCAAACTCAATAAAGGGATGGCCCTTTCCCCATGCCTAATCTTATTTCTCTCCCGCCATAAAGTATGAATGGAAGCTTGTAAGGAGTACCTGATACAGAACTGAGCTTTCTTATCCATGTTTTGACTTGCACAGTTTCTCTGGAAGCACCTAATTGTATAACACCTAATGAAAATAGCAAAAAGATTCTCTTGCCAATTTTGTATAACACCTAAAGAACTTTCAAAATTTTGTACAAACACCTTATGAAAATCAGAATGTATTTTGTCGCCTGGTTTGAACTTTATATTTTTCCTTGGAAGATCATTCAATTCCACTTCATTTTCGCATTTTTATCCACGATTGTTCTGAAATGGAATCTGTATTATATATAGTGGTGTGGAAGGAATAATGAATAGGAATGAAGGCACAACATATCTTTTCTTTCATAGATACATAATTAATTATCTTCATCACACGGTAATCATTTAGAGCTAGTGGCCTATACAAATTCCGTTTATTACAGTACAGCTTGGACGCGAATGAAGTATATACCAGATTGTATGAAAAAAAAAAAACAAATAAGGAGACGAGAGATGACGGGTACTTGAAAAGAATCTAATCGTTTTCTACACATTCAAAGCTTGCATTTCCAGGTTATGATACTCCACAGCTTAGAGGGAAGCTTTACTTTTACTTTTTTTTTTCTTTCTTTTTGTTGTTGTTTTCTTCTGTACCTGAAGAGTTGAGGATGGTGTGTATGATACATGTCTTGCTCCCTTCACAAAATGGTGCATGTGCATATAACCGCCTTGGGTGCTTTATCGACCTTCTTCTCTGTTCAATCAAACAGTTTTTTTAACTGTTAGTTAGAATTCCAAATCACAGCCTTAGTTTCAATCACATGATCAAAGTTTGTGTAAGTATTATGGTTGAAAAACATTTTTGAGCCATTCTCTAGAAGGTTTGAATAAACAAACTAAACACACGATGCATTTACTATTTAAACTAATCCTAGTCACAAAACAAACAATGCATTTACTATCTATACTGACCCTAGTCACTGACTAACTTGCTCTGATGTACACTTCTTATCAGTCTTAATGTATGAGGCAGATGAGACAGAAAACGAATATAAGAATCAATAAAAGTGACAAAATAAATAACACAAGAAGTCTGACATAATATACTGGAAGCTCTAAGCCGACAACGATCTCCAAAGAGAGAACACTTTGACCTGATTTAGTTTTTGCTGGAGAAGGCTGTACAACAACATGCATCACAGTGACTCCACCTGCAGTCTCTCCAAATGGTGTCTTACACTGGGCAACAGTCTTGTTGTTCTCCAAGATCTTACCCGAACTAATCAGCTTTACTTCGTTTATCCCCTTTGGAACAACTGTTTTGCCTACACACAAAAATGAGCATTTAAACGAAGTTGATCACCACACCATAAAGACTTCGTCTTTTTATTCTTAATCATCAGTTCCTGTTTGTAACTTCATTCAAGTGGACTAATATAACCATTCTACAGCTTTAAATCTCGCACCTTTCTACCGACAAATAGCAAAATTCAGAGACATTCAACACGAAATTTCGATTTTTTTTTTTTTAAAAGAAAGATGGAAACTATAACAAACCTTTGGGCCAATCAGAGACGACCCTTTGCTTCAAAAAATCAACAGTAGACGCAGCTGAATAGCGAAAGGGTCCGATGTCGGAGCCATCGTAGAGCCTGAACTTGATATCTATCGACTCCTCCTCCGGCATCTCCGTTGACTTCTCGAAGACCTCCAACAACCCCAACTCCCGATTCTCAGAAAAACCAGACTTCAACACAACTCTCTTCAGATCTGAAACAGGTCCAATCAAAAAGTAGAATCAGAGGAGGTTGCTTTAGAGAAGGATGGAAACATAAAGTTAAAGAGAAAAATCAGAATACAGAACAGTAGCTCTCTCTCTCTCTCTCGATTTTGATTTCGCGTTGGGATCGTTGAAAAAGCGGAAGAAGGAAGGGAGAAAAGCTTTTGACGATTGCTCAAGAGTCGGAGTCCACCGAATCTCAAGCCCCAACGGTTTTTTCACTTTTCTTCTTTTTCTCTTTTCGTCTACTTCTCCATCAAACCGACGTCGTTTTGTTCTCTTTTTTTTTTGATTAATCGTGGTGAAAACGGTCATCGAGTTGGAAACTGTTCCCACCTTCTTGACGGTTAAAATGTTCCCACCGTATTTTCTTGTAGAACATTAGCCCCATTAAATGACATTTAAAATGTTCCCACCATTTTTTTCTTGTAGAGAAAATGATTGACAAATGGGTTTTATTTGACATGAAATTCATTTTTTAACTATTTATATGTTTATACCCATAAGTTTCTTATCTTTGTCAAGTGAGATAATAAGAGAAAAATTGCAGTTAAAACGTTTCATATTTTAGAGTTTCACTTTTTAACGGTTTTTTTTTTAAACATACTCCCTCTATTCCTAAAAATATATATATTTTAAAATTTTTACACTTTTTATACTGTATTTCTATATTTTTAAACCAATAAGATTTTAAGAAATGTAATTAATGTTCTTGAACTTCACAATTTCTCATTATTAATCGACAAAAAATACATTGAAAATATAAAATATGTATATTTTTGAAACAAAATTTTTCTCTAGAATATGGATCTTTTAGGAACGGAGGAAGTACAATGCAAGAAAACTAAAAATAAAAGAATCAACCAGAAAATAAATAAAAAATAGAACCAGCCAAACACAAAAGACTAATTTACTAAACCGGAGGAGATTCTAAACCCTAATTGACAGCGAAAGGCAAAAGAGATGACCGGCCGCCGGCGAATGTAACATGTCAGAACCTTCCTACGAAGAAGTGCCACGTCAGGTGTGGTTTATCGCCTGAGCTGGGACACCGAAAGATAGATGGATATACTTCCGTCGGGAAGATAACCAGAGACGCAAAGGAGCGTCGAAGCACCATACATGACATCAGAGCACCATTGAGAGGAGAAAACCTCTGATAAAGATTATGAAGACCACCAGATCTAAACGGCATCGCCGGTTCGGAACATGAGCTTGGATTGACCGAAATCACACCCCATCGCCTCCAACAGCCACCGTCTCGAGCTCCGTCCACCGTCCTTAAGCAGGCATGGAAGCCAATAAATGGAGTTCCATATCTAAGGCAAACGACCCCTTCACGTTGCCGCTACGCGAGAAAGCACTTCACCATCGTGGATCTAGAAGGGAAGAATTGAAGAGAGCTTAGGGTTCACTCACCAGATATGAACCCTTCAGATCTGAACGTGAAGCTAGAGCTCGGCCATTCCTTCAAATCACCGCGCCATAAACCTTCGACACCGCGAAAATCTCCACCCTACAAACCACCGTTTAAAGTTTTAGGAACTCAATATGAGACACAATACAAAAGAGAAGAGAAGAGACACAGAAAGAGAACCTTCTCACAGCGGAGACGGTCGAGACAATGCAAATCTCGTCGAAAATTGCTTAGAGAAAAGTGGAGAGAGGAGAGAAGAAAAAGTTCCAGTATCTTTCAATCTTCACATAAATGTTTAGACCAATTTGAAGTGTAACTAAAAAAATATCAAATTCTTGTTACTTTGTTAACTTATCAATCACATTACTAACACAGTTTAGTCATTCATAAGTGGAGAACAATGCATACAGAGTTTATCATCACAATTTTAACCCTATAACAATAAAAAAAATCTTGAAAAACAATGATTAACCCAAAACGCAAAATTCACAACTATAACCCTAGCAAATATTGAGATGAAATAAAAAATTTGTCCACAACTCCGTGCTTGCGCGGGGGCAATGCTCCTAGTATATATAGTGTATCCTAGCCATTTTGTTGCTAGATTTTCCTAATTAATTTTTTTTCATGGTTATACTTGTCAATTTTACTATTCAAAATCGTTATGCTTTTTTAGTTTTTTGGTATGATGGATTAAACCACTGCTAAACCAAATCAGAGGCAGTGGTATTATCAGATTAAGTAATTTCAGAAAATGTAACAAGGAAATACAAGTAAAATCCACGTACAATATAACATGTACATTGTAATGAGTTCTTCAAAATCTACTAAAACTTTCCAAATTTAGAGGCATTGAGAAAAGTTGAAAAAGTAACGCAACCTTTTTTTGGTCAAATCTGGTTTCCTTTCCGCATGGTCGTTGTCACGTTTGAGACGTGGATATTTTACATACGGCATAAATATATGATTTGGGCTATTAAAAGTTCTTGGCCCGTAATGATATATAGCCCAAAAACTGAAGTATTTAATTACGCGCGTGAAGTATCTATCATTCACAAAAACAAATTTGATTTGATTCTTTTGGTTTGGAGTTCCTCACTTCTGATCAAGTTACTTCATTCATAAACTTGTTTTTGTTATTGGCTAATAAAATCTACGTGCATAAAGTTAATGGTAGTTTACATGTTGAGGTTAATGCATTATGCATTAATGATGGTCTTCACTTGTGAACGATCAAGTAAAATTATTTAATTGAAACTTCCTTTTTTTCATTAGCCAAACTAGGAGAGGATTCAAGTATTTATGAGTAGAGAAATCAGAACTATTTTACAAAAGGTAAAACATGCGTACATACTTTTTGAAGGATAACACAACTTCGAAATATTTCGAAATAATATGATGGGAGAAAAGACAAGGCAAAGCGAGAAAGTACAATCTAGTGAAACATGACTCAACAGTACAACATTGATAAAATCACTAATATAAAAACTACTTAGGTTTGGATTTGGTTTGCCACTTTCTTTTCCATCTGACCCTCCAAATCACCACCACCATGAGTTTGAGGATGAACCGTCAACTCACTGGAAACTGGAGTTGATGCAAGCTTGACCATATCGATTGAATGATCCGGCACCGTTTTGGGTTTCTCCGTGTCATCAGTTTTTGGAGCTTTGTAGTACTTGTATATGACGTAGAGAATCATTTGAACTGCTCCGAGAAACGCACCCATAATGTTTGGAAGCTATAATCAAAAGAGTAATATCACATCAGTAATTCCATTAATCATTTGTTGAGAACAGTACTAAGTCCATTAACTTCCGACATTTAAAAGAAAAAAACAATGTAATTGTCTCGGTTTCTCTGGCGCAATCATATAATATATGATTGTAAGCATAAAGCAAAAGTAGCGTACGGCTCAAATCATATATTCTCCTTCTTTATATAGAATGAATTAGGGGAAAAGAGACTAATTAGAAGGTGGTGGAAACTCTTTTCCCTTGAACATGAACCAACCATAATAATATAGTATACTATGTTGCGTTGTCCATTATTATATGCTTATAAAAGATTTACTATCATAAGAAAAAAGACTCACTGCAACGTAGAAGTCTTTGATAGCAAGACCGTAGAAGAGCCACGTAATGGCGCTGAGTGTAAGAAACAATGATAGAGAAAAGGGCATAAACTCCACACTTCTTGTTCGTATCACCACTCTCTGCAATAGTTTTTTATTTTTCACATGTTAAACTATATAATATGCGTAAACATAAAGAGATGCTAATACCGTAAAAAGAAAGACAAGCTCTTTCAGCATATACGTGTATATAGTAATACATACCATGATGCTCAAAGGAGCTGCGAAGACACAAACGGAAAATCCGACGCAAATCCCTCCGAGGACCTTCTCACGGTTAGATGCTTTGGTCAAGAGCTCACAGACAAGGATAATAGCGGCAAAACCCAAGAAGTTCAAGAGCCCAAGAACCTTCAAAGTTGATATCTACATGGTTGTGTATATCATCAGCTAACCCATTTTATATAAGTGCATTTTCTAATATACGTCAAAAGAAAATGATATCGTATACACGGGCGTACTCTAGCTTTCTTGTTAGCGTAGGTGATGAAGAGGACGATGTAAATGGTTTCGATGAAGCATCCCACGGCGTTTATGGTTATCAGAAGTAAGCCTGATCCATCTTTCTGCATAGCGTAATAAATCCATAGCGTCGCGCTAAAGAGCGCTGACACATAGGGAAGTGACTGAAAACCTTCTATCGATTTTTTCTTGCAGATCCTAACGAAAGTTGGACTTCGCGTACATGCAAATTAACAATATCAAAGCCTTTTTAATTATACAATAAAGAGAAAATGAAAAAGGAAGTGAGCGTTTGAGATGGATGATGCTTACACTGGTGCCAAGAAAACGATGAACGATATGATGTTGCCTACAGAAA
Organism: Brassica napus; assembly: GCF_020379485.1. Classification (NCBI taxonomy): domain Eukaryota; kingdom Viridiplantae; phylum Streptophyta; class Magnoliopsida; order Brassicales; family Brassicaceae; genus Brassica; species Brassica napus. Next base: position 8,323,569 of record NC_063434.1, read on the forward strand.
ATACATAGCAAAGATAACATGAATAAAAATACATTGAGTGAAAATAGACATTTACGTAAAGTGTCTATGTAGGAAATATATATGTTTCGTATTAGTTTGATGCTGTTGATGAAAGCTTAGATAATCTTACCCATGATTCCAAATGTAAACGCCAATACGTTTAGAGCCATTTTGATTGTTTTGTAAATGAACTCTTGAGTATCTTTCTACTTTTCGATGTGATTATCGAAGAAGGAAACAAGAGAAGATGTTCAACTCTCGTTAGCTCTATCTGAGTTTTCTTCGATATGAATTTAACTACGAGGCCAATGGTACTATATATAGAGAGAGTGTTACATGTGTAAGGGTGCAATGGTTATATGTTGAGGACGTCGTCGTTTTCATGGTATAAGAGAGAGAAGAACATTGCATATTGATGGTCTCAGATATTTCTAAAGTTTTTTAAAAATGGAAATTATTCCATAATTTTATGTGGTATGCACTCTTGGCGTGTATTATATTTGTGTCAAACTTTTATGCCAAACCTTGGTTTTATATTATTATCGTAGTTATTTATGTGAGCTTTCTTTTTCCCTTTAAACCAAATAAGATATAAATAATTGTGCTTAACTTATTGGTGATTTGTCCTTCTGGCATGACCAATAAAATAAACCATCGATCGGCTGTTAGCTTTCTAGCCAACCATTCAATTAAATATCGACTAAAGATATTTATACAATCATCCAATTTTCCAGTATTCTACCAAGACTTAAACTAGCTAACTAGTTTGGATCTTTGTTTTACGTACACATAGATAGCTATAACGTATATGTCTTATGAAATGTGAATTACCATTCCAAAGTCTGTATGGTAAAAAGTTACTAAAATATATAAAACATAAACACTCCAATTAACTGGCGTCATGCAAGAATTTTAGCCTTACCGATTCCAAGAGTGAGCACAACGATACATTTGGAGAAGAATATATCTTTTAGTGAATCCTCTAAATATAGTAGTATTTAGCTAGCGAATTTCAAAATTTCAAAAATGATTAATAGAATATTTAAGATTTCCATATTCCACTAATATATATGTTTGTGTTGTTGTGCACTTGTGCTAGCCACAAAACTGCATAAGCTCGTGATAAAAATGATAACAGTTCTAATCCTCATCACATAATGATACGATGGTTCTAACTATTTTGAAAAGGTGGATTTGCCATCAACGAACTACTAACGACATGACAATCAACTATCTACGGTAGATGTTGGCATGGACCCTTATTATTATTTGTTCAATAAAACATACGAGATATCCAGTTACAAAAAAAAAAAAAACATACGAGATATTAATCCACGCCAGGGAAAAAAAGATATGATTGCAAGTTATTACTATTGACGTTCCATTGAGATACAATCATACATCCCATGTTCGCTCCTTTTGTTCCTCGTACCAGTAAAAATGAACGTTTAGGTGTATGCCACGTGTGCCATATTTTATGTTGTCTTTCAGCACTCTTGAACTTCATGATTTGGCCGCCAAAATTAGGTCCGTAACTAATTTTGTTTAATTAGCTTTCATAACAACAAATGATAATGTTATGTGTTCCCTGTGATAATGTATAGAAACAACTCGAGAAGAAAGCAAACACTAAATGTATAAAACAAAGAATAGTGCGTTTCATCTTAACTAGACGCGACTGTCCCGTGTGTAAACCGTATAGGTAAGATTCACCATCATGCTTTTTGTTGTTCCACTTGGCTACTTTTCGTGTTAATCTAATTATCTACACAATATTATTGTATCCATAACAATCTTCAATTGATTGTGAGATAATTAATTTAAGCTTTCCTATCCTAAAACATTATCAAATCAGTAACATTCAATTAGTAAAATTGAGCTAAAATCACGATTTTACTTCGTCGTCCTTTGCCATTCAAAGACAGACTCGTAGTAAATGCAAATTTGAATATCATTGGCATGGTATAGTCAGGGAATAGTATGCCACATGTACTGATCGAGGCCACATATATGGACCATGTCACCATTGCTAAATATGCTGAAAATTAACATGTAAAGAAAAAAAAAATTAACATGTTTCTTGTGAAAGTTCTTATTTTTAACAATTGCTATACTTAGTATCATTTAACATCAACGTTTCAATGAATATTTCCATCTAATTAGTGGAATAAACCAACAGAGTAAATCATCTTCATTTTGTGGTAAAGCAGAGTTCAGTTTACAAATTATAAGCTTATATGTTGTATCAATTCATTACTTAATGTATTTATTAACTTTGAGAAAAGTAAAATATAACAAATAACCTATCAAAAGAGAAACAGAAAACGTATGGTTGAAACAAAAAGCGTATGAAAAGGATTGACTATCAAAACCCATTTGCATCTTGATTATTATTCCCACCTTTCGTTTTTGGTCTCACTCACTTAATCAAAGACCAATTGACTGATTAAATAAACACTTTTACATTTAAAATAAGTAAACAATTAGCAAACAAACCTTTTACTTTATGCAGTCTCTGTGGTTCTTCTACGGTCAAAGGCAGTAGTTCCATCCAACCATGCAGATTCCTTATTAGATGGTTAACATTCGTTCCCAACCATTCCTCCTCGTCCTCACTTTCTTCACTCTCTTTTTCTTCATACATTCGAATTCAAATATATTTAACTGAGATTCTAAAAGATGTCAGCTAAATAGAGAGTATTGTAGGAGAAGAGCATCTGCTTCAATGTTCCATACATAAGCAGTACATCAGAATCAGAATCAACATTCCGACATATTATACAAATCTTAAGAATGTTATTGCAATATGTAAATGATCAAATCAGGGACATATACAAAATTATTAGGGATACTAGAGTATGCTTTACTGCTAAAAAAGAGCTTTTATCGTTGCCCTATGAATTACCAATAATATATAGCTCGACGAATAGAGCTTTATTGAGTGATATAATTTGGTAAATACTGAATAAATCTATAGAATCTGTTATGGTTTTTTGACTAGAAATCAATTGAAACCAAAAGTAAATCACTAAAAGAAAACCTAAACCCTGTATTTTTGTCATTTGATTGTATATATTGGGTTACAAGGTTCAGTTACATAGCATCAGAAACACGAGGCAATGTATGCGCTAATAGGAGAACACATATACAAAGACAAAAACCTATTAATCAAAAAATGGTTAACAAGACACAAAAGGAGAACACTGATAAAACGGAGCCCCATATATACATTGATAAAAGGAGGAAAATAACTTCAAGACTTATTGCTGATATCAAAAATACAAACTCTTGGGAATGGGGCTTTTTGTGTATGTTCCTTGTCCACTTAAAGTGCGCTACCCTTTAGTAGATAGTCATTCCACCTTAGGTTTTTCGTCATGCCTTCTTCACCTTTGAAATCAAGTATCTCTTTGTTAAGGTGGAGCTTATTAGTCTGACTGATTACATTTCTCTTCAACTCACTACACTTCACACCATATCAGTAATATTCCAGAATTCCACATAGCCGGTGCTGATTTTGTCGCATATATACTAGGAGGAAAGAGCATTATTTTTGTTTTATATTATATGACATTGCTCAAGACAATTTATTTTAATCTTTATTGTCTCACAGAGCTTCGCCAATTACTCTTATCAGTTAGTGGGTGAACACACTTGTGTGCGTTCTTACTATCTCAACAAGTGGCACATCAGAACAAGTGTGGAGATGGAGGAGATTACTCCATCTAGCATGTATTGAAGAAGAAGAATTAATTCTCAGAATAAATTACGATGACTCTAAGAAGATAAACACACAAAATTCTAAATAACTGGCAAAGAACTTATTGATGCTGTAGTAAGGATCACTATGCTATATATGCTTAGAAAGAAGTATAGAAGAATGAAATCGAAGCTCGAACTAAAATGTGTTTGAAGAATCAAGTGTAGTGATTATCTCTAAAGTGTACTACTATGTTCCCGATGTAACAATTTCTTAAAACAGTATCAGTTATGTGGCCGGTTCTCCTCGATGATGGATTATGAGGACTCCAAAAACATAAACCAACATAATAAAAATAGATGACCAACGAAATTCAAAGACACTTTAGCAAGGATCCCAAGAATGAAATCAAAGCTGCAACCATTATAACTGAAGTTTAATATCTGTAACGTTTCCTCTGTTCATAACAAAAGGTATCCTCTAATGACAAAGTTTCTACAAACCTCAGTAATGTTTTCAAAAACCAATCTAAATAGTTATCTAATTCTTGCAATAGTTAAAAAAAACTATTCTTCCATAACAAGTTTGTGCTGCAACAAGTTAGAGGCAAAGGAGGTTAAGGGAGTAAGTCACTTCTTGGACTGAGTGCTTCTGATGATGACCATACTCATGTCAGCGTAACGCTTAGCACAGTGTGTGAGACATGAATACTCACTAGGGCTGAACTTGCTACCCGGTGCGCTTGTTAGGCATTTGTCCCAACACACGCTTGTCAGCTTCGCAACCGCCTCGTTCATCATCACCCTTTGCTCTTCTTCCTGTTCATATGTTTCAAACCAACCGTTTAATTTCAATAAACAAATGTGATTCAACCGAGAGTTTATAGCTTGCTCATTGGTTATATCACCGAACAGAAAATCATCGGGAACTTACGTTAAGGAAGCGAAGCAATTCAGGACTGTTGGCGGCGGAGGGATCCATCGAGCGTCTCTGGTTGAATCTAATTTTACTTCGGCCGGCGAGACTGAAAACCCCTAATTTTGTCAACTAAACCCCCGACACACAGAGGTCGTCTATACGGGAATAAATATAAAAAGGCCCATTGGGCTTAAAGGTCCAATTGATAGCGTGTTTATGATTTATTAATTAACTTCATTAGTCAGCGAGTGTGTTTCTGGAATTTCCTATCAACTGATTCAGGTGGTCTATCTGCTATTCCATTATCCATTTACTATCCCACTCATCACAATTATCATTCCGTAAATGAATCCATCAATTAAATAATTATGTCAAACATTCTTTAGATCTTAAACACAAAGAGTTATATAAACTTGTCTCCCCATCCCCTCAACACAAATTAAAATTTAAATCATATACCAAATCTTAAAGAGTCTTGACTATATCGTTTGCCTTCATGAAAACGGAATCTTTTATGGGAGTGGTCAAAGGAGGAAAACACGACGGAACAAGACAGAGGGAGTCGCTGGCACGTAACTTGTGTAGTAGAAGAAGAAAAAAAACAAAGAAAATAAGAAAAATGTGGCAAAGAAGACTTTTTTTGACAAAATAGTAGAAGTTGGTTAAGACTTTATCATTATTAAATTCATATTCAAAGAAAGGCATGCAAATTGCATTATTGTTAGTGCGAATTTGTCAAAGGAGAAGGGCTGAGAGAGAGAGCGCGTGGTCAGCACGACGAAGGGAGGTAGAGAGAAAGTTCCACCAGCTTTGTTTGCGCTCTTGTTAAAAATCAAACAAACCCACCAACTAACAACCTCTCATCCTCCACATTGAAGAAGCTTTTCTCTCTTTCCATTACAAGAAGAAACTATATCGTTCCTCACACACGCCTCTCTCTAATCAGTGGTCGGCTTCCTTTTCTTATCCGTAAGTTTTGTGATTCCACATTGATTATATATATAAGATCTAATTTAGGCTTAGCCGTTAGTAGATTCACTGTGCGTTACGATAATTTCACGAGCTAGTAGTGCTGGCTCTTAGATTCATACCTTTGCTTATTTTCTGTGTGGTTTCTCGAATAAATGTGATTCTTCGTCAATTTAACGACTCTATAATCTGGAAATAAAGTTTTGGTATGATGGTTATGTGTATCAAAGGCATGTAACAATAACTATTCTCCATCATCGAATATAATAGCTTTGTGGTGTGTATCAAAGGCATGTACGCATTTCTTATGCTTCCTTTGTTTTGTTTCTGCTTGTTTCAGACTCTTCTCAGCACAACAAGAATGGCTAATTGTCCTGGAGACTCGACCCAAACTCACTTAGACATTCTCCGTTGCCCATTCTTGAGGAACATCAATGAGCCCACTAACCTCTCCTTCTCTTCTTCATCCTTGCCTTTTCCCTTCCCTGTAAGCAACCACTTAAATTGTTTTTTTTTCTCATCTTGTATTTGTATCCATCCATCAGATGCTTTTTACTGACTAATAACAAACTCCTTTCCAGGTGCGAACAGGGCAAGGACCAATTTTTGAGGATGGACCCAATTTCGACACTGCGTTTAGGCTTTTCCATGGTCAAGATGGTGTTGTCCCGCTCTCGGACAGCCCTCGTGCCGGAGCGGATAAGCCTTCGCTTTCCTCTCCTGGGTTCAATCCACTTGCTGCTAAGGCGGCGACTATTAGTCTCTCCTCCTTTGGACATGGAGGGCCTTTTGGATTCGATGCGTTTTCCGACATGTTTAAGAACCAAAAGAGAAAGTCAGACTCTTCCAAGAATAAAGATTCTTCTTCCTCTAAGGTAAAGCTTTGTTCTTGCTCAACATGTAATGTCTTGGCTTATGAGATAAAAACTCTTAGAGCATTGCTTACTTGTTGTTTTGCTCTTTCAGGGAGGAAACCACGAGTCTATGAGCGACGACTGGCTTCAAACAGGAAACTGCCCTATCGCTAAATCCTATCGAGCTGTAAGTGGTGTGGCACCCCTCGTGGCAAAGATCCTGCAACCCCCTCCCGGAATGCAGTACAAGTGTCCTAAAGCAATAGTAGCAGCTCGAGCAGCGATATCAAAAACAGCTTTCGCTAAGAACCTCCGGCCACAGCCTTTATCATCCAAAGTACTAGTCATCGGGATGCTGGGGATGGCCCTGAACGTGCCTCTAGGGGTTTGGAGAGAGCACACTGAAAAGTTCTCTGCATCTTGGTTTGTAGCTCTACACGCAGCGGTTCCTTTCATTGGAATACTGAGGAAGTCAGTGTTGATGCCTAAGATGGCGATGGTTTTTACCATAGCAGCGTCTGTTATGGGACAAGTGATTGGGTCAAGAGCAGAGAGGTATAGGCTTAAGTCGGTGGCTCAGAAGAAACTCACGTTGACAGGACCAGATAAAGTGGATGGAAGGTGCGGCGATAAAGTGGTGATGAAATGGAATCCCATGTTGCTTGAAGTAGCAAGTCCTGTTTCTACGGGAGCAGCTAGTGTTGTCTGCTAAAAGATTTTTGGTTTATTCTTCGCAGAGCTCGATATATGTGTAGTTGTTTCTTTTGTTGTTTTGTCCATTGTATTTGAAAATTTCAAAATGTTCGAGTAAGGTAAGAATAGGTGTAAAAAAATAAAAATAAAAATAAAGTGTTTTTTTTTCTTATTTTATACACATTCTAAAAGAAATGAAAAAAAAAAGATTTTCTATAAATTAATATTAGATGATAAGTTTAAGCTTTTCTTAACTGTAAGACGAATCTTCCAATAAGGGTTACAATTTTTTTTTTCACTGAAAATTTTATTAAAACAAAGTCCAAACGGGTTAAGGTGATGATTGTTTCAGTAGTTTTTAGTTTTAGTTTTTGGTTTTTAGATTTTAGTTTTTGATTTTTAGATTTTGGTTTTTGGTTTTGCAGTAATTTTTTTTTATTTTTGCAAAAATTAATTAATGAGTTACTTTGAAATATTTCAACATAATAGAATAAATATTTATATTTACAATTAAAATTATCAAAATATTGTAATAATTATTTTAAAATAAAATACAATAACATATTTTAATTATTATAGTTTTATAAAAAAATATTTATCAAAAAATATTTATCATAAAATTTATATAAATTGCAAAAAAATAAAAATATTTAAAAGTTTGAAACTACTTAGAAATTTTTCTTATATAAATTATTTTAATTTTATAAACTTAAATAGCAATAGTTTTTTAATATTATAAATTATATAAAAATAAAAATACTTAAAATTTTGAAACTAATTATAAAATTCTCATATACATTATTTATATTTTCTTAAAATTGAATGGCTATTTTTATTTTTCATGACTAATACAATATATTGTATTACTAAAACATATTATTTTTTATAATTTTAGTTATTTTTAATGTGACTAGTAATTATTAAAAATATTCTATTATTTTATATAGAGAAATTAATAACTAAGTTTTAAAATTAATTGATATTATTTATAAACTATATAAATTTATTTTACAGATATTAAACACAAATAAATTATGTCACATTATTGTTTAAATCATAGCTAATGTACCAAAAATTGTATGATTATTTATCTTTAAGAAAATATTATTTATTAATTATTAATTAATTAAATGTTGTAGTTTCTACCCAAAAAAATCAAAATTCGTTTTTCCTTTCAAAAGCTCACAAAAGTTGGTTTTTAGTTTTTTTTCACAAATTGGTTAAACTTCTCAAAAACTAGTTTTCCTAAATTTTAGGGAATCTATTTATTAGAAATCTTGATTGGCAAATCAAATGGTTTCTACAAAAACAAAAACTAAAAACTAAAAAAACTTGATTGGATGAAAAATGGTTTTTGCAAAAACAAAGACCAAAAACTAAATAAAAAACCACAAACAATCGACCTCTAAGTCTTACACCATAACACCAAAGCCCAAACATGGGCTGCACAAACATAACAAAGGCCAACACAAAGGCCTAGTCTATACAGACCTCTCGAGGACAAAGGCCCATCAAGAGAAAACCGTCGAGGAAGAAACAATTGGACATCCAGCACGTGTTCTAACGCCGATCGATAGAGAAACATGCGTCAAGGTAAGGATGCATCATCTTCCTCCGGAGTCAGAGAGGAGGCGCTACGACTAGGCTCCACAAACAGCAGACCAACCGGAGAAGAAGGCCGCTCAAACAGAACTGCCCTCACCCAATCGAAGTCGAGAAACCTAATCTGACAGATCAATCGTTTCATCAAATAAACTCTACCGTCTACAATCGAACCAACAAATCTTCGATTTTCCTGAAAGGTAGACCATACATTTTTTATGATAAAAATAAGCTTGAAGATGAAACATCCCACGCCAGGGAAACATCCCAGTTGGTTGTCATTCTCGAAAAGCCGTAAACTAATCTTCTCGCTCACTTGGGACAGTAAACTAATCTTCTCTCTCGGTCACAGTTAGATCATTAATTGTTTTTATGTCAAAGTTACTAATATGGTAGATATATCCTTCTTTGAAAGTGTATATTGTATTAGCGGATGATCAATAGTAGCTTTTTATCAAATCTCCTAAAAAGGATAAAAATTTAAATAAATGAATAAACAGAATCAAAATTTAAAATATTTATTATAAAGCCTACATTTTCATCGACAAGCAAAAGTTCTTGGCTCAGTGAAATGCTTCATCTCCTTCAAGTTTGTGATTCCCATTTTTGAATCAAGCGAGCAGTCAATTCTTGCATTAAATGTTATTTTTTTGAAATCCTTCGGTTTTGAATATGAATGTCTAAAGCTAGTGATGTATGAGTCCTGGGGTAAACAAAATTGATTCTAAATAAAATAAAAAAAATAAAAAAATTGATTCTAAAATAATAATGATGTTGATGTTTTATTTCGATGAATTCTTTTCTACCGATTTTGAATTTAACCGGGAGTGGATTCACATTAGGCAAAATCAGACTCTTAGAAGCAGTATCTTGATCAAGACCAAGGAGGCCGGTTTTAGAACAGAGGAGTGATGTCGGATATTCCTCTCTCTCCATAGAAAATAAATATGATGTTAGGAGTTTTCAAGGCTCCTAAGACAAATGTTGTAGTATAAAAGATTGTCGAACCAGTTCTGAGGGATATCAAAGCACTGAGAATGCAAATACTCACTTAATCTAAGTGCAACCAATGATTTAGATGAGTTTTAAACTACTACTAAACTAGAAAGCAATAACAGAATGATACTTTCTTGACTAAGGGAAAAGAGAACTCATGGGCATAGGGATTAGACCTTGGGTGATCAAGTATCGAACTAAGGATGGCAAATGATCAATCAAACTATCAACCTTAAGCCTAGACACAATTCTAAGCAAGCTCTATGTCTAGATGAATGCTCATTTGCTAACATATCTCAAACATCAAATGTCTTTGGTTGAATAATATGAAAGCAATCATTACTAACAAGTCTATTAGCTATCTTAGCATCTTTAACAACAAATGTCTTTGGCAAAGTATACTAAAAGCCTAGGAGAGTTGTCTCAGGCATTTCATCAAACACCTTTTGGGTGGGAAATGTCTATTGATCAACTTTTGAGTGGCCAACTCAGAAGATGCATTATGAATACTCTACTAGCAAGGAACAAGAATGATCTACACTAAAACATCTTAGAACTAACTTAATCACCCTTAATCTCCCTAACCCATGAATTCAAAAGGTGATTACTCACTAATCTTCATGATTCCTCTTAAACCCATATTGGATTTCAGATTAATCATGTAGAGAAATAGATGAGAAATCAACACAAGAACACAACAATCAAAATCCAAGAGATGAACTTCTCAAGAGAGTTTTTGTGTATTTCTCAATAGATCCAAAAGATCAAAGATAATCTGCCTCTGGTGGCTACAAAAGATGTTTAAAACATAGGTTTTAGAAATGTAAAACGTGCATAATGAAATGACCAAAAGGCCCTTGAGAAATCATAAGTTCGAGTGAAATTGAGACGCGCAGCGACCTCGGCTCGTCGCTCCGACAAGTCGCTCCAGGCTTCGGAAGCGACCTCGCTGGGTCGCTGCGAGAGGTCGCTCCGAGAGCGATTTCTTGTCTCCGGGAACCAAGATGGCGAGCGACTTCTCCCTGTCGCTCTGGACAGGTCGCTCCAAGCTTCGGGAGCGACCTCGCTGGGTCGCTGCGAGAGGTCGCTCCGAGAGCGAGTTGTGTGTCTCCGGACGTGAAAACGCGAGCGACTTTGTGCAGTCGCTCCAACGGGTCGCTCTGGATCGGGAGCGACCTTGGTAGGTCGCTCTGAGAGGTCGCTCCAGGGTCATCTAAGACTGTTCGGAGTAATGAGAACGCGAGCGACTTCATGGCGTCGCTTTAGGAAGGTCGCTCTGAGAAGTGGGACACAGCGACTTCGTGATGTCGCTCCGGGAGGTCGCTCCCATGCTCGGTTCGTCCAATGGTCACCTTTTCACCTCTTTTGAGCTCCAAATAACCTCATGTGGTACTCCAGTACCTAATAGAGACTCATGTATGCAAAATGCAACCTAAACATGTCTAAATCCTAATCTATATGATGAAAATGTTTATGAATGAATGGATAAAACAATGTAAATATGCAAGATATCAACTCCCCCAAACTTGTTCTTTTACTTGTCCACAAGTGAACTTTCTAGAACTCATAGGGAGAGAGGTTGAAGGAGGGAGCACATAGCCAAAAGAAACACAACTAGCACACTCTCTTAATACACTCTAGCTTCTCTAGGCCTATCTTAACTCTTTTTGTTCTTACACTCATCATCAAGCATCCACACATTCAAATCAACCAACTCTCACATTCATTAAGCACAAAACATCAGGTGAATTCTTGCAAATGGTCAGTTGGTCCAAGTCATTTGGTTGGGTAAGGGAAGGCTTTTATTCAAGTGATTCAAGAGGTTCAAAACATATGATCTTTAAGGTGGTTTACTCTCAAAACAAGTAGCCTTGACATTGCACATAATATATCTAAGAAAGGGACCAACTCATGCATACAATGCTCAATCTCCATTGTTCTACCCTTTTCCCAAACATACAAATCACACAATCATTTCCCAATGTCAAACCCAACTCACATCTCTCACCAAAAGATCCTAAGAACTTTAACTCCTTCTCTTTGAAATCTACAAGGGATTTTTCACAACCTCAAAACATTTCTTAGCTCCTAACAACTTTGCTAGCCCCCCTTTTTCTTTTCTTTTTCTTTTTTTTTTTTTTTTTCTTTTCTCTTTTTTTTTTCGTTTTTCTTTTTTTTTTTTTTTTTTTTTAGGCTGGGGGCCAAGACTTTTCAAAACTTGAGCTAGAGGCTTTTCTACTTATCCCAATAAAACAATTCACTTAAACACAAAGAGTCATTCTTTTCCTTTTTCATTTCTCCCAAATCATAATCACAACACTCACCCCCACCTATAGCTAGACAATAGAGTGCCTAATCTAGCAAGAATGAAGATCAAGCATTGTCGTTCCCGATACTTTCAACATTATGCACATGTAAGACTTTCCGAAGAAGGCCTCACTCATCAAACAATGAAAGCTTAAAAGGAGGGAAAGGTTTTGGGAGTGGTCTACCACTAGAGTTTGTCAAAAAAGATTGGTATAAAAGATGTGACAACTCAAGTGTGTATAGCCATGACTCAGTACACAAGGGACCATGAGCAAGAAGCATTAAGTTCGTTCAGTTCAAATAAGGTTGTAGTTGGCTTCAAAGACTGAGTTTCAGCAATCAACAAGTTTCAGGAAGAGTTTTCAAGGCTCGAAACATACAAGTCTTTTTGAGAGGTGCAAAAGCTAGTCAAGTGCAACGTAGTGTTCTTTACAAGGCATTCAAATCATTGCTCCCAATGCAAGTGAATGCAACCTATATGCTCTAGACTCTCCTAAAAATGCAAATGATGCAAACTAAATGATTGATTTTTTTTTTTATCTATGCAAATAGGTATGCCATGCATGACTCAATGAAACAACATCAAAGCAAACATGATCAAATACTTGGTACCTCCCCCAAACTTGAGTGACACAGTCTCTGTGTCGTCAAGTAGAGAGAGAGATACCGAAAAGAAGACTAATATGCAAAAATGAAATGGTATATACAAGGGAGTGTGGTGGGTTACCTTCTATAGGGAATGAGTAGAGGGAGATGCTCCCTCCTCGTCGTCCTCAGGTGGTAACTCTTCAAGGTGCTCATCAGCAGGAGTGCTCATCTCTTCAATGTAGAAGGCTTGCCCGAACACAGTTGGTTTCCTCATTTTCCTCTTGATGTCAAAGTGGAGGATGTTCTCTTTACCCAAATGGATATCAATCGTGCCCTCCTTCACATTAACAATAGCTCCTGCTGTAGCTAAGAATGGCCTTCCTAGAATCAATGGATCTTGAGCCTCCTCACCCATCTCAAGCACCCCAAAATCTGTAGGTATCTCATACCTTCCAATCTTCACAGGGAGGTCCTCTAAGATGCCCACAGGATACTTCACTGAACGATCAGCTAACACCAGAGAGAGTCTACACTTCTTGTACTGAGTGAATCCAAGCTTCTTTGCAACAGACAAAGGCATCAAGCTGACACTAGCTCCCAAATCGCAGAGACTTTTCTCAAATACCATAGGTCCAAGAGCACAAGGTAGTGTGAAGCTTCCTGGATCCTCTAATTTCTCTGGAACATCAAGCCTCTGGATGATGGCATTGCACTCATGGGTAAGAATCATCATGCCTTCCATCTCCTTCTTCTTTGCAGCTACAACATCTTTCAGGAACTTGCTGTATTGAGGAATCAACATGAAAGCATCGATGATGGGCATTGCAACCTGAGCTTCACTCATTTGCTTCTCAAACAGAGCCTTGTACTTCTCTAGCAGCTGCTTCTTGAATCTACCAGGGAATGGAAGTTTGGGTTCATAAGGAAGAGGAACAAAAGAACTTTTACTTGCTGGAGTAACAACCTCACCATCCTTTACTGTCTTCTTCTCTTCCCAAACCTTTCCTTTACCTTTGGCTTCCACTATCTTTTCCAAGATCTCGTCATTGATCTTCTCATCAACAATCACCACTTCATCATCTATGTTGATGGCAACCCCCTCACCTAGTTTCTCAGCATCCTTGGTGAGGGTTTTAGGAGGTAACTGCTTACCACTCCTAAGGGTGATAGCTTTGGCCTCCTTGGGGTTTTGGTCAGACTTTCCAGGTAGAGATCCTTGCTGGCGATTTTGGTGAGTGTTCATGGAAGCAAACTGACTCTAAATTCCTGACTGTAGAAGCAAGGTGTGAGAATTTGTTGTTGAGCTCATTGTAGCTCCCATCAATCTTGGAATGAAGGTTCTTCAACTCATAACCAACTTGCTTCTCACTTCTAGTCTGAGACTCCAAGATTTGTTTCAGTAAGGTATCAGTGCTGCTCTCTTGAGGAGCAGAGGAACCAGACGAGGGGTTTTGCTGAGGCTGATAGCTGCCTTGCTGGTTGTTTCTAGGCGGATAACCACTCTGTTGGTTGTTGGGATAGGATTTCTGTTGGTAGTTGTTGTACTGAAAATTGGGCTCCTTTTTGTACCAGCTACCATTGTTGTTGATGAAACACAACTCCTCTTGACCTTCCAAACCCTCAACCTCATTGACAGCAAGTGGATCTTCCTGCTTGGAGTTACCAACAAACTTCAGCTGCTCTTGGGTTGCTTTTTCAGCAATGAGTAGGTCGATCTTGTCTTCCAAAGCTTTGATCTCTTTCCTCGTCTGCTTATCATCTGTTCTACTGCCTCTGTCGTGGTCTCCACTGTAGACTGCATCACTCTTTACCATGTTGTCAACCAGCTCTTCTGCATCCTCCTCAGTTCTCCCCAAGAAGAACCCATTGCTAGCTGTATCCAGTCTGGCTCTGTACTTAGGAAGAGCACCACGGTAGAATGTGCTCAGTAAGCTCTCCTTAGAAAAGCCATGGTGTGGGCATTGAGCTTGGTAGCCCTTGAATCTCTCCCAGGCTTCACTGAAGCCTTCCAAGTTCTTCTGTTGAAAGCTGGAAATCTCGTTTCTCAGCTTAGCAGTTCTTGAAGTAGAGAAGAACTTCTCCAAGAATGCTTTCTTGCAGTCATCCCAAGTAGTGATGGAGTCACTGGGTAGAGACTTCTCCCACTGACGTGCCTTATCCCCCAAAGAGAAAGGGAATAGCTTGAGCTTTAAGGCATCTTCGGACACACCATTGGTTTTTGACAACCCACAGTAGCTGTCGAACCTGTCCAAGTGATCAAATGGATCCTCTAGAGCCAAGCCATGATACTTGTTGTTCTCGATCACGTTGAGGAGTCCTGATTTGATCTCAAAGTTGTTGGCTGCCAAAGCGGGTGCTCGGATTCCCAATCTATGACCATGAATGTTGGGGCGGTCGTAAGTGCCAATGGGTCGAGCTGCTCGCTGTTGGTTTTGAGGTATGTCTCCCATATCAGTACTCAATCTCTGCAAGTGAGCCTGTTGCTCTTCTTCTCTTCTATTTCTAGCACACTCTCTCTCTAAAGCTCTGATGTCTGCAGCTATTGGAACTAGGTTTGATGGACCCCTGCTCCTCAAGTTCATACACCTGTAGATTAAAGGGAGGTGAAGAAAGAGAATCAGTAACAAAAGAAAATAAAAATGACTTAGTCTCAAGCAAGTGACTAAATCTCAATGTTCAAATCTACTCAGAATTTGGCAACGGCGCCAATTTGATGTTAGGAGTTTTCAAGGCTCCTAAGACAAATGTTGTAGTATAAAAGATTGTCGAACCAGTTCTGAAGGATATCAAAGCACTGAGAATGCAAGTACTCACTTAATCTAAGTGCAACCAATGATTTAGATGAGTTTTAAACTACTACTAAACTAGAAAGCAATAACAGAATGATACTTTCTTGACTAAGGGAAAAGAGAACTCATGGGCATAGGGATTAGACCTTGGGTGATCAAGTATCGAACTAAGGATGGCAAATGATCAATCAAACTATCAACCTTAAGCCTAGACACAATTCTAAGCAAGCTCTATGTCTAGATGAATGCTCATTTGCTAACATATCTCAAACATCAAATGTCTTTGGTTGAATAATATGAAAGCAATCATTACTAACAAGTCTATTAGCTATCTTAGCATCTTTAACAACAAATGTCTTTGGCAAAGTATACTAAAAGCCTAGGAGAGTTGTCTCAGGCATTTCATCAAACACCTTTTGGGTGGGAAATGTCTATTGATCAACTTTTGAGTGGCCAACTCAGAAGATGCATTATGAATACTCTACTAGCAAGGAACAAGAATGATCTACACTAAAACATCCTAGAACTAACCTAATCACCCTTAATCTCCCTAACCCATGAATTCAAAAGGTGATTACTCACTAATCTCCATGATTCCTCTTAAACCCATATTGGATTTCAGATTAATCATGTAGAGAAATAGATGAGAAATCAACACAAGAACACAACAATCAAAATCCAAGAGATGAACTTCTCAAGAGAGTTTTTGTGTATTTCTCAATAGATCCAAAAGATCAAAGATAATCTGCCTCTGGTGGCTACAAAAGATGTTTAAAACATAGGTTTTAGAAATGTAAAACGTGCATAATGAAATGACCAAAAGGCCCTTGAGAAATCATAAGTTCGAGTGAAATTGAGACGCGCAGCGACCTCGGCTCGTCGCTCCGACAAGTCGCTCCAGGCTTCGGGAGCGACCTCGCTGGGTCGCTGCGAGAGGTCGCTCCGAGAGCGATTTCTTGTCTCCGGGAACCAAGATGGCGAGCGACTTCTCCCTGTCGCTCTGGACAGGTCGCTCCAAGCTTCGGGAGCGACCTCGCTGGGTCGCTGCGAGAGGTCGCTCCGAGAGCGAGTTGTGTGTCTCCGGACGTGAAAACGCGAGCGACTTTGTGCAGTCGCTCTAACGGGTCGCTCTGGATCGGGAGCGACCTTGGTAGGTCGCTCTGAGAGGTCGCTCCAGGGTCATCTAAGACTGTTCGGAGTAATGAGAACGCGAGCGACTTCATGGCGTCGCTTTAGGAAGGTCGCTCTGAGAAGTGGGACACAGCGACTTCGTGATGTCGCTCCGGGAGGTCGCTCCCATGCTCGGTTCGTCCAATGGTCACCTTTTCACCTCTTTTGAGCTCCAAATAACCTCATGTGGTACTCCAGTACCTAATAGAGACTCATGTATGCAAAATGCAACCTAAACATGTCTAAATCCTAATCTATATGATGAAAATGTTTATGAATGAATGGATAAAACAATGTAAATATGCAAGATATCAAAATAACTTCCTGAAAAATGAGTTTCAAAATGGGTTTAACTCCCTGCAGCGTAACAACCGCACCAAACCATGAGACGACATCATCAAGGGTCCTACAGATTTTTTCCATCACGTACAGTGGAATTTTTTTGTTATGGAAACAAACAAGCGTCTCTCTCTCTCTCTGAATTTTTCCCTTGTCTGTTTTCACCACCACCGCGTCTCGATGTTTTCTCTCGCCATCTCTCCTTTTATGTGTATCCCCATCCTCTTGAAACAAATAATAAAATGACATATCTTAATATATAATGACACAAGTTTTAACAAAAAATAAAATTCCTATAAAACACACTATTTTTCAACATTGTTTGGGTTTGCTATTATTAATTGTTCTTTTCTTCACCATTTTATTTGATTAATGAAAATTATGCTTTGAGAAGGTATGAGCATTGGACTATTTATAGATTTTCAAAAATCTGTTTGAAGAGTCACATCTTTTGAATTAAAATGTTGTGTCTTTTTGTAATAATACTTATACGAAAAGTCACAACTTTTTAATTTAAATAGTCACATTCTTTTAATATAAATAGTTATTTTAAAATAAAAAGACACAACTTTTAATTGTTGAAAAGACAAAACCTTTCAACATAAGTGAAATTCACAACCTTTTAAATTAATTGGGATTGCTATTATTAGTAGATAAGTATTTTAGAATAGAAAGAAAATAAAACTAACAAGTCAATTTACATTTAGATTTTTCCAGATCTTCGTACAAAAAAATTTCAAAGACATATATGTTCACATATAAGGTTTTTTATATCACACAAACTAACAAAACATCTATTTGCAAAGAAAGAAATACAATGTCAACATCAAGATTTGCTTTATTTTGTACTGTCTTGGTTTTTCTCGGTAGTTTTCATGAAGGTATGTTATATATACTTAACCTTTTATCCAATCCTTTATCATTATACCATTAAAAACATAATCATTTTCTCCAACATTTTTAAATAAACAGGTGCTAACTTTAAAGTTGATGCTCGGCCACCATATTGCTATAGAGCAAAAAATTCTAACTGGTGCTGCACCTTAAAACCGAAAGGGTGCCGAGGCAGCAAAGTGGAATGTGACGCGATTTGTAAATCCTAACACAGCCTTTGAACTTTCCAGAAGAAAACTTTTCTAGTTATATTTTTCAAATGTTTTCTTACTTATATTATTCTAATTTTAAAGAATAAATAACAAATCCTGTTCTACAGGAACAACTAGTGTTGTATGCTAAAATATTTTGATATTTTTTGGAGGATCTCAAATTATTTTCTTTTTGGTTCTGACTTTCTGCAATTGTATTTAATAAATTTGTTTATGTTTTAGAAAAACAAGAATAAAATCATAATTAAGTGTTAATTTTTATTTAAGTGATGTAAAGACTCGAATGATTGAATAAAATAAAAATATATAACTAGGAAATACAGTAGAAACCCTATAAATTAATCTTCAATAGATTAATAACGACAAAGAATAAATAAATTTTACTCGCTTGAGTTAGACCGATCCAAAAATAAAAAAATTTGATAGGATATTAAATATGTTTTAAAAAATCTTATGAAAATATAGTCACATTAAAATTATAAATCCTCAGTTAATATATATAATTTATAAAAATATAAATAAAATATTGCAATATTTGTTTTAACCACATTAAGTCACTTTATAACTTTCTGGACACTATAAAACATATTATTATTATTATTATTATTATTATTATTATTATTATCAATATTTCATTATATCACATCTAGAACACATTTACATTAGATAGTAAACATCTCTTAAACACAAATTATTAAATAAGAACAAGATGAAAAGTCAAAATTTATATTAGGTTAATATATATAACATGAAGTACATTTTTTATTTTTAACTAAAATCATATTTTCAAATATACAAATGTTGATTTTTTTTTATAAAATGAAAAAATATTATGTTGACACCATTATTAATTTGTATAATATTTATTGTAGAATAACTGAAAATATATGATTTGGTGTTTATGCATTTCATAGGTAAGTTGGTAACGTTGGATTTTGGTTTTTTAGTTTTTGGTTTTTGGAATAGTTACGATATTATCACTAACATAGATATAGAAATATTAATATTTCAATAAAAATAGAAAACAAAAAAGTCATGCACATTGCTTAAGGAAACCAGAAAATGTGGTTTTTTGTTTTTGCTTAGAAGTAGATATTTATTTAAAATGTGGATCTTCATAGGACGGCTCAGGTGATGCAGTTAGGCGTAGGTCTTCATAAGGCAGGTAGTATTGTCGGTTGTCGAATCGTCTATGTAATCTTTCCTATATCATAATTGTAAGATCATAATAAACCAGCTTAAAAAGAAAGATATTTATTTGAAAATCTGGTTTTCATAAATTTTAGGGAATCTATTTTCCGAAAATCTTGATGGGTACAAAAATAGTTGTTAAAAAATCAAAAACCAAAAACCATTTTAGAAACGACAAACAATCAACCTCATAGAAGAACTAGGTGATTCTTTAGTGTATACGGGTATAATACTTATAAAATAGCAAATTATTATGATTGATTGATTTTTCTTTTATTTATTAATAATTTTAATTTTAAAATTTATATGTTTTAAAATAGTTAAAATATTATGTTAAATTATATTATATTGTTATTTTGATTAAATATATAGTTTCAAGCATTAATTTAAATTGTTTAAGTTATTTTTAGGCAAAGTGGCTTATATCTATTCTTCTCAGCTAAATTATGATTTTTGGCATAAATTATGATTTATTTTTGGTTCTAATTAGATTAAGTCATGTTATTTTAATTGCATTTAGTTCTATTCATTCATTTAGGCTTGTAAACATATATCTATAAATTCTGTAATAAATTAATAAAAAATTCAACTTCAATTTAAAAGAGAAAAAAAACTAAAATGTTGATCGTTTTAAATTTAAATACGTTAATTAAATTTGTAATCTTTTAAATATGTCAACTTTTCTAGTTTTAAAACGTAATAACAACTAAAATCTATCAAGTATCATTATAAAAGTTTGACGTGAGCACTACATAAATATGACCATTTGTACGTATATACATAAATATGATAAATTTTGTTTTAATAAATAAAATATGGAGGAATAATGATTTGTGAAATAAATAAATTAAGCAAAAAGGAATTTTTGATAAATACCCTTGTGGAGTTATTAACTTGATGCTCAAATCATCATTTATTATTTTTTATAATTGTTGGGATCATAAAAAAAATTTAGGCCCAAAAATTAATTCCACAAAACTTTGTATCCGAATATGTATGGACGATTAAATCCATTTAAAATGAGAAAAGGTGGCCAATGTCTCGAACCTAGTGCAGAAGTTTCAGTTGGAACCCCCTTGCCAGTAGACCAAAAAGATTGGTTCAAATCATCATTTGAATCCGCCAAATGTTGCTCGTTATCTCCTACCAAAATGTCTTTCCTAGTAATTTTATCAATGTCGTACAAGAAAACTAATAAGGCGCGAGTCAGATTTCGGACCAAAACAAATTAGGTTCGAATGCATCACCTGATGTTGATACGTTCGTCAATTTCTGGCAAGTCCCCTTGGTATCAGCTTCGTTTTCAGAAAGCTGAGTTTGTTTCTTTTACATAAAAACTGGATGAGCAAAATCCACTCTCATCTAGAGAGTAACGTCTGACCATAATATGTACACGTTTTATTCTTTACGGACAAGTACTGTATATAAGTTGTCTTTGT
Source organism: Brassica napus (assembly GCF_020379485.1). Taxonomy (NCBI): domain Eukaryota; kingdom Viridiplantae; phylum Streptophyta; class Magnoliopsida; order Brassicales; family Brassicaceae; genus Brassica; species Brassica napus. The sequence continues at coordinate 8,344,230 of NC_063434.1, forward strand.
AAGCATGTTTCTTCGGTTCACCCACAAATACTATTTTGTTATTTCATATTTTATATTCTTAAAAAAAACAAAAAATTAATTATTTATCAAATTATATTATGTTTTTAAAATAAAAAAAGTAAAAATAGTAGTAGTTGCAAAAAAGAAAAAAAGATTTTTAAAAATATTTTAACAACTAAACCTTAAACCCTTGGTTAAACCCTAAACCCTTGGATAAATCTTAAATACTAAATCATAACAACTAAACACTAAATCTTAAGAACATTAAACCATTAATCATAAACTCTAAATCATTCGATAAATCCTAATCCCTAGGATTTATGGTTTATCTAAGAGTTTAGGGTTTACCCATGGGTTTAGAGTTTAATATTTATGATTTAGAATTTAGTGTTTTGGTAACGGCGTTAGAAATATTAAAAATATGTTTTTTCAATTACTACTATTTTTATTTATTTTTACCTTTTTTATTTTAAAAACATAATATATTTTGGCAAATGCTTATTAACTTTTTTATAAGATATAAAATATGAAATAACAAAATAATACTCCCACCGTTCCATTAAGAGCATCTCCAATGTAATTTTCCATTTTTTTCTTCAAAATGGAGTAAATATAAAAATGAAGTAAAAATGCTCTAACCCTACTCTATTTTTCACTCCATAATGGAGTGATGAACAAAAAGAAAATAGTTTATTCCATAAATGAAGTAAACTCTATTATGAAGTGAGATTTAGAGTTGGGTTGGAGCAATCCTTACTCTATTTTTGAGGAAAAAATTAAGTGGGGTTGGAAATGCCCTAAGATAGACTTTTTAGAACAAAGGGATTAATATTTTGGCAATGTATAGTTAATGTTGAAAAGTTGTATACTTTTAAGAAACATTAATTGAAAATATTTGAATTGGTTGAATATTATTGGTTGATATTTATTGAAAAATGTATAGTAAAATAAATAATAAATTCAATTGTAAGAAATTAATTGTAAAAATTAATTATAAGAAATTAATTGTTTTCTTAATATGCGTGAATACTCTAGAAAATCCTTTTTTCGGGAACAGATGGAGTACTATAAAACATGTATAAGTTATATGCATGCATGTTTTTCTCAACAAAAAAAAAAGGGTAGATGCGTGCAGTTTTTCTTGTGTTCGATCCTTTAGCTGCTTATTTGATTCGAAAAAACTTCATCATCCTTCTCATGACTAATGAAAATGTTGCTGAGTTGAAAGACTAGTCCACCAGCGTCATATATAGGCTGCTCCTTTGATTCTATATGTTCTTCTTCTGTGCCTAGACTGATTCTCTGAAAAATCAGCTCTGTGCTTGCTATCAAACTTTCTTTCTCAGGATGATTAACTATCTTTAACTCTATAAATGAATGTTTAGATCAGAAAAATAAAGAGAAATTACACAATTCCTATCAACCTCACGTATTAATTTTTATTTTTCTCACATGTTAAATTTAAGGTGTTTAACAAAAGCATCTGATAAAAATCAAATTGCTGAAGAATAATAAAAAATCAAATATTTTACCAGAAAAACATATTACACAATTTGATCTAAATAAATTTACAAAGATTAGTTATTACTAATCAAATTTGTTATAAATAATAAAATATGTTACATTTTATGAAATATCAACAAATAGGTAACAAAAATTTGAATTATGTCCTTATTTGGATGGCCCAAGGATTTTATTTTTAGCTTCTAAAAAGAATTTGTGATCTTAGTTGTTTTCTTCACCAAAACTGATCTTAATTGTTGTTAATTATCCATAAGACCAACTACTATTAAAAATCAAGTCTGTAAACAAAGATGTGTTACTAAATGTATTCAAACAGAAAGTGCCCATCTGTTTAGACAGAGGATTCGATCATCCAACCTCCTCAAATATCTTGTTTCGCAATCTCACCCACATGCTATTTTCCTTTAAATTATCTGCCTCTGTCGATCTCTTCTTTTCCAACCCACTTTCTCTTCTCCTTCTCTTGTCTTCGTTGAATTTTGGGATCTTACACCGCAGCAAATAACAACACCGCCAACTATATATTTGTCTTATTTGTCCTTTTGGTTTTGATCTTTGTAACAATCAATAAGGAAAGTAAAAAGCTTGAATCTGACTAATAATGGGAGACAATGGAGGGAAAAGAACGCCGTCAATGAATCTTGCGGTTCAAGTGTCGATGAGAGTGTTAGTCATTGGCACCGCATTGGCCTCCATGGGGCTCATGATTACTAACCATGAAGTTGCCTCTGTTTATGGCATTGCTTTTGAGGCTAAATACAGCGACTCATCAGCCTTTAGGTACTCTCTATTGCTCATTTCATCAAGGTGCACATACTGATCTAATTAGTGAAATAAAAGATGATGGAATTAAGGAACATCAATCTGCGTCATGAAATTTCACTAATTCACATTAAAAAAGTACGTAGGAGAAATAATTCACAGATTTTTGTAGGAAAAAAATTGCAAAAAAAAAACTGAAAAAGAGAAATATCCCTCTACTAAGACGTAGGAATGTATCTAAAATAAATTCATTCTTAAGTTTTTCATGTCTCATTCATCCACATGTCGCTTATCTTTAAACCATTGATTTGTCTCGTGATTAATAGTATCTAAAACGGCAAAACCATTACCATTTGTAAACACAACACTGATTGTTACAATAAATTAAGAGATCGAGCGATGAGGACATGCATGCAATGAAAGTATGTAACCTTTGTTACGTTTCGCAGGTATTTGGTGTACGCGGATATAGCTATCTCCGCCTTGACATTGTTCACGCTCGTATGGGCTTGTTTAGCTGTCCGTAACCGAGGACTTGTTTTTGCACTCTTCTTTTTTGATTTGGTAATTACTATCCAATTTTTCAATCTGAATATTTGATAGGGAAATTAGACATATGATCGTACGTTTTGATATGGGTCTGGAAATATTGTATAGCTTGCGACGTTGACAGCGATGTCAGCTTTCTCTGCGGCCACATCGGAGGGTTACATTGGAAAGTACGGTAACACACACGCCGGTTGGCTTCCGATCTGCGGTTATGTACATGGTTACTGCAATCGTGGGACTCTCTCACTCGCTTTTTCCTTTGCCTCTTTTCTCCTCTTGTTCATCCTTACTGTCCTAACTGCCTCCGCTGCTCGTCATCACTGAAACTATTTTCTTTACATTTTATATTATACAATTTCTAATATTCTTAAGATTCTTCAATCTTTTTTATATACTTAGATTTTCTAAGATGAATGATTACATAAAGAAATTGTATTGAGTTGAGTCCGTGTATTATTCCGTTAACTATTTGTTTTTATTTTATTTTACTTTACTGATACTCTACTCCCAATATAAGTTTTTTTAGATAAATTTCGAGAATTCAAAAAATATATTAACTGTGCGTTTGTAGCTTGGTGGTAAAAGACTTACGGTCATGAGTTCTGCCACCTAAGTTCGGATCTCGGCCACCGTCAGTTAAAATGGAGTGAATTATTTTTCCTAGCTCTCCAGTTCAGGTTCGTTAGACGGTCGGGTCTATTTGGAGGACATCTGAATACCATGAATACCAGAATCATCAAAAGAAAAGAAAAAGAAAATATATATTCCCGAAAAACATTATCATCAATGGATCTCTCCTTTGAAAATCTAAACATGGTGCGGACAAGACCAATAAGGGCCCGTTGAAGTAACTTGCATTTTGATTTGGGCCTGTCTTAGTTGCAAAACGTGACAAAACTCACTTGACAAATGTGGGACCCATAGCAACATGTGCCGAAGATAGGCCTGAATCCGCAAGAACAAACCTAGGCCACAAAACAAGAGAAATGTGCTTTTGCGTCTCTTAAAGACGACGCCGTATCCACGTCCACCACTGCCTCAAAAACAATTCTCTTCTTGAAGAGATTACACCTTATCCAACTTGAGTTTGCAATAGGAGAAGCCATTGTTTTCTGTCTCTGACCTGTATACTAAGCTTCATCTATTTCAATGGCTTCCTTGTCAGCCACTTCTCTAAGCTTCAAAGCTCCCTCCATACAATCAACTAGAATCTCTCAGGTGACTTTACATATACACATCTACTGTTTGTCATTAAACTTAATAATACTCCCTCCGTTTTTTAATATAAGTCATTTTAAAGCTATGCACATAGATTAAGAAAATCATTAGTTTCTTATATTTTCGAAACAAAAACATCATTAATTATTTATCTAACTACAATTCAACCAATAGAAAAATAGAAGATATATTATCATTGGTCAAACAACATTAACTATTAATAAATGTTACATAAAAAACCGAAAACGACATATAATTTGTAACAAAAAAGTTTCTCTAAAGCGACTTATATTGAAAAACGGAGGGAGTAGATACTTGACCCCATCTTGAGTTTTTGTTTGTAATAATATTCAAAATCATAATATAACGCAATTAGCTTAATCATCAGGTGTTAAGGAAAGCCTCGACTTTTCAGTCTATCTCCTTTGGTCGTTTCCAGTCTTCAAAGAGCCTTCGTCTTCAAATCAGTTGCGCAGTAAGCAAATCATTTGTTTGAAGCTAAAGTTGAATATTTATGATAAAAATGTAATAAGTTGATTTGTAACATGTGAGCATGGTACATTCAGGCAAAACCAGAGACAGTGCAGAAAGTTAGTGACATTGTAAAGGAGCAGTTAGCTTTGTCCGCTGACACTGCGCTCACTGCTGAGTCCAAATTCTCTGCTCTTGGCGCAGATTCTCTTGACACAGTATGTTATAATACTCTCTCTCTGTTTCGTATATAAATGTGATGTTACAAATACGTTAGTCATTAGTAACGTTGTGTGAATATGGATGCAGGTGGAGATAGTGATGGCGTTGGAGGAAAAGTTTAACATAAGTGTGGAGGAAGCTGATGCTCAGAACATTACGACGATTCAAGAGGCGGCTGATTTGATTGAGGATCTTGTTCAGAAGAAACCTGCGGCCTAAACTCTCCCCGGTTTAACACAAACCGGCTTTCTTTTCCTATAGACCTTTCTTGGTTTAAGAGCATTTAATTAGACCGTATGTCATTTTGTTTTTCTTCTTGTGGAAGTTGAGATTGGATATTGACTATGAGAAAACTTTGATTGGTACGTTGAGATTGATTCATTGGCAATGATTGGTCTTTTATGACGAATATATAAATGTGTTTTTGTGTCGCTACCACATGAATTTAGCTTTTCTATTCATATGACATGGCTTTTGTTAGTTGTAGCTAACTTTCCTCAGAGATTGAAAAAGGAGAGTTGATTTCTGGTAACGAACTACTATGGTAGTATATGGGGGACTATGACCAAAGACGAATTGGTTTAGTGATTAAAACTCTTAAATTATAAGTCACAGATTCAAATTTGATTGGAAGGGATCTATTCTCCAACGAGTTAAATTACAAAGTTTGAGTTTAAAGAGTTTCAAGGATCCAAAACCTCTTGATCATTCAAAAAGTATATAAACTGTGGGATATATTAAAACTATTGTTTACTCGAGTAAAGTTTTGTGTTGGATATGTAAAAACATTACCACTAAACCTACTCCAATATCATTCCTCATTTTGGACTTTTTCTATTGATTAGCGGAAAAGTTATTAAAAAAAACTGATTATTTGAATATTAAACAAGTTGGATTTGCTGAGAGGGAAAGAATTAGAAAATGGGTCCCACGATCTCTCAACTTCCCCTCCCGCCACCATTCGGTCCACGCTTATTAGCGTTTACATAGTCTCCCATATTCTTCTTCCCCTCAACCTGTTGACTCCGTCTCTGATCTTGAAAACATGGCTCGGAGGAGGTGGGAGGGGTCGGATAATGTCGGCTCGGCTAATTCTTCACCTGCGATGTCTCCTTCTCATCGTATGACCAACAACGGAGGAGGAATCTCTGGTAGAAGCACGCTCCGGAAGCAAAACGCCGCCGAGCTACTCGCTAAAGTCATGGAGCAGCGTGACTACGACTATGATTACGGCGACGAAGAAGAAGATCTGTACCAGGTGCATCTTCCTCCTCTCTCTCGGGATCGAAAGCGAGATGATAAGCGAGTCGGCAAGGGAACCGTCAGAGGTAAACCGGCTCCGCCGAAGAGACCGGTCTTAATCCCGCCTAAGTTTGACGACGAATCCGACGGCGATGAACCGGTGAAGATTCCTCAAAAGAACGTTAGAGTTCCGGTAACAAAAGCTCCGGCGGTTAAATTTGACGATGAATCCGACGGTGATGAACCGGTGAAGATTCCTCAAAAGAACGTTAGAGTTTCGGCGGTTAGACCCGTACTACTCCCGCCTAAATTTGACGATGAATCCGACGGTGACGAAGTCGCAGCCGATTTGCCACGGAATCGAGTGAAGATTCCTGAAGAGAATGCTAGTGTTCAGAAAGAAGCTCCGGCGGGGAAACTGAAAGTGTTATCTCCGCCTAAGTTCGACGGAGACGAGATCACAGCCAATGAGGTCAAGAATCAAGTGGAGGAGATTCCTCAAAAGAACGCTAGTCCTGCACTCAGGGTTAGAGTTCCGGCGTATTCGCGTCGGAATCCGATGGAGGATTCTGAGCAGAACGGCGACAGGAAAGTCAATGTTCAGTTTGACGTGCCGGCGGCGAAACAATCGGAGGCTCAGTTAAAGTATAAGAAAAGGTATTAAAAAAAAAGATTGGAGTTTATACAGATTACGCTAAAGCCTTTGCTTCTTTTGATTGTCTTGTATTTTTGACGAGATTACTGGAAACGAACGAGTAGTTTCAGGTTTAGCTCTGCAGAGACTTTTGCACCGTATCAGGAGGAAGATGATCGAGAAGCTTCGGCCTTGCGTGATGAAGTACGTGCTCTTCTCAAAACTCCATGAAAAACTGTTTATTTTTTTGGTTAAAGTGATTGATCTTTCACTTCAAACCAACTTCATTATCATTGCAGTTAGATATGCTTCAAGAAGAAAATGATAATATACTGAATAAGGTCTCTCTCTCTCCCTACCTTTAATATTAGTTCATTTGTGTCTGTTTGCTCTACTTGATGCGTATAGTCTTGTGTTACATACATATGCAGCTTCAACGCGCTGAAGAAAGACGAGAAGCAGCACAAGCAAGGGCTAGAGAACTAGAAAAACAGGTGTTTATGATATATCCAATACAGTTTTGTAGATATGTACGTTTCTATCCTGATGTTTACTCTTGAGCTTGGGTATGACAGATTGCTTCTCTAGGTGAAGGTGCAAATTTTGACGTCAAGCTCTTGAAAAGGTTTGGTTTTCTTCTGTCTTTATTAGAACCTTCATTCAAAAAAAAATTGTTTTTTTTAACAAAGTTTGCGCTGTTTCTTCAGGAAAGAAGCAGCATTGCGTCAAAGAGAGGTCCGTCTTGCATTCATATTTGAGTGGATGTTGTTTCGCTTGTTCTATCATGTCCTTTCCTTTTCTTCTGCGAGCTTGTGTTGGCGTTTAAAAGCGATTACTTAATCTACTGCAGGCAGCATTAAGGGCTGCTGAACAGAAAAGAGATGGAAGAAACAAGGAAACTGATGCCTTTTGTGAAGAACTTCAGGTACAGTGATTTGGTGTGTACTCTAGACTTTATGATACTATAAACCTTTCAACTTGACAAGGAAATGATTTCTCTTTTGTGTTGATTTATGGTCAGAGCTTGAAAGAGGAAACTGAGAAGGCCGTGGAACAGCTCCAGGACGCTCAAGCTGAAACAAAGTCTCTTCGGACAATGATACATAGAACGATTTTGACTCACGAAGAAATGGTTTGCTCACAAACTAAACTAGAATTGTCATGGACTGTTTAATCCCACCTTCTTTGTTTGATTTACCTATATTATTGATATCTTGCAGGAGGAAGTTGTTCTAAAGAGATGCTGGCTTGCTCGCTACTGGGAACTAGCTGTTCAACACGGTAGGACACTTCCTCTCTCCTGCAGTAATTCATAAGAAGAAGTAACCTGCTCAAATCATTCTAGTGCCGGATATGCTTTCAAATATGATAAGAGCATATGTCACTGCATTGTGCACTGACATGGACTAGCTGATCAGTTATCTTACTGTAGACTTAACTAAAGGGCGTTGATCAACGATATTACTTCTCATTTGAAGATATTTACTTATGTACCTCATTGGTTCACTCTTAGGAATTTATAAGGATATAGCTCCATCAAGACATGAACATTGGTCAGCTTTAGCTCCTCTTCCCTTTGAAGTAGTAATTTCCGCGGCCCAAAAGCCTGAAGATTCCTGGCAGACAGGTTTGGTTCTTGATTCCCCACCAACTTTCTCACAAAAAAAACTTGTTAACATCACATATCTGCCAGATGGTAGCGATCGCACTTGGAGCAAAGTCGTTAGTAAATTCAGTGATGCAAATGGAGACGGGAACATAGAGAGTATGCTTGCTGTTGAAACGGGTTTGCGTGAGATAGCATCCTTGAAGGTAAAAACTATGCCCATATTATAATCTTAATTTGATGTTTTCAACTGAAAAAGTTATTTCTCAGAAGATAAACACCTCATATATATATGACATCATGTGCCTCATAGGTAGAGGATGCTATAATGCTTGTATTTGCGGGGTTCAGACAAAAACATGTGGTCCGACAATCCAACACTGGTAAAATATATCTAAAAATTGATTGGCACATATGTGAATGATATACAAGAGACACTCATGTGGTTTTAATATCCAGATCCCAGGGTGCAAGGAGAGCCTAAGTTTGCTGAAGCATTTGGTGAGTCATGTTCTTTAAACTGTATGCCTGACTATCTCTACACAGAGTGATCATATAAGCAAATAAGCCTCTTAACAAAACATATCCTTGTGGTGCTTCAGCTATACTGTATTTAAATCTTAGGGGCTTACTGACAAAATAGTTCCTCGGAATTTTGAATGCAGAGTTGAGCCACGATGAGAAACAGGATATTCTCTTTAAAGAGGTAACAATTTTTAACCGGGAAAGGCTTTTACTTAGCAGGATCATATTCATTGACTCAAAAAACACATGTTTAATGTTGTAGGCATGGCTGATGTACTACTGGAAAAGAGCTAAAATTCACAGCGTGGAAAGTGATATCGCGGAAGACCGTCTTAAGTTCTGGATCAGCCGTATCGCAGAACAGCCAACATCACATGATGCAGTTGATGGTAAGGCTTCTTAGCTAGTTCATATACTTTTTATCTAGTATACAACACACTGATTCTTTCTTTGTTGTATTTTTCCGGGGGCAGTGGAACGAGGTATGAGGGAGCTAAGGAAACTTGGAATAGAACAACAATTGTGGGAAGCATCTCGCGCACAACTCACCGACTCCACTTTTCCTCCTTCTCTTTCAGTTTCTGACTTCTGTGATGGTGACAACCAGTTCTAATCTCCTCTCTGCAAATTATGACACACACACACACACACAGATATACACGAAGATTATCGAAATCAATCCCTTCCTTCCGAAACTCCGTCGTTAACATCTCATCACTGTTCCAGAGTGTATATGTTTTTTGTTTTCAGACTTATTACTGTGGGCTTCATGCTGTTACTTGTGTAACACTCTTCATTATCATTCTTTACCCAATATATATAAAAAAAGACGGTTTGGTGCGGTTTAGAAATTAACCAATGATAATGAAACGGGCCAGTGACGCAACCCGCATTAAGGTGGGCCCCACGGAAATCGAAAGGTAGATCATCCTCCTTATCTTATCCAGACGATAACGATAACACTTGCTCACTGCAACTGCAAAGTCGCCAAACAGAGATAGGCAAAACTGCTTCGAGAATGACGATTGCTCCTTCCTTGTTATCATCATCTTCCTCAGTCTCTCAGTTCCTCCCTGGATTCCCAACCTCCGCTAGGTTCAATGTAGCCGCTTCACGGAGCAGAGCCGTCACCGTCGTCGCTGCATCCGTCACCGACCTATCCAGCGTAGACAGCACGACCATCGCCGTACTCGGAGGCGGATCAGTCGCAGCTCTGGCGACGATCGTTTCCTTGACGGATCCGGAGAGGAGGCGGAAGCTGCAGGCGGAGGAAGTCGGAGGAGGCGACAAGGAGGTGGTGAGGGAGTATTTCAACAGCACGGGGTTCGAGCGGTGGAGGAAGATCTACGGCGAGACTGACGAAGTGAACCGCGTTCAGAAGGATATACGAATCGGCCACGCCAAAACGGTTGAGAAAACGATGCTCATGCTGACGGAAGAAGGTTCGTTAGCCGGCGTAACGGTCTGCGACGCTGGCTGCGGAACAGGTCTGCTCTCGATTCCACTTGCTAAGGAAGGCGCGATCGTCTCCGCTAGCGATATCTCTGCAGCTATGGTCGCCGAAGCTGAGATGAAGGTGAGGTTTCTTGAATCTGAATCTCTCTGATTGATTGTTGTTACCTAACTCAACTTGGAATATGCGATAGGCAAAGCAGCAGTTAGGATCAGAGAATCTACCGAGATTTGAAGTGAATGATTTAGAGAGCCTAAGTGGGAAGTATAACACTGTTGTATGCCTAGACGTGCTCATACATTACCCTCAGAGCAAAGCAGACGGGATGATCGCACACCTCGCTTCGTTAGCGGAGAAGAGAGTGATTCTGAGCTTTGCACCGAAGACGTTCTATTACGATATCTTGAAGAGGATTGGTGAGCTTTTCCCAGGTCCTTCAAAGGCTACAAGGGCTTATCTACACTCGGAGGCTGATGTTGAAAATGCTTTGCGTAAGGTTGGGTGGAGAATCAGCAAGAGAGGACTCATTACCACTCAGTTCTACTTCTCTAGGCTCATCGAAGCAGTTCCAATGTAGAGCATTTTTGAAAGAAAAAAAACATTCTTATTCATTTTTGAGTAGGAACTATGCCGTCTATGCAAACTTCACTGAGGGTGGTGTCTACAAACAGGCCAATTCGTCAAGACTCAGTTCATAGTTATATAGCTGTTCACTGTTTGATGTAATCAAGTGTAATATGTAACTTCACTATATGATCAGAACTCTTGCAGAAGATTTGCTACAATCATTTTGAATGCCTTAAACCAAACTTGGGCTAACATATATACCTTTATCTTAGTGAAGAATGAACATAGCAAGTACAAACGGTATATGATGATGATACTACATAAGTGAGTTTTGATTGTCATTACAGTAGAGAATTACAAAGAGAGAGAAAAAAACAAAAGCGGGAATAAATATGTTTGTCTGCCTTTACCTACTCTTGCAAAATGAAGGATCCTTTGATTGGTTTATCAAGTGCAGATTGAGGAAATATATTCAAAGGAGAGAACACATCGCTGTTGATGCTTGACGATGAAGGCGCCGGTTTGAACTCGTACGGGCCTTCCTTTGGTCCCCACACCTGAAAGATGAGGCAAGAAACCCCAAATCAAATGAAAGTTCTCTGTACCAAGAAAAAACGAGAATGCATGAGGAGGGAATCGGATTGAACCTGGTTTCCATCATCATCAAACCCGCGATCCCAGAGATGTATCTCATTGTTTTTCAGGACTGTAAGATCAGATGTACAATAGCTTGCACCATTCTTTTCATTTCAAGATGCATAGAAAGAAGAAACAAACGTTGGTAACATAAATAAAGTGTACATTTGAATCATGAAGTGTGTGGAGTTTTGATGTCTCAGAAAAAAAAACAACATACCCATGAATTTGGGAAACCACCAGGTGGAGCTGATCCTTCATACAAGCAACGCTTTCCCCGGTCGCAACAGCTAAGTTGTATGGTTGTCAAATGCTCTCCTATGTCCTGTAACTCCATGCAATCAAACTTTGTGACACCAAAAAAAAGCAACATTCAAGGACTACCATCAACTCTATAGCAGTGACTTACACCAATAACTTCTTCGGGAAGTGGGCGTTGGTCCTTTGGGCGGTCACAGAAATTTTTGTACTCCTCAGCATCTCTGATTGCATATGAGCTCACCTGCGGAATTAAAAGAAAGAAGATAAAACAATGTTTAGAACCACTCTCTTGATAAAGAACATAAAAGTTAGGACATGTATGAATCATCTTCTCACCTCAACATCACATTTCAGTTCCTTTGGGCAAGGCTTAACCATATACAATCTCTGCAATCCAAACAGATGTATAATTAGAGAACTGATTCATCAAGGATTCAGACATGAAGAACCATCATAAGGTGCAGAAAGCATACTTGCCGAAAGGGTTTCTGAGGAGTTCTCCAAAATGCCTGATCACAAAGATTAACATAACATATACAAACAAGGTTATACATACACTTTCGTAATACACAAAATGAAGAAGAAGCTGAAACTACTGACCTGTTCGAGATACAAAACCTGCGAACCATCCACCATCTCAGCTGCTGGGCAGCTCATCATTCTGCACACATAATTCAAAAGCTTATAACAACATTTTTAGAAGACTATATTACTTACCAATATAATATACCATATGAAGGTTTTTTTCAATGTGTGAAACAAACTCACAAAGATAGAAACGTCAAGCTTAACAGTTAAAACCAAAAAAGCACATACAGTTTAAACCAATTCTTCATCAATGATTGATCAAGATAACAATACAAACCTTATGTTGAAGTAATTATCAGGATCCCTTGATGCTTGCTCCTTAGAAAACTTTGAAAACCCAGTAAAAACAAAACCTTGAATCAGCACAAAGTTTTCATCTTTTTGGTAAAATTATGAAAGTGAAGATGAGACCTTTTCGCCGCTGAGAGAGCGAGAGACGACGTGAGAGTGGTCCCAGCGAGTGGTGGATTTCGTGAGACGCTTCAGGAGAACGGCGCCGCCGATCAGAACCAGCGTCTTCACTACCAAACCAGGAGCCCTGCTCCACCCGGACGAACTCGACTCCGGATCCGAACCTGACCCGGTACCCATAAAAAGAAAGAAGCTTCCTTTCGTCTCAGTTCAATCCTTGTAACGTTAGCATCTGACGTTTCCTCAAGATCGAAAGAAAGGCCTTAGCTTTAGCCGAATCAAAAAGCTCGTGAGAGCAGAAGATGGATGAGGAGAACGTGACGACAATCGGCGTTTTTCGGATTCGAACACGAGAGAGTTTGGGAACTAGTGGTGAGGTTACTTGCCACGTCATCATTTTTAGCCCCCAAAAAAAACTATTTTTTTTTCCTCATAACATCTAACTCAATGGGTACATTGCATTAATCAGTAAGATAAATCGACTTTAATCAGTCCAAATGGAAAAAAAAAAAATACATAGTTTCACGATTTACTTCAAATGTAATCAAAGTATAATCTTACAAAATTGGAAAAAAACAAAACAGTTTTGAGGTGGGTTTGGACTGTTTACGTGTCTTGTGAGTTGTGACTTGTACTCCATTTCTGTTCATGTGATGTACGCTTGAGAATTTGACGAATCATGTCTTCTTTGTAGATGATGTCTTCTTCAAGCAAGGAATCAAAGAGGAGGATGGGATGTCTCGAATAACTTTGTACCATCTCTTTGTTGTAGGCTTCTTTGTTTCCTGATCAGTACTTGTTATTTTATTTTCAGAGAGTGTTTCCACATCCAGCAGTAATTCCTTAAGACTTTCCATCTGTTTTTTAAAAAAAAATGTCACTACTACAAAAATTTATAAATATGAAGCTGTAAAAGTAAAACTGAGCTTATTCAATGTAGCTTACCATGATGTATCCAAAATCATATGGATCAAGCTCTTTCATGATCATTGCTGCATATTTATCAACCATGTTCTGTGTGGTGGATTGAGTGTTTGCGGATGCAGTAAGCCTTATAAACTGTGTGATCAACAACAAAAATAGAAAACATAACAAAGTTTACCAAATTTCCCAAAAACTTAAGAGAAAATTAGTCTACAAGCTTCCTTTTTACCTGTTTAACTTCTTCTTCTGATAGTCTACCATCACCATCCTTATCTGCCCTGCATTTCACAAACTCTATTGATTCAACTTTACAACTCAATCTCTGATCACTCAAGTAGATATTGTAGAGATAAATAAAACGAAAGACTTAGTTAAACAAACACCCTTACATGTCAAAGAACATCCTAAGCCTGGAGTCAAAGCATTGATCATTTATTTGACACCATAATTCCAATAGTTCACTTTTACTAACCCCCTCACATGATATATCTCTTTGACTTGCCAATGTGTAAAACAATCCCAAGGCAAATTCCTTCGAGTTTATACCTGCCATATTAATGTTTTTTTTTTTTGTAGACTAATATGATTAAATTTGCTTTTTAATAAGATGTATATAAACTATATATAGTTATGCAGTTTGATTTACCTAGGCATTCACCAAAATTTAACGGATCTAGCAATCCACCAGTTTTGGCAGTCATCTTATCAAACCGCCTCTCCACGGCGATCCAACCAGCATCGGTCATGCTGATGAACATTTTAAGACCTTTCAAGGCCTCTGACGAGTCAAACTTCGATCTTGATGGTTCATCGAGTGTACGACGATTCACCACAGACTTCTTCCTCGACCCTTGCTGCCTCCGTACCATCGGCTCTGCGTTCTCCTCAACGACCACGTTGTTTCCCTCAATGTCTAGCGTGATGGTCACGTACTCCGTTGCGTCCTCAGGGCTTTTCATTTCCGGATTTTGGTGGATCGGTGGTGACGATGGTCTGCTCATCGAATCTCTGTGGGGTATTAAGTCGTTGCTCCAGTCATCTCCCTCCGGGTTATAGTCGGTCACGTCAAAGCTCACTGGTCTCTCCATATCACGCTCTGCCTGAAAATTTTAGTTCCTTTTGGACAAGAAAATTAACCTGGGAATTGATGATTTCTTGGAATGTCTACAAAAACATGATTGTTTTGTTTTTTTCTTGCATTTCAAGTCAACGATTAACTTGTTGGGATAACAGAACTAGTCTTACGAAATTATATTTTTTTATATACTTAGTCTTTTGTTTTGGTCAAACACGAAAACTTGTCTTTTTTTTTTATTTTCTATACTGTTTTATGTAAAACGATATTCTATTAAATAACTGAATGGATACAACATTTATGAACCAGAAAAAGTCTAACAAAAACAAGAAACAGAATGAAAGTCTTACAAAACAAGAAACAGAATGAAGCTCATCAAACAAAAGTTGTGATTAGTTGGAGAATCAATTCGACTTTTCAAACATTTTTAAAAAGTCAAAATGTATAAACCATTTTCGAACATTATCTTCCTACCCTCAAATATTGGTTAGGCGGTATTGGTCGGCCCATTTGGCTATACGAACGGAGTGTAACATTGCAAGGTCTGTGATAGGCCTTTCTACTTCACGCCATCCATCGAAACACTCGTGGCTTGTGTATGGTTAGGTAGGTAGGTGTAATAATGTTTTAAGCATTTTCTCCACGAGAGTTTATAGTAGTGTTTCCAACGTGCCATAATCCGTATATTAGGCCTTGCACACAAAAAGATAAATAGATAAATAGATAAAAACCAAACCACCCAAGAGAACATGGTAGTTCTTTATTACACGATGATTAAAATCTCAGTAAACAAGAAATAGATGAAAGACTCGATGAGACATTACAACAAGAGAGCAGTGTCCTTATAACCGCGACCAATATTTTATTAAGAAACTTCAGTAATGCATAACATACACAACTGAAGTCAGATTTTGGTCCGAATAAGTCTGATGATGACTCAGGAAGAAGCAGCCTTGGCAGCCTCAAGTCTGGAACTAACAGCCTCCCAAGACACAAGATTGTTCATGAATGTCTTTATGTAATCCGGTCTGCGGTTCTGCTCATATACAAAAATATTACAACAATCAACAAAAGAAAGATACTGACAAAGAAACAAAAAATGACCGCTATGATGAAAATATTATTACCTGGAAGTCGAGATAGTATGCATGCTGTTTGTTGTTGCAAAAGGAAGAAAAGAAGAGATCAGCAACAATTTATAGGTCCCAAGGCAAATATTTTATATGGTATCGGTTATAAAAGTGTTTGTTTTACCTCCCAGACATCAATGGTAAGCAATGGCTGCAAGAAATAACAACCAAGATTAGATTTAAGGATTTGTAATCATTCGTTCAGTAATCTTTAATCAAGTGAAACTCTGTATTCAAGTTCATGGTTAAAGAAACTTACGAAAGAGCCAAGCACAAGGGGGTTCACAGCATTTGGAGTTTTCACTACTTTGAGTTTGTTGTCTGCGTCTGAAAGAGATATAAGACGAGTTAGGAACAAAATCAAAATAGTTATGTGAAGCTCTTTCATCTGACTCACTTGAAGGAAAAAAAAAAACTGAATCCATCAACTTACAAGCAAGCCAGGCCCAGCCAGCTCCAAACTGAGTGGCGGCAGCAGCATTGAACTCATCATAGAACTTCTCATAAGAAGTGAAATCTCTTTCAAGCAGAGCAAGAAGCTCTCCTGATGGTTTTCCTCCACCACCGGGTTTCATTGATTCCCAGAAGAACTCGTGGTTCCACGCCTATATACATCATTTGATCAGCTAAACAAATCACACACCTCTTTAAATTCAACTTTATTACCTGAGCAGCGTTGTTGAAAGGAGGGAGGAGGTCGCCGTTGTTGTAAGTGTTTTGGATGATATGCTCCAAGGGCTTGCCTTCGAGCTCGGATCCAAGAACCTGTTTCTTGAGGTTGTCCACATAAGCCCTGTGATGTTTTCCCCAGTGAAACTCCAGAGTTTGTTTGCTCATATGCGGCTCCAAAGCATCCTTAGTTTTCCAATATTATACCAACAACATTTCATCAATTTTACTCACACTCAAACATTAACACTACTAGGTACATTTTACAATAGGTCCACTAAGGAAGAAACACTAAGATCAGATCAACGAACAGTTTTATTGGTCACGAAGTCTTACAATATCTACGGTGATATTTTGATATAGCCGAAGCTAGGATAATACAAGGATCTTATTTAGTCTAGAAATATCTAAAATCAATGTTTTCTTAAATTCGTTGAAATTACAATGATCTACCGAAAATAAAGAACAAAAAAAAAACTCTTAATTTTTATTAATCAAATCATAAACTAAATACAAATTTAAACTCAATGGTTATATATATAATAAAACCAACAAAATCCTAATAAAAATAATTATCTAAATAATTAATAAACTAAATAATAAATATTTGAAAATATCCCAATATTTATCTGCATCATATTTGAACTAACACCAACCACACAACAATTTTGTTAAACACTTGTATGTTTGACTATGTCCTTGATTTAATTAGATGAGTTCATTTGTAACGCCTTTGACGAGGATAAAAATGTAATTTGATGGCTAGTGTGGGAATAACAAGTAATAGGGCTGGGCAAATAAACCGAACCCGATAACCCGAACCGAATCCGATCCGATAAAAATGAATCTGAACCGATCCGAACCCGATGTAAGTACCGAATGGATCTTGTTTTGTGGTATTTCGGGTTATGGGTATTATCCGAACCGAACCCGAATCTAAATGGATATCCGATAGAACCCGAAACATTCAAAACCTCGAAAAGATATTGTACCAAACATGATCTCAATTCCTAATATGTATCCAAAATACACTAAGAAATACTGAACATCTAAAATACTTATCTATTACATGAAAGTTGGTGGTTCTATTATATGAATGTTGGTGGTTCTATTACATGAAGGTTGATGGTTGAAGATGGCCGTTGAATCTTGAAGTATTTAGATATATGTTTTGTTTTCGTTAAAAAATGTTTATCATTTCATGAGAACTTGGTTTTTGTTTTATGCTTTTATTTATTTGGTTTTCTTTTTATCAGTAAATATGTTTACTTTTCGTTTGATTTTGAATGATCATGGTTGATGTTTCTTATTTTTGAATCGATTTTACCTAAGTTTTGGTTATAAAATAGGTTTGAATCACGTATTTTAAAACTGAAGAACCGATTTTACTCATGTTTTGGTTATAAAATAGGTAAAAATCAGGTACTTTTAAACCAAAAAATCGATTGGAACCCGAACCCGAATGTATATTGGGTTGTACCGGTTCTTTGAAGATTTACTAACCCCGACCCGAACCCGATAGAACCCGAACCGGTCCCGAACCGAACTTTCATATAATCCGAATGGGGCTGATTTTGATAAAACCGAAAAACCGAAACCCGATTGGATAAAACCGAAACCCGATTGGGACCCCGAATGCCCATGCCTAACAAGTAATAGTGTTATCACCTAATCATATAATCCCACCAACACAAAGTGACATTTGCACAAGACAATACCAAATGATTTGAAGAAACAGATAAAACTAAATCATACCAGAGGGTATGGAGGTGGCTTGAGGACGTAGTTTGCGGTTACAGCAGCTGAAGCAGCCATTTCTCTTTTGGGAATGAAGCTGCACATTTCAGACAACGTAACATCGAGATGTCCAGAAATTAGTCAATATCGTTACAAATCACAGAGACATAGATCGATATATACAAAACTAAATTAAAATGAAAGTTCTAGGAACAAAGAGTAAGAGATCAGCAAAACTTGAACAGGAAGCAACAAAGTGGATCAGAGATAGGGAATCAGACAGAACCTCTGGTTTCAAGGCAAGTGAGGAGACCACACGCCAGAGGTATCTGTGGTTTGGGTTTTATGTTTGAGGATGCCTTTTGATATGGCTTTGCATCGTACATGTGGCAGACTTGCAGTACGTAGCATTTGTACTATCATTATCTCTTTTGCAGTACAGTTTTTTTTTCCCTCACTTGGAGGCTCCTAGAGTCTCATTATGTCCTCATAATTGTATTAAAAATTAGTTTTAAAACTATTTTTTCAGCTTGTTATACTTTTGGTTTACTAACTCAATTATGAAAACAAAAATACAAAACATAAAACGTGTTTTATAATGATTCTGCAGCTCAGTTGGCTAAGACATTTGTATTTGCCAAAAAAAACTATAGTGAAAAAACTTCTAGATAAAAAAAAATAGTGAAGATATATCACATTTTTTTAAAAAAATAAAATATTTAAATTATTTTTAAAGATGTTTTTTCTTACCATTTGATCAAAAGTTTGTCTTGAGTTGTGTTGTTTCTATTTCTTTATTCACAACAATTTAAAATTTCGAAAATGGTATAAAAGTTAATTGTTTTCATGGTATGTAATAGCATACGTTAAAAAAAAATGAAAAAGCCGACATAAATATTTATTATGGACACTGGGCCACATATCCTCACTCAAAGCTCAATGAAATTACTTTCTCTCTTCTTGTTTTGGGTATGACCTTGAGGTGATATCACAAAGAGAAGGGCTTCTTGTACACATCAAATGCCTCGTTAGCGCTCAGTTGTGGTTCCTATATGAATGTCTTATCATCAATTTAAAACTTAATCTTTGACGAAAATTATTACTTTTACTTTAGTAAGTTAAAGTAATAATTAGAAGAAGAATAAAAATGAATGGATCACCTGAGTCTTTTGTGGGGCTTCCTCACCCGCAGATGGAGCAGCGCCTAAGATGAGCAAACCAAGAAGAGTATTGAGAAAATCGCTGTCCACTTCAACAAGCTCTCTACCTTTGTTTGTGTCGAAGATCTCATGAACTGTTGATCGCATCGCACTCAGTAAGCTCCCATAAGTAGTTCCCTGTCCACGTTCTATGGCTTGAATGAATGCATACGTCATTGCACCCGTCCACGCACTCCCCGACAATTGCTGCATTACACAACTTTATATTGTAGTTACATTTATATATAGAGTAATTAACTACACTATAAATTTGTTTCGGATTTAGAGATAAAATATGAGCCAAAATTCAGAAATATACAGGAGTGTCAACTGAGGTCTGGTCATCGTCGCATCCAGTGAAGGAGAAGACTTCACCGCCACTCGAACCTTTCCACATCCCTGATGGAGGCCGATGGTCTTCCCACTCGTACTTTCCGGGTCTACTCAATTAATGAAATCAAGGAACGATCACGAGACAAATAGTTAAGAACCTATATAAGAATTATACGGTCTCCACTTTTTTACGTTTGCATTTAGAAGCCATACTATGTATTTTTCACCTGTAATAGTGTTTGTTTGCTAGTTGGAGCGACAAAATAATAGTACCCAGTTATCTTTAAATAAAACTAGCTACAACCTCTAACGTCTTTATCATTCTGTTTTGTAAATATGAAACGCAACCACGAAATGAAAAAAAATGTAGTAGTTCATTTTTTTACATTCGTGTTTGAGTCTTCAATTAACAAGATTATGAGTAACCGTACCTCTCCATTCTACAAAGGTAGGGCAAGTCCATGACGGTGCCACTATGACAAGCGTCAATGATGGCATGGAGCTTGACTCCATAAGGGAGAGGACGTACGAGTGTAGCATTGATCTCGTCGTCTACAATGACACCTGAGGTCGCGTGGTCAACAGGAAGAAGAGTCTCATCGAAGCCATCCACCTCGTCTCCGTTGAGGTCCGCTTGGTTGTTTCCATGACCGGAGAAATGGAAGACTAGTGAATCTCCTGGTTTGCAGCCCAAAACCAGCCAATGCATTGCCATTGTTATATTGTTCCTCGTTGGCCATCTTAATGGATCCGCTTCTTCTTCTACAACACATTTATCACTTTCAACATTATTTTTACTCAAATTAGAGTTTTCTGTGTGGTTTTGATTTTACTCCCAAACGTTTTAAAAATGTTTTTTCTTAGTGCACTTCTTTACATATGTTTCAAACAGAACATTCTGAACTATAAACTGATTTGATCAATCATATGCCCTTCATGACCTATAGCTCGTTAAATCTTATCTGACCATATAATAAATCATTTTAGTTACTCCAAAAGCTCATTAGTAAAACAATATAATGAAAGTAAATAGTATTTATAGTTTGATTTGAAAACTAAACCAGAACACACCAAATAAAATTATACCATGAACTAGCTTCCAAAGATTTTGAAGTTTTAAATCAATAGATTCAGAACCAAGTGTTTTATACCACATAGAATTTAGTAGATAAAAAAAATTTGACTATAATTAGCCTTCGATAATAAGGAGATTAGCCACCAGAAATGGTCATATCAAGAAAACATGAAAGATGCAGAGGACATATAGTAATAATACCTGTGAGCATAAGAATGCAAGACTCGGGGAACTTGAAACGCTTCATCAACATGAACTTCATGCATTTAGCGTCATTGATGCACCCTTTCAACTCGTTCTCTGTATCCTTATAAGACACCCCGACGATCACCGCTCGCTTCTCTCCATGTACCGGCGGTGGAGGACCCGTCGGCGCGTGATTGTACGGAGACGGTGCCAAATGCGCGTGATTGAAAGAAGAGTGGCTTACAGGAGCTTGTGCCGGCGGAAAATGATTGAACGGAGACGGTGCAGGTGGAGCGTGACTAAACGGAGACGGTGCCGAAGGCACGTGACTAAAAGCAGATGGTGCCGATAATGAGTGACTTAAGGTTGGCGGCGGGTAGACGGACGGAGACGGCACCGGTGGGTATAGGGAAGAAGATGGTGGTGGAAAAGTAAATGAGTTGGAGAAAGGAAGAGGGCTCGCCGGAGCGTGAGATTGGTGGTGGGGCTCAGGAGCGACGAGAGTGAAGGCGTGGCAAATAGAGCAGCGAATCCTGGTGGCTCCGGGAGGGAGGTGAAGCGGCGTACGGCAGCTAGAGCAGTCCACCAGCAACAACATTCTCTGGATTTCCACCGTAATATTATTCCTAAAGTTGGTACTGGATCTTTCTGAAGCGGTGGCTAATCGTCAATAATCAATGGTGGTGGTCTTACAAGTTACAAGGACGCATTAGAAGAAGAAGATGATGCAAAATTGGCTGAGGAAGAAGAGACGACTTTAGGCTTATTGAGTCGTCGAGACTTGCCAAAACAATCATGCACCCCAAGTCAACTTATACAAACAATACTTACTAGCACAAATTAATTTGGCAAGTTGGGAAATTAATATGTTTTCATTGACCATAATACACAAAACATGCGCTCATCAACCTTGAATAATCTTCATCTCCTTTACAATAACATTCCTAAACTATTCAAACTTTTCCGAGTCATATATACTTGTTCCACCTAAATTTTTATTAAACCATGTATTTAACGCTTTTCGTGACAGTAGAACGAGATTTTTGGAGACCACATTTTTGAATATAACATAACAAACAATTATTATGGTAAAACTGAATATTACAGACTGAAATTCAGGAGACTGTTGTGGCAATGACGTAAATTACACTCCATATGATGCATCATCACTATAAATTTATAAATACCACCTGAACGAGACAAGACACAACATGTGATCTACAGAGTATTATTGTATTCTCATGAGATAACTCACTTTTTTATCTTCTCCAGAAACTGACTAGTCACTTAGCCATAGCATCGGATTGGATCGTTGCAACCTTTCTCAGCAGATTGACTGAGACCCATGCGACCACCTTTTGCCAGGTACTGCTGGTGGTAGTTTTCTGCTCTGTAGAATTTAGTGGCGGGAAGTATCTCAGTCACAATCTTCCTGTTCAAGATCTTCTGCTGTTTCTCCATTGCTTCACGAGCTAACTTCTCTTGCTCGTCTGTGTAGAAGTATATGCCCGATCTGTACCTCGTCCCCACATCATTCCCCTACTCAGTAAAAAAAAAAAGTCAGTATGGTATGTAAAGAACCGCAAAACAACAACACCAGACTCGTTCTCAAAATTTTTATCGGTATATTAAAAACATTATCAGGATTTTTTTTTTAATAACTCATTATCAGGATAAAGAGCAGACTCTATAGCAAAACCGAGAAGACAAAGAACATGTTCCGACATAACAAGTCTTCACAGAGCAAAAACAAACCAACAATACCAAATCAAAATATAATAAAAACCAAACAGCAAAACAACAGAGCTTATTGTCTGAGACCAAATCAACACGTGGGCTTATCGAAAGTCTAGATCTTTCGGGATAAAGCAATCACCTGGCGATTCAACGTGGTCGGATCATGACGCTTCCAGAAAACATCGAGCAAGCTCTCAAAGCTGACCTCTTTCGGATCGTACTGAACCCGAACAATCTCGTTATGTCCCGTCGTCTCCGAACAGACATCCTCGTAGCTCGGATTATCGACGAATCCATGGCTATACCCAACCTCCGTCTTCGTCACGCCTGGAACCCTCTGGTACGCCAATTCCGCTCCCCAGAAGCAACCGGCGCCGAATTGCGCGAATTGCTGACCTGGAGACGGAACATCGTCGTCGGGTCCTTGCGCGATTGCGGCGGAAGCCGGGTCGGGTTGGGGACGAGACCCGAATCCGAGCCTGGTGAAGAGGTTGTTCATCGGAGATTTATAGACGGAGATGGATCGAGCGGTTTTGGGGAAAGGGGAAGTGGGTTTGGCTCTTTTGGATAGAGAGAGTGCAGCTTTGGAGAGAGACTGGAGAGGTTTAGAGAGAGACGCGGCGGAGATTACCGGAGGAGAGGCGACGAGAGATAGCATTATCGAAGGGAAGGGAGAAAGAGTGACGTGGAGAAATAAGAAACCGTTAAGAGTCGGATATTTATCATATTAAAAGCCCAATGGGCCTGAACCCATTTAAACAAGACAGATAAATGGGCCGTGTGTTAAGTTAACAGAGTGTTAACGTTCGGTTTCAAATGCCAACGCCATAGGAACAAAACAAACGTGTCCTCAAGTAAACCCCTGCCGTTTACACCTCAATGGCTGCATGGTGAAGCCATTAACACGTGGCGTAGGATGCATGACGACGCCATTGACACCTGACTCTCTTCCCTTCTCTTCATATATCTCTAATCAATTCAACTACTCATTGTCATAGCTATTCGGAAAATACATACACATCCTTTTCTCTTCGATCTCTCTCAATTCACAAGAAGCAAAATGACGGATACAGCTAGAACCCATCACGATATCACAAGTCGAGATCAGTATCCCCGAGACCGAGACCAGTATTCTATGATCGGTCGAGACCGAGACAAGTATTCCATGATTGGCCGAGACCGAGACCAGTACAACATGTATGGTCGAGACTACTCCAAGTCTAGACAGATTGCTAAGGCTGTTACCGCAGTCACGGCCGGTGGGTCCCTTCTTGTCCTCTCCAGTCTCACCCTTGTCGGAACTGTCATTGCTCTGACTGTTGCGACTCCTCTGCTTGTTATCTTTAGTCCAATCCTTGTCCCTGCTCTCATCACCGTTGCATTGCTCATCACCGGCTTTCTCTCCTCTGGTGGCTTTGGCATTGCAGCTATAACCGTCTTCTCTTGGATCTACAAGTAAGTGGACATTTAAACATATATTTCAAGTTGTACAATATGTTTTAAGAAGCGGTAATTTATTAAATAAAACATAATGGTTGAATATAGCGACATGCCTTGTGAGGGGAAAAAAAGTACAAACCATAAAATTATACATAACCGACAAGTGGATTTTTAGATATTACATTAAAATGCCGTTTTACATCATCATTTTGGCTAGCTATACACAAGACTTGACTTAGCTAGCTTGATACGTACGTGTAGTATATGATGCATGCACGTGTGTGTGAATTGTGATGAATAGGTATGCAACGGGAGAGCACCCACAAGGGTCAGATAAACTGGACAGTGCAAGGATGAAGCTGGGAGGCAAAGTTCAGGATATGAAGGACAGAGCTCAGTACTATGGACAACAGCAAACAGGTGGGGAACACGACCGTGACCGTACCCGTGGAACCCAGCACACTACCTAAATTACGCCATGACTATTTTCATAGTCCAATAAGGCTGATGTCGGGAGTCCAGTTTATGAGCAATAAGGTGTTTAGAATTTGATCAATGTTTATAATAAAAGGGGGAAGATGATATCACAGTCTTTTTTTCTTTTTGGCTTTTGTTAAATTTGTGTGTTTCTATTTGTAAACCTTCTGTATATGTTGTACTTCTTTCCCTTTTTAAGTGGTATCGTCTATATGGTAAAACGTTATGTTTGGTCTTTCCTTTTCTCTGTTTAGGATAAAAAGACTGCATGTTTTATCTTTAGTTATATTATGTTGAGTAAATGAACTTTCATAGATCTGGTTCCGTAGAGTAGACTAGCAGCCGAGCTGAGCTGAACTGAACAGCTGGCAATGTGAACACTGGATGCAAGATCAGATGTGAAGATCTCTAATATGGTGGTGGGATTGAACATATCGTGTCTATATTTTTGTTGGCATTAAGCTCTTAACATAGATATAACTGATGCAGTCATTGGTTCATACACATATATAGTAAGGAATTACAATGGCAACCCAAACTTCAAAAACAGTAGGCCACCTGAATTGCCTTATCGAATAAGAGTTTGTTTCCCCCCACTTCATGGGATGTAATACATGGGATTTGGGAGTTTGAATGAACGTTGAGACATGGCAGAACCCAACAAATCACTCCATTGATCACCTGAATTGCCTCTGATCCTATACCCTTCTTTCACCATCTCATCCCTCTTCTCTGACTTGAATATGGTCGCCGTTTTGTGGTCATCATCCAACGACCTGGTTGCATACATCACCAAATAAAAGCGTTAAGCATCCAAATCCAATGCTAAATAATAATGACGAGAGCAACATTGTATTAGAGGAAAATACATTGACTCAAGAAAGCTGCCTACCTCAGAATAAGCTCGTCCCAGTTATTGAAGCCGGCATTGATCAGGTTCTCGATCGTGATAACCCTGTGGTTCTCTCTTCGCCCTGTAAGCAGGATGACTTTGTACCCCAAATCTTTAACCTTCTCATAAAGCTTCAAGCTTGGTGCTATTGCAGGTGCAGCTCCTTTCTCCACCCACTTATCAAACTTCGTATGATCAAAAACTTCCAACCTTCAAAATTTCCAAAAACAGACATAGATTCATATCTGAAACATTTACGGTTATATCATAGATCCTGTCCTGAAGTTTCCAGACAAGCAAACAAAGTATATGACAAAAAAATACAATTTTTTTATTGTAAAGGAAGAAACTTTCAGACAAAACATTTTACCCACAACCGTGTTCCAAATAATAAGGAAGATTCGACAAGAGAGTCTCGTCAATATCGAAGATCCAAGTATCCTTCCCATCGTCACCGCTAAACCCAAAGCTGCTCGCGTACACGTTAGCCTCTTCCGAGACCCTCTCCAAATCGACGACGTAGCCTCTACCCATCAGGTAATCTTTCACGTAGCCGGCGCATTCCGCCGGAATCGTCTTCCACGGCGCGAGATTGTTCGTCTCCGCCGCGAATCTCCAGCTCGTGCAATTCACATTGACGTTATCGTCGTCGACGGCGCTCTTGAGCTCGTGTGTGTCGAAGATCAACGGTCGCGGAAGGACGTACGAGGTGGCGTTTTCGTTTGAAAACGCGAGAGAGAACAAGGACAAGACAAGAAGAAGACTCACAAGCATCCGCATCGTGTAATGCCGGAAACAAAAAGATGTGATTTTGATCAAATGGGTATCAAGAATATTCAAAAGGGTCTTCAAGAATCTGATAAAGTTCCACGATGGTGAAAGGAATCAGGACTTAAAGCGAAATCAGAAGAAAAATGGAGAGGAGAAGAGTTTCATTTTCCCAATCAAGAAGATAGAATGGAATAAAGAAACCCTAGAAACAGCAAACTTTTCCCTCAAGTCCTGTTTTTTTTTTTTTTTGTCAATGGAGGAGGAATCTGAGACAGAAAGCTACTGTTTCTTTTTGGGTAATGAAGAAGACAAGATCCTTTGTTCTGTAATGGCCATAAATAAATATAGATAACAAAAAAAAAGGCGTGTGGTTTCGGTTTTTAATCTGTGACAATTAATTATAAGTTCGGTTTATCTTTAGAATCACAAAACAAAAGTTCGCTTCGAAAGAACGGAACAGGAAGAATACACAGTGGGACGTCTTGCCGTTTATACACCAAAAAAACGCTACACAGTTTTGGTTTTACTTTAGTCTAGACCTCCACTCCATGATGGCTGTGTAAAGAGTATAGTTGGGCAGAAGGTTCTTGCTAAGTAACGGTGAATCAGTCATCGGCGATGTGTTGTGCTCCTCAAACCACTCCTCTATCGCACGACGGTCATATGTGTATCCATCAGCCGCAACGCATGGCTCGTTCATTACGTCCTGCATTGAATAAACAAGCTCTCACATTTTAGTATTCTCATCTAACCACTTACTTGACTTGCAAGTAACCAATGACATAAAGAACAAGGTTTATATAAGAGTTACCTTAAGTAAGGGGCAGAGGAAATGAAACGGAGGTTGAGTCGGCACACTGGAAATCGAATTCCTTGCCTTCTCAGCTACTTTCTTTAGGCTCTCAAGCGCCGGAAGAATCTGATCTCTTAAGTCAGGCCTATCTTTCCCACGCAGCTCTGTGCAACATAGAGCCAATGAGGTCAGTTCCCTGGTCTCTTCAACTGGCCAGTTACCTGCTTTCTGATCCAAGATCTTGAGAAACTCATCGTTACTATCCATTGCACTCTCAACTAAGTGTGTCAATGCCATAGGCGGTTTTGCTGTGAGGAGCTGAAGAACTATCATTCCAAATGAATAAACATCTGATTTAGATGATATCATTCCCGTGCGTTGATACTCTGGATCCATGTAACTCAACGTTCCCACAGGGCTTGTTTGTTTGTATATAGTGAATTTAGTTGATAAAGGGTCGACTTGAACCATCGTTGAGAGTCCAACGTCTCCCACTTTGCTGACAAAGTTGTGATCAAGTAAGATGTTTGCCGGTTTTAGATCACGGTGAATGATCGGTTTAGGTTTCGATTTGTGGAGGAAGACAAGAGCTGCAGCTACTTCCCATGCGATCCTAACCCGCTCAAACCACGGGAGTGGTGGACTGTTGTTGACTTGGAATAGTCTGTCCTCCAAGCTACCGTTTTCCATGTACTCATAAACTAAAGCTCCTTGCTCAGGGCATGCTCCCAGAAGGAGTACCAAGTGAGGGTGCCGAATCTTACTCAAGATTTCGAGCTGCAAAGTAAAATGAAGCTTCTTAAAAAAAAGAAGTTCCGAAACCGAACCAAAATTTCAAGCCTAGTTAACCACATATATAGGCGAATTCCGGTGAGTTAAGCAACCCGGATTCAAAATAACCCCACGCACTAAATAGCCACGCAGATATAAGGCCATTCTTTAGGCTTCATTTGAATATCCGGAGAGAGGGTCTATCCCTAAACTACATCTCCTCTTGGATAACTAGTCCAGACCTTCAATAGGCCCGGGATACTCATAGATTAATAAAAAATAAGTGTTCAAGTCTAGTCCATACCTCTTGTTGGAACTGTTTGGAGAGACCATTTTCAGCGGAGTGCAGAACTTTGACAGCTGCGGTTGTATGATGCATATTACACTTGTAAACAGATCCATAAGCTCCCATTCCAATCTTCAACTCTTCTGAGAACGATGAAGTGGCAGCCACAATTTCTTCCCAAGTGAAGTGCTGATATTGCAGCCGCGGAGAGCCAAGAGTGTCTTCAAGCTTCTCTTTCTCTTTAGCATCACGAGCAGCTTTCCTCTCAGCTTCTCTTCTCTGAGCAATCTCTCTCTCTGCTCTTTCTCTCATGTTCTCTGCATCTCTCTTCGCCTTTTCAAAGTTCTGCTTCTCCTTTTCTGCTAATTCTCGAGCTTCATACTCCTTTAGCTTTAGCTCTTCAAGCTTTATGGCTTCTTCTAACCGACGTTGGTTAAGCTCACCAAGCTGAAACGTTGTCAAGATGCATTGAAAAAACAAACTAATAGGTTCATTGCCAAGTTATATAAGACTATGCGGCCTTTACCTTTCGAGAAGCATCAAAGGTTTCGGTTTGGGCAGCAGTATACATTTCTTGAACATGTCTAAGCTCAGCTCTCAACTTCTCAACCTCAAAGCTTAGGTTTACCTAAACAAACAACCTTACACTATTATTTCATTTACAAGAAAATACAATTTAAAACTCCATTTTAGTATACCTGGTTATCTGTATAAGAATGTTCACTTAGATTATCAGACATGTTGGAAGCTTGTTGAGAAGCCCTAGAGTGAGTGGTATCAATCACCATGCCTGTCCAACTAAATTTACCACCCGCATTCGCATATTCACGGTTGCTAGATGAAGAACTCATAGCGTCTTTTCTCTCCTCATAATCTCTAAGCCGTGGAGTCCAACGTGATGTAGTATCTGTGCTGCTTCTATTGATACTCGAAACATCTTTAGCTTCCTCTGCATCCATAGACATGCACCTGGTGTCATCCGAGCCAACAGAACTCGTGTCCATTGGAACTGATGCTTGTCTACCAATTGCCGGGACATGTTGAAATCTCCTGACCGGAAGGGACAGAGCACGAGATTGAGATTGAGAGTCAAGTGCGCTTGAAACTCCATCTGTTGATTCTAGAAGAGAAATGAGGTATAAAAGTTAGACCTACCCACTATGTATGGTAGCATATTTATACAAAATAGCAATGTTCAAGAAATCGCTAGCTAGACGGTAGCTAAGCGTTTTATAGAAAATTACTGTTTAGGGAGATGTCTAGACCGATTTTTTGAATGCTTAGATCGATTTTTTTATAAGATCGTTTCATTCAGCAACTAGGTGCGGCTTAAACCGATTTTTAGAACAGTGCAAAATACATTGATGAGTCATGTACCTGAGTTGGGACCAGAAGAACCACTGGAGGAATCAGTTCTTTCACTACCATCATCTCTTATAGTTGCATTGCCGTCTGAGTCTGATGGCCGGACGCATGACAATTTTCCTTTTGAAACAACATAGACTGTACAAAAGTTCGGCACCAAAGCTGATATCGCCGAGCACATATCAGCTTTCCTGAATTTTTCAAAGCAGATTCATTGGGACAAGAAACCAAAACAATAAAAGGTTCAAGGCTAGCAGCTCATCTGTGTGTAGTGTACCTTGAGAAAAAGCTACGGGATGAGCCTCCAATGACAAGTCTCTCTATTGAATTCCGAGAAACCACTTCAGCTATAGCGGCTGCCACATTATCTGACTCGATCACATGAACTTCTACAGCAACCTTTCTCCGCTCGAACATTTTCTTATAAGGTTTAAGAACTTCTTCAGCCTGCCACAGCACTTCCTGTCTATATGCAGCTACTACATCATCTCGAACCTCGGATATAGGGATTGTATTTCCCACTTGAGAATAAGCAACAAAGGAACATCAGAGTTTTGTCAGTTACAATAGTCTTTAAGTTTCACAAATAAACAGAAACATGAGTCTTAGTTGGAGCTTTACTTGGTGTAGGTACAGAAGTAATCCTTGGATGGATGTGAAGTAGCTTGAAGCCAACATTGGCTTCAGGAGCAAATTTTTCAAGCGCCCATGTAACAACATTTTTGTTTTTCCTGCTCTCACTAAGAGCCACGAAGACGGTATGAGATGGAGGAGGAAAAGTTGGAGGAGGAGGAGGAAGGGCAAGAGTGTCTGGTGATCTACTCATAGTCTTTCTTGTTTTCTTCGTTTTGCTTTTACCCTACACACTCAAACCATTTCAGACACAGCAAAACAATGTCTTTAAAAGAGAACTTCTTCCTAAAAGTAGAGACAAAACAAGAAACAAATAGACATGGCCAGCCCTAAGATTTAAGGTTCTATAGGAATTTTTTAAAAGATTTCAACTAAAACAATTTTCGTTATAAACTTGGAGGCCTAAAATATTTTTTCTTAGCACAATGCTATTAACCAAGTCGATCTTCAAGGTAATAGATTTGAACCCTTAATAGTAACTAAAGTGTAAAGCAAGTAACCCAGAATTTGAATCTACCTGGTAGGAAGAGACTTAAGTCAAACCCAAGACAGAACAGGAGAGAAGAGGAACGTTATGCTTCTATTTCAGAAAAGCATTTAATGACAGAAAGAGCAGCCGAAGAAGAAGAAGACCCACGTTCGTGCTGCTAATCTCAGATACAATCAATGGCTTCTTATAATCACAGAATCTTATGAAGATATCAAAACAATTATTACAAAAAATAAGAAAATGAGACAACTTGCTCGTGTTATTATATCGTCAAAGGATCACTCCTGGTATATACTCTTTTGGTTCTCGACAGAATTTTCATTCATTATCGTAGTGACAGAAGGGAGTGTGTAATGAAAGAATGAAGTATTCTCTATTGTTATTATTTTAATCATGTTTATCTCCTAACTCCTATTTATTCGATGATAGTATTAATTAATTATTACATTTCTCAACGCTATTATTAAAAAACTTACGTTTGCTCTTAGTTGCAGGCATGACCTTTGCTTTCCTCACGTCTATATGTCTCCCCTTTATAAAAAATTTATGTTATCAGTTTTTTTGTCAACTATATTATCAATCTTATATAATACAGTAAGATTTTAGATTTACGATTTTGAGTGTTAATATTATTACTAGGATAAGACATGCGCCTTGTGCATGATAAATTTATATGAAAATTATTTAAGAAATATCGTATAGAAAATAAAATTTATATTATTGATCGAATTAATATTTTGGCTCTTAAACAATTTTTTAAAAACTTTTTTTGCTAATTACATAATTTATTTACTAATGAACGGATCCAATTTTTAAAATATTTTAGGTCAAAAAATTATTTATCGCATAAAAACCTAACGTTTAGGCCGAAGAATTTCATGTCTACTATTTGGTTACAACGAAACTACGACAGCTCGGTTTTATATCATGATTTAGCAATTTAAAAATTAATTATGGTTATGATAAGTTTATGTTCACGTGCCAATCCGATCTATCTTCGATATTTTTTTTTGTGTCATTTTGGTTATAAATATTAATTTTTAAGTTTATTCTCATTTCTTTATTTTATTTTGGCTTGAGATTTAAAAAATATTTAAGATTCAAAATTATTAAAGAGATATATACTTAGGTTATGATTTGCGTCTTGTGCAGAATAAATATTTTATATTTATTACTTATTTTATATTTTTCTGCATATTATGAAATAATAAAATAATAATTATATATTAAATAACTAAGAAATCGGTACTATTATGTAATAAATTGGCTTACACATATAAATCAAATGACCGCTCTTTTTATTCGCAATCATTTTAGGATAAATAAATTAAAACAATCAATCTTATCTATCGTATATGATGTATAATTAAATTTAAATGATATGAAGTATATATATATATATTAACATAAACACCTATTAAAATAAAATTATTTATTTATATGATTTTATTATCATTGTATCTTATTATAGAAAAAAATTTAAACATTGATCACAAAAGTTTATGTAAGACTTTTAAAAGTTATAGTAATTTATACTTGTTTTAAAAAATTCAAAATACAACATATACAAAAAAATATAAATTTTTAATATATGATTAATGTAATTGTGTAATTTATTTTAATAATTAAGAATTAAACAAAAATGATAAAAAAAAATTACAGATTATTAGCAAATCTTCATTATTTAAAATCATTAATTACTATATATATATATCATAAGCACATTAGGTAATTTCGTAGGTTTTATTTAAGAAAATAATATATAATAAATTTCAATTTGATAAATGAATGATCCATAATAGACATACTATATAATATAAAATTTCATAGTAATTTAATTTTGGACTAACAAAATTAAATTGATTTTTAAGTCGCCATGTTAAAAAATTAACATTCCAATTAAGTGACAACTTAGCATGACATTTTTTTAATTAGTACAAACTACATGTTCTACACTTTTTAAATGTTTCTCTATTAATATATAGAGAATGTTAAACCATTGATCATTAATTTTTAACATAATAATCTTAACAGTTTAGTAATTTTGTCATTTTTTTAAAATTCAAAATATAACATATACGAAAAAATCTATATTTTAATTATATGGTTAATTTGATTGTTTAATTTATTTTAATAATATAAAATTAAACAAAAACGATGAATGAGATAAATTGTTATCAAATCTTTATTATTAGAATCATTAATTGTCATATATATTAGTGATATTTGGTAATTCCGTAGTTTTTATTTAAGGAAAAGAAAGAAAAGAGTAATTATATACTTTAATTAATTTTATGATTAGTTTAATGAAAAGTATAATATATACTTAATTGGACCAACATATTTTTTAAAGATTCTGAATTTCATTCTGGTGAAAATACGTGGTTACATTTAAAAATTGTAATGTTTTTCAATTAATATATAAGGGATAACTTAGGTAGAAAAATAAGGAACTGTGTTTAATGTGGCACACCTCGCTGTGGTGCGGCCATAGTGGTACCAAAATAAATAAATAAGGGTATGTAACTTTCTGTTCTAAATTGTCAACCTTTTTAACTGGTCGTTTGTTTTACTGCAACAAGATTTTATAATGTTTGCATCATTGCATGTGTTTTGAACAAATGTCTTTATCGAAGTTATAAAATCCATCTTCTTGCTTTGGACTTTGGAAACAAGTAAATCTAGTGAAAGACAACAACAAAAATTTCCAGTTTCGTTGATAAGAACATCTCCATTGGAAATATCTCAAAATAAGGTTTTCAATCAAATTCAAGTATATGTATATAAATATTAAATTAAAACATAAATATCTCAAAATCAACCAAAAAGTTTTTCTATAAAAAAATTTGGGTTGGATTTTCCATAATTTTAAGATATTTATATAATATTTATATTACATCAAAATTTGAAAACATTTTATGAGATCCTCAATAAAGTTGCTCTAAAAGTATTTTATTTTGTAGTTTTGCAAAATGTTTGTTAGTGGTTTAGAATTTTTAGTTTAGAGTTCTGAACGCTCAATCTAACCTATACTAAAAGCAGGATATCAAGCCCTCTAAGCGTGTCCACGTCGGATTAAAAATTTGGACCAATCAGAGAGCTTATAATTGCCATGTCACCATCGCTGAGTTAGACGGACTTTCATTCGGCCCATCCACTCACCCAAACTCTGCTCATTTCAAGCCTTTCGAGTCTCTTCATCTACGCCGATCTCTGAGTTTTCTTTGCGTTATCTTCTAAATCAATAATGATCTTAAAACTCATCTTGAATATGTTTCGTTCCACCCCCCCCCCCCCCCCCCCCCCTCGATCCTTCTCCTATATAAAGTGATATGGTTAAACCTAAATCCTCTCAATATCAGAAGCATACTCTGAAGAAGCTACATCCATGAAATCCATGGGAAAATCTCAGCTCTCCACCTGCAAATCTCCAGTCACCGTCTATTTCAACGATGTCTCACCAGGAACAGCTGATTCAGAGATCCCAATATCAAGATGGAGGTCGCTTCAGAGTGTACCAATCTCATGAAGAAGGTCTTGCATCCTGTTTGAGCACGTAGTACCTTTGTTATGTAAGAATCTCAAAACACTATATTGGTTTTGGTTTGTGGGTTTATATCTCAAAGCTCTCCAGACTCATTAACACCGATATTACCTAGAAGAAATAATAATCTGCAAATCAAACGTCCAGATCAACCGGCAAGGCACTGGCATCTATGTTCTTCAATGAGGTCGGTCCCGGATCGGGAAAAACGGAGGCTAACTCATTTCTGGGAATTCATGGGAAGTGAGGTACACGACAAGGGAGAATTTTTAATTGGTTTAGAGCTCATGCTTATTAACGAACAGGTTAGACATGAACTGATGTGTTGATTAATTTTATTGCTTTAGATTTCATTGATTCGTTCCCATTAACTAATACCATTCTACCGTGTTGCTGGCCATAATCTAAACATTTGTCTCACGCACAACTCTATCCTTTTGGAGCTTCAAGATAACCGAGTGGAGATTGACGTAGACAGGTTGAGGTTCCATTCACTTGATAAGACAACTATGGACTCAGAGGTAATATTTTTGGCAAGCATTTTTAAAGAAAATACTCTCTTCATATGCGGTAGTTTTTCTTACTATGCGTGTTCACTTCAGCTGTTAAGAGGATTAGCATGCTTTAAACGATCTGCAGACAAGTTCCAGTGGAAGTAACTAACCAACTTATTTGTGGAGAGCTAAAGCCACTTCTTTTGCTTCTCTTTCTCTCTATCTCTTATATTCTAGGCCTAGCAAGTGTACGCATTTATAACTATTGCTTAGTCGAAATATTCCATGGTGTGTCTAATGTCAAATTTATTTATTTTAGTCTGATTTTCAGGATGAAGATGGTAGATGATCAATGAGTATGTTGACCAGTGAATATTTGATCTGTAGCTAGCCAAGTAGTAAGTGTGTTACTCACATTTACAATACGTAGCAAGATCCTTTTAAATGTATCCCTCAAAAGCATCCAATAACTTTTTGTTTTTGTTTTTGACATTTACAACAGATTTTATATCAAACCTCTCTAGAAAAAGGTAATGTTGCATTTTAGTCAGCTTTTAGTAGGCAAAAGTCTTGAAACTATTAATTGTTTATGTTACTCTTTTTCCTCTTTTTGTCGCAAATGTCTCTATAATTCTATAGCTGGTTTGTATGGGTTAATTTGGTTCCATGTGAATGAGATGACGCATGTGTGGAAGAGCCAAAGAGGAGGCCAGATAAAAAGTTGGTGAAGCTGTGAACCAGCAAGAAACAAACAAAGGTACAATTAAAAATTTCACTATAATATATGACTATCTATCTTCTGGGTCCCCTTTGTTGTTGTCACTTGGAGTCAGAGTCTAAGGAATCCAGCTTAGTGTTTCACAGTGTATACATTGCAATATATATATATTTCAGTCTGATTTACAATCATTGCAGTAGGATTAATCTAACTATTTCATCAACTGGATATGGTCTATGATAGGTTCTCCATCAAATATTCATGGTTTTCGTGTTAGGAGTATCAAAATAGAATTTGGACTGAAGCAAAATATTATCCGTGAGAGACGTCAACCAAGTCATCAAATCCAACTTTTTCATTCATGGCTGGAACAATACAAACCAGCTGCTCAAGGATTGTTTTTCTGGGAATTACATCATGAATGATCTTCATTATTGTTAGGTATCTACTCTCAAACATAGACAAAAAAAAAAATCAAATGGTTTGTTTATTTTACACTTGGTGTCCTATATGTGAGAGCACCTTATGACAGCCATTGTACATTAGTGATTATATATTTTCGAGTTTTAATCGCTATGTGATTCAGAACAGACTTTGGTCTGAGTTTGTCATTTGGTTGACATGTCTCTCATATGTTGCCGGAGCCTACAAGTTCTTTGTTTTATGTATCGTAGGAACCAACACAAAGGACAGAGTTAAGTTCCATATACACAAGCAGGTGATCGACCTCTTCAGCTCTTTGGATGTAGTGAAGCAGATCACTTCCATCACTATTGAGCCTGGTATTGCAGACAAGTTCAACACATCTGAATCTTAGTGCATGTGGTTTAGTTTACAAATTGTCTTTGAATTCCAATGACTTTTTCTTATAAGGTTCAGACTTCGTCTTCACTTCCTAAATCAATAAGTGGGTCTAAAGCCATAAGCAAAATAAGTAAAAAACACTATACTATTCAGTACAATCTATAACTAGATTGACCAAATAAAAGAAAATTATGAGAACATAATAAAAACAGGTTTGAGTTGAACTTATTCATGGTCTATAACAAATCTATATATTATATAAAACCAACTAATTTCCTTAATTCTTAAGCATGCCACAATCATATAAAAAATAAAATAAACAAAATAATTATGTCAAACTTATTTCTAAAATTTGCTACACTAATACAACCTATAACTAAATTGACCAAATAAAATAAGATTATGAGAATATAATAAACACAGGTTTGAGTTGAACCTATTTATGGTCTATAAATATTATATAAAACCAACTAATTTCCTTAATTCTTAAGCATGCTACAATCATATAAAAAATATAATAAACAAAATAATTATGTCAAACTTATTTCTAAAATTTGCTACACTATTACAGGCAAACTATTGTCCGCCTCGACACCATGAATGTGTTTCTACGTTGACAGCACGACTGATATCATATATAAGGCTTCATAAGTAGGAAGAAACTAAATTCTCAATACATAGAGTCATCATTCTACTTTGTATCAAACGACAAATAAAGTCCACAGTAGCACTCAAAGTTTAAAAATAAAATATTTCACGTACCAATAATCTACTATGACAAACAAACAATCTTTATTTAGACTGATTCCTGATAGAATTCAAACAAGAAATCTGATTTAAAAATCATATAGTCAACTATTTAGTTAAATTTCTTTCATTATTACAGATAGGAACTTGCTTCTACTTTGACATCCCCTATATATTAAAATAGAAGCATTACAACATATTTTTGTAGCCACATGTCATCACCATAATCATTCTTAGAATCCTTAGAAAAATATGTTGATCTATATAAATATATAATAAGTTATTTATTAAACTAACCATAAATTAATCATAAATGTTCTTCAATGTTTTCTTAAATAAAAATCACGGAATTACCTAATGTGGCTAAAGTATATATGACAATTAATGATTTTGAATAATAAAGATTTGATAAAAATTAGTCTATTCTCTATCATATTTTTAAATTTTAACATATTAAAATAAATTAAACAACCACATTAACTATATAATAAAAATTTATATTTTTTCCTATATGTTATATTTTAAATTTTTAAAAACGAATATAAATGACTAAAGTTGTTAAAAATCTTACATTGTAATTTTTGTGATCCATGGGTTAAAATTTATGTTATAACAATATACAGGTGATTATGAAATTAAATAAGTAGAAAATGTCATTTAATAAATATTATATATACATATGTATATTAATATTTTAAAAAAAATAAATTATATACCATATAAAATACATAAGTATTTTAATTTCGAATTTCCTTTGAATTTTTTCGATAATCATTTTGAACAATTATTAACAACTTAATATTTAGATTTTAAACTTTGCAGTGAATGTTTTTAAAATTATAAATTACTAAAACTATTAAACATCCCACAAATTTTTATTGTTATCATTGATTTAAAAAATTTGTTATAAAGAAATACAAATGATCAAAAATAATATGAGTATAAAATATTTTTTAACAGATGTCAATATTAAAAATGTACTATATATCTCTGTTAATATCATTTAGACTTAATTTTATACCATAAAAAATAGAAAAAAAAAGTGTTTGTCTGGATTAATAAAATTTATTTAAGTATTTGTACCAATTTATTTATATACGTAATAGTTACTAAATTTTTAATTATTCAATATATATTTATTATTTCATAATATGTAAAAAATATATAATACTTAAAAATAATTTATATATAATATTCATTCCGCGCAAGGCGCGGATCTTAACTTGATATGGAGAAACAAACTAAATTTTCATATATCATCGCTCTACTTGGGATCTAACTAAAACTCTCAAAAATACTCAAAAAATAATAAATTACGTTCGTGTAACCATCATGTACTATAAAAACATATTGTACGTTTTCTACAAGTCTACTTCCTAAATTTTTGGTATTCGGATAACAGAATTTCTTTACAACAAAACTTCATCACCAATTATTTTATCTACTAAAATGAACTAGATGTCTACCTACTTTCCAAGCTCAAACTTTATGCATTCCTTAAGAGAAAATTATCAAATGATATCATATATTTATACTAAATTTAAAAGAAAAATTATATAAGCATACTATCCGCGCGTAGCGCGGACACGTAACTAGTGTTAATAAATCTCTTTGGACTCTGATTCTAAAGTTCTTAAATCTCTATATATAAAGTTAACTTTTATCTTTTCATCTGCTATTTGGTTGAAGATTTTTGCGACACGTGTCTACGTTTAAAATTCACATCTTTATTTTGTAGGCTTTGTTATTATAGCAAATTTAAATATTACAAAGAAAAAAGTAAAAGATGAGGTCTGTCAGCCCCAACCAAACCTGTAAAATACAAAGTAATCCAAACGAACTCAACCGAAAAAAAGCCGAAGAAAGAAAACGGATGATGAGGCAACTAAAGACCATGTATGCAACAAAGATGAAGGGGCAAATGTAACAATTTTTCATGGAGGCTCGGTGTACTAACGCAAAAATGATATACAATGATCCAATGATCATTTCTGTTTGACCATTTTGATAATGCAAAAAAACTGATTTATTTTTTATTTTAGTCACATATCAAAGAAACTTAAAACTATAAATTAAATGCTAAGTTGATGAACTTAGACACCAAATGATATCTCAAATTCTCAAATGTTTGTAAACTAGTAAATTATAAGCATATCAGATATTTATTTAAGCTAATACTTTTTATAAATAATATGTTAATAGTGTTCAGTGTTGTGAGTATTATAGCACAAAATCTGCTGAAGTCTTCTACATTTGTAACAAAATGGTATGATAAATGTTCAGCTTGAAAGTTGTTTATGCAAAACTTACCAAAATTGTGCCTCTACTGAAAATGGTTTTAGGTTTTAATGGCTACGAATATGAATCCGTTAGCTTACTCTTTTTTTTTTTTTTGCTTTTAGCTACTGTAATAGAAAAATAATTAAAAATGTAAAACAAAAAATTCCGGTAATAGCCTAGGAAAACCCCTAATCCCCTATATATTATTGGGGTTTTTGCTAAAACTAACTCACAACTTGATTTTAATCCCAAACCTATACCCAAACTTGAATCAAATGCAAAACTAACCTAAAAGCCTAGTGAAATTACAGTTCAACCCCTTGTGACCAAACAAAAAAACAGAAGCCATTTTTACGAATATAGCCCCAGTAAATCGTCTGAGTCGTCTGAGATGTTGGAAGTCGTCTGGACGACTGAAGTGTAAGTCGTCTGGTACCAGTTTATTTTAAAAATAATTTATAAATCTTGTAAAAAAATATTTTGATGCGTAAAAAATAAAAATCAAGTGATTATAAACAGTTTTAACTGATATAAATTAAGATATGATAAAATTGATTTGTTTTGAAGATAGATGAGTGGAAGTAGTGAATCATGAAATACTTTAGTTTAAGAGTTTGGCAAACATATGTTGTAGTATTGTATGTATTGTTAGGGTTAGATTTTGGAAAACTAAAATATTTTTTTCAAAAATTAGTTTTCACTTATATGTGTTTATTTCTGTGTATAGTAAACACTTTTCAAGTTTGATTTGGTTTTATGAAGTGTTTAATTAGATAATTAAGTTTAGGGGTTATGTTTAGGGTGTGGACGACTTATATTTCAGTCGTCTGTTGAATAATTTACCCGGACGACGTATATTTCAGTCGTCCAGACGACTTACTTGTAAGTCGTCTGGAAAGTCTTCTATTTTAGTTTCCCGCTAAAAATATTTAATTTCCCGCTAAAAATATTAAACTCTTC
Organism: Brassica napus; assembly: GCF_020379485.1. Classification (NCBI taxonomy): domain Eukaryota; kingdom Viridiplantae; phylum Streptophyta; class Magnoliopsida; order Brassicales; family Brassicaceae; genus Brassica; species Brassica napus. The sequence continues at coordinate 8,384,429 of NC_063434.1, forward strand.
TGGACAACTTACATGTAAGTCGTCTGTTTTAATTTCTTCACCAGACGACTGAAATGTAAGTCGTCCAGGAAGTCGTCTGAGTCAAAAATATTTAATCTAATTGGATTTTTTGTCTCCCTATATAAAGAAAAATTTACACATTCTCTCTCCTCCTCTCAAATGGCTGCAACAAAAATGTAATGTTCATCATTCTAAAACTCTCCAACCTCTCTCTAATCTCTTTGACTTGAAAACACCAAACTTTATATGAATTTTTCAGTTTTGTCTCATGTATTTCTTACTAATCTATCTCTTTTGCAGGTTTTTAATCAAGTGGTACTCATCTTCCACTAATTTATTTTTGTGTGTTCTATAAATGTAGATTTATCTAATCTTCCACTCATTTTCTCTATTTTTAAGTCATTTGAACGTTTTTGGATATGCAGGTTTTTCAGATCTGGATTTGATGTGCAGGTTTTTCAGATCTGGAAGACTTCTGGGACGACTTACCTGTTAGTCGTCTGGAAGTCGTCTGGAAGTCGTCTAGACTTCTTGGAAGTCTTCTGACAAAGTCGTCTGGACTTCCAGGAAGTCGTCTGGACTTCCAGGAAGTCGTCTGGACTTCTAGGAAGTCGTCTGGACTTCTAGGAAGTCGTCTGGATTTTTCTGAGCGTTTTGGTAAGTTCTTATATTTGATTTTTCTTCATTTGGTAACTTCTTGTTGTATAAAGTTCTTACTTTTTTTCCCAAACTAAAACTCTCCAAACCCACTCTAATCTCTTTGACTTGAAAACACCAAATTTTATAAGAATTTTTCAATTTTGTCTCATGTCTTTGTTACTAATCTATTTTTTTTTTGCAGGTTTTTAATTAGATGGTACTCATCTTCCACTAATTTAAAGGTAGATCTATTATTTTTAGATATGTATTTTTGTGTGTTCTGTAAAGGTAGATTTATCTAATCTTCCATTCATTTTTTCTGTTTTTAAGCCATTTGAACGTTTTTGAATATGCAGGTTTTTCAGATCTGGATTTAATATGCAGGTTTTTCAGATCTGGAAGACTTCTGGGACGACTTACTTGTTAGTCGTCTGGAAGTCGTCTGGAAGTCGTCTGGACTTCCTAAAAGTCGTCTGGACTTCCTGTAAAGTCGTCTGGAAGTCATCTGAACTTCCTAAAAGTCTTCTGGCAAAGTCGTCTGAACTTCCTGGAAGTCGTCTGGACTTCTTAGAAGTCGTCTGGACTTCTTAAAAGTTGTCTGGTCTTGTCTACTCAAGTGGAATCCAAGCTTGTCTTTGTAGATGAATGATCTATAATAGTTTTGTTTGTGGTCTGTTTTGTGAATTGCATGTATACTCTTTTAGTTGTGAATTTTTTGTAAAATCAGTAATAATGTTTTCCAAGATGTATTAAATGTGCTAACAATGTGTTTACACATTTACAAATCAATGAAATAATAGACTTCAGTAGCCTTTTTCTTATCTTTGGATCTCTCATATGCAATAATAAACTCCAATGGCCTTTTTCTCATCATAATAAACAAGAATGTTGGTAAGAGATGGAAACAAACAATAGTAACTAGTCAAAGCATATCATATTTTTTATAAGTTTGCATTGAAAAACTTAGTCAAATTTAGTAAAACTAAGGGAGAGAACATATTTTGTAAATATGAGTTTTACATATCTTGAAGTTACTTATCACTCTTAAAAATACAAGTTATTCAAAAACTAACGTAGAAGACTTAAAAACTAGTGGAGAAGACGCAGACGACTTCAATCTAAGTTGTCTAGACGACTAAACTATATGTCGTCTGGTCAACACAGAGGTTATTTTTGCAATTGACTTTGAAATCTGTTATTTCGGACGACTGAAAGTTAAGTCGTCTACTATTGTTTGGTTAAAAAAAAACTCCAAAAAAGCTAGACGACTTACATTTAAGTAGTCAGAGGTTAGTTTTGCATTTGACTGGATTATTTCAGAAGTTTGACTTTTTGGACGACTTACATTTCAGTCGTCTAGTGAAAATTAAAATAATAATACTTTTTTAAAAGTAGACGACTTAAAGTTAATTCGTCATAGGTTAGTTTTGCAATTGAAAAAAAAAACTTCAAGATTTAGTTATATACAGACGACTTATAATTCAGTCGTCTACGAGACGACTGAAATGTAAGTCGTCCAGGATTTACGAGGTTTGACCAGAATCTCGGAAAAAAGTCCTGGACGACTTACAATTAAGTCGTCTGGTGGACGACTGAATTATAAGTCGTCTGTGTATAATTAAATCTTGAAGTTTTTTTTTCAATTGCAAAACTAACCTATGACGACTTAACTTTAAGTCGTCTACTTTTAAAAAAATATTATTATTTTAATTTTCGCCAGACGACTGAAATGTAAGTCGTTTGGGGAAGTCAAACTTCTGAAATTATCCAGTCAAATGCAAAACTAACCTATGACGACTGAAATGTAAGTCGTCTAGGTTTTTTAGAATTTTTTTTGAAACCAAACAATAGTAGACGACTTAACTTTCAGTCGTCTCAGGTTACAGATTTCAAAGTCAATTGCAAAAATAACATCTGTGTTGACCAGACGACTTCCAGGTAAGTCGTCTACAGCCAGACGACTGAAAGGTAAGTCGTCTACAGCCAGACGACTTCCCAAGTAAGTCGTCTGACGAACAGATCTGGAAAAAAAACTCGATGTCATACCTTAAATTGGTGAGATAAGTTCCTTAGCATACATAAGGCTTCTCCAAGCACACAGAATCACAAACGAAAGTCACCCACCCATAATCGTTAGCTTCTATGACTCTATGAACCATAAAAATTTTAGAATCAAAATCTTGGGTTTTTTTAGCTCATTGTGGAGAGAAAGTGAGAGATATGTTGTGTTTAGTTCACAAGAATGGAAAAAGAAGAAGAGTAAATCGATTTTGGGAGCATTAAGAGCTTCAAATTGGTTGTTCATGGTGGTTGTGGTATTGATGACAATGGCAATCTTGTAATTACTTGAAGATGATGAGGGTGAGAGAGTAAAAATGTCATTTTCGAAAAAAAAAAAAAAAATTGATGGCATTTTCGTAAATTATATGAACTTGTGGGGTGAATAGGGGCAAAACCAATTTTCAAAAAAAAAGAGGTTAGTTTTGTGTTTGACTTTAAGTTGTAGGTCAATTTTGCAAAAATCCCTATATTATTTGAGAAGCATTGCAAAAAAATTTTGTACCCACGTGTCATCACTAGAATGATTCTTAGAATCCTTAGAGAAATAGGTTGGTCCATCTAAATATATAATAAGTTTTTTATTAAACCACAATAAATACATTATTAATGTGCTTCATTATTTCCTTAAATAAGATTACTGAATTGCCTAATGTGACTAAAGTATATATGACAATTAATGATTTTGAATAATAAAGATTTCATAAGAATAAGTATGTATTATAATTATATTTGTTTAATTTTAAGCTATTAAAATAAATTAAACAATCATAGTAACCATATAATAAAAATTAAAAAAATATTTATATATTATATTTTGAATTTTTAAAAACAAGTATAAATTGCTAAAACTGTTAAAAGTTTCACATTCAAATTTTGTGATTTATGATTTAAAACTTTGTTATGACATGATACAAATAATTAAAAAATAATATAAGTTGAAAATCTCATTTAATAAGTATCAAAAATAAAAGATATATAAATATATGTATCATTTTAAATTAAACTATATGCCATATAAAAATACATAAATATCTTAATTTTGAAATTTACTTTGAGCATTTTTTTGATAAAAATTTTGAAAAAATATTGACAACTTAATTTTTTAAAATATTATAAATTACTTAAACCATTAATCCCACAATGAAAATTTTGTTATCACTAATTTAGATTTTTTTCTATAACATATACAAATGATAAAAAATATGAGCAAAAAACATCATCTAATAAATATTAATACTAAATTATACCATATATATGTTACTATCATTTAAATTTAAATATATCATATCAAATAGAAAAAATATTTTTTCGATTTATAAAATTTATTTATATGTTCGCACTAATTTAATTATATAAGTATTACATAATGACTTTTTAATTATTCAATATATATTTATTATTTCATGATATGTTATAAACATATAATATATAAAATAATTTATACATATAATGTTCATTCCGCGCAAGGCGCAGATCTTAACCTAGTTTTTATATATATAATACAATCAGTGAGAGAAAGTAACTAGGAAATTATGCCTCATATATATCTTTCATTCTATCACGGGGCTGCAAACCCCAACACGTTTTTATGAAGCTGGAGAATTAATATTTTGTATGCTAACTTCTTAATGAATCATTAGGATTTCTCTTATCTAATATTTTAATAAAGATATATGTTTGTTGTATATAACTAGGCGTTGCAAAACCTAGTAACTCAGTGCACGTTTGCAAGCAATCTGAACCCTTTGCAAGTTCTAAGAGATTACAAAATAAGCCTCTTCCTAGGAAACATATATTTATCAAATACGGGAACTTATATACACCCCTCTCCATTATCCAACAGGTGGTTTTAGTTGTCGACCTTTCCTAACAAAAAATAATAATTAATTTCGACATTTCGTGCTAATGCAGATGCACAACTCTGAGCTTCTCCAAAAAAAAAAATTAGAGGATAAAATCTAGTAAAAGAATGATAAATGGTAAAAAGTCATCATGGTTTTTGACAAAAATTCTCCTTTAATTTATTAAAAAAAAAATTGAGAAATTCCTAAGAATCTCATCAATAATGGTCTAATGTATAGTGGTGCTGGGTTCATAATAGGCTGTTTAAATTTTAACCGGTAGATTGGTTTTCACAAGTACTTCAATTTTTGTTTTTATTTTGTTTAATACGAACTTGTGACAAAAAAAAAAAAAATTTTTGTTTAATACGAACACAATAAATGGTGATCTGCGGCTCTGCGCTCTCATGAGTCATGGCACAATAACTTGCATATAGTCAAATGATGAAATGAATTTAAATATTCCCTAGGTACTCATCAGATGTTCGAATATTCTAGTCAATTCATTGGATATTTGTTTTCCATAGTATTGTTTAATTATTAATTAATATATAACTTTAAGTTACACATTGTTGGATATAATTTATTTATAGTACTCTTGTAATTATTAATATAGTAATCAGCAATGAAAAGCCTAGACTTAACATATTTTACTTTAGATTGGTCTATTTTGTTAACCGATTTGGTTAAAACGGAAATGTCCGTGTGGTTTCGGCCAACCTAAACAACCAAAGTTTATAAAATACAGCCGGTGACTTGGCCATAAATGATTTTTACGGGTGTCATATTATATTTAGTTAAGAAAATAAAAAATGAATAAAAAAATATTATCATTAATTAACATTATGTACTTTACATTATTCAAATAAAAAAAATTATTATTAATTTAACTTTTAAGCTATTTTTAATTTTATATATGCATTATTAGTTTTATAATATAGTGTATTTAAAATACTATTTTTGATGGAATTGCAAAACTGAAATTTTTAATGTAGTATAAGTTTTTCCAATTATTTTTTTCTTTAAAATAAGAAATTACTAATACTTTGATTAAAATTAATTCTAAAGTTATAAAGGAATAAAATCAAAAGGGTATAATTTTTAATCTAAATTCCTGAATTGAACTTGATTTCAATGAACACAAATTAATATTCTATATACATAAAAAGGAAGAAAATAAAATATAAACTAATTACAGAAATAATTGTGCTTGTTTAATTTTAAGGGTTTATTTTTTTTAATTATATATTATTAAATTATAGACTAATATATTATAGTTTTTTGTTGATTTGTAGTTAGACTAAATTTAATAGGGTTCAAGAATGTTTTGGGTTGGAGTCAATATAACATATTTGATGATAATTAAACAAGTTTTCCAAATTTATGGGGTACTGACCCTCCTCCGCCCTTATTAATACAGCTTAACAACAGTTACTAAATGTGGAAAAGGAATCAACACATGGCCTTTTAATCTTCTCTTCAAACAAAAATTCAAGAAAAAGAGATTTTGAAATGATTTTTGTATTCGATCAACTTGTTTATTCATCGTACCAAGATGGCCTTGTTACATCTTTCTATGACCGGTTAAAAATAATTGATTCAGTGAATGGTACCAAACAATTCAAACTTTATTTTCCGGATAAGTGCACATGCAGTTTTGCTGGGACATTTGCTAAAACCAACCCAAATATTCAAGTCAAATGTAAAAGTGTACCCCACTTTCAGTCAAATGCAAAACCAACCTAAAGGAGTAGTGAAAGTACTATTTCACCCTTATGACCAAACAAAAAACATAAATGTATTTTACGTTTCTATCCTTTGGAAGTCTACACGTAATAAAAGAAGTCTACATATATATAGACTTCCTACGAAGTCTACTTTATAGACTTGTTTTGTAGTCTACACTCTAATTTGGTCTACTAATTTAATTTTGAAAATGTATAAAAATAATTATTGTGATATTTTTAATTAATCATCAATATAATGGATAATATGAAGTAAATAAATTAAAATTTCATATAATCGAACAATTTTGAAGAATATATACTAATTTGGTTATCATGTGCTAGACTATGTTCATAGTTTAGAAACAAAAGGTTCTAACATGTTATGTCTTTTAGTAGTTGATTTCATAGGGTTAGATTTTAGATTTTGTTTTTTTTTGTTTTATTAACTTAAATCTGCATATTAATGTTTAGTAGTTTATATTTTGTATAAATGAGACTTTTTGATTATCAAGCAAAACATTTAGGGTTTGATATTTGTGGTTTAGGGTTTCGTAGACCTACAATAAAGTCTATTTATCTGAAGACGTCTTTTTCAGTCTATATTTTTCAATTTGTTTTACAAAAAATCATTATATTTAAACTAAGTTAAGTTCCTTAAGAATAAAAAAGTGAAATCATATACTATAACTATTAAAAAATAAAGAAATAAATTTAATAAATCATATATTAAAATTATTAAAATAATAAAGAATAAACAACAATAATTAAATTATTATAGTAGACTTCCAAAAAGGTCTACTATGTTATAGTAAGATCTACTCCAAAATTTTAATTTTAGTAGACTTCAAACGAAGTCTACAGTATCGTAAATTTTAACCTAGTTACATTTTTGTCTCCCTATATAAACAAAATTTATTCAATCTCTCTCTAAAGTGGCTGCACAAGTTCTTAAAACTCTCTCCCTTCTCTCTAAAACTTTCTCTCTTCTCTCTAAAATTCTCTCAATTGTTTCTAAATCTCTCTCATTATCTTCTTTCTCTCTAAAATTTTCTCAAGTCTTTCTCACAATATTTTCTTGTCATTTTAGATATTATGATTCATGGTTTTCATCTTCTCCTTTAAAAAATGTAAGTTTTAGATCTATAGATTTTAAATGTGTATTTTATGTTTATTTCTCACAATATTATCTTTTTTTGGTAGGTATTATCACTCATGGATTTCATCATCTCCTCTAAAAATGTAAGTTTTAGATTAATAGATTTTAAATATGTATTTACATGTTTATATTCAAATAAATTTATAGATCAAGCTCTCTACATTAATTTGCTACTAGTTTACCTTATAAATTATATTATGTAAAGTATTTTCAGATTTAAAATTATTTTCACATTTCAAAATATATAGATTTTTTCAGATCTGAAAATTATCAGACAGTGTAGACTTCTAAAGAAGTTTACTAAAGCTTGCAGACTTCATATGAAGTTTACTAAACCATAAAGTTTAAGCAGACTTCATTGGAAGTCTACAAAAATATGACTTTAATTTTTTTTCTATGTTTTTTAATAATTTTATCTTATTTTGCAGGTATTTTCTTCCATAGTTGTTCTCTTCTCCTCCTAGAAATGTAAGGTTTACATCTATAGATTTAAAATATGTGTTCTAGTATTTATATTCAAATAAAGTTACATATTAAAATTCATATTAATATGTCTTTAATTTATAACTATTTTGTCTATTAAATCATATTTTTAAAAGTTTTTTAGATTTAAACTTATTTCATATTTTTAATGTATTATTTTTCAGATCTATTTTTTTTTATAGAGTAGACTTCATTTGAAATCTACTTAAAACTTACGGCTGGTAGACTTCAAATGAAGTCTACTAGCCTTGAATTTTAAGCAAATTTCATTAGAAGTTTACTCAAATATGATTTTAATTTTTATCTTATTTTTTAAAATTTTATTTTATTTTGCAGGTATTCTCTTCCAATATTTTCAAATCATCTTCCCAAAAATGTAAGCTTTCCATATATTCATTATAAGATATTTTGTGTTTATAATGAACTAAATTTATAGATTCATACATTATCTTTTTGCTTTGTTACAAGGATGACAAAAAACCATTTTTGAAATATTTTCCAGAACAAAGTATTTTCAAATTTTCTAAATGCACACTTTTAAATATGAAAATTTTCCATTAGTGTAGACTTCAACTAAAGTCTACTAAACAATAACTTTACGTAGACTTAATAAAAAGTCTACTAAAATATGATTTTATTTTTTATCTTATGTTTTTCTCATAACTCTATCTTATTTGGCAGGTACTTTTTCCAAGACTTTATTTGAAGCATCAAGATTATGAAAAATCAAACATACTCAAGAATAATTTTTAATATATTGCTCTGTAATAACTTTCATAATAAAATATTAATTTTTAAATAATTTTTTAATGCATAATCTATAAACATTGTATTCATTTTTAGTTGTTTTCACTTGTATGATATTATTAATTTTTTGTTAGATATCAATTTTTTCACAAGATCTAACCAACCAAACAAGTAAAACCACCATAAGCTAAAATAATAACTAACACACATGTGAGAAGAAGAAAATCTATACAAAATTTTCCCAAAAATTTTCAAGAATAATACTAATCAAAACAATTTGCAATAAGTATCAAGTGTATAATTATAACACATTAAATTGTGAAATTCATCCAAGACCATTAAAATTTTACTAACATACACTGTAAAATAATTAAATCATGAAAAAATATGATGAATAATACACAAATACACTTTTAATAGAATTTACGACGTAGACTTCAACTGCAGTCTACATTTGTAGATTTACAAAAACGTCTACACTTATTATTTAACATATAGTCAATCCAAATTTTTTTAGTGTATTGGCGCAGGCTTGATACACAAAGGCGTACAAAGTGTGTCTTAGATAACTCGATCAAGTTCGGTACTTGTCGATTATTCGTGACAGGCATAAGAGGAGTATATTCCTATTCGGAGTCATTTGTTTTAAATGATGTTTGGTAAGGAATAGGTTAGCACCATCTTCTCAATTTTGTTGTCCAGATCATAATCTTCTTGTGTCATTTCAAGAAGTTTACCATGTGTACAGCCATCATGCACAAGGAACATTCTTCAACCTTTCCGATTCTTCATCTTTTCGAATATTTTGTCACCCAAAATGTCTTTGGCCCATACTTCACACTCGCTCTAAGTTTCCAACCACATCCTTGAACACGACACTTAGCCACATACAGAGTTTTTGTTGTCTTATATGCTGAAAATGTAAAATTATATTCCACAGTCACCGACTTCAGCTTTGAAACAAGCTCAGCCTTACTAGCAAAACTATAAACGAAGACTTAGAAATACGTCTACAATTATTAGCTAACAACATTGTCAAATCAAATGAATTATACCTTCATAATTATAAAAAAAAAATTATTTTCAAAATCACTCAAACCCATTAGGATTAACTAACACACACTGTCAAACAAAAAAACTAGAAAAAATTTAATGAATAATACACAAATTCACATTTTTATAGATTTTTCTATGAAGACTTAATATTTAGTCTCTGAAGATGTTGACGTTCTTTTCAGTTTACAGACGTAGACTGTCAAATAGGTCTACTCTTTGGGTTGGTTTTTGCAATTGACCATTTTACGGGTTGCTTTCTATAGTTGAATAAAAGTTGTTATTTTGTACATGTAGACTTTCATTTCAGTCTACAATTTAAAAAGGTTACTTTTTGCAATTGACCAGAATTCATCCAAGATTTGACTTTCAGAACTAGACTTCATATGCAGTCTACATGTTTGAATTTTTTTGAAAGAGGTTAGTTTTGCAATTGACCAAGTTTGACTTCAAATCAGTAGATTAAAATGAACGTCTACGGGTGTGTAGACTTCTTGTGAAGTCTACTCTCAAATCCGACGGGTTGGTTTTGCATTTGACCAAAATAAAAAAGTAGACTTTATACGCAGTCTACATTTTTTTTTTAAGATAAGAAGACTGCATATGAAGTCTACAATTTAATAAATTTTTGATTGCTTTTTAAACTTTTTGGTCAAACACAAAACTAACCTATTCCACGAAGTCAAAGTTTTGGTCAAATGCAAAACTGACCTTTTATAGACTTTGTTGGCAGTCTACATTTTGTAGACTTCCGTTGAAGTCTATTTTGAAAAGTCAAAAGTTCGGTCAAATGAAAAACTAACCTCTTTTAGGTAGACGTCTTAGTAAGTCTACCGAAAGTTTTATTTTTGTTGTCAAAGGTAAAGACGGAGACTACTGGGGAAGTCTGCGTTAGAAAAAAAATTTGTCTGCTCAATTGCAAAACTAACCCGTGCGTTGACAAATAGACTGCATCGTAAGTCTCCACGGAGGCGTAGACATACAAAACAGTCTACCGTCGCGACACAGATCTGAAAAAGAACGAAAACCATGTAAATAGTTACATTTTTCATGTGTAAAGCTTGTTTCCAACCTTTTCAACCGTCCAAACTCCAAATATGAGCAAAAAGAAGCATCTTTAACGATTCACTAATGAAGAAACTCGAAAATATGAAGTTTGTGATTATGAAAATGATAGTTATGAGAGTTTTTTAGATGGAAATGTAGAGGAGATGAGAGAAAATGAAGTTTTTTGGGTTATAATGAGAAAAAAGTGGTTGAAAATTGAATTCTAGAGCTTTAGAGCTCAAAAATGGTGGTTCATGGTGGTTGGAAAAATTGATGATGATGGCATTTTTGTAAATAAGAAGAAATGGTTAGGGTGTATTTGATTTTTTGTTAATTTCGAAATTAATAAAAAAATAAATAAAAATGGCAATTTTGTGAATAATTTAAAAACATAAGGATAGTATGGAAATTTTATTGATGAATAGTATGGACAAAAAAAAAAGGTTGGTTTTGGATTTGACTTGAAAATATGGGTTGGTTTTGAAAAACACCCAGTTTTGCTGGGAATAATGACAAGAAGTTGCTAAGGTATTTATATATGCTAGTGCGAAGGAAAATGACACTCATGCAAGCATTCGTCACCATAAATTAGATAGTAAAAGCATGGTAACCCGGAAATTGAGTGGATGAGGCCCACACGCTATCGCTCTTTTTCTTTGTTTCGTTAACATTTAGACATTTACCCACTTTATTAAGCAACTCTTTTTAAAACCATTTTATTAAAAATAAGTAAAGCAACAAATTATCCTATCAATTTTTTTAAAAAAAACTCAAAAAGGCAAATATACTAAAAACTCGAATCACACTTCTAATACATATAAAATGGGTATACATTTTTGAAAAATATATAAATTATACTTTCGACTTATAAATTCTCCAGATATATTTTTTAACGCTGGATAATTATGCTATTACAAACAATGAAAAATATTAAGATATTAATTCTCTAAATATTTAGAGAATTTTGAAGAAAATTTCAATTTAAAACTAGCATTTCTTACCAAAAACATTAAATTGAAGACACAAAGAAACAATCCTCTTTGTATTTTTTTTTTTGAACTATACATGGTATCCTGATCCCACAGAAGTGATCCAGGCTAGTCACGTGTTACCATGTGTCGGTCTTCTATCCTTAGTGATATTGAAATGTTAATTCTCTAATGGCAATGGCTGGGACTCGAACGCGGATGACTTCAACGTAAAAAATAGGAGCCCATCTTTTATTTTATTAAATCATCACATCTTTTGATTTTTCTTCCATCGATCATATCATCGAATCCGTGCCAAAACTCAAACTTAAGAATATGATCCAAAGGAGACCATTTAAAGAAGATTTCTGGATCACATTTACACGACGTATTCCGATTGAAATGTTGTTTATATTACAGATATAGATATAACGATATCTCTTGTATATTTGGTTTAGTTATGTTAAACTCTCGACTCTGATTTTGTGATATTAAATCGGTTATTCATTTAGTAGTTAATCCAAATTCTCATGAGGAATTAAGCATGTTAAGGAAAACTGTTAGTCTATACGACATCAGATTATCAACGGTACTATACAAACTCATCATATTACAAAAGCACTTGAACTCGAACGCAGATAGTTTTGACTTAGCTTTTTTCAAGTGGATGTTAATCTTCACTTTCCAATTTAAAAATCGGTATTACAGATATATATATATATATACGAACCTACTACCACTGAAGTTAAAAGATAAATATTTTTCTATATAAACTAAGTTAAGTGGCACATGTTGGTTCACTAAAGCTTCTTCAAAATAAAACATTGAGGTTTAGTTCGTCTAAATTAAATTACACTTGATGGTATACTAAAAATTATGCCTAGACATTTTACCCAGACTAGAAAACCCAAACCGGAGCCGATATAAAATTATGAACTTCGAATCGGACCAAAAATTTACAAGTTTATTGGTCTAAAATTCTTCAACTGGAAAGAAATAGAACCGGAAAAAAAAACTATCCGAATAGATTCTGACTTGAAAAAATCAACCCGAATAGACCCGACCCGATAAAAATCGATTCATACCCGACTTAATAACATGAATATCAAAAACTATGATTTTTATGTTGTATTTTCTATATCTTTTTTTATGATTTATATGAAATGTTTTTTTGTTAACAATCTTTGCTGTTATTTTTATAGCATTTTCAAGTAATATGAAGTTTTAAATGTAAAGTTTATAGTACCAAAATATTTTGTTTTAATTATTAATAATTTATTTAAGTCCTTTTATAAAATTATATATATACATATATATATATATGAAAGATACCGAATTTTGATGGAGTTTGGATATTCCGTGCTTTTTTCAGATTCTAAATACTCAAACCCGGTCCAGACCTGATACGGATCCGAAAACTTTGAGTATTTACAAATATTTTAGTTATATATCTAAATAAGCGGATCCAAAACCGAACCGAATCCGAATAAAAAAATTTACAAATAACTATTGGATCCAAATGTCAAAGATTCGAAGAATACAAATTCGAAAGCAACTGGTCCGAATTCGATCCGAAGACTCGAATGCCCAAGTCTACAAAAAATTTTACAAACTTGTATGAATATTAAATTAAAAAAAAAGGTACCATTTTGTTTTTCATGTATGATATATGCCATAGAGTTTTCCTGTTAATATATCATGTAATCGTTTATATGCTCTTTGAAAAGAATATATGTGAATATTATCTCTTATTTGTCTCCACACCAGAACCTCCATCAAATGCATGTATACATGCATATCCGATCATGACACATACTGATAAATCTTTCGGACACATGATTTATACATAATAAGAAAGCTGAATTGTAGTATATATGTTCGTATTATTTTTTCAATTAGTGTTGATACTCCTTTTCCATACGAAATGTCTTGTGAATTTCAAATTGGTTTTGGAGTCCTAATGAGTGTAATATAGGAATAAACGCATAGAAAAATCAAATCATTAGTATTCATTTTAGTTATGTGTTAGCTTTCGTTTTTGGGAACTCAAATATAACCATATAAATTCGGGAACAAATATCCAATTATGAAAAAAATACTGGTACAACTATAGAAGTATATATATTGTATTTAATGCGATAGAAAACAGAGGAATGGATAAGCGTGTCGTGGAGAAGAAGGACCAAGCAAAGCAAAGAAAGTAAATATATTCTGAGAAAATCCATTAAAAGAACATTTATATATTTTAAAACATTTAAATCTTATCCGTCTCCTCGAAATCGTCAAACTGTTGTAAGAAACCTACGAAATAGCAAACTTAAAAACAGACACATTCATAGATCCGCTTCACTAGACCACCCGAAACGACAAAACCTGATCACCGAGTTTAACGTACGAAAACCTGTCGGAGTAAAACTTTTTTCTGTTGTCGTCATGTTTGGTGGAGGAAGAGGACCCATGGGTGGCGGCGGAGGGATGCTACGCGCCGCCGGACGCGCGATGACGAGAACCGGCGTAGCCAACGGCGGAATTCAAGATCCCTTCGCTTCATCTCCGGCGTCTTCGTCGACGACTCCGGCTGGAAACGCATCTGTTGCACATGGTGATCATAAACTCGGATCTTCTTCTGGGTCGAACAACCTGACGCTTTCTGCGGCGTCAGGGTCGCTGTTGAATTTTCCGGTGGCTGCGACCGCCGGATGGAGCGGCGGAGCTTTTTCGTTTATTAACTCCGGCGCTTATGAAGACTTCGAGTGGGTTTCGGAGGAAGGAACAGAGGAGGATGACTCTGTTTTTGGCTCTGTTCCTTCTGTTGATGAAGTCCATGATGCTGTCTCTGCTCTCCAGCAGTAATCATCATCTTTGTTTCTCTCTTTATTTGTGTGTGTTTGTGTTTGTGATTTGGTTGGGTGAGAATTTTTGAGGTTTGAAACTTCTATCAATGATTAGAATTGACTATTAATCTCGTACATGTGGATGAGCTTTAATTGGTAGATATTTTGGTGGTCACGAGATTAATCGTACGAAAAAGTAACAGAGAGAGAGAAAGAGACGAGAAGTGTCTTGGCTTTGATAGATTGTCTGAAATTTAACTCTCTCTTTTTTCTGAGTGTGATTGAATTGTCTTGATTTAATGAACAAAGAGAAGATGGAAGTTCTATTAACTAACTTTTGTTTTGTTTGCTTATGGGATTACTGTCCTCGTGTCAATTATAACCCCACATAGTTGTTTGTTTCTTATGAATTCTAGAACATGCTCTCTTGTTTAATGAAATCTTGAGTAACTGTTTTTTTCTTGTTTTCTTGAAGGGTTTTCGATGGAAGTTCGTTTTCTCAGCTGGTTAGAGACAAATACGAGAGCTATCCGGAACATGGTGGTGGAAACCAGAGCCCTATAGCGACAGGAATGGTTCATCAAGCTCCTTCATTTGGGTCTGATTCGGACTGGATGGAGCCTTCGGTGCAGCTGTGCCATTCAAGAGTCTTGCAGCCTCATGCTTATGATCAGGTTTACAATGCTTTTGACCTTCTGCGTACCGAACCGTCTGTCCAGGTGATCTTTTTATTTATTTATTTCTTGATTCACTAACCTCAAATTTCTCTCTTGTTCTGTTAAGTATTCTTGAATCCTAGAAAAAAAAATTCAAGAGAACTTTGTTGTGAACAAACGAGAATTAAAGTTGAAAAAAAAACAAGAAAACTGAGAGAAACTCGATTTAGACAAAGGCATGTTTTATGGTTTGTATGTTGATTATGTGAATAAATGTATTTACAATCCCGTATTTAACTATTTATACAGCCTAAAAAATCCAATATTCGTTTTCTTTTCTGTTTGGGAAACTTTCTTATCTACTTTGTCTTCCTATCGTCTATCGAATGTGTTATTTGATAGTGAACTTTATCGAAAATGTAGATTATTCTTTTAGTTTGATATTTAACTGGTCGTTACGTTGTATTATGATCTAAGGCTTCTTACAATTTGTGCAGAGAATGGTAATATCATTGTCATCTGACAAAGCAGTGTGGGATGCGGTGATGAACAACGAGGTGGTGAGAGAGATTAAGGATCTCTACAACAATGGGATAAGTCAAGGTATAGGCAGAACATATTGGTTAGTTTTTAAGCCTTTAGTTGGAGAGAGTTCTCATTGACTTGTTCGATCTTTATGTACTCCTAATAACAGATGAGGAGAGTTCGGATGAAACTCCCGGGGAGAATAACGCAGCAGTGGATTTCATAAAATGGGTATTTGACAACACAATGGTTAAGGCCAACGAAGTGTTTAAGAAAATAACAAGGCTAGTGGTAGAGCTCTTGAATAGTCACAATGATGACGGTGTTAACAAGAAGGGGAAAGATGCCAAATTCAACAATTGGCTTGAGGAAAAGCTGAAGACTTCGGTCTTGCTCTCCATCGTGGTCATGCTGGTCGTGATGGTCTCCCGTGCCTGCAACAAGTCTTGATCGTTTCAAAATTTGTCGACAATACATTTCGTCTTAATACACTTTCTTTCAAGTCATGTTGTGGTTTGTTTTGGTAATGTCTGGTTTTGCATTCCATTGTTGACGTTGTAGACGGTGTACTCAGTTGTGCTTTCTGTCATAAAGAACTCTGAATAAGTGTTTGTACAGGATTCAGTCGATTAGAATGATAACTTAGAAAATGGGATGACTAAAGACGTTTTTATTAGAATCAACACAGTGGGTTACAAGACTGATCGAAAGTAAGGAGACAAGATCAGAGGTTTAAACGACAAGATCGAAGAGATGATTAGGAAACCCTAAATCTAGCCGCTTAGTATGTGATTTCTCCAAAAGTCCCTCTTTCGTTGCCTCCTCCTTCTCTCTTATAGTGCCCTTCTGCGTGGTGCCCTAATCGCGCCTATCCTTTGGGCCTTGTCGCCCAAAGGCCGAGTATGTGGGCCTTAGTACTGTTTCATCCAAGCCGAGTATAGCTGATCGGCTTAGCTGACCGGCTTAAAGTACTCTGAGGTCGAGCTGACGTCTCTAGCCGCTAAGCCGACTAAGCTTGATCGACCTTGTCGGGCTAGGGCCTGTTATGTGATGGGCCTTGTAGAGGGATGTAATCCATCTCCTACAATAAGTCCCCCCCCAGTTCACTTGTGAGCGGCTTGTCGGTCTCAGTGAATTTGTGGGTCAGGTTCGCTCATATAACAGGGCCTAATGCCGACGACAGGTCGTTTTACTGGTGTATGGTTTTAGTCGCGTGCCGCGTCTAGTCGCTCCGCGTTACGTCTTCTCACGATGCGTTGTGTTTTACTCGGGAGGTAAACTTCTCGGATTAGGAGTCCAGGCGGTCCTTGGATGGTTAACTCTGTCGAATTGGTTCGGGCTAGAACCGGAGATTAATTTCGGTCCGGTTTCTTGATTGAAAACCGGTTTTGGCGAGAAACCGAACCGTCGCGAGTAGGTTTTTGGGCATTTAGGCGGCCTTTGAAGCCCATTTAGGCCTTTGTAGACCTAATGATGACGCTTCGAAGGATGCGCCTCGTTTTTGCTATAAATAGGCGCCTCTCCTTTGCTTTCGTCATTCTTCTCTGCAAGCTCAGGTATTCCACTTTCTCTCCCTTCTCTCTACTTTTATTTTCTCTCTCTAGATAAGCCTTCCGTAGCATAGGGTTTTTTGCTAGCGACCTAGCTGGTTTAGTCGTCCCCCCGAGTAGAAGAGATATGGCTTCAGGGAATCGGCTATCGCGCGAGGAAAAAGGGAAAGATATAGCTACTTCGCCAAGCCCGGCTAGGGATGCGGACGGGGGTCCGTTGGAGGATTTCGACATAATCCATCGTGATGCTCTGCGGGATACGGAGAACATGAGCCTTTCCCAGCGCCTTCTGGTCGCTGATGCCCATAGACAGTTTCGCGAAGAAATCGAAGAAAACGTTGAGGACGAGGATAGAGAGGCGAGTGGTTCTGAAGCGCCTAGCCTTGTCGTAAGACCTAGGAGACGGGCTCGTCGGAGGGGTCGTATCGACCAGTCAGGCCGTCTCCCTGCTCCGAGAAGTGTTCCGTTCTACGAAGTAGACTGTCGTCCTGTGATATATCACCCTGGTGGGATTTTCGAAGAACTACCTTCGCTGCCTCCCGAAGCGTTACGCGACCCGCGAGTTCAATCGTGGGGGAACGTTTTCAGTTCCTGTTCTTCCAACGAGACCGTGAAGAGATTGCTAAGAGAGAGTGGTGGCGCTGGAGTCACCTTCCTCATTCCGTCAACCGATCAGCGGCCGTGGTCGCCACCGGTTGGTTACCAGTGCGTGTATGAATCTTACTTCAAGGATCAGACGAAGCTCTGGTTCCCAATCCCCAGACTGATCACGTCTTACGCATTTCGTCGGGATATTGCCATTTCTCAGCTGCTGAACGGGTCGCTGCGCATAGCCGTCATGTTGATGGTTATGGCAGCGGAGATGGATGTTTCGATGAGCGTGAGGGTGTTTGAGGAGCTGACTTTCACGAAGGCGGAGCCTAACGGGATCTTCTCGGTAAAGATGAGAGCGAGTTACAACGTTTTGACTGGTCATCCCAACAAGACGCAGGATTGGCAACGCGCTTACTTCTTCATTAAGTCCGACGAGCATGCCTTCGAGGAGCCGCCGGGGGACGATTATCGCGTTTTATGGAATCAGCAACTTGGTAGAAATTTGTCTGTTTACTCGTATTCTGGTCGATGGTTCTGATGTTCCCCTTTTCTTTTGCAGTTCGTCATCCCAATACAATTGCTTATCCAGAGAAATTCTTCGAAACTGCTCAACTGATCGCGACGCACAGTCATCTCAGGTGGCCGGATCTTAGTCGGGAGTGGATACGTCGGCAACAAGCTAGGATCGCCAGAGGTAAAGTTACCGTTTACCCTAGAGAGATGCTCTTGAACCTTTTTTATAGTCTCCGTGTCTGATTTCTCTTTTTTATATAGTTGATTGGGAATCGAGACTTCCTTGTGTACTCGGTCCCCGCAAATCACGTCTCTCCCTATTTACTCGGAAGCAACAAAAACTCCTTAACCAAGCTAGAAAGATGGAGGGAGTTCCCGACTTAAGTGCCCTGTTGAAAGGGAAGC
Organism: Brassica napus; assembly: GCF_020379485.1. Classification (NCBI taxonomy): domain Eukaryota; kingdom Viridiplantae; phylum Streptophyta; class Magnoliopsida; order Brassicales; family Brassicaceae; genus Brassica; species Brassica napus. The sequence continues at coordinate 8,403,228 of NC_063434.1, forward strand.
TTCAAATGCTCTCGACGAAATCGTCTTCTGCCGGTGCCTCAGAAGTCAGGCCTGTTTCCACAGATGGAGATGTGAACCCTGAGCCGCCAGCTCAGAGTTCCCCAAAGAGGAAGGCCAATAGGGCCAAGGCCAAGAACAGGAGTGTCCCTTTGGAAGAGGCACAACCTTCTGCCGATGTCTCTGAAGTCGCGGCTAAGAAGAAGAAGAAAAAGGAGAGCAAGAAAAGGTCTCGTGAAGAGACTTCTGTTGGGGCTATGGAGACTCCAACTGCCGCAGGGAATGATGGTGCGGAAAGAAACGATCCGGCCGATTCTACTCGGGGATCGCCTGAGGAGCGTCCCAAGAAGAAACTGAAGAAGAAGTCAGCGGATGGCGATGGGACTTCTGCTCCCGAGATTCCTTCTAGAAGTGGGGAACCAGCTACTGAAGTCGGAGATGGCTCACGGGATGAATCTCCGTCGAGTAAGGGAGCCCCTTCGTCTTCTGCGAGGGAGACTGGTGCGGGAAGCGGAGGTTCGCTTCCGCGGAAGGCGGGAGGAGGAATTCACTTCCCGGATCACGTAGAATTCCTTTACGACGAGGCGACTCCGTTGGTTCTGAATCCACTTCCGTGTGCTGAACTGACTCGTCAGATTCGTGGCGGGACCAAAGAGTTGCCGCCGGTCGACGACTTATACTTCAAAAGGGAGTACATTGACGCGGCTATGGCGGGCAGACGGGTAAACTTGTTTTCCCCTTGTTTCCCTTTCTCTTTCTTTAAAAATTTTCTAAGTCTCTTTTGCTTCACGCAGAGTGACGGGAGCATGAACTATCTCGTGGAGAAGTACGACAGCACTTTGAAGCAGACGATGGTCCAGCTGGGCGCCTCGGATAAACTCGCACGGACCAGATTGGGCGTGATCGAGAGGTTACGCGCCGAGAACAAAAAGGCCAGCGACAAAGCGGCCAAAGAGAAAGAGGTCCTCCGAGTTAAGTTCGAGGAGTTGGAAGACAAGCTGAAGTCTGACCGTCTTGCGAAGAAGGACGCTCTCCGCGAGAAAACTCGCTTAGAGCGATTGGTCGCTTCCCTTGAGAAGGAGAAGGCTGAGCTCGAGGGAGAGAGGGACGCTGTCGTCGGAACGCTGGTCAAAGAGAGGCAACGCCTGAGGGATTCCAGGGTTCAGGAGGTTACCCGCGAGAGGATCAAGGTCCAAACGGCTATGGCGGACAAGTCTACTCGCTGTATCGGTAAGATGAAGGGCTATCTGGATCGCCTTATCGCGCGAGAGAAGGCCAAGAACTTATATGGGCAGGCTTCAGGAACCAAAAAATGCCTTGAGATGATTAAAGATAGCGGGATCGCGATTCCGCCGAGTATGATCAACATCTTCTCGGAGCAGGAGAAGATGTATGAGGCTGAAGTCGCCAATCTTTACCTCGAGCCGTTCTCTGAGGATGATTATGCTCTCTCTCCTCTCAGCCTCCCTTCTCGATTTGTGAATGAAGAGCTCATGGGGGTACTCGACCCGTATGGATCAAATGTTGGTCTGATTGGCCACGAATCAGCCTCCCAGTTGATCACTTCCCGCGAGGCGACTGAAGATCCAGTCGATGAGCCGATGGTAGACATTACTTCTGCTTTGTCGGAGCGTATCGTCGTTCCCGAAGGAACTACCATCGAAGAGCGTCCCGACGGGAGCGATCCCGAGGAGACCGGGGAAGCGATTCAAACGGATACGGGGGATGTAGCCGCTGAAGATCCGGTCTTGGTTTCTTCATCTGAGGAGCGGGAAGAGGACGGAGTGGGCGTGGAGGAGAACGGGTCATCGCCGGCGCTTGTTGAAGAGATGGTCCCGAACCTGCCAGTTCCAGACCCTTCTGCTCAGGTTGAAGGCCTTGGCGATCAAGTCGTTGAAGAAGAAACGATCGAAGCGCTTGACCCGAGTAGGGATGACCAAGACGTCGTCGTCTGATCTTGTTGTATGCTATATTTAGGATGTTTTCATCGGTGGTCTTGATAGACCTTGTTGTTGTACTTTAAAACTCTTTCTACTTTGTGTTTCTTGTCAGTATTTGCAACCCTTAAGCGATTTTACTTATCTGTTGTGTTTTGAAACATCAGATTTTCATATTCTTAATTTTTGCAAATAGACAAGTGATGAACCGGTAATTGGTTTTACTCGGCTGTCATCATGTTTCGTTTTGGAGTTGTCCAAAAGTCGATAACAAAGAATTGAGTATAAGAGTGAAAGGTCCTTCTGTCCGTTTCCTCAGTGACAATTAAGCAACCGGGTAGCTAGGCCGTTACATTTTAGTCGAGAAAAGGCAAAGATTCACTCTGTTTAGTCGGTTCAATGCTTAGGCATAGGTGAACCGTGACTGTTAAGGTCCTGGAGCCAAGTGTCTGATCAGGACATAGCTGCGAGCAAAGGAGTGTGAGTGTCCGCGTATCCTCTGCTGGAGGCACGGGAACCACGATGTGAAAGTCATTGTTTATTCAATTGAGACCTAGGTAAGGTTTTGACTTTGTTTTTGTTACAGCTGGACCTGTTAAGGCTGCCTACGTACCTCGGTTGAGGATCAAGCCATTCGTAGTTCGTTTTTCCCGAGTAAAAGTGACTGTGAGTGGCGCATTTACTCGGTCGAGTAGAAGTGACTACGGGGGTGCATCTACTCTGTTTTTTTTTTTGTTACAGCTGGACCTGTTAAGGCTGCCTACGTACCTCGGTTGAGGATCAAGCCATCCGTAGTTCGTTTTTCTCCCGAGTAAAAGTGGCCGTGAGGGGCGCATTTACTCGGTCGAGTAGAAGTGACCACGGGGGTGCATCTACTCGGTTTTTTTTTTTTTTTTTTTTTTTTTTTTTTTTTTAGGCGTAAATACTTCTACGAGTAGAAACGTCGTAGATGCATTGAGTTCCATGATCGCGGGACTTCTTCTCCGCGCGAGGTTTGAAGCCGGTATACGCCAGGTTTAACAACTTTGATGATTTTGTAAGGTCCTTCCCACCTGGCGCCGAGTTTACCGGCGTTAAGCTCTTTAGTGTTTTCAAACACTTTGCGCATGACGAGATCACCGAGTTCTAAAGGTCGGGCCCGGACCTTTTTGTTATAGTAGCTCTCAATCTGATGTTGGTAATTCTGGATGCGCAGTAGGGCTTGATCTCTCCGTTCTTCTATCTCATCGAGGGCGTCGAGTAGCATCTCCTTGTTTAGCTCGACGTATTGAGGCATTTTGGAACGTCTGAGGCTTGAAACGTTAACTTCTGCAGGAGCCATGGCTTCAACACCGTAAGCGAGAGAGAAGGGTGTCGATTTAGTCGATCCTCGTGGAGTCGTGCGATGGCTCCATAGGACTCCGTCGAGTTCGTCAGCCCAGTGACCTTTTTTGAGGTCTAGACGCTTTTTAATGCCGTCGATGATGAGTTTGTTGGAGGATTCGGCTTGGCCATTACCTTGCGGGTAACGTGGAGTGGACGGGCTTAGCCGAATGTTCCACTTGCTACAGAATTCCTTAAAGTTGCCTGACATGAACTGTGACCCGTTGTCGGTGACGATCTCGTAGGGCAGTCCGTGGCGGCAAATAATGTTTTTCCAGACGAAGCCGCGGACTTCTTTGTCTGTGACTTGAGCGTATGCTTCAGCTTCGATCCATTTGGTGAAGTAGTCGGTGAGGACGAGGATGAAGCGTCTTTGGCGGGAACAGGGGAGTGGTCCTATGATGTCCATTGCCCATCGCATGAACGGGTAGGGAGCAGTGGTTGTTCGCAACAGTTCGGTTGGACAATGGATGCTGGGTGCGTGCCGTTGGCACTTGTCACAGCTTCTCGCATAAGACTCGCAATCCGCGTTCATTGTTGGCCAGAAGAAGCCTAAGCTCCTTACTTTTATTGCTAACGCGCGTCCGCCTGAATGATTTCCACCGGCGCCTTCATGTGTTTCCGCCATAACCCTTGCTGTCTCGTCGCCATGGATGCATTTTAAGAGCACCTTACTCGCAGTCCATCTGTGCAGTTCATTGTCGAGAACAACGTAATGAGCGCTGCGGGTTTTTAGCCGGCGAGCTGCCCATTTTTCTGCTGGGAGTTCCCCTTTCGAGAGGTAGTCGATGAATTCAGTTCTCCAGTCAGGGCCAAACCCATCGTCGTCTGGAGTGGCGGGTTCAACGACTTGGGCGATGAGGGTTTGATCGATTAGGACGTCGATGCTCGGTTTCTCGATACGATGTATCGGGATGGTTCTTTTCACTTGATCACGAAGCTTGCTGCCAAGGGCGGCGAGGGCATCGGCGCAGACGTTCTCGCCTCTCGGAACTTTGATGAGTTCGAAGAATTCGAACTCTGCTGCCAGGCTTTGCACTATTTTGAGATAGGCGTCCATTCGATCGTTGCGGGCGTCGTAGTCGCCACTGAACTGACTGGCGACTAACTGGGAGTCGCAATAAGCGCTTAGTCGTTTAGCTTTGACGGCTTTTGCTAAGCGGAGTCCTGCGATCAGAGATTCATATTCTGCCTCGTTGTTTGACGCGGGGAAGCCAAAGCTGAAAGATTGTCTGATTAGCTCACCGGTCGGGGACTGCAATTGGACACCGGCGCCTGCTCCCTTGTTGGTCGACGATCCGTCGACGTGCAGTGTCCAGTTTGAGTTTGGGAGTGTGAGATCCTGCTCTAATTCCGGGGCCAGTTCGACCAAGAAGTCGGCCAGAACCTGGGATTTCGCTGCCGTGCGGTTCTTGTAGATGATATCGAGCTCGCCGAGTTCGATGGCCCACTTTGTGAGTCTGCCGGATCTGTTAGTGTTCTGGAGTATCGTTCGGAGAGGCTGATCAGTCAGTACTTCCACAGAGTGCGACTGGAAATACGGTCGTAGTTTTCGCGCTGCTTCAACGACTGCTAAAGCCATCTTTTCTAGCGTTGGGTAACGCGTTTCTGGTGCTGTCATGCGTCGGCTCGTGTAGAAGATGGGCTTTTGCTCGCCGCGGTCTTCTTTTATCAGAACGCTGCTGACTGCAGCCTGTGATACTGCGACATAGAGAGATAGAACATCACCGACGTCTGGCTTAGCGAGTACTGGGGGCGTGGTCAGGTACTGTTTGAGTTGAGTGAACGCTTCCTCGCACTTCTCATCCCAAATGAACTTTTTGTTTCCTCGCAGGAGATCGTAGAATGGCAGGCACTTGTCGGTGGATCTGGAGATGAATCGATTTAGAGCGGCTATCCTGCCCGTGAGCCGCTGCACTTCTCTGCTGTTCTTCGGACTCGGGAGGTTTAAAACCGCGGATATTTGCTTTGGGTTTGCCTCGATTCCTCGCTGTGTGACAATGTACCCAAGGAACTCGCCAGAAGAGACCCCGAACGTGCACTTTGCTGGGTTTAGCTTCATGCCGTACTTGTTGAGAGTTTCGAAGCATTCTTGTAGATGGCGGAGGTGATCGGTGGCATGGAGCGACTTAACCAGCATGTCGTCTATGTACACTTCCATGGTGGTACCCAGCTTATCTGCGAACATTTTGTTCACAAGCCTTTGGTAGGTTGCTCCGGCGTTCTTCAGGCCGAATGGCATGACCTTGTAGCAATAGGTTCCCCTATCTGTGATGAAGGCCGTCTTCTCGCGGTCATCCGGGTGCATCATTATTTGGTTGTAACCGGAGAAGGCGTCCATGAAGGTTAGCATCTCGTTTCCAGCTGTAGACTCGACTAAGCGGTCGATGTTGGGAAGAGGGTAGCTATCCTTTGGGCAGGCTTTATTCAGGTCGGTGAAGTCGACGCAGACGCGCCACTTGCCGTTTTTCTTTTTGACGACTACTGGGTTTGCCAACCATTCGGGGTAGCGAACCTCGGCAATCGAACCTGCACCGAGTAGCCTGTCGACTTCCTCGTTCACGGCCTTCGACCTATCGGGGCCGAGCTTACGTCTCTTCTGTCGGATAGGTTTGAAAGTTGGGTCGACATTTAGCTCGTGCGTCGTTATAGTCGGGTCAATGCCTTTCATGTCTGCCATAGACCAAGCGAATGTGGATACGTTCTGTCTGAGGAAATCCAGGACTGACTGCTGCATTTCATCAGAGAGGTATGCGCCAACTCTCACGGTGCGACTCTGGTCGGCATCATCAACAGGTAACTCGAGAACCTCGTTTTCCTGGGAGTAGACTTTTGGGGTTGGAGGGGACACTGAGTTCACGGGTAGCGACGCTCGTTGGAGTTTGACCGTGGCGACTAGGAGATCCCTAGCGGCCTTTTGGTCCCCACGCAATGTTTTTATCTTCCCGTCCACTCCGGGAAACTTGACGCACTGATGGTAGGTGGAGGGGACAGCCTGCATCGAGTGTAACCAAGGAGTACCGAGTATAGCGTGATACGGAGCTTTCGTGCTAACGACGGCGAATTTGACCGTTCGAGTAACGCCGCATGCGCGCACCGGGAGACGGATCGTTCCCAAGATGGTTTCGGATGACCCGTTGAATCCTGTTAGCGTTCTGGAGGACGCTTTTATGTCGTCGAGGTCGACTCCCATCTTCTGCAGAGTTCCTCGGAAGATGAGGTCAACGGAACTCCCGGTGTCAACAAGGATCTTGGTGACATCATACTCTCCAATTCCGAGGACGACGAGGAGGGGATCATTATGGGGCGCGTGAACACCTTCAGCGTCATCTGATGAGAAGGTTATTGGAGGATGACTCGACGGTTTACTCGGCCACTTCTGGGACGTCGTGACTTGTCGACGATAGTCTTTCACGGAACGGACTGAGTCGCCGCTAGGGGAACCCCCCATGATGACGTTTAAAGACTGTCCCGTTTTGACTCGCTTGGAGTTCAGTAAGGCGCGGAGGTCTTTTGGTACGCTGGTATCAGGAGGTGGAAGTTGAGGTTGACCGTTAGCTCGTTCCAACTGTCGTCGTAAGTCTGTTGATTTTGACTTGTTAAGCTTCACGCGGAGATCGCTTACTCCGGCATTGAGTTTGTCTCGGAGGTCGCCGACTGGCCCTTCGTTGTTGTTGCCAACGCTTGTCGAGATGCGCCGAGACTTTCGTGCATCTAGCATCGTCCGGAGATCTCTGCACGTGGTATCGCTTCCATTTTCCGGTGCGAGCCGCCGTTTAAGGCTGTCTCTCAGGTCTCCGGGTACAGGCGAATCGTCATTATCTTCGTCGGACGACAAGGATTGCTGAGAGAGTATAACCTCAATGCGTCTGCGATTAGCCGGATGCTCTTCGTCGGCTGAGGAGTCTCCCCCGCCGTTATCCCTTGGGGTTTCTTCCTCGTCGTCTCGTTGCGGAGCGTCGTTTTGTCGACCTCTGCCAGTGGCTTTGCGCTGGGACCTTCGTTCTTTGTTCTTGCTCCAGCTCTTACCGTTCTTTGGTTTGGCTTTCAATGGCTCAAACTTAAACTCGCCGCTTGCAAGGGACGAGAGGTAATGCGCGTAGAGAGATTTGCATTCTGAGGTATCGTGTCCTTTGACGTCGTGATACTTGCAATGCTTGGTGAGGTCGACGGTCCGGGAAGGTCCTGCTGCTGATCCGACTCCAGCTGCGGGTTGGGTGGTGCAAACAGAATCGACTTTTTGGTCGGATGACTCGAGTTCTCTTACCCACTTGTTCCACCCCTCCCCGCGAACTACGAGAGTGGAGATTGGTGTGTTATTCTCGTTCACGACATACATGTAACCATCCTTGGGACCGTTTTTGTCGTTTGGAGCGTGCTGGCGCGGTTCTTGTCGCGCATTTGCGTTCTTAGCCGCTGGAGCCTTGGGTGCGCTCATCTTGCTGAGGATTGCGTTGGTGTCCTCCTCCATTCGGATGAAGTTATCGGAGCGTGCGATAGCGTCTTGGAGCGACTTGGTTGGATTCTGGTACAGGTCTTCTCGGAACTTGGAGTGGACCCACAAGGTGTTGCGCAATGCATCGATAGCGATTCCGTCTGGGATCTCAATCTTTGACACTACGGCTTTGAATTTTTCCATGTAGTCGCGCAAGCTCTGATCCTTTTTCTGATTGAGGTTCCATAGGCTGGACGCGGTGGCGCTGCGCTTTGTGAACATGATGTATGTCTTGAGAAAAGCTGCTGATAGGTCGCGGAAACATCCGATTGAGTTCTCCTCCAACTGGGAGAACCAAGTCAGGGCTTGCTCGTGAAGAGTCTCGACGAACAGCTGGCAGTAACCTGCGTCCCTTTCGTCGTCGGGGAGACGAGCTCGCGCCATCGCGATGTTAAAAGCGGTCATATGTTCTACCGGGTCTCCGCCGGGCTTGTACTCAGGTAGGCGCAGCTTTTCTATCTTTCCGAGTTGGACGCTAGTTAGCGCGCGAGTAAAAGGAGTGCGCGAGGTTGCGGCGAGTACGCTCTCTATTTGCGGAGCTGCGCTGGTTACATGGTGGATCTTCTCTCCCATTTGTTGAAGGCTGAGTTTGAGCTCGGCGAGCTCGCGTATTGTCGTGAGATCTGAGCCTGCTGGGGGAGCGTCTGCGAGAAAGGCTTCGTTAGGCTCCGAGTCGTCAGAGATATGGTCGACTCCGGCTGCCGTAGGATTTGTGTTGAAGAGGCGGCGGCGTGTCAGCTGGGGACGGCTAGTTTGTCCCTCAGGGGCTGTGAGCGCCGCGACCAACGCAGCGAGTTGGTCGTTGGTTGTCTTTTGGACTTCGTCTTGGCGGGCGAGTCGAGCCATGACGGAGCTCATGAATTCTGAGGTGATGGGCGGCGCGGCCGCAGGCGTAGGCGTCGGTTCCTCGCCTGGGGCGCCGAAGGCGGCGTCGTCTTGAGCCATGTAGATCTAGAACGTTGCTTTAGTCAGCCCCACGGTGGGCGCCAATTGTTTGTACAGGATTCAGTCGATTAGAATGATAACTTAGAAAATGGGATGACTAAAGACGTTTTTATTAGAATCAACACAGTGGGTTACAAGACTGATCGAAAGTAAGGAGACAAGATCAGAGGTTTAAACGACAAGATCGAAGAGATGATTAGGAAACCCTAAATCTAGCCGCTTAGTATGTGATTTCTCCAAAAGTCCCTCTTTCGTTGCCTCCTCCTTCTCTCTTATAGTGCCCTTCTGCGTGGTGCCCTAATCGCGCCTATCCTTTGGGCCTTGTCGCCCAAAGGCCGAGTATGTGAATCCACTGTGTAACCCACTGTGTTGATTCTAATAAAAACGTCTTTAGTCATCCCATTTTCTAAGTTATCATTCTAATCGACTGAATCCTGTACAAACAATTGGCGCCCACCGTGGGGCTGACTAAAGCAACGTTCTAGATCTACATGGCTCAAGACGACGCCGCCTTCGGCGCCCCAGGCGAGGAACCGACGCCTACGCCTGCGGCCGCGCCGCCCATCACCTCAGAATTCATGAGCTCCGTCATGGCTCGACTCGCCCGCCAAGACGAAGTCCAAAAGACAACCAACGACCAACTCGCTGCGTTGGTCGCGGCGCTCACAGCCCCTGAGGGACAAACTAGCCGTCCCCAGCTGACACGCCGCCGCCTCTTCAACACAAATCCTACGGCAGCCGGAGTCGACCATATCTCTGACGACTCGGAGCCTAACGAAGCCTTTCTCGCAGACGCTCCCCCAGCAGGCTCAGATCTCACGACAATACGCGAGCTCGCCGAGCTCAAACTCAGCCTTCAACAAATGGGAGAGAAGATCCACCATGTAACCAGCGCAGCTCCGCAAATAGAGAGCGTACTCGCCGCAACCTCGCGCACTCCTTTTACTCGCGCGCTAACTAGCGTCCAACTCGGAAAGATAGAAAAGCTGCGCCTACCTGAGTACAAGCCCGGCGGAGACCCGGTAGAACATATGACCGCTTTTAACATCGCGATGGCGCGAGCTCGTCTCCCCGACGACGAAAGGGACGCAGGTTACTGCCAGCTGTTCGTCGAGACTCTTCACGAGCAAGCCCTGACTTGGTTCTCCCAGTTGGAGGAGAACTCAATCGGATGTTTCCGCGACCTATCAGCAGCTTTTCTCAAGACATACATCATGTTCACAAAGCGCAGCGCCACCGCGTCCAGCCTATGGAACCTCAATCAGAAAAAGGATCAGAGCTTGCGCGACTACATGGAAAAATTCAAAGCCGTAGTGTCAAAGATTGAGATCCCAGACGGAATCGCTATCGATGCATTGCGCAACACCTTGTGGGTCCACTCCAAGTTCCGAGAAGACCTGTACCAGAATCCAACCAAGTCGCTCCAAGACGCTATCGCACGCTCCGATAACTTCATCCGAATGGAGGAGGACACCAACGCAATCCTCAGCAAGATGAGCGCACCCAAGGCTCCAGCGGCTAAGAACGCAAATGCGCGACAAGAACCGCGCCAGCACGCTCCAAACGACAAAAACGGTCCCAAGGATGGTTACATGTATGTCGTGAACGAGAATAACACACCAATCTCCACTCTCGTAGTTCGCGGGGAGGGGTGGAACAAGTGGGTAAGAGAACTCGAGTCATCCGACCAAAAAGTCGATTCTGTTTGCACCACCCAACCCGCAGCTGGAGTCGGATCAGCAGCAGGACCTTCCCGGACCGTCGACCTCACCAAGCATTGCAAGTATCACGACGTCAAAGGACACGATACCTCAGAATGCAAATCTCTCTACGCGCATTACCTCTCGTCCCTTGCAAGCGGCGAGTTTAAGTTTGAGCCATTGAAAGCCAAACCAAAGAACGGTAAGAGCTGGAGCAAGAACAAAGAACGAAGGTCCCAGCGCAAAGCCACTGGCAGAGGTCGACAAAACGACGCTCCGCAACGAGACGACGAGGAAGAAACCCCAAGGGATAACGGCGGGGGAGACTCCTCAGCCGACGAAGAGCATCCGGCTAATCGCAGACGCATTGAGGTTATACTCTCTCAGCAATCCTTGTCGTCCGACGAAGATAATGACGATTCGCCTGTACCCGGAGACCTGAGAGACAGCCTTAAACGGCGGCTCGCACCGGAAAATGGAAGCGATACCACGTGCAGAGATCTCCGGACGATGCTAGATGCACGAAAGTCTCGGCGCATCTCGACAAGCGTTGGCAACAACAACGAAGGGCCAGTCGGCGACCTCCGAGACAAACTCAATGCCGGAGTAAGCGATCTCCGCGTGAAGCTTAACAAGTCAAAATCAACAGACTTACGACGACAGTTGGAACGAGCTAACGGTCAACCTCAACTTCCACCTCCTGATACCAGCGTACCAAAAGACCTCCGCGCCTTACTGAACTCCAAGCGAGTCAAAACGGGACAGTCTTTAAACGTCATCATGGGGGGTTCCCCTAGCGGCGACTCAGTCCGTTCCGTGAAAGACTATCGTCGACAAGTCACGACGTCCCAGAAGTGGCCGAGTAAACCGTCGAGTCATCCTCCAATAACCTTCTCATCAGATGACGCTGAAGGTGTTCACGCGCCCCATAATGATCCCCTCCTCGTCGTCCTCGGAATTGGAGAGTATGATGTCACCAAGATCCTTGTTGACACCGGGAGTTCCGTTGACCTCATCTTCCGAGGAACTCTGCAGAAGATGGGAGTCGACCTCGACGACATAAAAGCGTCCTCCAGAACGCTAACAGGATTCAACGGGTCATCCGAAACCATCTTGGGAACGATCCGTCTCCCGGTGCGCGCATGCGGCGTTACTCGAACGGTCAAATTCGCCGTCGTTAGCACGAAAGCTCCGTATCACGCTATACTCGGTACTCCTTGGTTACACTCGATGCAGGCTGTCCCCTCCACCTACCATCAGTGCGTCAAGTTTCCCGGAGTGGACGGGAAGATAAAAACATTGCGTGGGGACCAAAAGGCCGCTAGGGATCTCCTAGTCGCCACGGTCAAACTCCAACGAGCGTCGCTACCCGTGAACTCAGTGTCCCCTCCAACCCCAAAAGTCTACTCCCAGGAAAACGAGGTTCTCGAGTTACCTGTTGATGATGCCGACCAGAGTCGCACCGTGAGAGTTGGCGCATACCTCTCTGATGAAATGCAGCAGTCAGTCCTGGATTTCCTCAGACAGAACGTATCCACATTCGCTTGGTCTATGGCAGACATGAAAGGCATTGACCCGACTATAACGACGCACGAGCTAAATGTCGACCCAACTTTCAAACCTATCCGACAGAAGAGACGTAAGCTCGGCCCCGATAGGTCGAAGGCCGTGAACGAGGAAGTCGACAGGCTACTCGGTGCAGGTTCGATTGCCGAGGTTCGCTACCCCGAATGGTTGGCAAACCCAGTAGTCGTCAAAAAGAAAAACGGCAAGTGGCGCGTCTGCGTCGACTTCACCGACCTGAATAAAGCCTGCCCAAAGGATAGCTACCCTCTTCCCAACATCGACCGCTTAGTCGAGTCTACAGCTGGAAACGAGATGCTAACCTTCATGGACGCCTTCTCCGGTTACAACCAAATAATGATGCACCCGGATGACCGCGAGAAGACGGCCTTCATCACAGATAGGGGAACCTATTGCTACAAGGTCATGCCATTCGGCCTGAAGAACGCCGGAGCAACCTACCAAAGGCTTGTGAACAAAATGTTCGCAGATAAGCTGGGTACCACCATGGAAGTGTACATAGACGACATGCTGGTTAAGTCGCTCCATGCCACCGATCACCTCCGCCATCTACAAGAATGCTTCGAAACTCTTAACAAGTACGGCATGAAGCTAAACCCAGCAAAGTGCACGTTCGGGGTCTCTTCTGGCGAGTTCCTTGGGTACATTGTCACACAGCGAGGAATCGAGGCAAACCCAAAGCAAATATCCGCGGTTTTAAACCTCCCGAGTCCGAAGAACAGCAGAGAAGTGCAGCGGCTCACGGGCAGGATAGCCGCTCTAAATCGATTCATCTCCAGATCCACCGACAAGTGCCTGCCATTCTACGATCTCCTGCGAGGAAACAAAAAGTTCATTTGGGATGAGAAGTGCGAGGAAGCGTTCACTCAACTCAAACAGTACCTGACCACGCCCCCAGTACTCGCTAAGCCAGACGTCGGTGATGTTCTATCTCTCTATGTCGCAGTATCACAGGCTGCAGTCAGCAGCGTTCTGATAAAAGAAGACCGCGGCGAGCAAAAGCCCATCTTCTACACGAGCCGACGCATGACAGCACCAGAAACGCGTTACCCAACGCTAGAAAAGATGGCTTTAGCAGTCGTTGAAGCAGCGCGAAAACTACGACCGTATTTCCAGTCGCACTCTGTGGAAGTACTGACTGATCAGCCTCTCCGAACGATACTCCAGAACACTAACAGATCCGGCAGACTCACAAAGTGGGCCATCGAACTCGGCGAGCTCGATATCATCTACAAGAACCGCACGGCAGCGAAATCCCAGGTTCTGGCCGACTTCTTGGTCGAACTGGCCCCGGAATTAGAGCAGGATCTCACACTCCCAAACTCAAACTGGACACTGCACGTCGACGGATCGTCGACCAACAAGGGAGCAGGCGCCGGTGTCCAATTGCAGTCCCCGACCGGTGAGCTAATCAGACAATCTTTCAGCTTTGGCTTCCCCGCGTCAAACAACGAGGCAGAATATGAATCTCTGATCGCAGGACTCCGCTTAGCAAAAGCCGTCAAAGCTAAACGACTAAGCGCTTATTGCGACTCCCAGTTAGTCGCCAGTCAGTTCAGTGGCGACTACGACGCCCGCAACGATCGAATGGACGCCTATCTCAAAATAGTGCAAAGCCTGGCAGCAGAGTTCGAATTCTTCGAACTCATCAAAGTTCCGAGAGGCGAGAACGTCTGCGCCGATGCCCTCGCCGCCCTTGGCAGCAAGCTTCGTGATCAAGTGAAAAGAACCATCCCGATACATCGTATCGAGAAACCGAGCATCGACGTCCTAATCGATCAAACCCTCATCGCCCAAGTCGTTGAACCCGCCACTCCAGACGACGATGGGTTTGGCCCTGACTGGAGAACTGAATTCATCGACTACCTCTCGAAAGGGGAACTCCCAGCAGAAAAATGGGCAGCTCGCCGGCTAAAAACCCGCAGCGCTCATTACGTTGTTCTCGACAATGAACTGCACAGATGGACTGCGAGTAAGGTGCTCTTAAAATGCATCCATGGCGACGAGACAGCAAGGGTTATGGCGGAAACACATGAAGGCGCCGGTGGAAATCATTCAGGCGGACGCGCGTTAGCAATAAAAGTAAGGAGCTTAGGCTTCTTCTGGCCAACAATGAACGCGGATTGCGAGTCTTATGCGAGAAGCTGTGACAAGTGCCAACGGCACGCACCCAGCATCCATTGTCCAACCGAACTGTTGCGAACAACCACTGCTCCCTACCCGTTCATGCGATGGGCAATGGACATCATAGGACCACTCCCCTGTTCCCGCCAAAGACGCTTCATCCTCGTCCTCACCGACTACTTCACCAAATGGATCGAAGCTGAAGCATACGCTCAAGTCACAGACAAAGAAGTCCGCGGCTTCGTCTGGAAAAACATTATTTGCCGCCACGGACTGCCCTACGAGATCGTCACCGACAACGGGTCACAGTTCATGTCAGGCAACTTTAAGGAATTCTGTAGCAAGTGGAACATTCGGCTAAGCCCGTCCACTCCACGTTACCCGCAAGGTAATGGCCAAGCCGAATCCTCCAACAAACTCATCATCGACGGCATTAAAAAGCGTCTAGACCTCAAAAAAGGTCACTGGGCTGACGAACTCGACGGAGTCCTATGGAGCCATCGCACGACTCCACGAGGATCGACTAAATCGACACCCTTCTCTCTCGCTTACGGTGTTGAAGCCATGGCTCCTGCAGAAGTTAACGTTTCAAGCCTCAGACGTTCCAAAATGCCTCAATACGTCGAGCTAAACAAGGAGATGCTACTCGACGCCCTCGATGAGATAGAAGAACGGAGAGATCAAGCCCTACTGCGCATCCAGAATTACCAACATCAGATTGAGAGCTACTATAACAAAAAGGTCCGGGCCCGACCTTTAGAACTCGGTGATCTCGTCATGCGCAAAGTGTTTGAAAACACTAAAGAGCTTAACGCCGGTAAACTCGGCGCCAGGTGGGAAGGACCTTACAAAATCATCAAAGTTGTTAAACCTGGCGTATACCGGCTTCAAACCTCGCGCGGAGAAGAAGTCCCGCGATCATGGAACTCAATGCATCTACGACGTTTCTACTCGTAGAAGTATTTACGCCTAAAAAAAAAAAAAAAAAAAAAAAAAAAAAAAAAAAAACCGAGTAGATGCACCCCCGTGGTCACTTCTACTCGACCGAGTAAATGCGCCCCTCACGGCCACTTTTACTCGGGAGAAAAACGAACTACGGATGGCTTGATCCTCAACCGAGGTACGTAGGCAGCCTTAACAGGTCCAGCTGTAACAAAAAAAAAA
Source organism: Brassica napus (assembly GCF_020379485.1). Taxonomy (NCBI): domain Eukaryota; kingdom Viridiplantae; phylum Streptophyta; class Magnoliopsida; order Brassicales; family Brassicaceae; genus Brassica; species Brassica napus. Next base: position 8,418,536 of record NC_063434.1, read on the forward strand.
CAGAGTAGATGCACCCCCGTAGTCACTTCTACTCGACCGAGTAAATGCGCCACTCACAGTCACTTTTACTCGGGAAAAACGAACTACGAATGGCTTGATCCTCAACCGAGGTACGTAGGCAGCCTTAACAGGTCCAGCTGTAACAAAAACAAAGTCAAAACCTTACCTAGGTCTCAATTGAATAAACAATGACTTTCACATCGTGGTTCCCGTGCCTCCAGCAGAGGATACGCGGACACTCACACTCCTTTGCTCGCAGCTATGTCCTGATCAGACACTTGGCTCCAGGACCTTAACAGTCACGGTTCACCTATGCCTAAGCATTGAACCGACTAAACAGAGTGAATCTTTGCCTTTTCTCGACTAAAATGTAACGGCCTAGCTACCCGGTTGCTTAATTGTCACTGAGGAAACGGACAGAAGGACCTTTCACTCTTATACTCAATTCTTTGTTATCGACTTTTGGACAACTCCAAAACGAAACATGATGACAGCCGAGTAAAACCAATTACCGGTTCATCACTTGTCTATTTGCAAAAATTAAGAATATGAAAATCTGATGTTTCAAAACACAACAGATAAGTAAAATCGCTTAAGGGTTGCAAATACTGACAAGAAACACAAAGTAGAAAGAGTTTTAAAGTACAACAACAAGGTCTATCAAGACCACCGATGAAAACATCCTAAATATAGCATACAACAAGATCAGACGACGACGTCTTGGTCATCCCTACTCGGGTCAAGCGCTTCGATCGTTTCTTCTTCAACGACTTGATCGCCAAGGCCTTCAACCTGAGCAGAAGGGTCTGGAACTGGCAGGTTCGGGACCATCTCTTCAACAAGCGCCGGCGATGACCCGTTCTCCTCCACGCCCACTCCGTCCTCTTCCCGCTCCTCAGATGAAGAAACCAAGACCGGATCTTCAGCGGCTACATCCCCCGTATCCGTTTGAATCGCTTCCCCGGTCTCCTCGGGATCGCTCCCGTCGGGACGCTCTTCGATGGTAGTTCCTTCGGGAACGACGATACGCTCCGACAAAGCAGAAGTAATGTCTACCATCGGCTCATCGACTGGATCTTCAGTCGCCTCGCGGGAAGTGATCAACTGGGAGGCTGATTCGTGGCCAATCAGACCAACATTTGATCCATACGGGTCGAGTACCCCCATGAGCTCTTCATTCACAAATCGAGAAGGGAGGCTGAGAGGAGAGAGAGCATAATCATCCTCAGAGAACGGCTCGAGGTAAAGATTGGCGACTTCAGCCTCATACATCTTCTCCTGCTCCGAGAAGATGTTGATCATACTCGGCGGAATCGCGATCCCGCTATCTTTAATCATCTCAAGGCATTTTTTGGTTCCTGAAGCCTGCCCATATAAGTTCTTGGCCTTCTCTCGCGCGATAAGGCGATCCAGATAGCCCTTCATCTTACCGATACAGCGAGTAGACTTGTCCGCCATAGCCGTTTGGACCTTGATCCTCTCGCGGGTAACCTCCTGAACCCTGGAATCCCTCAGGCGTTGCCTCTCTTTGACCAGCGTTCCGACGACAGCGTCCCTCTCTCCCTCGAGCTCAGCCTTCTCCTTCTCAAGGGAAGCGACCAATCGCTCTAAGCGAGTTTTCTCGCGGAGAGCGTCCTTCTTCGCAAGACGGTCAGACTTCAGCTTGTCTTCCAACTCCTCGAACTTAACTCGGAGGACCTCTTTCTCTTTGGCCGCTTTGTCGCTGGCCTTTTTGTTCTCGGCGCGTAACCTCTCGATCACGCCCAATCTGGTCCGTGCGAGTTTATCCGAGGCGCCCAGCTGGACCATCGTCTGCTTCAAAGTGCTGTCGTACTTCTCCACGAGATAGTTCATGCTCCCGTCACTCTGCGTGAAGCAAAAGAGACTTAGAAAAATTTTTAAAGAAAGAGAAAGGGAAACAAGGGGAAAACAAGTTTACCCGTCTGCCCGCCATAGCCGCGTCAATGTACTCCCTTTTGAAGTATAAGTCGTCGACCGGCGGCAACTCTTTGGTCCCGCCACGAATCTGACGAGTCAGTTCAGCACACGGAAGTGGATTCAGAACCAACGGAGTCGCCTCGTCGTAAAGGAATTCTACGTGATCCGGGAAGTGAATTCCTCCTCCCGCCTTCCGCGGAAGCGAACCTCCGCTTCCCGCACCAGTCTCCCTCGCAGAAGACGAAGGGGCTCCCTTACTCGACGGAGATTCATCCCGTGAGCCATCTCCGACTTCAGTAGCTGGTTCCCCACTTCTAGAAGGAATCTCGGGAGCAGAAGTCCCATCGCCATCCGCTGACTTCTTCTTCAGTTTCTTCTTGGGACGCTCCTCAGGCGATCCCCGAGTAGAATCGGCCGGATCGTTTCTTTCCGCACCATCATTCCCTGCGGCAGTTGGAGTCTCCATAGCCCCAACAGAAGTCTCTTCACGAGACCTTTTCTTGCTCTCCTTTTTCTTCTTCTTCTTAGCCGCGACTTCAGAGACATCGGCAGAAGGTTGTGCCTCTTCCAAAGGGACACTCCTGTTCTTGGCCTTGGCCCTATTGGCCTTCCTCTTTGGGGAACTCTGAGCTGGCGGCTCAGGGTTCACATCTCCATCTGTGGAAACAGGCCTGACTTCTGAGGCACCGGCAGAAGACGATTTCGTCGAGAGCATTTGAAGCTTCCCTTTCAACAGGGCACTTAAGTCGGGAACTCCCTCCATCTTTCTAGCTTGGTTAAGGAGTTTTTGTTGCTTCCGAGTAAATAGGGAGAGACGTGATTTGCGGGGACCGAGTACACAAGGAAGTCTCGATTCCCAATCAACTATATAAGAAAGAGAAATCAGACACGGAGACTATAAAAAAGGTTCAAGAGCATCTCTCTAGGGTAAACGGCAACTTTACCTCTGGCGATCCTAGCTTGTTGCCGACGTATCCACTCCCGACTAAGATCCGGCCACCTGAGATGACTGTGCGTCGCGATCAGTTGAGCAGTTTCGAAGAATTTCTCTGGATAAGCAATTGTATTGGGATGACGAACTGCAAAAGAAAAGGGGAACATCAGAACCATCGACCAGAATACGAGTAAACAGACAAATTTCTACCAAGTTGCTGATTCCATAAAACGCGATAATCGTCCCCCGGCGGCTCCTCGAAGGCATGCTCGTCGGACTTAATGAAGAAGTAAGCGCGTTGCCAATCCTGCGTCTTGTTGGGATGACCAGTCAAAACGTTGTAACTCGCTCTCATCTTTACCGAGAAGATCCCGTTAGGCTCCGCCTTCGTGAAAGTCAGCTCCTCAAACACCCTCACGCTCATCGAAACATCCATCTCCGCTGCCATAACCATCAACATGACGGCTATGCGCAGCGACCCGTTCAGCAGCTGAGAAATGGCAATATCCCGACGAAATGCGTAAGACGTGATCAGTCTGGGGATTGGGAACCAGAGCTTCGTCTGATCCTTGAAGTAAGATTCATACACGCACTGGTAACCAACCGGTGGCGACCACGGCCGCTGATCGGTTGACGGAATGAGGAAGGTGACTCCAGCGCCACCACTCTCTCTTAGCAATCTCTTCACGGTCTCGTTGGAAGAACAGGAACTGAAAACGTTCCCCCACGATTGAACTCGCGGGTCGCGTAACGCTTCGGGAGGCAGCGAAGGTAGTTCTTCAAAAATCCCACCAGGGTGATATATCACAGGACGACAGTCTACTTCGTAGAACGGAACACTTCTCGGAGCAGGGAGACGGCCTGACTGGTCGATACGACCCCTCCGACGAGCCCGTCTCCTAGGTCTTACGACAAGGCTAGGCGCTTCAGAACCACTCGCCTCTCTATCCTCGTCCTCAACGTTTTCTTCGATTTCTTCGCGAAACTGTCTATGGGCATCAGCGACCAGAAGGCGCTGGGAAAGGCTCATGTTCTCCGTATCCCGCAGAGCATCACGATGGATTATGTCGAAATCCTCCAACGGACCCCCGTCCGCATCCCTAGCCGGGCTTGGCGAAGTAGCTATATCTTTCCCTTTTTCCTCGCGCGATAGCCGATTCCCTGAAGCCATATCTCTTCTACTCGGGGGGACGACTAAACCAGCTAGGTCGCTAGCAAAAAACCCTATGCTACGGAAGGCTTATCTAGAGAGAGAAAATAAAAGTAGAGAGAAGGGAGAGAAAGTGGAATACCTGAGCTTGCAGAGAAGAATGACGAAAGCAAAGGAGAGGCGCCTATTTATAGCAAAAACGAGGCGCATCCTTCGAAGCGTCATCATTAGGTCTACAAAGGCCTAAATGGGCTTCAAAGGCCGCCTAAATGCCCAAAAACCTACTCGCGACGGTTCGGTTTCTCGCCAAAACCGGTTTTCAATCAAGAAACCGGACCGAAATTAATCTCCGGTTCTAGCCCGAACCAATTCGACAGAGTTAACCATCCAAGGACCGCCTGGACTCCTAATCCGAGAAGTTTACCTCCCGAGTAAAACACAACGCATCGTGAGAAGACGTAACGCGGAGCGACTAGACGCGGCACGCGACTAAAACCATACACCAGTAAAACGACCTGTCGTCGGCATTAGGCCCTGTTATATGAGCGAACCTGACCCACAAATTCACTGAGACCGACAAGCCGCTCACAAGTGAACTGGGGGGGGACTTATTGTAGGAGATGGATTACATCCCTCTACAAGGCCCATCACATAACAGGCCCTAGCCCGACAAGGTCGATCAAGCTTAGTCGGCTTAGCGGCTAGAGACGTCAGCTCGACCTCAGAGTACTTTAAGCCGGTCAGCTAAGCCGATCAGCTATACTCGGCTTGGATGAAACAGTACTAAGGCCCACATACTCGGCCTTTGGGCGACAAGGCCCAAAGGATAGGCGCGATTAGGGCACCACGCAGAAGGGCACTATAAGAGAGAAGGAGGAGGCAACGAAAGAGGGACTTTTGGAGAAATCACATACTAAGCGGCTAGATTTAGGGTTTCCTAATCATCTCTTCGATCTTGTCGTTTAAACCTCTGATCTTGTCTCCTTACTTTCGATCAGTCTTGTAACCCACTGTGTTGATTCTAATAAAAACGTCTTTAGTCATCCCATTTTCTAAGTTATCATTCTAATCGACTGAATCCTGTACAAACACGGTGGGCGCCAATTGTTTGTACAGGATTCAGTCGATTAGAATGATAACTTAGAAAATGGGATGACTAAAGACGTTTTTATTAGAATCAACACAGTGGGTTACAAGACTGATCGAAAGTAAGGAGACAAGATCAGAGGTTTAAACGACAAGATCGAAGAGATGATTAGGAAACCCTAAATCTAGCCGCTTAGTATGTGATTTCTCCAAAAGTCCCTCTTTCGTTGCCTCCTCCTTCTCTCTTATAGTGCCCTTCTGCGTGGTGCCCTAATCGCGCCTATCCTTTGGGCCTTGTCGCCCAAAGGCCGAGTATGTGGGCCTTAGTACTGTTTCATCCAAGCCGAGTATAGCTGATCGGCTTAGCTGACCGGCTTAAAGTACTCTGAGGTCGAGCTGACGTCTCTAGCCGCTAAGCCGACTAAGCTTGATCGACCTTGTCGGGCTAGGGCCTGTTATGTGATGGGCCTTGTAGAGGGATGTAATCCATCTCCTACAATAAGAGTTTGCTTTTCTATCACCAATACGTTGGAACTTCTACAACATAAGAAGAACGAGATCGCAAAGAAGTTTGTAAGGTCTCTGACATATGATTCGAGGAAAATACAGCTGAACCTGAACCTGGAGAAACAAATATTTTAAACATCACTGGTCAGGACCATTTCACTTCAGTAAAGATCATTGCGAGTATTGCTTTGATCCATATACCTTGGTTGGGCCATCAAATTCCCTCTTGATATTGTTGTTTATATCATTAATGGGCTTTTGCTAAGCCCGTATAAGTGCCAGGAAGAAGCCTAACACGTGGAACTAGACTATTATCACCTTGATAATAAGTCAAACAAGTTAGGCGAACTCGGTACACTCGATTGTTTCCACTCCATTTGTCTCCATCTATCGAAAGTCAAAACTCAAAGCAGGCTAATATTCAAAAATGAACGTGCTAGTGTTCATTTTTAACACTACTGATTCCGTTGTCAAAAGAAAAAAAAAGAAATATCATGCATAGAATGTCTTAATTATTACACTACATGGTCCTATTTATATAGGGAGATGATACCATGATCTGTTACTGTTCTTTTGAATTTATAGATATGTTTCAGTTTTGCTGACCCTTCTATTATTATCGTAGTTTATACTGGACATACTCTATTAATAAAAACGGTGGGTATACTGAAAAAAAAAAGCCGGTCACATATAAGCCAAACAAATTGATTATTACTAATTTACTACGTATATTTAATACCGTTATTGGCCAACCCTAATCTATATATTCATTGTTAATGCATATCACATGTTATCAGTACTAGAATGAATGATATTAGAAGATAAGTGGTTATACAAAAGAAAATTTTACCAACAAGTGGTTATTCGGAAAAAAATAGCGTAATGATTCTAGAAAGTTACATGAGCTATTCAAGAATGTCATCCGGACCATATATATAGTGGTGTATTTAACTGAGTTTGAGATAATTTCTATTAAAATAATAAATTCATTGTTATTCAAATATATATTTAAAAATTATTTAAAATTCTGTGTTATTGAATTTGATATTTTGTAAAATGTTCTAAAATTTACTGTTATTGGAATATTTTAAATTGTAAAATTCTCATGATTTTCATAGTGTTTGGATGGAATTTCTTAGTTAAATTTTTTTTTAAATTTTATGATTTTAAATGAGATTCAATTGTAGTTTAACAAAAAATTGTATTAAAATCTCTAATCATAGAAAATTATTTAAAAATCACTAAAAATTAAATCACCTCAAACTTAAAATTGAACACACTCTCCATAATACTTTCACTTTGGGAACAGACTTTATCTTTAACGGAAGAAGGTTTCCCTCTACACTTTAGATGTCTTATTAATACATGCATTAAAGCTTGGTTAGTTAATAATAGTTTAGTTTTAACATGTCACTACAGTTATAATATTTCACTGTCGGTGGTTTCTCAACGGATTTCGATTGAACGATATCGGTGCTTGAACGTAATAAAGATAGCGGTGAAGTCTATGTAAGACATTAACATGACTTGTGTTAAAATTTAAGAAAAACTATTAAATTGACTATTATACTTTCAAGAATTATACTCCCTCCGTTTTTTTATATAAATCGTTTTATAGCTATGCACGTAGATTAAGAAAACCATTAATTTCTTATATTCCTTCCGTTTTTTAATATAAGTCGTTGTAGAGAAATTTTTTTGTTCCAAATTATATGTCGTTTTCGGTTTTCTATGTAAAATTTATTAGTAATTAATGTTGTATGACCAATGGTAATATATCTTTTATTTTTCTATTGGTTGAATTGTGGTTAGGTAAATAATTAATGATGTTTTTGTTTAGAAAATATAAGAAATTAATGGTTTTCTTAATCTACGTGCATAGCTATAAAACGACTTATATAAAAAAACGGAGGGAGTATTTTCTAAACAAAAACATCATTAATTATTTACCTAACCACAATTCAATCAATAGAAAAATAAAAGATATATTACCATTGGTCATACAACATTAATTACTAATAAATTTTACATAGAAAACCGAAAACGACATATAATTTGGAACAAAAAAATTTCTCTACAACGACTTATATTAAAAAACGGAGGGAGTACAAAATTGAGGATACCGCGTTGACCATCACGTGCCATGTTGTTAATCAAGAGAAATGGTTGATTAATCTACTACAGTTCGTGAAACTAAAAACTCATTTACGTAATTGATGTTACCAAGTCAAGAAGATTAAGTTGCAGTCAACCATTTTGGGCGTTAAACAAGGGCTCTTCGTCATTTAGTTTCCAAGTTTAAAATTTTAACAAAACGACGACTAAAATTTAGTAGAACTATGAATATCAAGAACTGACCATATGTAGCTAACCGATAAGCAATTATTAAATGACCAATTTAACGATTCTTTTCCCCATATTTACAGACTAATAAGCTTATACGTTTTCTAACATAAACATAGAGGTACAAAAAAAAAGCTAGAGACTAAAAAAGTCGCTAAGCAACAAAAGAGAAACACATGGTTTAGAATTAGAGTAGAAGTAACAAAAAGAAAATATTTTAGGCTTTAGCTCAAGAAAAGAAAAAGAATGAGACTGGCATGAGCATGAGCATGATAGGCATAATGGTGTCAGTTTTGGTTTGGTCTATTCATTAATGGGCATAGTAATTAAAGTTGTAGACCAATTCCAACCTATACATTAACTTCACGTTTTCATAACATTTGAAATGTAACTTATTAAAAATTCATCTAAACAAACTTTTTGCTACCAAAGAAAAACATTGAAAAGGGAACTGAAAGTAACTCATACAGGCACAATAATAATATGACATTTTGACATAATCAGTTTACTAAGAACTGATGAGACTCATACTCCTAGCATGAAAAAGAAAACTAAGATAATTAAAGTAAAATGCTACAAAAAAAAATGAAAGTAATATACAACATAACAGTTAATGAGAAACTAAAAATGGACTAAAACTGAGACTGAATCAGGTCCTACATCTCTGTCCTAATTTCAAGGCTCTATTTCTTCAAAAACTTGGTACAGCTTGTGGGGTCTTAACAGGCTGGTTTAAACCGGTTGAGCTGTCATCGGTCGGCTCTTTCTTACGCCGCATCTCTATGACTTTGCGGTGGTGGTTGGAGTGGAGCTCACTCGAAAAGGTCGGGCTACAAGCGGGTCTGTACTCCGGTAGTAACCGACCCGACTTATAACGAACACCGCACGCATTGCAAAGCGTCTTGGCTCCCTTCGGTCCAGCTCTCCACTGCGGAGTTTTCTGAACGCCGCAGTGACTGCACCGTCGCTGCGGCTGCTGCTGCTGCAACTTAGCGCTGAAAACAGACTCTGCCGACCTTTTCTTGTACTTCTTGGGAACGGGAGGTTTCTCGGACGTGAAGTCAGGCTCGAGCAGCTCAGCACCGGAGAACCACGGGCTTGAAAGACCCGAAGAGGAGGAAGAGGAGGAGGTGGAACTCGATGAAGAAGGCCCGGACGAACCAAGCGACCAGGCCTTGAGTCCATTACGGTACCGTCTGCTACGGGCTTTGGCTGGAAGAGGGGACTTGAAACAAGACTCTTCAGAGGCTGGAGTCACCGGGTGTTTCCGGTCACCGGTTAACCACGCCGGTTTTTCAGCCGGTGTTCCGGTGAGGTTAGGAGCCGAATATTCCGTGAAGGAATCGTCAACGAAATGGGACAGCCACTCAAGGTCCGCTAATTCATCCATCTAATAACAAAAAAAATAAAAATAAAATATTAAGGATTAATTATCTCTGTAATTTGGTTTAAGGAAATAAAAAAGAATTTACCGGTACGGGGAGTTGGTTTGAAGGGAGAGAACCAAACTCGTTTCCCGGGGGAAGTACTTCTTCGACGTCGTTTGGTTGCTCGGAGGAGACACAGAGCAGAACCTCTTGTTGAGCCTTGGGTTCAGCGGCCTCTTCTTCCTCGACGAAAACGTCGTCGTTTGACAAGTCAAGTAAGTCGTCTACGGAGAAATCTTCGGAGGAAAAGTCATTTTGAGCGGCTGTTACAGCGTGAAACTCTTCGTAAACCGGAGGAGTTGTTTTCAGAGCCATCTCTTGTCTGATACTGCTCTTCAACCCAGCTTCCATACGTTCCATTTCCTGTAAGAACAAAAGAAACTTCAGCAAACATGAAAAAAACGAAAACGTACCCAAAGAAAAAAACGTTACTTTCATTCCCAAAGCAAACGAAAACAAAAAAATCAAATAGATATTCAGTGACGAGAAGGAAAGCCCTAACAACTTCTCTTAAAATTAGATAGATATTAAAAATACCTAATAGACAGAGGGGGAGAGAGAGAGAGAGTTGTCTGAGAAGAAGAGAGACGAATGAGCGGTGTGGAGAGAGGAAGAAGAAGGGATAATAAAAGAGAGAAAGAAATATCATTTACTCGTTTTTATTAAACCTCATTAGGTTAAATATAAAATGACAGTTTTTTTTTCTTATTTGCGCTCATCTCGGGAATTACTTTCCTTCCCGCTCAGTGGTTTTGATTTTGCACTAATTTGTTAACATAAATAATAAAATAAAACTTGACCCAAAAAAATAAATAATAATAATAAATAAAACAAAAAGTTAAATGTGTCCATTATTAAATTAATAGTGAGAGGAAATGACTATAATAACCTTAAAAAGCAATAATGAAGAAAAAGCATGTCTTCGGAGTAAAGGTTAAGTGAGAGAACTGAAATGATGCAGACAAATGGCGGGCCAGCTTTTGTCCTTACCACGTGAAAATGATTCCTCTTTTTTTTTTTTCTCTCATTATCCTTCGGACTAAACCAACATATAAAATTATTATTCTTCATCTAATATACATTCTATTAAGACAAATAAAAGGAAAAGTATCTGTGCAGATTCCAACTTTTTTTCCCTGTACTAAATTGGTTTAGATTCTCTTCGTAGTTACTATTTTATCTCTCATTTTTTGAACAAAATCTATACTATTATTTTATCTCTATAATATAGTTTTTTTTATGCTAGTGTCTTCCAAGTTGAAAAATGAATGTTTAATTGTTTTTAATCAGATTTTAATTGGTTGTTTAGATAAAGGGGTTAAAGCGTTCTAAAATTTTGGTAATACCTTTTTCCAACCTGATGAAGGAATTTGATATTCGAATTTAAGGAACAAGGATTATAGATCATAGAGTAGTACATATATATAATCTTGAAAAATAATAGTAATAAAATCTTGGGAAATTTAATGTTGTGGGTAAAAGAAAGAAAGAAAGAAATTTGATGATGTGTCGTGCTCTGTTTAGTTATGTCTCACACATTTGACGTGGTCGAACCAATCAGAATTTCTTGATAGCTAATATACATTGTTTCCATACTGACTTTTCCATAATTATTTTGAAGAAAATGAATAACAAATCATGGAGTTTTTGTTCTAACTTCTGCTTGGAATACATAAAATATATATTCTTACATTTAGGGACTCACAATTTGTTCTGCGTTTTTAACTGTATATATTTTAAACTAAACTATTAAATTATCTTCGACTTGCATGTCGGCAGAGTATGCTTATAATCATTTTTATGTTTTTTTTGTTGTTTGCTAAGCAACTGTTTATACTGTAAAAAGTTTAAAATGTCTAAAATGCCAAATTAAGAAGAAGAAGAAGAAAAGTAGAAGGGAATGTGACAGAGAATGAAGAGAGAAGACCTATACGTCCCACGAGAGTTGTTCGCCACTTTTGAATTTTCCAAACCAGTTAAGACGTTTCAGTCAGTCTTCAGTTTTGTATGGACCATTCAAATAATTTTAACAACTATAACCCAAAAAACTGATACTATATAATATGGTTGCGGGTTTGTTAATTTTTCATCATAAGTAAATAATTTGGTTGTATTATCCTCTCGGGAGATTTTTATTTTTAAATATCAAATTTGAAAACTTGGAGCGGCCCACAAAATGGGTAGTTGGAGCGGGAAATCATTCAATTTTGTCACATATTGACTGCTCAAGCCCGTGGCTTCTAGTACCTTTCACCTTACAAACTTTTCTTATATTTAAAACAACAATCTGCCACACAAACCAAAAAAATATATTTTTGAATGAAAAACGATTACTGCCAATTTGGGTAAATCAAGCTGTATTGCATGTTAGAATTACAAATACGTTTTTGACAATAGGACGTCGCTAGTTCAACTTCATATTTGTCTTTGTTTCAAATTCCAACTCTGTTTTCTTGTTTAATGAGAATTTGAGGTAACTCTTGATTCTTACTAGCGCACAAAAAAATTTCACCACTAGGAATAACGCGATGAATGTTTTCGTCTTGTGTCTTGCTCACCATCGTGTACATGCTGGTCGAGATGATGTCCGGAGCATGCAGCAAGTCTTGATCGTTTCAAAAAAATTTCTTGGACACTACTTGTCTAAACTTTCTTTCAAGTCATACTGTGGTCTGTTTTGGCACTCAGTTGCGTTACTATCAGAAAGAACTCTGAACGTTTCAAATTGTTAAGAGTTTGCTTTCACTCCCAATACCATTTGATCTTTTACAACACAAGAAGACATAAAGAAGAGATTCTACGATCACGACTGGTTTGTAGTTAAAACAATCTAAGTGGACAATACTACTTACTACTCTCTTCACATATTTTATGAACAAGACCCACTACGAGTAGAACAGCCTTCACTTGTTTATTTGCATGTCTGGTTCAGAGTTCAAAAGAGACTCAACATCGGGAGTAACAGTCGCAAACTTCGCTGAAGAACCAATGCGACAGCAGTTCCTCTCTTTGCCGTTGATCGCTGCCACATCATTATGAAATACTGTATTCGGACCTGGCGACACCTGCATTTATGTTTAGAACTAAGAGTTCAGAGAGCTGATGAAGAGCTACAAGCAGAGTTCATTTAACTTGACATGTGTGTGTGCTCACATATAGGTAAAAATGAATTAACTTACATCATAGAGGACATCTCCAAGTTTCAACTTGACAGTACCACTCTTGTAAACTAGCATTTTGCCCATGAACCCCTCTGGTAAACCTTCAAAAGGGCTGCTTCTCTCTGATACTGATCTCTTGGCGGTCGGTTGCTTCGTTACAGGGAGAGAGTCCGGGACCTTAAAGAAAAGCATCTGTTTTTTGCAGTGTGGTCCCTGCTGGCAGCTCAATCAGTCAAAAACTCAGTGAAGAGTTCATATCGATGTCAATACCAACATGTTTACAAGTTCATTACCGATGTTAGACCGAGTTCTTCAGCTGAGTTGATGCTGTTCTCATCATAATGAAGGTGTTTAGCCACGTTCCCGAACTCCTCCTGGTCAAGAAGTTCTACAACACAAAGAGGTGGTCAAAAGCAGAAAGCAAACACATTCACAAAGCTGAGCTTTGAGATTCACATCAGAGCATACCTGGATCACCAGAGTTAGGCTTTCTCAAAGGAAGAACAGTAGGATAGTAAGAGTTTTGATCCTGGCACATGAAAATGAGAACCAACCTTATGTCACATAAACTAACACAAGAGAGGAGAAATAAAGCTTATTATCAGAGAGATTCTAGTTACCCAAGGTTCAATGTAGTCCTGCTCAATTCTTGTAACACAAGTATGAATCTCTTCTACATCTTTTCGAGCAGGAGGAGAAGAAACAACAGGAAGAATAGCAGCAGAAGAAACAGTGGTAGCAGAAGAAGAGGGATTCAAATTAGAACCGTGCTCATCATCTTCTTTAGGAACCCCAAAAGATTTTATTGCAAGTGACGAGAAGTTTGGTTGGAATGCAACCTCAACCGAAGATGCTGCAAGTTTTAAAAAAGTTTTCAAGAATGATACATACCACCACCTTCCTCACAAATGTTTCTCAGATATCCCATTCACAGAACTACACATTATACATCAATGAAGAATGAAATAGCAATTACCTTTTGGTTCAGTTTTAGGTCTCCTCTTGCCAATCTGTAACAGGAACAGAAGCAAGCAGGATTCAACTTGGAGCATTTGGGTGATAACAACTAAGCAGTTATATGGTTACAATCAAGTATAATCAACACATGTTACTCGTCATGGACCAACTCATTTCATAATATAAAGCTCTAAAAAGCCATCCTTAAACCATTTGGTGCATATTTGAAATATATTTACTAATATTATTTGCTGCATTTTAGTTAATAAATCAAATACCAAGAAACTTAACCAAAGCGAAGAATTTGTTCTTGGCTAAAGATGAAGAAAGCACACCGTTTTGATGTCATATGTTAATAAATATAAAAATAATCTAATGTGTAAGATGTTGAACTATTAAAAAAATTATAAGGAAAGTACTACGGTTAGATAAACTGTTAATTAATCTTGTTTTACAAGGAAATAAAAATAGGAAAGCAGCAAAGACTGAGAGAAGATAAACAATACATACGCCGATACGTTTAGCGATCTGTCGTGCTGCTTTTTTATTCTCTTCCTCGGCCTCAGCAGCTTCACTGTTGGTGTGTGTGTGTGTGTGTTCAGAGAAAAAATATATAATTTTTTTTTAAAACATGTATAATTCATGTGTGTGTAGATAAGTAAGGGTGAAAAAGAAGAATTACGTTTTGGAGATAGGAGGGATCGGCCGGAGAGAAGGCGTCGGAGCTCTTGGTTGAAACCTCCGCTGAGGAGAAGGGGAAGAGGGGATAATTTCAGTGAAAACCCCAAATTTTCGCGGCGAAATTTTGGGTGAGATTTGAGCTGAAATTAACAGGAGGGAATGAGAAGATGGAATCAGTGTGTACCTTGGACTTTACGGGAACCTGAGAGCCTGAATCCATGGCAGTCGCTGGCGAGGGAAATTCGGAAACGGGAAAAAAAAATTAGGGATTTTGGGAGAAGGAGGAATCGAACTCGGGACCTACGAAAATCTGAAATGAGAAGTTTCCAAGTGACCTAGGAACGCTTTTAATGTTGCTTCTTTGTTGATAACAATATCAATACTTACGTAAGATGATCTTTAATTAAAACGCGTTTAAATTGTTGCTATTTGCTATACATTATGGAACAATACTATTATTACTTTCTGTCTTACCTCCTTTTCCTATAACATTTTTTGTTGTATGAATTGATGATAGATATATATGTATCATGTATGTATTAACTGTCGCTTGAACTATAAACTTTAGTATACTTATATACAAGATTATTACTCGCTAAGAACTTTTGAGCATATATGTGTTTTATTAGCTTGGGGAATATAAACTTTTACGGTACCTGTGAAAAAGACAAAATTAGTCAATTACCATTCTGAAACTTGCATCGTTTGATCAAACATCTTCTAGACCTAAATGTTTGTGTGTTTAATTTATATAATTTCATTTGGTCTTCATTATTGGTGGAGAACATAGACTATAGAGTCACCAGTTTGCACATTGTATAAGGTAATTGAAATTTGGAAAACCAAATGTTTGTGTGTTTAATTCATATAATTTCGTTTCTTATACCAGATTTGGTCTTCATTATTGGTGGAGAATATCGACTATAGAGTCACCACTCTGCACATTGTATAGTGTAATTGACATTTAGTTACACATTCCAACTTCTGAGATACTAGAAAAACCACTATTATCAATTTGCTGCAAATGTTTTCTTTGTTCTTCAATCTTCTGGAGAAAGTGAACCTTTAAGCTACTCTCATTTGCCTGTTGAAAACGAAAATTTCACCACTTTCGCCTTTGAATCTTCCAAATTCTAATTGAAAAATAATTTAGTAATTAATCAAAGGAGTAGATGATTTACTGCAAATACAGGAACAAGGAAAAGGCTCTTCACCAACTCTTCAAAATATAAAAATTCTTGTTTGGACATATTGAGCAATTCTGTCATCTCATATAGGATTATTTCAACCTGCTGATATGTGACCCAAACATACTTAAATTAATTCCTTATTCATACTAAAAAACAAGAAACTAGAAAATATACCAATAAATAAAATGGAATTACTCGTGGGAGAAACTTGATGACAATGTCCTCGATCTCATCCATGACTTCTATAGCTCTGACCATTTCTTCATGTATGGACACCACATCTACCTGCACCCTCCACACTATTATTTTCCATTTCTTAGCAGAACATAAACAAGTTTATTGAGAAAGAAAAAGTAAACAAAACTATCTTACCGTTGCCCCATGTAGGAGAGGTAAACGGGCAGACAATGCCTGCAATTTTCGAGTTAGCTTGCTCAACGCTTCACAGTTTTTCGCATCCAATTTGGACCACTCATTGAGCAAAGGCATTTGAAGGCTCAGAACATGATGTAGTTTAATTTCTTGACGTAGCCTTTGAACTTCAATTAAATTTTCCACTACGTACTTCCTCATTTTGTATATCCTAAGCCAAACCCAAAACCATTGATCCTGAAATAAACCACACAAACATATATTGATTCGATTATTATATATATTTACATTTTGATACATTTTTACAAATGAAAAAGTAACAGTTTTGTACCTCAACGTTGACCTTAAGGTTAGCCATAGTGGCTTCTGCTCTTGCGTTAATAAACCTAAGTTGAATTAATCTGTTGTGAAAAATCCTAAACCGGTGATACTCTTCCTCTTGTACCGGAGATACTTTCTTCTGTGCCTTAAAGTACTTCAGAACTCCCGCGCCACGGCTCCACCGCCACCGTTTCTCATCTTTGCCTTGCTTACCGGCGACTCAGGCGGCGTGTGGCACATTGAAGTCGACGGAGCTGAGCTGGATGAAGAAGTTTTCATCGTTGAACCTCTCCCCGGGGACAATGACCACGCTGATGGTGAGCTAGCTCCCGATTTTGCACCTTTAAGTGTTATAATTACGAGGACTGCCACGCTCACGTTGCTCCAAGTACCGAGAAAACACCTCTCTTCTTCTACCGTTGTTCACCTCGTGAGATCTTGACGCGCTGTTTCTTGCTGGGATCATCTCGCTGGATCCGGTGGGTCTTGAAGATCTTGTTTGTGGATTGTGATCTGGTTATAGTCACATGTTTGCTTGAATTGGAAGGAGAAGAGGAAGAAGATGATGAACAAGAAGACGAGTAGGAGGTTATAATCCGGCTCCGGTCAATATGCGGCGAAGGAGGCCGAACTCTGCGACCAGTGGTGGTGGTGGTTGTCATTCTCTTTGATATTTGTTTTTTGATAAAGTTCTTTGATATCTTACAGTTGATTAATCATGCAAGACTTATATTTAAGCCGGACAATGTACATCGGACTGTATAAGCTTATGATATATGACAATATATTGTTATAGGATTTTATATAAATCAGATATGCTTAATAACGTTTGGGGGTTCGTAGGAGTTGAGAGCACGTAGAGGCAGGTATGAACACTTCTGCGTGTAAGCCTATCTATATAATTTAATATCTGATAGAATGTATTTGGTAGTGTTACAAAGAAAATATAATATACGTATAATGTCAAAGCATACGAAGGTCAGCTTAGCTAAAGACACGTCTTCTGATTATCTTTGTAGCGCTATATGTTTTTTTTTTTTGAACTTTTGTAGCGCTATATGTTTCGCAGTTAAATAACACGGAGTGACGTTGAAATTTTTGATTATTGTACTTTTCGGATAAATCACATAATATTTTTTTTTATTAAACAACATAGTGGCTGAATGATTCAAAACATAAATGTCCCATTTAAAACGTCCAATGTGGATAATTACATAGAAAATATAATAAGAAAAACATCAAGTTTTCTATAACATTTGAAAATCTGAATAATCTTATACGTAATTTATTTAATAAATTAGTCTTTTACGGATAGAAAAATGCTACAAAAACGTACAAATTAGATAAAATAAAAAAATCAATGTTGGAGAAATATACCACTATTTGTCATTTCCACAAATTAATCTTTGTTTTATGTTTGACCAGTTAAGTCTATAAATATAATAAACACGGGCCAAATATGATGGGCCGTTAATGGACATGATAACAGTTACTTGTTGCCCTAAGCTTGGGAGCCACGCAGCTCTAGAACTATCCGGAAACATGTTCTATCCTCTACTCTCTAGAACATTGTCTAGCACCCGAACATATCCAGTTTCACCGCTTTCCTCTTATATATAATCTCACCTGTCTCCATTTTCGCCGCACACTAACTCAGACAAAGACTGCACTCTCTGATAAACTTTCTAAGACAAGCTCACTGTTTCTTCTACGCATGGCGTCATCCCTCGCTCTCAGGAGACTTCTCTCATCCACCGTCGCTCCTGGTTCCCGTAGCTTTCTTCGTCCCCAAGCTGCCTCTCGCCTCCTCAACACCAACGCGGTCAGGAGCTATGACGGAGGTGAAAATGAACGCGGTGTTGATATAGACCGACGCTCTGATCGCTCTGTTTCTCGCCGTGGTGATGATTTCTTCACTGGTAACTCAGAACGCCATTCCTCAGCTCTCTCAAGTTTTATCAAGATCTGTATCTGATCTTTCTTGTTTTTCTTGTAGACGTGTTCGATCCCTTTTCTCCGACAAGGAGTATCAGCCAGGTGCTAAACCTTATGGACCAGTTCATGGAGAATCCTCTGCTATCAGCTACGCGAGGCATGGGAGCTTCTGGAGCGCGTCGTGGTTGGGATATCAAAGAGAAAGACGATGCCCTCTACTTGAGGATCGACATGCCTGGGCTGAGCAGAGAGGATGTGAAGCTGGCTTTGGAGAACGACACTCTGGTTATAAGAGGAGAAGGGAAAGATGTGGACGATGGTGGCGAGGAAGGTGGAGAGACTGGTAATAGGAGATTCACAAGTCGGATTGGGTTGCCTGAGAAGGTGTACAAGACCGATGAGATTAAAGCGGAGATGAAGAACGGTGTTTTGAAAGTTGTGGTTCCGAAGATGAAGGAAGAGGAGAGAAACGATGTTCGTCAGATCGAAATCAACTGAAACGTCTGTCACTTTTAGTTATGTTGTTGTTTGTGAGGATATGTGTTGAATAAGAAGTGTGTTGTACTTGTCGAGTCATGTACTCTAAAAGCTGAGGAAAGCTCTTATGTGTTTATTCAAGCTGTGTGGGTTTATTTCTCAAGTCAAAACCGCGGTTGCCAGAATGGTGATCAATTAAAATTAGTTACATACTTAAAAAGTAGTCTATAGTGAACTAAAACGGAGGAGTATTGTTTAGTGATAAATTTGCGTTAAGGGAATTTGAAGTGTGTTAAAGCTTTAACACAACATAGAACTTTTTACCAAAAAAAAAACACAACATAGAACTGGAGGGAGATTCAAGAGAGATTTCTGGATACAGAATCTTATACACATCATGCGAATATGCCAAGGCTTACAGTTGTGACACATGTTCACTTCAAACGAATAGCATCTAAAACATCATAAGAAATGCTCAGAAAAAAAACATCATAAGAAATAAACATAATCCATAAATTCTGTTGTCTGAACAACACTTACTATCATTAGACAAAAAGTATGTGTAGTGGCGCTCTCAGACTAGCTACTACACAAAACAAGAATCATTGAATGTACACCGATATGATGTTTCCTCATCTCAATTGTCTTAGTAGTCATCAGATGGACCTTGCTCCATCATGTGCACAGGAAGTTTAAGTATTTCTTTAGGGTATCTTCAATTGGTTAACATGTTTGTGTGTGTGTTTTACTCTAATATTTTTTCTCTTTTCCCCTCTAACAAGAATATTTTAAATGTATTTTGTTATTAACATTTGTAATTTATTTCGACAACTTTTTATTTTAGTTTAGAAACTTACAAATTGTACCAAAAATAACTTTATTTTAGCTAGATTTTATTACATATATGAAATTAGCTAGCTTCTAAAATAATATAAAATTATTTATATAAATTTATAGTTGTATTATGAATATATTAATAATTCTATTAAAGCATAAAACACAAATATAGAATCTTTTTAGATACAAAACTATATAAAAGTTGAAAGGTTAGTTTATAAATAAAATTTAGCATTTAGTGTCTTCTTAATTTTGAAAAATATTATTTATCTTTGTTTTTCTCTCAAAATGATGCATTGTTGGAGACTGTTTTTCCTTTCTTTTCCTATCTTTATATTTCTCCTCCAAATGTTGGGTGCTGCTCCAAATGTATTATTGCTAAGGTTAAATTACACAATATATTTGCAAGGAAAATAAGATGACAAAAAGGTAAAAGTTGGTATTTCATGAGGCATATCATATGTTGGCGGATAAAGATCTGAGCGGATAACAAATAACTCGTAGCGTTAAGATAATCACATGCATTAGACCAAAAAAAAAAAAGATAATCACATGCATCATTCATTAGCTGTAATCCGGTTCATGTAGTTTTTCTTTTGTCGAAAATATTACCATAACAAAAGAGGATAATCTTAGAACAGCGTTAATGCAGGGTTTTAAAGACTTTTAAGAGCTATGGAGTCCACCAAAAAGTTAAAACCCACTCCTTCTTCCTCTTCTGCAAGAAGCGAGTGTGGTAAAATTTCTGTACTGTTCGCGGACTCCACAGAAACGTGGTGGTCTGCGATTGGTCTATTTTTAATTTTTTTTTTTTTTTAAAATCGAACAAAACAAAAAAAATATATAAAATAAAAAATAAGAACCCAGTTTTCTCTTGCTTGGGTTAATCCTGCTCTTAGGCGGAGCCGTTTGCTAGTCAATGGTTGGTTACATGGGCCTTACTGAAGCCCACAAGGTCCAACAAACATAGATTCTGTACTTTCACTGTTTGTTCCGTAGGTTATGCGTAAAATGGAAGTATAATTTTCAATCGAAGAAGGAATAGTACCTTTACAACAACATAGAACAAACCTAAAAAGCAACCTAGTCGACGGCGACAGGAGAAGAGAACTCAGATCCTTGTCATGGCACCAAAGGACAAGATCGAGAACCCTCCTGCTGCTGCCTCTTCCAGCGAAGAAGAAGAAGAAGAAGAAGAGTCTGGCTCATCCGTAGAAGCCTCCGGATCTTCTTCCGATGACGAAGCTGGCCATGTCCAGTCCAAGCTCACTCAGAAACCTCCAAAGAAGAAACCCGATTCCGATTCCGAAGAAGACGAATCCGATTCCGATTCCGCGCCCCCGACCAAGACCAAGCCTCTCAACGCTGTCGTGACCTCCGGATCTGTCCCCGAGAGCTCTACAGCGAAACGTTCTCTAAAGCAAGCAGACGAGGAGCCTAAGAACAAGAAGGTGAAGACATCTGCAACAGAGCAAGAGGTGGTTAAGAAGATCTCTGGAGAAGACGCGAAGAAGATGTTCCAGAGGCTGTTCTCCGAGACCGACGAGATCGCGATGCTTCAAGGCTTTCTTGATTTCACTTCCACTAGAGGTGACCCTTACGAGAACATGGACGCGTTTTGTGATTACGTCAAGACGTTGATTGATTTCAATGCTTCCAAAGCTCAGATTGTTACGAAGCTTCAACGGTGTAAGAAGAAGTTTGTGAATATAGTGAAGAACGCGCTTAAGAAAGGAAGGACTGAAGATAAGGTCACGTGTTCTAAGGATCTTGACCAGAAGGCTTTCGAGTTGTCGAGGAAGATTTGGGGAGCTAATGGTGTTCTTCCTGCTAAACCGAGGAAGAAGTTTAATGATGTTGTAAAGTCACCTCCTTCGCCTTCGCATACGCCTAAGAAAGAAGTGGAGAAACGAAAGGGGAGTGTTGTGGTGGATGCTCAGCTCTCTTCTAGTAGAGAGGTGGCGTTGTTCTTCAAGGCGGCGAATGTGAGTGTTTTTGGTTTGGATGAGTCTACGGTGAGTGCGGTTTGGGATATGGTTGAGGATGGAGCGAAGAAGAGGGAGGTGGAGGAGAAGCTGAAGAAGCTTAAGGATATGCAGGTGGAGCTTTGTTTGCAGAGAACTGCACTCTTGGACACTACTGCAAAGATGATATTCAAAGACAATGCCTCGTCTTCCACATGATGTACTGATGGTTTGTTTCTTTTTTAACTCTTTTTAGTATATGCATAGCTTGTGGAACTAATGCTATCGTTAAATCTTAGTCAATATTTTTATTTTATGCCCTTATGTTGTTTGGATGCTTGGTTTGGGTATAAATTCCCTTATGTGGAATGAATATTTATTCCCCTTGTTATATGATTTTGTGCTACTCTGGTTTAACTCTAATCACATTGTGTTATTAGGATGCCATGCCACTATGTTAACTTTCTCTTCTGGTAGTTTGGTATATAAAGTTACGTAAATGGATAGAAAGTCTCTGCTTTGCTTGTTTTGGAAATCAGCTTTTTTGACTGCTACTATGGAAGAAAAACATCCTTGGATTTCGTTTCCATTTCCTTTTGTGGAAGACTTAAAGACTTTCTATCCATTTACGTAGCTATATTTACGTTACAGCAGGAAGTCAACATGCTTAGCACCCTTTGCAAAAAGGGAACAAATCCTTTTAGGTTACACTGTTACAGTTATGAAACGATTTGTCAATGTGTAGTAACTTGTAAGCTTATGTGGGTAAGCTTATTCTATTTGCTGCAATCTTAAGACATTCGCCGGCAATTTTTCCTCATATGCTATCCTTCTCTCAGTCAAGCTATTGCTTTCCGAGGACGGCACAGTTTGTAAATTGATACTTGCGACGAGATAACATACCTTTGCACCTTATCCCTCACAAGGGCTGAAGAAGTTTCTGATACCTTCCTCAACTTTGGTGGAAACTTTCAGACACCCAATGTGTAGGATTTAGATTTGAAACAATTACACTCAAGGTCACTTTTCATCTTTTTATATCATAATAGGATACTTATTGCTACACACACACTTTCTTCCAACAACCTATTAAATCTTAACTAAAATACACTAACCGTAACTCTACACTTTATTGACCTAACTAGAAAATAGGCGGGAATTAACCTCAACCACACATCTACCCTCCTATCCAACAGACAAGATTAATTCTAGTACACTTTGACAAGATTTATATCTGCCTTATTTTATGACCATTAGATCTACTATTGTAGCTTTAATATGAATGGTCCAGATTAATCTTATCTTTTTTAACACATCATCATCTTCATCAGCTGTCTTTTTTTGTCCTGATAAATCCAAAAAACCCAATCTTCAGCCATTAGCTCTCTAGATTAATCGCCGGTGAATGGAGTTCCAGTGACTCCCGTTGAATTTCGCGACGGACAGGGAAATAATGTTACGAATTGTTCTCGTTTTCCCGACATGCCCTTGCTTGAATTACAAAACAATGTCGTCTACGAGTTCTTCACCGTCACAGTCATGGCTGCGGCACCTCCGGTGGTTTTGAGTTATTGGCCTCTTAATACCAGAGAGCTTGCAACTAGACTTACCACACCACTGAAACTTACCACACCCCCGGTTAAATTGTAAAGAATATATGGTGTCTCCACCACCATTTTATGACGTCACCGCTGCCATTTTATGGCGTCTCCACCAACTTTCTCCAGTGTTTATTCCATCGTTCTATTTTTGCATTATCAAGTCAAGGAATGTAAATGATGATTATCGTGTACATGTAGATATTGTGTACACGTGGATATTGAATTTTGTGTACATGTAGATACAAAATTCTAGTGTACATATATAGATTATAGTTTTCTGTTTTTATTTTATGTATTGTAAGATGAATTGCTTCATAGATTTCAAGTTTTTTTTACTTATGGTTGTACACAACACATATATATGTAGAGGAGACTGAGATAGAGTTTAAGTCACGGAATGCACCAACGATAAATTTCGTGTACATGTAGATATTGAAATCCGGTGTACATGTAGACATTTGTACATATTTCAAAGTGCATACACAGTTGTACATGTATAAATTTTTTTTCAATTTCCACTGATTTTTAAATTGTGCATTCCTACCTTTGTTAACGTAATTGTGTATAAAATGTTTATATGTACAATCTAAAAGATATAAGTTACATGGGATTGAGATTATCTCCTCCTGCAACTCATAAAATAATGAGTATCATTATAATGGTGTACATGTGGATATCGTTATAATGGTATACATGTTTAATGTTTATGTATATGTGAATATCGTTACAATGGTGTACATGTGGATATCTTTTTTTTTTGAATTGAATGTTAAATTGAACTCAAAAAAAAAGACATTACATCAAGTGTTTTTCAAACATAAATTGCAACATTTTCGAACAATCTATTTATATCTTCGAACTTGACTAATATCCCTCTTTTTCCTATCTTCTAGTACCAAACCAAAAAGACATCCCTTCTCTATAGTTATATGTTGTCCATAAGTGTATTATACAACAGTTATACATGTGGATATCGTTATAACCGTAAGCCATGTACACATAGATACTATTGCCCGCATATGCTTCATCTCACAATGAGTTTTGATTATCTCATATGAGACAAGGTTTTCACACAAACATAATGTCGCTCGCTGAAAATTATGGTACATATAAACACTCAAACATGCCTACACACCACGTTTTCTAACAAGTATACACATGCACATACAAGCTCTAGTATAATGTTTACATATCCACACAAAAACATGCCTACATACCAAGTTTTTTACATGTGTACACCGAACACTACTGAATATGTACACCATCACCCAAACACTATAACTTGAACACTGAAAACAATAATACAATGACCACCTTCAATTACACCAACACCAACAGTAACTAACCTCTGTTGCAGGTGCTTGGTACTCATTGTTATAATCTTCCTCAAATGGACCACACGGCAGTCCAGTTACAGCGCCAAATTCCACCAAAGATAACCTAAACGGATGGCCTCCAAAGACTGGCCGCATCTTGAACTTCTTCTTTGTTATTATCTGTCTAACCAACATTGCATATTCATCTTATGTGTCCCCTCTAACACATCTCCAACGAAAATCATGTAATCCACCTTCGAGTAAACATTCAGCCTCAGACTCAGGAAATGATCCTCTGCAAAGAGCCTCGGGCGGCGATCCCTTGTCTAGCACTTTTGTCGGCTTCGTCTCTGCCAAAAAACAACATAGAAAATTAGGGTTAGTGTCAGATTCTAATACACACAAAAATTAAATCCTCATGTACACCCAATCCCCTGTGTGTACACTACAACCTAGTCATTGTGTACACTCAACCACCTTTGTACATACGTACCCTCACACAATATTGTACAACTATACATTCATATTAACATGTACAACATCGCAAGTGGCGTACATACATACCTCTCATCTACCGCTCTCTCCTCTTGTTGCTGAATCTATGTTAATCAAACCAAAAAAAAACACCACAAACATCTTAAAAATCTCGGAAATCTAACCAAGAAATAGTCAATCCCAGAATCGGAAAACTTAATCGGAACCCTAACCACACAACCGGAAAGTAGTAAAGCGAGAAAATTGTCTAACCTTTTCCTTTCCCCTTGGATTTTTGTTTCTTCTCGACGACATCGTCTTCTCCGTCAGTTTTAATTTTCTTCGTCGCCGATTTTGTTCGTCGTCTTCTCCAGTGAAACTAGATCTACTTTTACTCACGATGAAAAAAAAAATAAAGTTTTAATTTTTTGTTGGGCACAAAATAAAAAAAAAACTAATTTTAACTCTTCTACGTGTCCACCTCATAAACTCCTGCATTTTTAAATTTCAAATCTCATAACTAGTCTAACTAGAATTTATTTGTCCAATTACCTAATTACCCATACTTGGTTTACCTTTACAAAGGCCAAATTGGTTTTCAATCACACTAAACTACCTCAGTAGCACATTGTGATCTACAATGTAATTAAAAGATGGAAACCGACCTGCACTGAAAATAACTCTTTAGATTTCAATGTGTAGAAACTTTTGGTGGAAACTTTCAGACACCCAACTAAGGTCGAATTTTACAAATTACAAGAAACGTATTTAGATTTCAATGTGTAGAACGATAACTCATATTTAACAGACAGCCAATCTCTAAAGTGAACACATCAATTAGAATATTGATTTACATAATTGTTCAAGTCTCTAACAAATCCATGCCAATAGTAGTGGAGACTCTGGTTTGCAAATTGCAACTGGTGAATGCAAATAAGTAAATGGCTGAAATATACAGGTAATACCCTAATACAAATTCAAACAATCAGATATGTAATGATGCTATCAGAGGAACTGAAAATGTATAGCCTCATACCTAGCTCAAAATTGCTCTCAGAATCTTAGACAACTTACACAAGATTGTCACCAAAAATGAATATTGTTGTTACAGTTCATTCTTGCAAATAGTCATTTAGTATAATTAAATGATTTATTAACTAAGAGAAAGAAGCATTATAATATATGCTTAATTTGTAGACAGGCAACTTCTGTCATCTTCCTATGATTTAGAGAAAAATGAATATGGACACTAAAATGAAGCATTATTCCAAAGAATGTTACTACTATTAGTTTATAGTTTCTGTAGATAAACTAAACTATTAGTGAGTTGAATATTTCGGTGAACTATTTGATGTTCTTACGTGCGTGCACAAACCACAGACCTGAATGCCGACTTCCTAATTCATATAAACTATTATTAGATAATTCTACATTTGTGTTTATATCAGTGTATGATCTCGTCTTCTGTATGTACTATAGTTTACTTAGCGTACATACTGTGAAATTTAATCTAGAAAATTAGAGGCCAGTGAAGCAAAAGGCTTAGTCAAAAATGAAAAAAACAATATACAACAAAGGGGCAAAACAATGTATTCATGATGAGCTAGTTTCACCTTCTTTAAGTAGTGCTTCTCCTCCTCACAGCCTCTCCAACCATTGAAGTGGTAGAGAACGGGAGTGAGAGAGAATCCCTCCACATTCTCTAATAGTTTTCTGTATGTTGCTCTGCTTGATTTTATAGATACTGAGGTTTCTTGGTATACAAGTGATAGATTTGTTCACAAAGAGACCATAAACTCATGTTTTGTTCTGCTTTCAGGTTTTGTCGATTTGAGGAGTTACTAAAGAGATGGCGTCATGGACATCATCCCAATTCCTGTATGAAGAAACCAAACCATGCGGTATTCAGTTCCTGGAACGTTTCAAGCGTTCAGGAAGACTCTCCTTCAAGCAATACCAAGCCCTTGTCTTTACCCTAACCTTCGTCGCTTACATCGCCTTCCACGCTGCTAGAAAGCCTAACAGCATTGTCAAAGGCACCCTTTCCGCGTCAACAGTCAGAGGCGGCTGGTCTCCCTTTGATGGACCAGACGGAACAGCCTTGCTAGGACAAATCGACTTGGCTTTCCTCTCTGTCTACGCGGTTGGGATGTTTGTAGCCGGTCACTTGGGAGACCGTCTGGATCTCAGGACGTTTCTGACCATCGGTATGATAGGCACCGGCCTCTTCACAGCTCTCTTTGGAGTCGCCTTCTGGGCCAACTTCCACAGCTTCTACTACTTCTTGGCGGTTCAGGTTCTGGCTGGGTGGTTTCAGTCAATAGGTTGGCCTTGTGTTGTGGCCGTGCTTGGTAACTGGTTTGACAAGAAGAGAAGAGGAATGA
Source organism: Brassica napus (assembly GCF_020379485.1). NCBI lineage: Eukaryota > Viridiplantae > Streptophyta > Magnoliopsida > Brassicales > Brassicaceae > Brassica > Brassica napus. The sequence goes on from NC_063434.1 coordinate 8,445,591, forward strand.
TTATGGGTGTTTGGAGTGCTCATACTTCACTTGGTAACATCACAGGCTCTCTACTCGCATCAGGTCTGCTTAGGTTTGGGTGGGGCTGGTCGTTTCTTGGACCAGCTTTGCTCATAACTTTCCTCGGTCTCGTTGTATACTTTTTCTTGCCGGTGAACCCTCCAACCGTTGGAGCTGAGAGAGATGGGACTGAAGTTGACTCCACCATGAGGCTTGGTGACACCATTACAGAGAGCTTCTTGGGGTCTAGAATGAGTACTGGCTTCGATAGAAAAGCAATAGGGTTCATGGCTGCTTGGAAGATCCCTGGTGTTGCTCCTTTCGCCTTCTGCCTCTTCTTCACCAAGTTGGTCTCTTACACTTTCCTCTACTGGCTTCCTTTCTACGTCAGCCACAACAGTACGTTCTTCTTCATCATCTCTCAACACATTTTTTAGGCCTACAGGTTCGGGTAGTCGGGTGACATAGTTCTGTTAGACAATTTTGCCGGATTAAACCGTTAAAAAGTTTGGTTTGGTTTTAGGTAGTTTGGTTTTTAAATTTTTTACCAAAACTAACTGAAGTTTTTGGTTTCAATTATATTTTGGTTAAAAATTTGGGTAAAGTAGATTAAATTCGGGTAATTCCGGTTAATTCATTTCAAAGTTTTGGTTAAGTCGGTTAGTTAACAATTTTTGTTTTGAGAAAAAAGAACTAACCAATTACTAGTCGAACCGAACTAACCAAAATTTTGGCTTGGTTGGTTTGGCGGGTTCGGTTAAAAATCTCAGCTCTACATTTTTTTTTTATTGTGTGCCAATTGCCAAACCTAGTAATAATCTCCTTAGACTATGAGCAAGAGCCGATTGCTAAATCTCTCAACACATTTTGTGCCTTGTTATATGTATGGTCTTGTTTACTTGGTGCAGTGATTGGAGGAGAGTACCTGTCCGAAGAGACATCAGGAAACTTGTCAACACTCTTCGACGTTGGAGGCGTGGTGGGAGGAGTCTTAGCCGGATACATCTCTGACCAGCTCGACGGCAGAGCCATCACAGCAGCAGGATTCATCTACCTAGCCATCCCAGCCCTCTTCCTATACAGAATCTACGGACACATCTCATTGACAATCAATATCATCCTCATGTTCACGTCAGGAGTCTTTGTCAACGGACCTTTTGCTCTCATCACAACAGCTGTCTCAGCTGATCTCGGTACGCACAAGTCTCTCAAAGGCAATGCTAGAGCCTTGGCTACGGTTACAGCTATTATAGACGGTACAGGATCAGTTGGTGCTGCGATTGGACCGGTTTTAACCGGTTATATCTCAGCGATTAGCTGGGATGCAGTGTTTTACATGCTGATGACTGCTGCTTTTATATCTGGCTTGTTGCTTACTAAGCTTATTGTAACGGAAGTGAAAGCTATGTTGTATGGATCAACCGATGAAGGTGAAGCGGCTACTTCATCGTCGCCAGCAACCAGAGCTCCCATTGATGTTCTCCTCTAAGTTTTTATTCTTTCTTGATTTTTCCTCTGTTTATTTGATAATTTCATTACAAGTGAGAGACTTTATGTTGTTTTTTTTGGTTTCTTATTTTCTTTGATCAATGTCTAAAGTTTTAACCTTTGAATGAGAATAAAAGTTACGTTCGCTAATTTAAGAATCAATAACTTTAAAACCAAATAATAAAAGAAGGATCTTTACATGCAAGTAAACCGATGATCAAATCAGCTGAAAAATTGAAGCAATAAGGCGTGTGGAATATGTCAAACGTCGTCACTACTTTCGGGTTTGCGATATCTGTTTTCAAGTTCCTTGGCGATTGAGACGGCGCAGTGGGCAAGCTTGTTGATGTTAGGAACCTTGTAGTTCTGAGCGATGTAGATCCCGCACGCTGTTCCCGTTAGAAAAGAGAAGCTTCTCCTTACTATCCCCATATCTCCTTCTTCTCTTGGATAACTACGCGAGAGAGAGGGAAGGGTTTCTCGGTCTCCGGCGTGAACTTAGATCGGAAGATAAACTGAATTGGTGAGATTGATTGAAGATTTAATAAAAAAGCAAAGAACTGGAGAATTCTGGAAAGTCGAAGAACCGACTAAAAGATCAACTAATGGGCCTGATGGGTACTTGGCCCAAACTTTGTTTAAACTTACATTGGCTCGCGCTGGTTATAAACCTTGACGCCAACACAAATAAAAAGTGTAAATGTGTGTAATAAAAACATTAATGACTTATGTTTTCGTTATTCGGGTCATAATTATGTGTTTAAACATAGATACAAACTTACAATAACGTTGAGAAAACAATACAAGTAGAGCTTTTGGTGTTTCACCCAAACCATATATATAAGAAGATTAATTTTGTTCTACGTTCTATTAACCTTTCACTAAAAAACATTGTTGACCGTATAGCTTTTCTTTTTTTTTTTAATAAAACTTTTCTTTCTCAAAGAAGAATAAGACGAGAGAGTAGCAAGCTTCGGTCTCTCTCCTCTCTGTTCTCTCTCTATCCATCTTTCACAGAGATGAGATGAGACGAAGCTTTCACCGGATCTAGTCCGGTCTATGACTCCCGATGGTTCGGGCTTTTGACTCTGGGAAGCGGTGGTTCACTCAACACCGTCTTCGCCGGCTTTTCTTCTTGCTTCTCATCGTCTTTTGACGGTGTCGTGGGCAAGTTTGGTCCCAGTTCTTTTCTGGTACCTCGTTTTGTTCTCCTGCTTGACCTCCGCTTCTTTTCGCTTTCTCTGGATTAGACTGACTCTCGATCTGACACTCGGATTGTTCTCTCCTCCCCTCAGATAGGCAGTTGCATCTTCGCGCTTCTACTGATCTTAAAAGATGTCTGGGTTTCATGTCAAGGTGAATCTGATTCTCTAGATCGATTGAGGCTATTGATCCTATCTTTATTGAAGCGTTGGTCTGTTCTTCCGTCGGCTTTGTCCTTTTCATTACGGTTGCTCTTCGTTGAGCTTTCTCCTCTCATCGGATTGACATGTTTGTTTTCCGGTGTCGGAGCTCCGATGAAGACCTCGTCGTCGGCGTTGAAACGGTTGATTGATTGACAGGGGGACTCATCAGGCACGTGTTCATCTTCCACCTTGTGCCCTACACGTGTGTTGAGTTGCTCTCGTGTCGTCTTCCCCGATAAGGCTGTTGTTGCCTTCAAACCTTTGGACCTTTCGTTGTGGGCCTCTCTTTTCTTTTTGTGTCTGGGCCAACTGTTCACTTTTAGTTGTGCCTCATTTTCTATGTTAGTATTGTCTATCTTTTGGGCCTTATGTGTAAATTATGATCTTGTTTAATAAAATATCAGTTGTCAAAAAAAAAAGAATAAGACGAGAGATTGATCTTTGCTCTTTCTACTTTTTTTCCTACGCTAGAGAGGCCTGTCCTAAACAGAATTTCCAACCGACAACTTCTCGCAGACATCAGGTGTTCCACGCGATACGATCGGTTTGTACAACTCTTATCTCTTTGCTTGCTATCTGCATGGAATCTTCCTCAGTTCTACGATTCTTCCAGTTTCTTCGATTTATGATATATTTGATTGATGTTTCTTAATGAGTTTCAACCTGTGAAATATGAAATCATGTCTTTTTTTTTTTTACTCTCAGTTTTGGCTTCCTTAAGGGATATACTCAATTTGTTTAAAAAAAAATCCAATTTTATTTGATTTATGTTGCTGTGGAGCTCAATTGTCTGCAAAAGTTTCTGTCTTTCTGATGCAAATAATCAACTGTATATTTTCTTTGAACTCTACCAAGTTGATTCTGTGATTTATTGTTTGGCCACTCGGCTTATGTTACTGATGAGAGATCATGTTGCTTCTGCAGATGGAGGAATCATGCTAATATGATTAAACTGAGATTACGGGGATTAATTTGAAGTGGGGAAGCTGTTGTTTGTTCATAATGGGGATAAACTACTTGTCCGTCTCCGTGGCATCAACAGCTCTGAGCTTTGTTGGGCTTCAAGTCTTGACGGAGTTGTCTCTTGATAAACTTCTGGGAAATGGGATGATAGCCAAGAAAAGCATTTCTTTAGCAGACTCTGAGCATTCCCTTGACCTGCTTCTCGCTTCTTACTTTACCATCGCCCTCCTCGCAATTTTTGTGCTCAACTGCTGCTACTTTCTCTCAAGGTAAGCAATGTTTTTTTCTATTTGAATGTCTTGTATCATGAAATAAATGCTCTTGGCTATCATCCTATTCGCTATAACTGCAGAGTCTTACTGATTGTTTTTAATTGTTTCTGGATATGTCTTTTTTTTTTTGACCTGTGGTAATAATGCCTTTTAAGCGTCTTTTTGCAGACTCTATTTTTTGGAGATTTATTTAGCGTTGAAGCTAAAACGTTGGTGGTGCGACTTGCCAATTACATCATTTACAAGGTAGCAGCTGTTCTTACTTCGATTGAAAACCAAACTGCCACATACAGTAGTAACCTACATGTTGTGTGTCTGTATGAGATGAGATCTTGGTGTTTTTTCATTACTTGAATATCTGAACTGCTGCAGGAAAAAAAAATATATTAAATGTACTTATAGTGGCAGAGTAACGAAAATGAACATAGATTTGGAGGCCTAAGAGAGGTCTTTACTTAGACAGATGATTCCACTATATAGATATACTTGTCCATTTACATCTCTCTTTAGTGCTCCTGTAATTTTGAGTTACATTTTAATTCCTGGCCTGGGTGTCAACAGAATTAAATCCCCTTTTAATTAATTCTCCTAGGGTATATTTCTGCCGCTGGTGATTCCCCCAACAATATTTCAGGGTGTATTGTGGACAGTTTGGCTGACTGTTCTATGCACTTTAAAGGTATATATGTTGACAGTTTGCAGGAAATTTAGAATGATATTTTATTTTTTCTAGACACCACAGTCCTAATGTGAATCTTGTAATGTCATGTAGATGTTTCAAGCTTTGGCTAGAGACCGGCTTGAACGATTGAATGCATCTCCTTCTTCTACACCTCGGACCTACTTTCGTGCGTATTCTGTGCTCTTCTTGGTTCTCTCTGTTGATTTCTTGTGGTACTTCCTAAACCTTGTCAAATAGAGTTAACTGCTTCATTTTCTATCTCGTTAGGAATTTAAACTGGAAAACTCATATTTCAACTTTAGTTTCTCTCTGGGCTCCACATATACTTCATGGCCAACGCTCTTGAGTAGACATGAATGATATTTTGAGTAAAATGGTTTTTTTTTTTTTGTCATATCTTGCAGGATAAAGCTTTCCCTTATGACATACAAAACAATAGGTTCTTCTGTGTATCTGTTTTTACTTTTTGAGCCATGCAGTATAGCTTTTGAGACCTTGCAGGTACTTAAAGCAATAACACTTGTCTTCTTCGTCCTGCTTGGTCTTTTCCTTTTGAGGTCGTGGTCAATAAAAATACAGAGCTGATCGGATTATCGTTTGCAGGCGCTGTTAATTCATGGGTTTCAGCTACTTGATATGTGGATCAACCACTTAGCAGTGAAGAACTCGGACTGCCGAAAATCTAAGTTTCTCGATTCCATGACAGCAGGTCTTTTAATTTTCTGGTGTTGTGTCATGTCTTTTCTTTTAACCTGTGAATGAATTTCCATGGATATTCACTTTGGATAGGCTCACTGTTGGAATGGAAGGGCCTACTCAACCGAAACCTTGGTTTCTTCCTGGACATGGCTACTTTGGTAATGGCGCTATGTCATTTTCTGTACATCTGGTGGCTGCATGGTTTGGCCTTTCCTGTGGTGGATGCAGTTTTGTTACTCTACGTACGTGTAAGTTTGTTTAACTAACTTTTTATTGTCGCTCAGCTCTCCTGGTTACTTCATACAGGGCACAACATTCAGTTGTTGTATCTTTTACCTGGCAGGCATTGCTCAGTGTAATTCTGAAACGAATAAAAGGATACATTAAACTGAGAGTAGCTCTAGGATCTCTCCATGCAGCCCTGCCTGATGCAACTTATGAAGAGTTACGGGCGTATGATGATGAATGTGCTATATGCCGCGTATGTTTTCTCCTATAGAGTTATTTTCATACACCTTTTCAATAGTCTTAAACTCTTGGATACCTTTTGAACGTCAGGAACCTATGGCTAAGGCTAAAAAGCTTCACTGCAACCACCTTTTCCATCTTGGTTGCCTGAGATCATGGTGCGCTTATCTAGATACCGACAGCTTCAAGTATTATGACTGAAACTGCTGACTCTGATGATGCTTTGGTGCTGGCAGGTTGGATCAAGGTTTGAATGAGGTCTATTCTTGTCCTACATGTCGTAAGCCTCTTTTTGCTGGTAGAACTGAAACTGAGGTGAACCCTCGCACAGCGGAAGTCTCAAGTGATGAGCAGTTAGCTCGTCAGCTTGAAAGGCAGAACAATCCTGGACATCCACTAGCTACTGGATTGTTTCCCGCCGATATACCAAATCCCATTGAAAGTGATCCTTCAAGGTTCGGCTCACTCTTCTTTAATGATTTTCTTATTAACTAAATCAAAGTAACAGTTTACTTTATTTACTTAGTGATCACCCTTTTCTTTCACTAAATAGGGAATTAGGATTGGATCCAAGCTGGCTGCAGACGTGGTCAGGCCAGGGCGTTGATATGGCTGGTCCCTCTAGTGCTTCTAGGTCCGTTGGACTGGGGAGGGTTCAGATGATGATGAGGCATCTTGCATCTGTTGGAGAAAGTTATGCGCAAAATGCACTTGACGATGCTGCATGGAGTCTATGGCCCATGAGCCCTTCACAAGCATGATGTCATGCCACATATGCCTGATGAAATTATCTTCCCGGTAAATTTTAAGTTGCATATTGTTCAGTTCTAAGTTTCTCACGAGTTAATACTAGAACATGTTACGTTTCAATTTCTTGCAGGACTTGCAGAGAACAAACTCTGTTGCTGTGACAGTGAACAATCTTCTCCAGATGTGAATGATAGATTTTGTGTAAAAAATACTGAGCGCTTACTGCACTTCCATTTCAACCTTAGGTTTAGATTAATGATACTAGACATCTCCTTGTCCTTAAGTTTACTCACCACCTAGCATTCCAAGCTTCACCTGCTGTAAATAGAAGGCGTTGGGCATCACTCTTTTGCTATAGAGATCAAGAGGCTTTCTGTTCATTGCTCTCTTGCAGAAAAATAAAAGTTTGGATATTTACAGAAGGTGCTGGCTGATACACTGGTGGTCTGGAGATATCTTGTGGCAGTCTGACCTCGGCTTCAAGCTCGAGGGATAGTGACCAGTCTATGCTGCTACCTCTCCTGTATAAGAATGTGTAATTTACAGTTAAAAGGAAGTAAATGAAAGAATCTACTGTTATTGATCCAGTATAGCCTGTTATGTAGTATATCATCAAATATGTAAACTCAGTTTTCTTTTGTCTACAAATTAAAAAGTGTCCTCCTGTTCCCATGTTTTGAGGTTACTTGGTTTTTGGTTCCTGGAGTTTTTGTTAGATGTTCTAACACATGGAAACGCAGACTTATAGCTCTTTACATCTCTGACTTAATAGGACTTTTGAAAGATCAGTTTATGCTTATATACGGTTATAAGCTCTTTTACATCTCTGAGATTCTCGTTACTTGTTAATGCCTTCACGTTCTTCCATTTCATTTTGCATTTTGGATCTTGTCGCTAGCATGAAATGGACAGAGTATGTTTCTATGTGTTGTTCTGTGAACTCTGGTTACTTTAAGGATTAGTCCAAATCTAATTTTAAACAAACTATCATTAAACTATTCCCGAATACTTTTTCAGGGAAAGTAGTCTAAACAAATGTAATTAAATTAATAATGGTGATGATTGGTTCGACTGTGGCTTAAAAAATTTAACTGTAGATGTTTAGTTGTAGATAAATTGGTTGTAGTTGTAAAGTTGTTGCTGTAGACTTTTTCTGCAGAGACTTTTGTTGTAGTTAAATTTGTTGTAGCTGTAAGTTATAGGCTGTAGATATTTTAAAATAAAATATATGAAATATGTGTTGTATATATAAAATTATTATTTTATGAATTAAAATAATTTATATTAATATTTTTGTTTATAAATTATCAAAAAATTTTGTAATTTAAAAAGTGATATGCAAATAATATTTATATTATTTAAATATCTTAATAATTAAAAAAACACTCAAATTCAAAATTAAAATATTTATAAAAGTTTTTATTATGATTATATAATTTATTTGATATTATAGATATCTTTTTTTACATTTTACAGATTCTACAGCCTATAAAAATATGATGTAGCATTTTTGCCTAAAATGCATAATAAAAAGTTTTGCTTTATTTTTTTTGCTGTAGCTTTAAAAATAAAGCTAAAGCATGATTGGTAAAATTAAATAAAAACTTGATGTAGATTTTAATTTTTAAAAGTAAAGCTAAAGCATGATTGGTAAAATTTAGTGATTTAAAAATAAATAAAGCTAAAGTATGGAGATAAAGCCCAACCAATCACCCCCAATATATGCTGTGCCTTGGTTGGAGGAATTATGATTTTCTTTACCAACATCATCTGCTCAACATAAATTAAAGTAGACTAAAATAATACTACTTATTTAAAAAGCGGTCCGAGTACTGATGATACATAGTTAGCTTTATTTTCAAAAATCTAAATAAAAGCTCTTTGAATATATGATGTTATGTAAATATTATACGTATAGCTCTTTCTATGTTTACACAAATAGTTTTGTGTGTGACTAATAGTAGACTCCATTTGCTAAGAAAAATCTGATAAAAGTAATAACCTAATCGTTGCCGTGACGAAAGAGTTTTGAAAACCCTAATTAAATAAATACCTGGAAGTTATAACTACTAGACATTTACAATTTCGATTACATATGATCAATAAAGAAGTAGCATGTAGGTACTATTTAGCCAAACTAAAAAGATCGTGAACAGATATGTTTCTTTTAGAAGAAGCAACTTTCTTTTTTTTTTTTTTTTTTGAAAGAATGTTAAATTTATAAAGCAACTTTCTTCTTATCCATGCAGAGCGTAAATCTGCACTTTGTCAAAACAGAAATAATTTTATCTATTTTAATAAGACTCTAGTTAGCTCGATATATAAGTTTTTGAATTTCTCATAGCTAAAATATATTTGAAGGATTTTGCTTTTAAAAAAAGAGAGAGACATTATGGTTTATGGATCCAGGGCAGCATTGCATAACGACTCAATCAGAATCATCACAAACAATTTGAAGAATGTAATAGTCTGTTTTTTATATACGTAAGTTTAATCGTCCCGACCAACAAAGGGGGAGCAAATTGGTGCCATAATAATAGTAAAATAGCGGAAAAGGTGGTGATTTGTTCCCACATTCTTCTGCGCGTGTTTCCTCAATCTTTGTGTTTCAAACGGTCTTCCACTCTTGACTTTCAAATTGAATGTGTTTACTCAATATTCATGTTCCCTTTTCTGAACGTTTGGTGTATATCTGCTTACTCTGATATACTTTGATTTGTTCCCTTGATTAAGAAGCCTGAACTAAATCACCAACTAAACTTCCAGAATTGACTTTAATGCAAAATAGTCTCCCTCAATCAGCAATATTAACTTTCCATAAAACAGTAAAAATACAATATTACCCACTAGAATATGTGTTATTAGATCATTTCACACGGTGGATTAGCAAACAAAGAAATAAATCATGAAGTCTTTGACTAGTAAAAAAAAAAAGAAAAAGAATATATATATATATATATATTACCTGTCACTTTTGTCGCTATGACTTAAAAAAAAATCTAAATTTTTCTAACCATTCAAACAAATAAGGAAATATGGACAAAACAATAGATTAGACTTAGAAACTTTGAAAAAATTTAGGAAATTAAAAGTCTGATTGATACAATTAATAACTTTTAAAACTTTAATTCCTTTTGAAGCTTTAAAAGTCTAGTTCCCCAATCATAATCATAGCCTATGCTAATTCTCTAAATTTTTCACTATTTGGGTAATCAAATCCACATATCCATTGTTATTGGAAAAAAGCTTCATATGTGATAAAGATAATAAATGATTAAAAAATTATCTAGAATCTTTAGATTTTGAGTTACAATAATGTAGTTTTCAATGATCCCAAGTTTATACGTTACTATGAAGTTTTCCACACTACATCAACATTTTTTATTCTTAACTAATTAATTTGATGTTTTCAGTTTTAACTTTTAACACCTAACACAAACTTAATTATATAAATGTAAATTTAAATACACGGAAAAAGAATTAAAATTTAAAAATACATGTCAGTTTTTTTTTGTCTGAAATAACTATTTCTAGAATAATGCCGAAAATAATTGGAAAAAAAAAACAGGAACCCTCTTTGTATTTTTCCACACTCATGTAAGGAAATTCAAAAAAACCTACACTGACACACTTTCACACCTTTCTTCGCCTTGGCTACCGTTTCCTCTCTTTCGTATCCATATTAATGTCAAAACCGTAGAGCTTTCTGATTCCCAAAACTAAAAATACCCCAAACCAATGGCGACGGTCTCTCTCCACTTCTTCTCTCCTTCTTCTCCCGCTTTCGCTTCCCTCCTCTGCTTCCTTCTTCTCTCCGGCGTGTCTTTCGCGGCGGATCCTTTCGTCTCCTACGACTTCAAACTCTCTTACATCACAGCTTCCCCTCTCGGCGTCCCTCAGCAGGTTTGTCTTTCCTTCCCCCGTAAATCTCGGGTTCGGTGTCTTAATAACGTCCTCGCTGTCAATCGAGAGATCCTCGGTGTCTTTTGGGGTTTAGCGAGTGATGGGTTTTGTTAAAGGATGTCACTTTAGCTGATCTCAAACCCCATTACCATAGAATCTCAAAAGATTGTGACTTTAGGTGTTTTTTTCAGTTAAGGGTTCCTGTAGGATACATAAAGTTTGCAACTTTGGTTTGGTCCTAGCTTCGTCTTCATGGTTTAAAGTATAAACATGTTTTTGATTTGAGTTTCAGGTGATAGCGGTCAATGGGCAGTTTCCAGGACCTCTGCTTAATGCGACGACCAACTACAATGTTGTTGTTAGAGTCTTCAATAATTTGGATGAGTCTCTTCTCTTGACTTGGTGAAGTCCCAAGACCTTTCCTTTCCCTTCCTTATTGTTTTACCAACTACTAATATGCTTTTTTGGAATAGGTCTGGCATCCAAATGCGGCGTAACTCGTGGCAAGACGGTGTTCTCGGCACAAACTGCCCTATCCCTCCGAGATGGAACTTTACTTACCAGTTTCAAGTCAAGGACCAAATCGGAAGCTTCTTCTACTCTCCCTCCCTCAACTTTCAGAGAGCGTCTGGTGGTTTTGGTCCCATTGTGGTTAATAACAGGAACATTATTCCCATCCCTTTCCCACAGCCTGATGGAGAGATCATCTTCATGATTGGTGATTGGTACACTCAGGACCATAAAGTATGTAATCAAATCATCACTTTAGTCTGTATTTACTCGTTATTTAATCTATAAACCTTTGCTTTTTTCAGGCACTAAGGAAGATACTTGACTCTGGGAAAGAACTTGGGATGCCTGATGGAGTCCTCATCAATGGGAAGGGTCCTTACAAGTATAACAGTAGTGTACCTGATGGTATTGAGTACTTGACCGCTCATGTTGAACCAGGTACTTTCTACTTTGTGAGCTTTCACTTTCACTTTATGACTCTTCTCCTCAATGGTTTCGTGTTTTAACGGTGTGTTATATTTTGCAGGGAAGACATACAGGATCCGTGTTCACAACGTTGGGATCTCGACAAGCCTCAACTTCAGGATTCAGAACCACAACTTGCTTCTGGTGGAAACAGACGGTCACTACACCTCGCAGACGAACTTCACCGACTTCGATATTCACGTAGGACAGTCGTATTCGTTCTTGGTGACAATGGACCAAAACGCCACGAGTGACTACTACATTGTCGCCAGCGCTAGGTTCGTGAACGAAACCGTGTGGCAGAGAGTCACTGGCGTCGGCATTCTCCATTACTCCAACTCCAACGGACCTGCTTCTGGTCCTTTGCCAGTTCCAAAAACAGATGTCTCTGCTCCCTGGTCGGCTATGACCCAGCCAAGGGCCATTAGGCAAAACACATCAGCTAGTGGAGCTCGTCCGAACCCTCAGGGATCGTTTCACTACGGTCAAATAAACATCACCAACACATACATCTTGAGAAGCTTGCCTCCGACAATGATCAACGGGTCGCTTCGTGCTACGCTCAACGGGATTTCGTTTGTGCATCCAATCACTCCTGTGAGGCTTGCGGATAGATATAAAGTGAAAGGAGCTTATAAGCTGGACTTTCCTGACAGGCCTTTTGATAGCAGACCTCCTCGTTTGGATATATCTATGATCAACGCAACGTACAAGGGGTTTATACAAGTTGTTTTCCAGAACAATGACACTAAGATGCAGAGCTTCCATGTTGATGGCTATACGTTTTTCGTTGTTGGGTAAGAGAAAAACCATGAGACCTTATATCATCAATTCTTGATTCTACTTTGGTGTTTATGTTACCATGTTATGTTATCCAGGATGGACTTTGGTGTTTGGTCTGAAGACAAGAAGGGTTCTTATAACAATTATGATGCCATATCAAGAAGCACGATAGAGGTTCTTACACCGCAACATCACTCTCATCACTCTGATTAGCTAGTTTACCTAATCATTGGTGTTCTTGTAACTTAGGTTTACCCTGGGGGGTGGACGGCTGGACTTATTTCACTTGATAACGTCGGAGTTTGGAACATCAGAGTGGAGAATCTTGACAGATGGTATCTTGGTGAAGAAACATACATGAGGATCATAAACCCTGAGGAGAATGGCCAGACAGAGATGGATCCCCCTGGCAATGTCCTTTACTGTGGTGCCCTTAGGAACATGCAGAAGTAAGCATCTGAAACTTTGCTATCCTTCTCTCTCTCTTTCTCACTCTCTTGCTTTACAGTATGGTATATAATCTTAAACACTCTTCTTCATTATTGTTGCAGGGATCAACACCATTCAGCTGCAACATCTACATTAAATGGACACTTGAAGCTAATGTTTAGCATGCTATTGGCATTGTTGGCCGTGGTTTTCACCTTTTGATGAGCCTTTTTACATCTTTGAGTGAAGTTATCCGGTCTGTGTTACTAGCTCGGCTGTAGATCGTAGTAGATGGATGTTAAACATTGGGTTATTTTAGTGATTTTCATATTTAATTAATTCTCATATTCCGTAGATCTTTGCCTTTCCATGGATTATGTTATGTCTTGGTCTTTGCATTACCATTCTTCTCAATTGTAATGAAAATGTTGTGGTTGGCTTTGTTGTTGTCGTCTCTTAAACCATCCACATCCTTCATGTTTCTCGATATGTTTTCAATCAGCAAAATAGAATGCTTCCAGAACTTTAATTAGTAAAATCTCCCACTTGTTGTTTGTATTCTATAGTACTTTGAATTTTGAATTATATGATAAGTATACTAGTTTGTCGATACTAACAGATATATTTGTGACATTTGGCTGCCTTGTGGCATCCCATATGAGCTCGTTTGAAATATAATCCGGCGGGCCGAAACCCAACCGATTACGTACCCTGGAGCATGACCACAGGTCCAACCAGACTTGATTGCTCGCAAGAGGAGTTAGATACCCTTATCGCCTGACACATGAATGAGTAAATCTGAGTTTGTGTGGATTCGAATCCAAATCCCTACAGAGTTATTTAAACGGTAACTAAACCATTCAAATTTTCTTTTGACATGATAAATTAGAATTAAGAAAATTGATAAAGAAAAAACCTTTCTCTAACTATGAAAGTATGTTAAAAAAATGCTATTGACAAGGGCCCAAATATAACTTTATTTAACTAAACACAAGAATTTTTTAAAAGTATTGAAAGCCTCAGCGTTTTTTGTTTTAAGGTGAGCTGGAAAATTCCAGCAAATAAACACCTATGTATAAGCTATGCATGGGAGATCAATTCCCCATAATGTACATACCATGATACGTTGATCTGTCTTTCTTAATAATTACACTAGGTGATAACCCGCGCCCTGCGCGGAATTAGTAAAACTAAAAAGATTATCATTTTTAATTAATAGTTATTATAAAGGTAGAAATCATAGAAAGAAATACTACATTTAAAAACTTCAAATAAAATTGTGCATTTCACTAACCATTTAATCTTCGTTTTTTTTTAACTTGTATTTTTGTTTGTTTAATTGAATTATAGGTCGTGGAAGCGAATTAATAAATAATAAAAGTAAGCAAATACTAATATAAATAAATTATGAAGTAGAAATAAAATGAAACATAAACAATAAACTAATAAAACCCTTTAGAAACAAAATATAAGAAAACAAAAATAAATTATAAATTGATGGTTAAACAATTCCATGACTGTTGCGAATGCTAGATCGTAGTGGTAAAGATGTTTTGAGAAGGAGAGAATGGTGAGGAGATGTAGATATAAGGCCTAGTATTTATATATGCAAGGCGCCTAGGTCTAGGGTATACTCGCTATCATTAATTGCCATAATCAAATTTTCTATTTCAAATCGAAATCTGAATATATTACTTCCTTTGTTCCTTATCGTACACTATTTGATTGTTGTATTATAGAAAATTAATGTGGTGCTGGTCAATCAAATTAAATGTAAATATCAATCAGTGACAATCACATTCCCATTCTAAATTTGACGTAGTTAACAATTCAAAGTTGATCTTTAACTTAATAATCTGCACCCTGCGCGGAATGAGTGATTAAAAGAGATTATTACTTTAATATATAGATATTATAAAGTAAAAAATAGTCACAAATATTATATATAATAAAATATTGAACGAAATTATGCAGATTTATATATGTAGTTTTTTTCCCAAAAAAACTTGTGTAGCTGGTTAGGTGTAATTGAAGTAGATTTAAAAATATTAGTTTTTGAAGTAGATTGAAGGTGTAAAGCCGTAACTCAGTTTTAAATCTAACTTTCTTTATATACAACCGTAATTGCAGATGAATGATTAATGATTATAAAAAATCAATCAATTAAAATTAGGAATTGATATGTAATTTAATTTGTCCAATCAGAATAATCTAACTTTCTTTATATACAACCGTAATTACCGATAAATACTTAATCACTTAAAAAGACAATCAATGAAAATTTTGAATTGATATCTAATTTAATTTGCCCAAGCGGACTAATAAATTTTTCAAATTCAACATAATAACATACGTAGCTAACCGGTTAAGGCTATAGCTTAATACATTTTTTTATATATTCAATATAACTATACCTATAATGAGTTTATATATGTGAGGTTGATATAAAAAATAACATATGACCATTGGATAATAAGGACTTCTGAAATAAGAAAATTAATACAAACCATATAGATCAAGCAGTTATATAGCTCCTTCTACATTTTAAAGATATTAAAATTGCTTTATAGTTGATATCATTTAAGTGAGACGAACCTTCTTACTTATACAAAAACAGATTTGTACTTGAGATTTTTATATTCTCAAAGATGATAGGCGTTTCGAGCTATATTCGATTTTTATTTGTACTTATATTATAAAGATGATAAGCGTCTCAAGATAGATGAGAAATATTTCTTGAACTAAAACCTGTGTTATACTACGTTTACTAATATATTTGTATATACTTGATGAATATAAAAACATAAAGTGACTACGAAAATCAATAATAAAAATATTTTTTATTAATACGAAGGAGGCCGCGTGAGAAATGGGTAATGAATGATCAAATGAGTTATCAGTTATTTAGATAGGAGTCATATAATATATTATGTTAAGCTATATTGTAATGAATAATTGCAATATATGTAATTAGTCTAATGAGGAAAGGGTATTTAATTAAAGAGTGTGAGAGTGATTCTAGTGTTGACACCTAAGAAATGGCAATTTGGTTAATAACACATGAGGTTAAGATTAGTTTAAATTAATGCTCCTCGAATAATATAAAAGGGATAAGAAAGATGATTAATATATTATTTTAAACAAACAAAATAAATGATGTTTCTCCGAATTAAGAGATCTGGTCCATGTTCTTATTACATGGACATCATGCTACATCACGTGGCCCCTTGCTTAAACACCGGAATGAAGTTTGTATTCATCTTCTAATTTTATTTGGACACCGAGAAAAAAATTCTTCTTGATTGTTTGGAATAATTTGAGACTCCCATGTTTTGCAAATTATTAACAGGTATGTTATGTGGTTTACAGAGTCAATATAAGTCTGTAAATGTCTTGCTGTCAAAAAAAATTAACAGGTATGTTATGTAGATGGTCATGTTATTTGACACAGCCATCTCTTGGAAGTTACTATAGCTTCTTGAAATTGTTTACGATTTACATCATAATCTACTGGATTAATATACTAACCAGCTATGTATAGTTAATAGTTAATATCAGGTTAGATTCGTGTTATAAATAGTTTATATGGTGATTACGTTGTAACAAAATTGAGCTGATCAACTAAATAACAACTTTAGCTTTTTCTTCTCTTTGAGCTAAACCTCACTTTTGGGGGATCTAATAATAGTATTAGAGCCGGATGATTAATGAAAGATATGGTTAAAGACTCGGAAAATGGAGCAAATAGAATGAGATGTGACATTGTTTACATGTATTTCGTATATTTAAGTATTATATAGTTCTACCAACCGCAGTTGGTCTAATAAGTAAAACTCTTGAATCGCTTAGTAGAAATCTAAATGATCGCATCTTTGATTCTCGTTAGGATGAGAGAAGTATGCTCTTCTAGAAAACGATTAATTTTGGACCTCGCCCTAAAGAGATGAATGAATATTTTTGAACCTATAATTTTCTTGTTATGAAAAAACAGTATTATATAGTTTTATAATGTGTTTACCGTTCAAATCTAAATTAATAGGTCTGCCGCTATTTTTTTTTCAAAAATGAAAAGATTTATACCTATATACTATTTTATGGTTGACTAAAATAATTTTTATTACATTTAAACAAATTTTGTTACATTTAAACTAGAATACTAGATCTAATCATTCCCTTAATAATTGCGATACAGTTAATAATTCATTATATTGTGTATCATATTAATATATATACACATTCTGCATAGCTTCACAATTCGCCATAAAGGTTGCTTTTCTCTTCTCTCTCGAACCCAAAGTTAAAAGTACCAAATCCCTAATCAACAAACATGTTGCGTTTAGTCATACTCTCTTTAACTCTCATTGTTCTCATCAACTCATCAAACATCCCGGGAACAACAGCAACCCCACCAGCCAAATACCAAAACTACAAAACATACGTAAAAACAGCATGCAACTCAGCAACATACCCTACAATGTGCTACAACTCATTGTCCTCCTACTCATCAACCATCAAGTCCGACCCAATCAAACTCTGCATAACATCTCTCAACATCAACCTTAAATCCGCCAAAAAAGCCTCGTCCGTCGTCTCTAGCCTTCTCAAAAAGGCCAAAGCAGCCTCCAGCCCTGAGGTTCCGATCCTCAAGGACTGCCTTGAGGAGATGAAGGATACTGTCGACGAGCTCAAGCAAGCGACAGCCGAGATGAAGAATCTAAACGGCGGAGGAATCTCAAAGGAGGAGCATCTAAGGAACGTGAAAACGTGGGTGAGCTCGGCGTTGACAGACGAGAGCACGTGTACAGACGAGTTAGAGGAAGGAGAAGTGAATGCGGACACGAAGAAGAAGGTGAAGAAAGCTGTTTCTGAGCTTTCATGGACTACAAGCAATACTTTGGCCCTGATGACTAATTACCTAGGTTACTGAAATTAACCATTGTATTCACGTCTTATCTTTGCATGTGCATGTGTACGTTTTCTTTCTTTTCTTTCTTTTTGTTTGTTTGTTTGTTAAAGGTAGACGTTTTATCTTGTTTTCTTTATGTCATAATTAGTAATCATATATATAAATTCCAAGTTTTGACACTGTCTAACGTTTTATAATTACTTGCAAATGAAAATGTGCATTTGAACTGGTACTTCATGCGTGTGTTAACCACGTGATCGGGTGTCACAAGGCGTTTCGTAGATTTTTAAGAGACCCGAATTCGAATCCGTTGCTAATCCAAATAAACACGGCGCATGGTCACCAGAGCTTTTCACATTCTCTCTTTCCTCGAAAAGTTTACCCTGTTTTTTCTTTCATGTGTGTGTTCGGTAATTAATCTCAAACCGTAGATATTGTTAATTCGTTATGACTGACGATCATAAAATAATAACAGGTAGCAGAACAAATAATGAACAATATATCGTGGCTTTGTATTTCATATCCCATGTTATCAACTTATTATTTAGGGAAATATATAGATGAATTCGTAACGGTTCCAGTTGGGCCATTTGCCGTTGACCTAGGAACGCGCTCCAATTTCATAAGAAGGGGCTAATATCAACAAACATGAATTTAAACTTAGGGGGTCAAAAAAGGTTAATTACACTATTTAAGATGCAAGAAATTATACACAAAGAAAACTAGAAAACCTAAATAGAATAACCCGTGGATCTTGATCAACTTGGAGATCTTCATGTCCCTTAAAACTTTTTTCATAAATTTTTGTCCATACACTTTTTAAAATAGTTAAAATATATTTCAAATTTCAATAATTGCTGGTTTTAAAAAAGGTTGGTTTTGGATTGCTGAGGATATTGTTGGGCCAAACCCAAAAGTCTTTCAGGCCTATCGGAATTCAGCTCTTCTTCTATGAGTTCTATCAGACTATCACTAACTCTATCACTAACTCAGATGAAGTGAGAAATGTTTTTTTTTTATAAATCCTATCGGTTAATCCGGTCGGTCTCGAGGAAAAATATTTAGTGCGATAGAGTGGACTAGTCTGAAAACGTACCACACAGTTTGATCTGAGTTTGGATTACCACTTGATTACACACAAGATTGCAAAACACTCTACATGGTGTACAAATCTATATAATTTCATTAATAAAAAGTAAAATCAACAGCTTCAAACTTTGAAACTAAACACACATTTCTAAACAACAGAACTGATATACCAATGTGTCAAGCTAAATTGATATGACTCAGAACCCAACTAAACACACATTTCTAAACAACATAAAAGAATCCAAATCCAAGAGAAAAACACTCAGTCCCCAAAGACCAAACCTGATATATAGAAATGATCAAACAATAGTTGGTAAGTAGTAATGTAATTGGAGAAAAACCTCAAAAAGATCCCATCACTTCGATAGGCCTTCTGAATTAGGTTATATCCTCACTTCATATTCTCACTCTGCCTTGATCCAAAATTGCTTTTAAGTTGTTGTTTTTGTTAGTTTATATATTGAAATGATAAAAACATATAAATATATATAACTACGTGCAAATTCCAGCAAATAAACACCTATGCATAAGTTATGCAAGGGAGACCAATTTCAATATCAATGCCCTATAATGTACATACATGATACGTTGATCTGTCTTTCTTAATAGTTACAGAAGAAAAAATGATTAACAATGAGTCAAACAAATAAAATAAGTGATGTTTCTCCGAATTAAGAGATCTGGTCAATGTTCATATTTCATGAGCATCATACTACATCACGTGCCACCTTGCTTAAACACCGGAATGCAGTTTGTTTTCAAATTCTAATAACATTTTGACAGCAAGAAAAAAGCTTCTTAATTGTTTTGTATATTTGAGACGCCAAGGTTTATGAACACAGTTACACAGCCATACATGATATATGTTTTGCAAGTTACGACAGTTTCTAATGATTGTTTACACTTTACAGCACAATGATTTGATTGGAGACGATACTAACATACATAAGTGGCTACTAATCCGGAAGAAATGCAACAATTGCTGAATGACATGTCGCATGGTTTAAATATGTTTCGGATATCTAATATTATAAAATTTATCTGATTTTTTATAGAGCGACCGTCAGTAGAAGGCATGAGGAACATATTAAAACCAAAATCAAGAATACCATCATTAACGGTTTCTATAAAAGCAGTTTAATAAAAAGGAGAGAAAACATAAGAAAAAAAATTAAAATCAATTTCTCTAGAAATTTTAAAAAATATTAGAGAGACGAACATGTACTCTAAATGGTTTACTATATTAATTTAACAATTATGAAAAAACTTATTTGAGATAATTTCAAATGATATTGCTCTAATAGCTCTACCCTTTTCCAAAAAAAATGTAAATATCTATACTTGCTATTGTATGGTTGTTTTTTCTAGTTACACAAATTCATAATCAAAGTGATTTGAAACCGAACGAGAATAGAACATTAACCACTATTATATGATTGGTTAAAATTAATTTTTATTATATTCAGAATAAAAGTGAAGATCCAATCACTCCCTTAATAATTACAATTAATAATCCGTTATGTGTTGTGCATTAGACTAATATATACACACATACTGCATAGTTTCACATTCGCCAAAAAATTTGCATTTCTATTCTCTCTCAAACCCCACGTTAAGAAAAACAAAAACCCTTACTAAAAAACATGTTGCGTCTTCTGACACTCTCTCTAGCTCTCATTGCTCTCATCAACTCATCAAACATCCCGATAACAACAGCAACTCCACCAGGCATAAACCAAAACGACAAAAAGTTCGTTCAAACCGCATGCAACTCAACACCATACCCTACAATGTGCTACTACTCATTGTCCTCCTACTCTTCAACCATCAAATCCGACCCCATCAAACTCTGCTTAACATCGCTCAACGTCAACCTCAAATCCGCCAAAAGCGCCTCGTCCATCGTCTCTAGCCTTCTCAAAAAGGTCGCCTCCAGTCCTGAGGCTCCGAATATCCTCAAGGGCTGCCTGAAGGAGATGAAGGATACCGCCGACGAGCTCAAGAAAGTGTTCCCCGAGATCATCAGAGCCGGAAGAATCTCAAAGGGGGAGATTAAAAGGAAGTTGGAAACGTGGGCGAGCTCGGCGGCGATAGATTTGATCCCGTGTATTAAAAAGTTCGAGGAAGCAAGTGAGAATGTGGAGATAAAGAAGGTGAAGAAAGCTGTATCTGCGCTTTCAATGACTACAAGCAATACTTTGGCCCTTATGACCAGATACCTACGTTTCTGAATTAACCATTATATATTCACCTCATTTCTTTTGCATGTGTATGTTTTCTTTTCTTTTTTGTTTGCTTATTAAGTTGTTACGTTTTCTTTTATTTATGTCATAATTAATAAGTCATATGAATTCCAAGTTTCCAGAAGTGTGTACAGTTTTCGAATTACTTAACCACAATGTGCATTCGAAGTTGAAGTACCATTCTATACTCTCCGCAGAATATTAATAAATTCTATAATATGTTTTGGACTTTTCGTACTTCATCGACGACTTGACGTGTTCACATGGTAGTCTCAAACTGTAACTCGTAACGACAATCAAAAATAATTACATGCAAGTAACAGAATGATAAATGGTGGCTGGCTGGAGAGGCAATGCTGCCACTTAAACGAGAGATCACTTAATTTTTGAGTGTTCATTTTCTGCGGGTTTAGAGAGGCACGATCAGGGGGCTTGCTGGCACATGTACTCTGTTCAATGGCCTATTTTGTTGCAACAATTGGTGATATGCTTACAAGACAGATTATCAACCTTTCTATTTCGCTATTGTTTCCAAGCGGTAGTTTATGCGATTTGGTATGAGAGCAACACTCGCAGAGTAGGAGAGGCTCCTCAACCTGCTGCTCGACTCTTCATCTTTTTGTACAAATTGGTCCGAAACAAAATCTCTTCTTTAAGAAAGAAAACTAGAAACAAATATGAGAAAGTCACGTAGATATGATTTGGATGTAGATAATATTTTCATTTCTTTCTATAAAAACATACTATAGGTTTTACTTTCTACACAAAGTAGCATTAGGTTATACAAAGTTTTTTTGAAGTGAATAAAATTTAAATTTCTTTCAAAAAAAAAAGAAAAAGATAAATGATGGACTTTGGGCAACGACTCTTCTGAATGAAAAACGCGAGAAAGAGGCATCTTTTTTTGCAAATAATATTATTTTTTTCCAAATAATATTTTACAGAGGTTTAAGTATATATGGATCAACATGTCAGAAGGATTCCTATTTCATATCCCATGATGAGCGGTTCCAGTTGTGCACATTGCCGTTGACCTTAGGGCTCTTTCACTAGGAGGGTTTCGTAGATTTTTCCTGATATTAACAAACATTAATCTAGACTTACGAGCCAAAAAGTTATCTTAACATTTAAATTGAAAGAAATTAATAAAACACATAAAACAGCAAACACACATGCGGATCGGGGGCGATTTGGACGTAGGCGGTCCGATTTGACCTCTCTTGTTCAATAGATCGTAGAAAGAACAAAAAAGATCACCCATGGAGGACTGTGACATTTTGCCCAACTTGGAGCTGTCCGTCTCAAAATCTCGACAAAACATGTCCGTTAAACTTTTTTAATCTTTGTCCACATAACTTTTATAAATGAACTAAAAAATATTTCAAATATCAATAGTTGTTCCAAGCTGTTTTTAAAAGTTTGGTTACGGATCGTTGATGATATTGTTGGGCCAAACCCAAAAGCCATGCAGGCCTATCGGAGATTCTGCTCTACTTCTATGAGTTCTGTAGCTAACTCAGATTAATGCCATCAAAGATGACCTGAAAATGGTTTAAAAGATAAGATTGCAACATCCTCTACATGGCTTACATAAATTATTGCTTCGAACACCGTAAGCCCGTAAGTACATGACATAACAATGTGGCAACTGGCAAGCGAAACCTGATATTGACTCAAAGACAAACCAAACACACATTTCTTGAAAACACAAAAGAAAACAAACCCAAGAGAAAAACACTCAGTCCCCCAAGACCACAATATCTTCAATGCTTGGAAGCAAAGACATTGATCAAAGCCAATGCATTGCTCGTATCTTGCGCCACACGCAAAATGTGTTCTCTGATTAAGCTTTTCAGCTCTCCATCCATGGCTTTCCCTCCAAATCCATCAAGACACGTGGTCTCATCTGTCAGAGCCGCACTTGTCCATGTCCGGACATTGCCCAGACACAACCAGAAGTCTTCCCCGCTTTCGCCTTCCTCCAGATGCTTCAGTTCCTTCAGCGAACTTCTCAACCTGTCAACAGTATCTCCCATCTCTTCTATACAGTCCGAGACGGCCTCGTGCTGCCTCTCTGTGATTCCTTTATAGTCAGTCATGTCCGAGACATAGGTTTTGGCTGACTTTGCTCGGGCCAAGCTAACAGCAAGCGCTGTCTCAGCGAGCTGACGAGGCCGCTTCTTGATCTCGCTTGCGTATGAAGACAGAGACTGAAAGCATAGTTCCGGGTAAGTTGTTGTCTGACAAGAGGCTTTAACGAACTTTGTATCGTCACTAGACTCCTCTCCAAGGTTTCTGGCCATGGCTATAGCTGCGGTGGACGCATACATAACAAACAGAATCAGAGAAAGAGCTAAACTTTTTGCCATTTTGGTTCTATAATATAAACAACTAAAAGTGGGAGTAGCAGCAAAAGGGTTCAGGGATTTATATCCTAACACACACTGCACTATTTATTTTATTTTAGAGCAGAAACTGGAGTTAGGTGAAACGTTAATAAATGTGAAGCAATGAGGGTATCAATAAAAGAAGATAAGCTGGAACTGTATGTCTTCATATACATTGTTCTTATTGCTTCACATTATCATATGATTCTTTTAGACAGCTTATTTTGGATCCTTTCCATATATGCAAGTGGTAGGTCCTAATGCACGTGACCAATGACTAAACCCATGTTACTAACCCATATTAAAACACTGGTCACGAGGAATATGGCTTTTCAATTGAATATTGCAGTGGAAAAAGTA
The DNA here is from genome assembly GCF_020379485.1 of Brassica napus. NCBI lineage: Eukaryota > Viridiplantae > Streptophyta > Magnoliopsida > Brassicales > Brassicaceae > Brassica > Brassica napus. The sequence continues at coordinate 8,469,397 of NC_063434.1, forward strand.
CAATATAGTGAAGACAAAAAGTATAATATAGTGAAGACGCTAGTTTTGAAGTCAAATCTTGCAAAAGACATCCCACGAGAATCTATAGACATAAAGAAATCACTTCTAACAGCTAACCAATCAGAGACGCGTTCACACATGTCACGTGACTCTTTTCCCTATGAACAAACAAGTCACTTGTGTGTGTAAAGATTACTATGACATCACATGGACTGATCTATCAACGATAAACTCATATGTACCTTTGAGTAAACTTATGTCTCCAATCCTCGATCTACCATCATCTGCCTCACTCTCTCAACATCTTGTATTCTTTTCGCCTTGCTATAAATTCTCATCAACAGCTCGAAATTGTGTTCGTTATCAGGTTCTAACTCGAAAAGACGCTGAGCAGCAACCTCTCCTATATCTGCATTCCCATGGACGTAACAAGCGTATAACAAAGCTCCCCAAACCGTTGGACCGGCCTCAAACCCCATCTCTCGAACAATCATTGAGTAAGCCTCCTGCATCATCCCTGCTCTTCCGTAGAGATTCACCATACACGCATAGTGTTCCATCCTCGGGTTTATCCCGTATTCTTTCGACATCAAAGAGAATATTCTCTCTCCATCCTCGACCATTCCTGTATTAGCACAGAGAGATAGAACCGAGACGAACGTGATAACATCGGGTCTAACGTTAGCAAGCTGCATCTCCTCAAAATACTTCAAGCCGTTAGAATCTTTAGAATGAACAGAGATAATAGCATTCCAAGATACAATATCTCTCTCGAGCATCTGATCAAATACGAAGCAGGCTTGACTTAATTGTCCCGTTTTGGAGTAGAGAACAATCAAAGCATTCGCAACGGATAACTCACACTCCATTCCTCTCCTAATCACCCATCCATGTAGCTGACGTCCATGTTTCAAAGACAAAACACGAGCTAGAACACTAGATATAGCAACCTTATCAGGCTCAACCCCATCTCGAACCATCAAACGAAAAATATGCACAGCCTCGTGTAACAACCCATGATGAAGGTAGCTAGTCAACATCGAGTTCCAAGAAACATAGTCTTTGTGAGGAATCATGTCGAAAACATTCCTTGCTTTAACAATGTCGCCGCATTTAGCATACATATCAACAAGAGCATTGAGGACATAGACATCGTGTCCGAAACCTTCCTTAACCAAATCACGGTGAATCGCTTCTCCAATCTGAATAGAACCAATTCCTCCACAAGCTTTCAAGACTCGTGGGAAAGTAAACCGGTCCGGTTTAACGCCGTCTTCAGCCATCTGGAAGTAGATAGCCATCGCGTCTTCGTACTGAGCTGATTCCGCGTAGCCTGAGATAAGAGAGTTCCAAGCAAAAGCTGATGATTTTCTCTTGGACATTTGATCGAACACCTCGTGTGCAACCTCCGCGTAGCCGCAAGAAGCGTACAGCCTGACGAGCTTCGACGAAACGCCCAGGTTGTTGCGTAAGAGGTACGCAGGTATGAGGCGGTGAACTCTAGCGCCGTGGTGGATGGATCTCAAGGTGTAGCATGTCTCGAGGAGAGAAGCGAAGATCTCTGGTTCGGTGATTGTGATGCCTTTTCGAGCGGAGGTTTCGAGTTCTGTAATGACAGAGTCTAAGGCTTCGAGTTTGGTCCGTTGAATGGATTGTTTTCCGACCAAGATTGGAGTGGGAGATGATTTGGACAAAGAGAGGGAAGTGAATCCATTGTTGTTGTTGTTGTCTTGGATTTGTTTTAGCTTCAACTGTTCGTAGTGTCTGGGCTTCTTTTTCATCGAAGAAGACGATATGGATGGATAACAGAAGCTTGGTCTGTATACGATACTCACCATCTTCTCTGTTCTCAATATGATAAATGGAGGGAAGCAAAGCTTAATATGATAAAATATTAGTAATAAATATTAAAAGTTACATTTTCTTTTGTTTTTTTTTTCCTTTTATGAGATATGATGATAATACAAACAAAACGATGCAAAAGCGTATCAAAATTCAAAAGTAATGAATAAATTTGAGACTGATTATCTTTTGTTAAGAAGAATGTTCTACCAAAGGAGACTTTGGATTTACATGGCGACTCTGCTTCAATTGCTGCACATACAAATTACAGTCAAGTTAGACACAGATGTATATGCCTGATGTCTGAATAATGCAAGAAAGAAAGACACTTTGAAATGAAATGCAGACAGAGATTAGTGTATACCTCTTGAAATGGAGTGAAAATAGGTAGAACTTGTTTGAATATGTCATCTACTGTTCCTACTGCGTTAATCTGCACCAAAGATTAAACAACCTCAGCTATAAGGCATTTGAATCAAACATTTTCAACAGCTTCATAAACGTTTTTGCAATGAACTCACTGTGTAGAGTTTTCCTTTGTTTTTGTAGTAGTCAATGACAGGACGATTTAAGGCCTCAAAGATTTTCAGACGCTTCTTCATTGTAGTTATATTATCATCAACTCGGCCCTGCAACAATCAAGGATTCGGTTTTCATGGCACGGTTATAAACTGAAAGGTTGACAGTGGAAAAGCTTTTAGAATAAGCACCTGGTTACGATTCAAGACTCGTGTCACCATCTCTTCTTCAGGGCAATCGAAGAACAGCACTACATCCGGGTCAGCTCCTACCTGCAATCGTTTCAAGGAGCTTTAGTTTCGAGAGCATTGTATAAGTAAAGGGAAGAAGAGAGGGAGATGATAACTACACAACTCACAATGCGCTCAAAAGCAACACGATTCTCCTCAGTTCGCGGAAACCCATCAATGAGAAACTTGGAACTGTTACTCGACTCCAGCTCCTTCTGTAATAGCTTCACAGTAACTTCAGAAGGAACAATTTTCCCATCTTTAATCAAGTTCAGAATCATATCCCTGAAATTGAGATTTATTTCCTCCTCATAATGAGACACACAATCATACAACCAACAAACTTTCGAGGCTTAACTCACAGAAAAAAAAAAAAAAAACTTAAATCTTCATACCCGTTTTTAGTGTGCATAGCGATTTCTCGCCTGAGCAAATCTCCAGCACTGAGATGTGTCAATCCAAAGGTCTCAACAATCTTTTCACACTGCGTTCCTTTCCCACTTCCAGGTCCTCCTGAGGTTTATATACCAAATCCATCAGACTAACTCAAACTATTTAAATGGCAAACATTTTGAAAAAAACTAACACATTGATAAACAGCAGAATCGAAAACTAACCTAGTACGAACGTAATGAATGGAGATTTCACCCCTTCTTCCTGTGAGATATACAAGTAGAAACAAGTTTATATTCACAATAAAACGAGCAGATTAGATTGATCGAGCTTTTTCCTTATATGTACGTACCGGTTTACTAATCTCCGTTGCAAATGATTCTCGAATAATGAGCCCAAAAGCTGCCTGGAATACGTAATGAACTGAGTTAAAATCCACAACAATCCGAAGACTCGAGCGATTGGGATTGAAAATCGAAGCGGAAAGCGTCGCACCTGGTTACGCGAAAGGGATCGAGATGATGGTGAAGAAAGAATCGGGGAAAGTGATGATGCCACGCGTCTCCACATCTTCTTCTTCTTCCTTCAGGTGTGTGCGATTTCGATTTTTGGATTTTCGATGTTCAGATTCCAGCGAGGAGAATTAATAACGTCGAGAAACGGATCAAGGAGAATAAAATAATAATAATGAGGAGGAGCAGTGCTTCCAAATAATAATAATAATAATTGTTCAACGTTCCCGCGACACCGTTTTCGTGGGATTTTTGGTTTGTGTGTGTGTGTGTGTGTTTCAGCTTTTTTAAGCGACCTGCGAACTTTTAAAAGGGGAAAAATGTGAATAGGTCAGAAACTTGAACATGGCACGCAAGTTCAAGCTAACGTGCAGTTTTCCATTTACAAGAAAAAGGGAACGGTGTGTTGTTTTCGGCCTCCCAAAACAGCAGGTACTTGCAAATAAACCAAAGTGCAAATTGGGCTATAACACTTCACTTTATATAAGTGATACCCAGGCTTACCAAAACCTTGCAAGTTGTAAGCATTTTCATGAATTCTTGGACAAAATCCAATAAAACATTCACCTTAGTCCCTGAGTTTTAAAACAATTAATAAACATAGATCCAATGCAATATTAGGCTTGTTCGTTTGTTTAAAGCTGCGTCTGACGCACAGATCAAAAATTATCAAACAAGAAAAAGAAATTTAAGTGCAGCTTCGTTATACAACTTCCGCCGGCGATTGCCGCAACTGATCTTTTCCGTGCTTTCATCGTCGCTGCAATTATCAGCGTCTTCAACTCCGCATTAACGTGTCCTTTGCGTCAATTATTAGTATCGTTCAACTCTCTGTTTTAACCTGCTGCTGATGTGTCAATTTTTAATCCTTTTATATTTTTTTGACGCACGCCGCTGACGCTGCGTTCTGGAAAAGAACATGGCTATTATAAGATTTTTTTTTGTTACAAGTTATCTTAAAATATTTATGGTTCTCTAAATTTTAAAACCTACCAAGTCATGAAGATAACTACAAAAAAAATCATACATACAGTAAGTTTATGGAAAACAAGTATTCTTTTGAATAACAAGGATTACAGTCGTCCATGTCCAAAAAAATGAAAGGATTACAGTCGTCCATGTCCAAGTGCGTAGTCCAGACCTAAAACTAAGGATTTTTACCACTCAGATTGGACTAAATGGAATACTGCATTGAAAAGTAACCATATCTCGGACTCTTTGTCTACAAACCAAAACATATTCTTTGATGACATCATATCAACTTCTAGATGTTCATCGTTTTCTTACGCAAGCGTGCTAGTGTTGTCAATTCAAAGAGATTAAATAATTATACTGCTTTTCATTTTCTCTTATCTAAACGTCTTGTAATTTGAACAGTTATCAAGTAGACCTCTCATTATATTTGGCATTTGGCATTAGCTTCATTTTCTCATCATTCAAGAAACAAGCAGCCATGGAAGCCAAGGGAGGTATCCAGTGGAGCTCCATCATAGTTCCTTCTGTTCAAGATAGGGATGTTATAACGGGTTTCTTTAGCGGGTTTTTAATGGGTATTAAAAATAAACAAAAACCCATTTAGACCCAATTAGGGTACTGGGTTTTCAATGGGTTATCCGATTAAGATCCATTTATTATATGGGGTTTAGCTAAAATAAATGGGAACCCTACTAATCCATTTAAGTTTTTTTTTCTTTAATCAAAAACGTTGTCGTTTAATTTTTATGTACAGGTTTTCTAATTATATCAAAAAAAAAAATCTGTCTACTCTTTCTCTTCGCCGAATCTCAATCTCTACAAGCATCGAAGGTTTGATCTCTCTTCCTATCAGCTTCCATGTTTATATCTTCTGGGTATCGTTTATTTTAGTGGTTTATTGGAGTAATCATCTCTTATCTACTTGTGTTTGTGGTTAGGATCAGTAAACGTTAATGCTCTTCTTGTGTCGCTTCACTTCTTCATCACCAGTTCACTGCAAGTTCCAGGTAATAATACATGAACGTGTTGTGATTATGATCTGATTTGCTTTGTTCCATTGATATTATTTGATTATATATTTGTGACGTGATTGTGATTTAATTTCCTTATGTTTTTTTGTTTGTGATTGTGCTAGAATCTAGATTGATTAAAAAAATCTATTCTTGTTGCTTTTCTCTACGAAACATTGTGTGAATTCATGACTCATGTATAAACCTGAGAGGCTGAGATATTGACATCTTGATCATTACTCTTCGCCTGTTTGATTGATGTTTTATGCTAATTCACCTGTTGTCGTTAATTAGTATACGTCCAAAGACCCTCTTGTCGTTAATTAGTGTCTTTTTCCAGTACGTGGATACATGAGTTATTTTAGATTGTGCTAGAATCTAGATTGACTAAGAAAATCTATTTTTGTTCTTTAGTTACAGCATGGATCAGTTAATAGACATGAATGAAGAAGATGCTCTAGCTGAGATAAATTTAGAAGATACACAACCACAAGCACAGCAAAGTGAAACTCAAGTAGGGGAATCAACTCAAGCTCCACACAAGAGACGTAAAACATCGCTCGTTTGGGAAGACTTTGTGTCAGTGGGAGTAGAAGAAGATGGCAAAGAAAGGGCCAAGTGTTTGCATTGCGGTACGAAGTTAGTGACACGTAGTGAAACGAATCACAGCTTTGGGACTCATCATCTTCAACGCCACTTGGATACTTGTTCAAAGAAGCCTTTGAAGGAAGCTAAACCTGCATATGATCAAAAGATAGATCGTGGTCTGATTAGATCCAAGAATGAAGTTGGATGTGCTTGAGAAAGCTTATGAGAGAGTGGATCCTGCTACTTCTAGCTTAAAAACTGAAGTACTTAGGACTAACTTGATTGATCTTTATAAGGAGTATCAGGATGGGACCCGGGGCAGTTCTTCAGGTGCTTCATCTGTTCCAAATCTACAGGATCTAGTTACTGAATCTCCTCTTGAAGATGATTTAGACAATGTAAGTTCTTAGCATCATCACTCATATTTTTCATTTACCCGGCCGTTTGGTTGCTTGATTGAACTCATTACATGATCTAGTTGCTTCTAACTTTCAATTTAATATTAGGATCTCTTTGAACTAGAAAGAAGCCTTGGAAGTGATATGGGAAACACAAAAACACATTTAGATGTGTATTTAGAGGAGAAAAGGCTAGATAGAAAGTCATTTCCTGATTTGGATGTTTTAAGCTATTGGAGAGAGAACCAGTCTAGATTTGGTGATTTAGCTACTATGGCACGTGATATTCTTAGTATACCAATCACCACAGTTGCTTCAGAATCAGCATTTAGCATTGGTGGTCGAGTCTTAACTCCCTACAGAAACCGTTTGCTTCCCAAGAATGTTCAAGCTTTGCTTTGTACCCGTAACTGGCTGCGTGGATTTGCAGAATATGAAGGTAAATTTCATAATTTATTAAAACTATTGTATAATGTGTTTTATGCTAATTCACCTGTTGACTTGTAGGTACTACAGAAGATGATAATATGTGCAAGGAAGATGATGTTGAGAAGACTACAAATGCTTCTGGAGTTGGAAGTTCAAGATCAGAAGGCTCAAGTGTACCACCATGAAACATGTTTGAGACTTTCTTTTATTATGTTTGGAAACATAACGAGAACAATTTGGTGCCTTTGTTTTGGTAGTTATTGAACTTGTTTAAGTTATTAAGTTTGTTATTGTAATGCCACTTTGAAATTCTAGTTATTTGATTATATATTTGCTGGTATCAGTCGTATGTAGCAACTAGCAAGTGAGCAACTCCATTATTCTTGTTTGGTGTCTCACAGTCTCACGACTCTCTCTTGAAGATTTTTTTATTATTATACATGTTTTCAAATTGTTTTTATCATTTTATTTTATTTAAATTAAATTAAGTAGTGACCATTAAAAATTACAATATTATTTAAGAATATAAATTTTTGTACCATAAAATTCGATTTACAATATAATTAAAACAAGAAAGGTATGAAACAAATTAAAAAAAAAAAGAGTTAAATGGGTCTAAATGGGTCTTAATGGGTCAAGGTAAAATTTATGGGTTTAAATGGGGAGCCCTAATAGACCTTAAAACTAAATGGGTCTAAACGGGTTTAGGTTCTAAATGGGGTGGATTCTAAATGGGGTGGGTGTAAATGGGGTGGGTTTACCCATTTTAACATCCCTAGTTCAAGAGATGGTGGAGGAGAACCTCATCAGCACGGTTCCTCCGAGGTATGTACGGCCTGATCTAGACAAAGCTGAGATCGACAGTGATTTAACAACCGAGATCCCAATCATCGACATGAACCTTTTGTGTTCTTCAACCTCCATGGATTCAGAGATTGACAAGCTCGACTCTGCATGCAAAGAGTGGGGTTTTTTCCAGGCAAGTCTCAAGAACTCAGACTTCAGTACTTGCAAAAACGTACATCACCGTTCACTTGTCTTTATGAATTATCTCTCTAGCTTATAAACCATGGAATAGACTCAAGTTTCTTGGACAAGATCAAGTCAGAGATTCAAGACTTCTTCAACCTTCCCATGACAGAGAAGAAGAACCTCTGGCAACGACCAGGTGAGATAGAAGGGTTTGGACAAGCTTTTGTGGTTTCAGAGGAACAGAAACTGGACTGGGGAGCATGCAACCTCTTCATTTACGCAAGCCTCACTTGTTTCCCAAGTTAGCTCCTCTCTTCAGGTTTGCATTCAAAGAAGCTTTTACCAACATCACAAGTCTTCTCTGTTTGAAACTTGGTTATGTTTTTTCTTCAGAGATACACTAGAGAAGTATTCAGATGAAGTGAAAAGCATAGCCAAGATCTTATTAACGAAAATGGCAAGGCCCTGGAGATCAAACCTGAGGAAATGGAATACGTGTTTAGTGACGACTTAGGACAGAAGCTGAGGATGAACTACTACCCTCCTTGTCCTGAGCCGGACCAGGTTATTGGTCTAACTCCACATTCAGATGCTACAGGACTCACCATCCTCTTGCAGGTGAATGAAGTGGAAGGTCTCCAGATCAAGAAAAATGGCAAGTGGGTTTCAGTCAAACCTCTCCCAAATGCGTTTGTTGTGAATATTGGAGACATGTTAGAGGTAAGTCATATGGACTAGAGAGAGAGAGCCAATGGTATATTATTGTGAATGGTTTTTATTAAGGGTATTGGTTACTAATGTAGATGATAACGAATGGGGCATACAAAAGTATAGAGCATCGTGGGGTTGTGAACTCAGAGAAGGAGAGGCTTTCTATGGCGACGTTTCACAATACGGGAACGGGTAAAGAGATTGGTCCGTTGAGAAGTCTCGTTGAAAGGCAAAAGGGTGCATGTTTCAGAACCGTGACCCCTGAAGAGTATTTCAAAGGCTTGGCCTCCCGTGAGCTTGATGGGAAAGCTTTCCTGATGTTTGGAGAATCTAAAGGACAACAATGCTGCCAAATAAACTTTGTCTTCTCCGACCGTTCTTGGTGTAGTAGATGTATACTATGTTTCTCCTTTGTTAAATCTCTATCTATGCTTAGACAATCCCGCTCTTCATGTATTGTGCAAAGCTTTATATAATAAAACTAGAAAGCAACGTTTTGGCAGCAGCCCACAAGATAGTCGTTATCATAACAGTTAATCGTTGGTGCATCATTCATTCTATAATAATCTAAGGACACAAAAGACTTTTTTTCAAAGGGAAACACTAACTAAACACTTGCAGAAAATTCCTTGGCCTAGTGGTACCACTGATCAAATATAAAAATGACCATCAAGAATTCAGTGGAGAAAGTGAAAGTGTACTTCTAACAATTTGGATCATCCAAATGCCCAAAAGTTTCGTTCCAATGATTTGAAGCTTCTTCTTGTGTCCGCATAATCCATACATGTTTTGATGCATCTGCTTTCTCTTGCTCTTCTAGAATTTTCTGCAGTTGTCAAACCTTAAATATTATGGAACATAACAGATACTCTCATATACATTAACAGTCGAAACTCAACCAATGTTTTATTGTGTAATTTAGATATTGTGCAGAAGAACAATGTTAAATGTTGAAAGTAATAGCTGCAACAGTTAAAACCGAGTTTGATGCACCTTGACGCCTAAAAGCATCTCCAACTCCACTCTGTTTTTTCTTCAAAATGGAGTAAAAATAAAAATAGAGTAAAAAATACTTAAATCCAACTCCAAATCTCACTCCATAATAGAGTTTACTCCATAAATAGAATAATTTATATTTTGTTTGTTCATCACTCCATTATGGAATAAAAAATGGAGTATGATTGAAGTATTTTTACTCTATTTTTACTTTTATTCTATTGTGAAAGAAAAATGGAGTACTACATTGGAGATGTTCTAACAGAGGCTTCAGACCACTTATCAGATGTGTAATACCCTCTCTGCTTTGGCAAGTTTGCATGATGTGTAATAAGCATCTACTTAACAAAATAAAAGAACAAAAAAAATACAAACCTAGAACTTTATAATATAACAAATTTAATGCTCCGACACTCGCAACAAAAAGTCAAAAAAACAAAACAATCCAATAATGATGTATAGTAATATTTGACATTGCAAATCCAATTTCTTTTTGGTTGGTGCTTCCACACTTGTAAGTTTATAACAGAAAAGTCAAAAAAAAACCCAATAAAAGTCTTGTAATTTGAACAGTTATCAAATAGACCTCTCATTATATTTGGCATTTGGCATTAGCTTCATTTTTTCATCATTCAAGAAACAAGCAGCCATGGAAGCCAAGAGAGGCATCCAGTGGAGCTCCATTATAGTTCCTTCTGTTCAAGAGATGGTGGAAAAGAACCTGATCACCACGGTTCCTCCGAGGTACCTACGGTCTGATCTAGACAAAGCTGAGATCGACAGTGATTTAAGAACCGAGATCCCAATCATCGACATGAACCTTTTGTGTTCTTCAACCTCCATGGACTCAGAGATTGACAAGCTCGACTTTGCATGCAAAGAATGGGGTTTTTTCCAGGCAAGTCTCAAAACTCAAACTCATTCTTTAAAAACTTACATCATTGTTGACTTGTTTTTATGATTGACTCTAGCTTATAAACCATGGAATGGACTCAAGTTTCTTGGACAAAGTCAAGTCAGAGGTTCAAGATTTCTTCAACCTTCCCATGGAAGAGAAGAGGAAACTTCGGCAACGACCAGGTGAGATCGAAGGGTTTGGACAAGCTTTTGTGGTTTCAGAGGAGCAGAAACTCGACTGGGGAGACATGTTCCTCCTCACAATGCAACCTGTTCATTTACGCAAGCCTCACTTGTTGCCCAAGTTACCTCCTCCCTTTAGGTTGGCATCAATGACGAATAAACGATTACCAATTCTCAGGGCCTGAAGATTTTGGAGATCATAAAAATTTACTAAGAACTTTAATAAAATATTTTTTAAGAAAAATAATTTGAGGAACGTCTAAGTATATATTTAAAATTTGTTGGGGTCAATGTCCATATTTCACTGGTCTGTCTCCAGATCCGGTTATGCCAACTCCACAAGTCTTCTCTGTTTTAAAACTTGGTTATGTTTTTTTTTTTTTCAGAGATGCACTAGAGAAGTACTCAGCTGAAGTGAAAAGCATAGCTAAGATCTTACTAGCCAAAATGGCAAGAGCCCTGAAGATCAAACCTGATGAAATGGAGTACTTGTTTGGCGACGACTTAGGACAGAAACTGAGGATGAATTACTACCCTCCCTGTCCGGAGCCGGATCAGGTTTATGGTCTAACTCCTCATTCAGATGCTACAGGACTCACCATCCTTTTGCAGGTGAATGAAGTGGAAGGTCTCCAGATCAAGAAAAATGGAAAGTGGGTTTCAGTCAAACCTCTCCCAAATGCGTTTGTTGTGAATATTGGAGACATGTTAGAGGTAAGTCATATGGACTAGAGAGAGAGCCAATGGTATACTATTGTGAATGGTTTTTATTAAGGGTATTGGTTATGAATGTAGATGATAACGAATGGGACATACAAAAGTATAGAGCATCGTGGGGTTGTGAACTCGGAGAAGGAGAGGCTTTCTATGGCGACGTTTCACAATACGGGAACGGGTAAAGAGATTGGTTCGTTGAGAAGTCTCGTTAAAAGGCAAAAGGGTGCATGTTTCAGAACCGTGACCCCTGAAGAGTATTTCAAGGGCTTGGCCTCTCGTGAGTTAGATGGAAAAGCTTTTCTTGATGTTTGGAGAATCTAAAGGGGAAACAATGCTGCCAAATAAACTCTGTCTTCTCCGACCGAGAATCTAGGCCTAGTGGTACCACTCTGATCATACATAAAAACTGCTAAACTTTGTAATATACGACTTCTATTAAAAAAAAAGAAAAAACGGTAAAAAATAGTATCAAATTTATTAATAAAATTCAGTACCTTTCTGTTAACAGATCAACCAAATACAACTACGGTTCAACAAATGATCTCCGAACATCCCTTCATCTTTTTGGGTCGCTTCTTTAGGGATTGAGGTATAACTCAGCTCAAAAATGTTCATGGTAACTGATGACAAAAGCTTTTTTCTATCCTGCAGAACAATCTAGTTTCTTGAAAGTAAAAATGACCATCAAGAATCCAGTGGAGAAAGTGAAACTGTACTTCTATCTAATAATTGGGATCATCCAAATGCCCGAAAGTCTCGTTCCAATGACTTGAGGCTTCTTCCTGTGTCCGCATAATCCATATATGTTTTGCTGCATCTGCTTTCTCTTGCTCTTCCATAATTTTCTGCAATCGTCAAACCTTATTTTGGTGCACAACAGATATTTCTCATATACATAAACAGTAGAAACTCAACCAATGTTTTTGTGTGATTTAGATAAGGTGCAGAAAAAAACAACTGTCAGATCAACGAAAGTACAAACCTCGGCTTCAGAAGCACTTTTGGTCTTTAAGGAAAGACAATCAAAGAGAGCAGAGAACTTCTTAGTACAATCATCAAGTTTTCCAACCCGGTAGTACTGCTGCATCTGGTAATATGGTGCTGCAAAGTGATAAATAGTCAATAGAGGCAAGACAGCATTATAGCTAAAGAACCATTGCACAGATGGAGAAAACAGCGACACAGGTACAAAACATACAGATACATCTAAAGACCAAATACAAAAGGGTTTCCTAAAAGGTGAAACCTTTATCGGATGCAAAGCGATACATCTTTAGCTAAAAACATTTCAAGACTATTCCTTTTGAAAAAAAAAGAAACTCAACCTTGTTCTGTCTCATCGCCATTGCTGGTTATGTTGGAGCATCTAGACATCCCTTCAACAAAAAACATACAAATACATCTTTCAAAATACGAAAATTCCCTATCATTTCTACTCCTTGAGCAATGTTTTTTTAGTGTATTAAACAAACAAGAAAACTACAAAACCAGTTGTTGACAGAGCAAAGAGAAGACTGTTTCTAACGAATGGTTCAAATAACAATCAAGTTCAAATTTTGAAGAAAACCGAAGTATGTAGAATCAGAGAATGCGATAAGACAAGGGAGGGAAACAAGACATACAGTAGCAGAACCACAGAGCGTCGAAGTATTTAGTGCAGGACACGCGCCGCCGCACAGCTGAAGAGTCCTCCATCTCCGTGCTCATCGTGTCTACTCTCAGGTGCACGAAGAAGAAATGGATCTGGAAACGGGTCAGGTGGTTGGTATCCGGGTTTTGGATTTAGAGTTTTTTAATCCGCTTTTACATTGGTATGTAAAGCCCAATAAGAAAAGCCCAAGAAAGAAGATGATACACATCATCATCTGTGCGACATTACAATTCCCCGGGATGATGATGTGTATCATCATCATCATGACATGTGAAAATGAATTCTGACAAAACCAGTCCGTGGGTTTGAATGAAAGGACCAGTGACCACTTGTGTGTGTGGGAGGGGAGTCTGGGAGGTAACTTAAGCTTAGTCAACGAGATTATACTAAAAAGAGATATGTCCACTATCTTAATGTTTATTGTAGGCCAAAAAAGCATTATAGCATGGCTCAAACGTTACGTTATCTCTTTCTCTTTACAGCCTTTTTTTCTTCCTTATTTTAATATCCCAAATCAAAAAACTAATACAATTTAAAGTAAATAGAAAACGATTAGTTTGACTAAACAAAAGGGAAAATACCAACCCATTTGTTTGGTCCTTCTCCAATTTAGAAAATTCAGTTTCCGAATACGATATATTCTTTCTGTTTTATTTTAAATGATGTTTTTTAATTTAAATTATGTTTTCAATTTTCATTGCACAATTTTGAAATTATTTACTACTATTTTGATCATTTATATTTTGTTCCATATTTTAATTTATTTAATTATCTTTAGTCAATAAAAATATTTTTTTTAACACTTTATTAATTAACAAGATATGAGCCCGTTGCGTTGCAACGGGTTTTGTTTGATGTTTTAATTTAATAAAAACCATAAAATAATAAATCATTTTATTATAGTTTTATGATTTTTTTTTGCATAAGTTGTTTGAGATTTATTTTATAATTAAAACTCGTTTTCACACATAAGTTCAAGTTAATATTTGTATTTTATAATCATGGTACATAGATGCATTATTATAAACTTTGTACTTAGAATTAGAAAAAATATTATACCCAAAAGTTTAAGCTAAACACAATCCAAAATAAGAAATTGAAAGAAAATTAAAAAAAGATGAAAGTCAAATACACCAACTAAGTCAATGACAACATTATATATGTTTTTATGTACTAATTTAGTGTTTTATTAAATAAGTCTTTAAAATTTAATTTTGTTATGATTTTTTTAAAAGGAAAACATTCTATTTTATAAATATTATTTTATTTACAATTAGAAAAAATAAAACATAATATGAAATACTCTTTTGCAATTTTGTTTAAGATTTTAGAAAAGGAAAATTACTGTAATATAACTTATTACAATTATCTTCTCTTTAAAATTTTAGAAAAAATAAATTTCTATCAAAAAATTTCTTTTAGTTATTAATAAATAATTTTAAAATTACTATTTTTACAATTCGTATCAATACTAATTTTACACTTCTTTTGTTAATTAAATAGTTTTTAGTATCATAATCATCAAATACTCTCTTAAAAATATTATCAAATACATTTTTACAATTATCTTTTGGTTAAGACTTAAAAATATGATACAATTTTGTTTTGTTTTACGGTATTTTAATAAAAAAGGAAAACAACTATCAAATATTCTCTTACATTTTTTAGGATTTTAGAAAAGGAAATTAATATTACCTAATCTTTTACAATTATATTTTTTCTAGGATTTAGAAAAATAATTTTTTATCAAATAACTATTTTCATTTATATTAACTATATTTAAAAGTTGCCATTTTCAAAATTCGTTTTTTTCAATATCACTAATATTTTTACAATATTTTTTTTAATTAAATATTTTTTTTATAAAAACCCTTTTACTATTTAATAATTTTTGTAAGTAATTTTTTAAAAAATTCTTTTTATTATCTTATTATATATATTTTTAATCATTATATATTAAACACATGTCACAATTTTAGAAGTAAAATTATTATCAAATAGGTTTTTGCAATTATATTTTGATTAGGATTTTAGAAAGGAAAATTATTATTAAATAATATTTATAGTTATTTTTTAATGATTACATGTCACAATCTTAAAATATATAATTGACACGTGTCGCGATCTTGTTAATTAACAACTTTGAAGAACAAAATTTTATATAATAAGATGTTTGCAATTATCTTTTGATTAAGATTTTAAAAGGAAAATTACTATTAAATAATATTTCTAGTTACTTTTAAATAATTACATATCATAATCTTAAGATATATAGTTGCCACGTGTCGCGATCATGTTAATTAGCAATTTTGAAGAACCAAACTTTATATAATAAGATATGCAAAAAATTAAACACTAATAAATAAATTGAACCAGAGGGATAATATCAATCAATATTACTGCTTACCATGTAATTAATTATTTAAATTAAGTCTTGATTTTTATATATATTCCATTTACACTATTTAAATCTACAGTTACATTATTTAATTTCTCTCCCTTCTCTTTTTTATTGATTATAAATTTTTTAATTTGTTTATATTTCTGTTTGTCAAAACCCTAAATTCACATTTCTCCCCCAACTTAAACCACCCCCATTGAAAAAATAAATAAAAATTAGATCTTTCATATTTGCTTATAATTCTCGATGTTTTAGATAGAATCATTCTGAAATTAGGATTGATTTTTTCCGTGGAGGCTCTGTGTTTTTTTTTTTTTTTTGTGTCTCTTTCCCCTATAAACTTGATCTTTGGTTTTAGCTCTTATCTCTGAATCTCGAGCTTGTAGTAGAACCAAGCTTGAATCTTTCGTGATCACAAAGATTCGGAAGGGGATCTTCAGATTTGGGCTCTACTCATTTTGTCGGAATCACTCATCTTTATGTCCAGATGGAGGAGAGAGAAGGAACCAACAACAACACCACCAGCTTGAACCAAACTGCTGCTTCTTCTGATGCTTACCCGATGGACCCACCACGACCCGATAACCCTAACCCGTTCTCGGCCCCACCCACCACTTCTTCTGTTGGGAATGCGGCTCCTCAGTTCAGCTTAACAATGCCGGCGGAGACAGCTTCCTCCGAGCAGAAGAAGAAGAGAGGGAGGCCGAGGAAGTATAATCCCGACGGGACTCTTGCAGTGACTCTCTCGCCGATGCCAATCTCCTCCTCTGTTCCGTTGACGTCGGGGTTACCTCCTAGGAAGAGAGGAAGAGGGCGTGGCAGGTCTAGTCAGTGGCTTAAGAAGCCTGAGATGTTCCAATTCGACAGAAGTCCTGGTATTGTTATGTCTCTCCTACTTTCGATGTTGTGTCTGTTCAGAACTAGAAATGTAGCAGTTTTGTTAGTTATGTGACTCGCATGGATCTATTTTGGAATAAGAAGTGAACTGTTGAGGCAGAAGTGAGAAAAGGCTAAGACTTTAGCTAAGTATTGCTTAATGTCTTTCTGTTGTGTCAGCTTTGGTTTTTGACTTGTCTGGATTCAGTTGAAACCAGTTTTGCAGGTGTAGGAACTGCTGCAGATTTTGTCGGCGCTAACTTTACACCTCATATGCTCACAGTTAACGCAGGAGAGGTATGATGATCATAGTCTTAGGCACTGGGGATCACACTTTCGAATATCTTATCTATGATCAATCAGTGAACACTGCTGCTTGACAAATGGATTTGCGCAGGATGTGACGATGAAGATAATGACATTCTCTCAACAAGGATCTCGTGCTATCTGTATCCTTTCAGCTAACGGTCTCATCTCCAATGTTACGCTGCGTCAAACTACTACATCCGGGGGTACTCTAACCTACGAGGTCTAGATGATACTCTCTTCTTCTGTAAAGAACTCACTTTTCTATTCTATTTTGATTCAAATGTTTTTGTTGTGATCATCAGGGTCGTTTTGAGATTCTCTCTTTGACGGGTTTGTTTATGCAAACTGACTCTGGAGGGACTCGAAGTAGAGCTGGTGGTATGAGTGTTTGTCTTGCAGGACCAGATGGTCGTGTCTTTGGTGGAGGACTCGCTGGTCTCTTTCTTGCTGCTGGTCCTGTTCAGGTTGGTTCAAAATTTTTAAGATCTTGTTGTTGTCTTGGACCTTGAGAGGATCTTACGTGTTTGGCATTGTCTTACATTACACAGGTAATGGTAGCAACTTTTATAGCGGCTCAGGAGCAGTCACACTTGCAGCTAGCACAAGAAAGACTGCAAAGATTCGGAGCTCAACCACCTTCTATCTCCTTTAACATCACAGCAGAAGAAAGAAAAGCGAGATTCGAGAGGCTTAACAATTCTGTTACCGTACCTGCACCAACTCCTTCGTATCCACATGATAACACAGGGAACGTGGTTCACAGTTACTACACAAACTCGGTTAACCACGTCAAGGATCCTTTCTCTTCCATCCAAGGAGGAGGAGGTGGTGGAGGAGGAGAGGATGAGGGGGAAGAGGATGAAGGAGATGGCGATGAGTTAGAAGGTGAGGATGAAGAATTTGGAGAATCTGACGACGAGATTCCGAGCTGATGATCAGTTGCTGTGTTTATTTTCATGGGATTTGTTATGGGAGTGATGAGTTTTCAGGTTTTGGTTGATGGGGTTTATTAACACATACTGGTTAGAAGATGCTATCATTAGGTTTCTCTCTTCTTGTGATTGTTGTAGTAGCCAGCCATATCAGAAAACAAACTTACTGTTGCAGAACATTCTCATTCAAGAAAGTTCTTACTTTCCTTTTTCAAATTTAAATGTTTCAAATATTATATACGGCTTTTATCTCTAGATAGTTACTATGTTGTTTTAAACATCTAAAGTGAAAAAGAATACATAAACATAACTGTGAAAATTTTATTACATGTTATAAAACACATGTGGATTACTATTAACCAAAGCTAAAGGAAGAACGGACCGCGTCCGGCCCAAGTCCAAGACCGCGTCCGCACAAGGAGAGAGAGGCGGCCAAAGGAATAGCCGACTATAGGATTAGAAGTTTTCCTTTTTCCTTTCATGTTTATCTATAAGGATATTTCCTATTTCCTTTTAGCTTAGGATTTGTACACTTTCCTTTTATCCTTATCTTGTAATCC
This sequence comes from Brassica napus, assembly GCF_020379485.1. Classification (NCBI taxonomy): domain Eukaryota; kingdom Viridiplantae; phylum Streptophyta; class Magnoliopsida; order Brassicales; family Brassicaceae; genus Brassica; species Brassica napus. Next base: position 8,487,498 of record NC_063434.1, read on the forward strand.
CTATATAAGGGACACTTTGATTCAGTAATAAGACATCACGATTTCCCCATCTTTTACAACACGTTATCAGCACGATAGCCTCTAAATCCCTGAGACCTAAATCGAAACCTAAAAGCCTATAACCGGCGACTCAAAGCTAAAACCCTAGACGTTCTCCATCGTTCTAAAACCTAGACGTCCTCAAGACCGAACGTCCTCAGCTTCCTGATCGCGTCCTCAGCCCGCACACGAGAAGAACGCATCCGTCCAAGAAACAGCTCGCAGCTCGCGTCCGTCCTCAGCTCGCGTTCGACTACATCCGCGACCCGATAGGAGGCAGCAAGCGTTCATTCTCCTCAGCTCGAAGTTTCATCCATTCTCAGGTGGTCCGGTTCTATACCTCTACGAAACAAAGGTATGAACATAATCTGAGAACATAGAATAAGAACAAAACCCTAATCCATCATTATGGAAACTACATTCTCGATGAAACCCTAAAAGAAACTAGAAGATTAAAATCGACAAGTCTTAAAACTAGAAAGCTAAACGATTCCAACTAGAACTTGATTATATGTTGATTGATTAAATCTGAAACCTGACAAACCCTAATGAAGGAATCGAAAACCCTAAACCCTAAAGAAAGCTAGAACCCGATTTTAAGATTGATCTTGCTTGTTTGATTTCTTGCTTGATTAGAGGTTTAGGAATTGTTAGATTGTTTGAAATAATCTAAGCCTTGAAACCTTAACATAAGGTTGATAGAATTTAAAAGGATTGGAAACCCTAGGTATTATAAAAGAAGTAAGTATAAGGAAGATTGATTTACATGAATCCGAACATGGTATTGCATTCATAACTAATTGAAACAAGATCGACCAGCATATAGATCACACGAATTAGGTTGATTGCATTAGTAAACCTATAGAGCCGTGTGGTTCATGATTGATAGCACCATGGTCGATTAGTGTTGTTTTGAATATCATAAATGCGTAAGACATGTTGTGGCCGAGCTTGCTTATATCATGCGGCCACGTGATCATATTGTGAACCTAATACCTTATATGATAATATGATTCAGATGTCGAAAATAACAAACAGAGACTACGCAGCCCTTAATCTCTCCGGAGACAATTACTTACAGTGGGCGCTAGACACAAGGATCAGTCTAAAGTCCAAGGGACTCGGTGATACTATCACCGAGGACAGCAATGAGAATGAAAAGAATAGATACAGAGCCTTAGGCCTAATGCGTCATCATCTCACTGAAGGTCTTAAAGATCAGTACATGACAATTGAGAATCCACTAGATCTTTGGAATGCTTTAAAGAATAGATATGATCACCAAAAGATGGTGTTGCTTCCAAAGGCAAGGCACGATTGGATGCACCTAAGATTCTTAGACTATAAGTCTGTGGATGAGTACAATTCAGCTTTATTCAAGATTGTTTCAATACTAAAGCTTTGTGGTGAAGAAGTATCCGATATGATGATGCTTGAAAAGACCTATACGACTTTCAATCAGTCGAATTCTGTGTTGCAAGAGCAATAGAACAAAAGGTTTTGCCACATATACTGATATGATCTCATGTCTACTCTTGGCCGAGGCAAACAATGAGCTCCTACTGAAGAATAGTGGAGCCAGACCGGCCGGGACAGCACCATTACCCGAAGCCCATGAGGTTGAAAAGAAAGATCCCAAAGAGACCCACTACGCCCAAGACAACAAGAAACCATACGGCAATGGCCGTGGTGGATACAAGAGGCGTGGATGTGATAACTCGAACGGCCGAGACAGCTACTCGACTGGCCAGAAAGGAAACCACAATAACCGTGGTCGTGGTTCCAATTACGGCCGGGGTCGAGGCAGTTACGGCCGCGGACGAGGTGGCATATCCAAACCATCTTACACGTCCAAGTCTGTATGCCACAGATGCGGGATGGACAACCATTGGGCCAAGAATTGTAGAACTCCGAAACACTTGTGCGACCTCTACCAAGAGAGCCTCAAGAACAAGAATCCGGAGGCAAACATGATCCAAGAAAACGGTATGGATGACAAAGGATATGGATATGATGCTGACAATGAATCCGACAAAGATAACAAAGATGACCTAATGGATTTTGAGACATCCGATTGTCTCAAGGACTAGTTTTTTGAATCACATTGTCTTATTGCTTTATGTTTTTGATTTGGTGTTTTTTTATTTTATGTATTGACATTTATAATAATAAGAGTTTTAAAACATCTTATGAAGTCTCTAAAGTTTAGAAAATTTTATTTATAGAATGAATGATGAGATGAGTATACTTGTGGTGGATAATGGCACAAGTCACACAATACTTAGAAATAAAAGGTACTTTATGAATCTCACAATGCAAAGTGCAAAGGTACATACCATTGCGGGTGAGGCTAGCCTGATTGAAGGTCACGGCCAAGCCTATGTGTTGATGCCCAAGGGCACTCACCTAGAGATCAAAACCGCCTTGTATTCCCCAAGCTCTAGAAGAAGCTTATTGAGTTTCAAGGATATAAGATTGAATGGTTTCCATCTTGAAACATGGGAAGAAGGAAACAAGGAGTTCCTTAACATAATTTCGATCACCAAAGGCAACAAGAAGATCCTAGAGACTATACCCACAATGTCTACTGGTCTATACTATGCAAAGATCAGTATGATCGAGGCCAATGCCTCTGAGCTATTCACTTTATGGCATAACCGGCTTGGCCATCCCGGAACAAGTATGATGCGAAAATTGATAATGAATTCACAAGGGCACATGATTAAAGGAGTGATCCCATATAAACATCTCACATGTGCAGCATGTGCACAAGGGAAACTCATGACTAGGCCATCACCAGCCAAGGTTAATAAAGAAACCTTAAACTTTCTGGAAAGGATTGAAGGAGACATATGTGGACCAATACACCCACCTTGTGGGACGTTTAGATATTTCATGGTCCTCATTGATGCATCGACCAGATGGTCGCATGTGTGTCTACTATCCACACGTAACCTAGCCTTTGCACGGCTGCTTGCTCAGATAATAAGGCTGAGAGCACACTTTCCAGATTTCCCTCTTAAGACTATACGTCTAGACAATGCTGGTGAGTTCACGTCCCAAGCGTTTAATGAATATTGTATGTCCATGGGGGTAAGTATAGAACACTCCGTGGCACATGTCCATACACAGAACGGCTTGGCCGAATCCTTCATTAAACGTATCCAGCTGATAGCCCGGCCACTGCTTATGAAGTCTCAACTTCCGGTATCAGCATGGGGACATGCGGTTTTACATGCAGCAGAACTGATTCGTATCAGGCCATCTAGTGAGCATAGATATTCACCATCCCAACTACTTACGGGTCATGAGCCAGACGTGTCCCACATCAAGATATTCGGATGTGCCGTCTACGTTCCAATTGCTCCACCATAGAGAACTAAGATGGGACCACAGAGGAGGATGGGAATATACGTAGGATATGATTCCCCAAGCATTATAAAGTATCTTGAGCCAACAACCGGTGATTTGTTTAAGGCCAGATACGAAGACTCACAGTTTGATGAGTCCACATATCCGTCCTTAGGGGGAGATAACAGCCGGTTAATTATAAAAGATTTAGAATGGTTTAGACCATCAACATCTTGGCAAGATCCTCGGACTAGAGATTGTGATTTAGAAGTCCAAAAGATTATACATCTTCAAGAGCTAGCTAATAGACTGCCAAATACATTTGCTGACCCAAATAAAGTAACAATATCACACATCCCGGCTTGTAATGCACCTATAAGTTTAGATGTCCAAGATGGACAATGTCAAGTGGCTACAGAGTCTAGGCAACATTTAAAACGTGGTAGACCAATTGGTTCCAAAGACAAACAGCCTCAGAAGTCCAAGAGAGGTGCTGGATCCGAGAGCATCAAGGAAACCGTCCAGGACATAGATGGACCGGTCGAGCCGACCAGGACGGTCGAGCCAAGCGTACCGGCCACACCCGATGATCCGGCCGTTCCTCAAAGTGAGGCCCGGGACGCTGGGCTTCACGTGACACAAGAGCCGGACAACCAAGAGATCTCTATAGACCATGTGATGTCTGGAAAACAATGGAACAGAAAAGATATCAACGTTGATGATTTATTTGCATACAAGGTAGCACTTGAGATCATGGATAAAGATGAGGATATAGAACCCACATCCATACAAGAATGCATGCTAAGATCAGATTGGATCAAATGGAAAGAAGCTATAAACGTGGAGTTAGAATCATTGAGAAAAAGAGGCGTTTTTGGCCCTATAATCTTGACACCAAGAGATGTCAAACCAGTGGGATACAAATGGGTCTTTGTAAGGAAGAGAAACAAGAAAGGAGAAGTAGTGAGATACAAAGCACGGCTTGTAGCACAATGATTCTCACAAAGACCAGGAATAGACTATGAGGAGACTTACTCCCCTGTGGTGGATGCAACTACACTGAGATATCTAATCAGTTTGGCCGTGAAAGAGAAAATAGATTTACGCCTAATGGATGTAGTAACTGCATACCTATACGGACCACTGGATAATGAGATACATATGAAAGTTCCAGAGGGCATTGAGCTCAAAGATAAGAAAGGTTCTCGAGAACAACATTGCATCAAGTTGAATAAAGCCTTATATGGTTTAAAGCAATCAGGTCGAATGTGGTACAACAGATTATCCGAGTACCTAGTGAAAGAGGGTTATAAGAATGATCCAATAAGTCCATGTATATTCATAAAGAAATTCGACAGCAAGGGCTATGTAATTATGTCAGTTTATGTGGACGACCTGAATATAATAGGAACCTCTGGAGAGATTTCCCAAACCGTTGAATGTCTAAAGAAAGAATTCGAGATGAAAGACTTAGGGAAAACTAAGTTTTGTTTGAGATTACAGTTTGAGTATAAAGAGAATGGCATCCTTGTGCACCAAGAAACTTATACAGAAAAGATACTCAAGCAATTCAATATGGACCAGGCTCACCCCTTGTTGAGTCCAATGGTCGTGAGGTCCTTAGACCTTGAGAAGGATCCATACGGACCTAAGAAACCGGACAAGGAAGCACTCGGACCGGAGGTGCCTTACCTAAGTGCCATTGGGGGCTTAATGTACTTGGCTAGTCATACTAGACCGGACATAAGCTTTGCCGTGAGCTTACTATCTAGATTTGGTTCATGTCCGACCTTAAGGCACTGGAACCGAGTGAAATATCTGTTCAGATATCTGCAAGGAACAAAAGATCTCGGTTTGTTCTACACCAACCGGCCAGGAGAGAGCATGGTTGGATATGCGGATGCTGGGTACTTATCTGACCCGCACCAGGCTAGATCTCAAACAGGATATGTGTTCATACACAGTGGAGCCGCAATATGCTGGCGTTCCACCAAGCAAACCTTAGTGGCCACGTCGTCCAATCACGCTGAGATCATAGCCATGTATGAGGCAAGCCGTGAGCTTGTCTGGTTGAGGAACATGACCAGCCATGTCTTAAGAGAGAGTGGTCTGGCCGTGGGACAAGAGAAGAAGGAGCCAATGATCATCTACGAGGACAATGCTGCGTGCATTGCTCAGCTCAAGGAAGGATACATCAAGGGAGACATGACAAAGCACATCCTGCCCAAGTTCTTCTTCACCCACGACTTGCAGAAGGCAAAGGAGGTTCAAGTAGTTCAAGTTCGATCAAGTGACAACTCAGCCGACCTCTTCACCAAGTCTCTGTCAACCTCAACGTTCAGGAAGCTGGTTCATCAGATAGGGATGCGCCGGCTGAAGGATCTTCAGTGATGCCTTCATCAGGGGGAGTATCATGCGTTGTACTCTTTTTCCTGTCTATGGTTTCCATTTTTCCCACCTTGGGTTTTTGGTTTTCATGGAGAGGTTTTAACGAGGCAACATCGTGCATGATACAAACCCATATGGTTATAGCATCCAAGGGGGAGTGTTATAAAACACATGTGGATTGCTATTAACCAAAGCTAGAGGAAGAACGGACCGCGTCCGGCCCAAGTCCAAGACCGCGTCCGCACAAGGAGAGAGAGGCGGCCAAAGGAGTAGCCGACTATAGGATTAGAAGTTTTTCTTTTTCCTTTCATGTTTATCTATAAGGATATTTCCTATTTCCTTTTAGCTTAGGATTTGTACACTTTGCTTTTATCCTTATCTTGTAATCCCTATATAAGGGACACTTTGATTCAGTAATAAGACATCACGATTTTCCCCATCTTTTACAACATTACAGAACTACTTGCACAAAACCACAATTTCAATTCTAATGAAAAGCTATTAATCACCAAAACTGAAAGCCACTCTAAACACTTGACCAAAACGTACAGAGCTGGTTTATGAAAATAAAATCTGATCATAAATCTATATATATAAAAAAATGTTTGCCTCTCTCCTGTTATGCCATGTCACTAATTCATCTTCTCTGTGTATGACGCGTGCCCAACTCTTTTTTTTTTTCTCTTTTCGTATGGTTTGGCTGGGCTTCATAGGTGGCTTATTATCTGAGTTATTGGAAATTATTATCTGAGCCCAAGTCCACCATCCTGCTTTTTCTCTTACCAACTAAATTGAGACGAGCCAGCACAGACTATGTGACATTCTCACCTGTGATCCGTATCACTTGATTAAATTCTAGAAACTTTGTTTCAAAAACTCCGGAAAAATCGGTTAACTCAATACTGTCTCTGTTTTTTCAGACTGAGAAAAAGCTGTAAAATTGAACCAAATAGAGAAAAACTGTCACTTTATGTTGATGAAGTGTGAATCAAATCTCAATTTATCAAGTAAAACAGAGAAGAGAAAAGTGAAAGAAACAAACTCGGTTACAAGCGTGAAAGAAGATGATGGAGGAAAACGAAGTAGGGAAAAAAGACAATGCAGAATTAAATGAAAAGGGAGTATAGGTGGTGAGGAAGAAGATGCGGTGAGGTGGTGATGGTGAAACAAAGAAGATGGGATGAGGAGGTGTGAAAGGAAGAAGAATAGGTTTTGTCGGCTGAGAGTAAAACATCAAAGGTATATTTTTTTTTTTTATATCACTTAATCATTCGTTTTATATACTAACTCAAAATTAAGTCCATTAATAACCCAATAACAAAAATTCACTGATACAAATAACTTTTGTTAAAACAAAAAACTAAAGTTCGTTAATACAAAAATATGGATAATCTAGACGCCTAACAAACATGACCACCAATCTTAAAATAATACATCAAACGATTTATCATTTTCAAATCATAAACCTAGAATACATCATAATTTATTTAAAATAACATAACTAATAAATTTAGTTATACTACTATGACATAATTAATTTAAATTCAACCTAGATGTATAGTATAATAATATTTTAAACATTTTATTATAAAAAATTCAATAATATTAAATACATTATAATTATAAAATAATAAATATTTATATTTAGTCAAAATATGTATAGTTTATACAAGATCTAGCTAATTGTGAATAGAAACACAATCAATCTATCTATAACAATAAAATAAAATTTGGTATCTTCTTAGAGAGTCAATTCAACATTTCATTTCCCTCATGTTGACACATAAGCATTTTAAATAATAATCATTACGTTTTTTTTGTTTTCATCGAATCTAATGGTTTTTGGTTTTATCGATTTAATAAATAAAATGAAATAAAGTGTAGAACCATTTGTAATTCGTTCTAGCTTCCGTTTTGATTAATTGATGTCCTATTGGATATGTTCGGTTTGGTATTGAAACTTGATTCAAACCGGACTTAGCCTTAAAATAACATTACAATTCAAATTCTATCTGTATATAAAATGAGTTAATATTGTATTTATATATTAAGTTTTTAAATATATGCATATAAATTAAAAAAGTAATATTTTTAATTAAATCTGGTTTAATTTATGTTGATGTGTCAAAACGTAGATTCTATGTCATGTTGTTGAAATCTTACAAGAGATTATATTCTCATTTATTTCGTTGTAAATATTTTCCTAGCCTATATAAATAAAATTAAAAAAAAAAACTAAAATGGTTAAAAATGATAATTTCTTTACAACAATCTTTGACTAACAAAAATATACATATATGTGCATAATAAATACATAGTTTACGCTATAAATAAGATTAAAATTTCTGCAAAATATTATGTAAAAGTTTTAGTACTTCAGTAATGGAAATCAAAATATTATGCATTTCAGGTTTTTCAAAAAAGTATGTTAGCTGTTTTAGGAAAATAATCCTCTCTGATAGAACAAAATATATTTAATTTAGTTTGAATGCAACTTGGATCTCTTCAAAGAAACCAATTTTTACCAATGGGTCCTCCAAATCTTAACAACAAAAACATCTTGGTAGCTGATCTCGAATAGAACATAGAAATCATTATGAATCTCTTTCCCCATAATCTGAAATTCCATGCTTAAGAGTTAAGACCAAGCAAGAAATAGTCTAGAGATGCTCATATTTCTTCCTAACAAACAATAGAACTTATTTTACCAAAACTGAGTATTAACCAATAATGAACTTAAGAAATGAGACCAATGAACACCATGAACAATATTCCCAACTCAGAATTGCCAATTTCTCACCAAGGTTGAGATCTTCTTTTCGGAAAATTATGCAAAGGTCTTGCGGCTGGCGGAACCTCAAAAAGAATCATATACATTAGTTGTTAGATACAAATTATTCAACTGCAAATGACATAACAACTCACATGGTGATGCTAAAAAATTCAAAACATAAATTACTTACAAAAAAAACTAACCAACAACTTAAATTAATAAATTTTAGAAAGAAAAAGAACTTCAATTAATATAATAGTATATCTCAATACCAACAAAACGTTCATTACGCGACGTCTTTATATTGAAAAAGAAGTGTTATAGAACTAATATGATCTTTATAGTGAAACAAATAAACTGTCATCTCAATAATCTGGAAAATCGAAACCGTGATTGTTATCACTATACACAAATGGAGAAGTTCTTGGAGTTGGTTTTACGGGAATAACAAGTGTCTACACTCATCAACCACTATTCAGTTTTCACACTTTCCGGTTTCAATGTTTATAGTAATTTTGATAAGATTTGCTTGACTGCCTTTTTCACATTCAATATAACATTTTAATTTTAATAAGAAAAATGCAACTTTAAACAATCACCATAGCATGTCGAAAGATTATGATTTCAACATATAAATTAATTACTCTTATAACATACACAAAACTTTTACCCATAACCCAATCTTTCCGAACCTAAAATATTACAAACCACAAATAACCCACCGAATATGGGATCAAATTTTTGTAAAAGGAAACAATATGAAGACCATTTGAAGCCCTCAGAGCATATCAATGCCACATCTCTTTAGCATCGAAACAACTATCTTTAACATAGAAACAACTATTGTTCTTTTTTTTTTGCTAAACAACTATTATAGACAAGCAAAACATATCTTATCACATATAATTCTTCCTCACCTAAAATTTTCTAAAAGACAAAATTCATTATCGTACACATTTTTTGCAAATGCGACCTAAAATACAAGGCAAAAAATCATACGAAATAATAATAACTTAGATCACAAGTAAAGTATATCCCGCCCGTAGGGCGGGCCTACCCTAGTTCATAATGAAGAAATAATTATGCTGCTTAATCATTCAGTATGGCACCATAATAGTTAGACCGGAGAGTCTTTTCTTAATAATCTGGTTGTATCCAAAAGTATGGTTAATCCATGTCTACTATGGAATAAATTTGGTATGGTTTTATAAATATTTGTCATGATTTTGGATTTTCAAGCAAGAGGAAAACGAATTACTAGTTGACATAAAATCCGAGAAATTCATGGTACAAGACAACTAAAAACAAATGTTATGAAGGAAAGGTTCGACCTTTGTCAACTTCAACCACCTCAAAGTTTCTTACAACCCAACCACAGTTCAAAACTCCTCATCACAGATTCAATCAACTCCGAGCGGTTTTTACTTGACATCAATCAGTTCGACCTCAAACGACAGCCAAGCGTTAGGAGGAATCTGGCCACCAGCACCGCGAGAACCGTACCTGTGAATCACATCCCATCAAAAGTTTAGAAACAAAACAATCACAATCAAGAAAACAAGCTGACTAGGACCAAGATGATTTATACCCCATTGATGGAGGAATTGTAAGCTTTCTTTTTTCACCAACACGCATTCCTGTGGAATTCAAATAAAAAACTTGAAATTAAAAAACAACAAGATGTACATATTGAACAAAGTGATGAGAATCAGAGCAAGAAATTTAGATGTTACCATTAACGCCTACATCCCATCCCTTGATGACTTCTCCACGACCTGCATGTTCCAACAAGCGCATAAGTATCAAGTATCAAGTATCATTCACAAGATTAACCAATTTCTTTTGCATCTAATAAAAAAATACCAACCTATCTTGAACTTAAAAGGTGCTTTTCCGATGTTGGAATCGAAGATCTTCCCATTCTTCTGAAGCTTTCCGATGTAACGGACGCTGACCTGCACGCAGAAACAATAGAATGAGAGCTCAGAATAGCTAACACAACACATTGATGCAATCTAATAAACTGCCTCCAAACAAAGCCGACAAAGACCATTTGGTAGAGTTCACCACTACTTAAGGCTCTGGTTGCTCCTAGGTCTTATTAGACATTGGTTTGGATTCTTTCAAAAACCCACATTTTATTACACTACCACCTTGTCGAAAATCAACGTGACATTAATGCAGTAACCATATATGCACACTATATCAGTATACCTGCTTTCCAGGAGTAGCTTGCTTGCCGTTGGGTTTGCCCAATTTTAACTCCTCAACAACGAGCCCATTTGGGTATGTCTGTTCTTGAGAAGCCTTGGAGTTCTCCACTGTAGCTTTCTCACTTGTGTTCTTCTGCTTATTTTTCTTCTCAGCAGATTTATCTGGGGTCTTAGAGCTTTGACTCCTGTAAAAGCACATAAAATTGTTAAATGAGAAAAGGTCCGGAAGAACATTTGTACAAAGCCATCTCTTCTTTGTGGCACAATGCTTGTAATAATAATCACTCAAATTTCTACTATATTTCACAAATGATATGGTTACGTTGTGTATTATCCAAAAGAGTCCTTATATCAAGAAATAAGAGTTCTCACATGGCATTGTTTTTAGTTTCGTTTTGAGCTTTCTGGTTTGAAGAAGTTTGGGTGGTTTCCTTCTTTTTCAGCACACTGACCGTCTCAACTTTCTCATTGGAGGCACTTTCGCCTTTCTTCTTCTCCTTCTGATTCTTCTTCTTTTTATTCTTGTTTTCACTGGAAAAAATAAAAGATAGAAACAATTTCATATTCCTCGACATATGATACTGTCACTATGTCTTCAGCGTCAGTAAAAAGATCAAAGAGAAGGTTACCTTTCTTGTACACCATCTGGCTCAGAAGCCTTGGCCTTGCGTTTTTTGTTGCTACCTTGTTGGTCAACATCTGAGCTCATCTTCTCACCAGACTTAATCGCTTTGGGAATAGGAAAGCCATCTTCATCTTCGCTCTCCAGATCTGAAGCATGTGCACTCTCTTTGACAACAATCTGTTTATTTGCGCTCTCATCTTTGGCAGCTTGACTCTTCTTCTTGGATCGTTTAGTCTTTGTATCTTCGGCAGGCTTCTCTTCATCTTCTATCTCCTCAATCACAACTAGAAAAAATACAATTCATTATGTTTTAACATTACAACGGAAAGATAACAAAACCATGCAGCACTTGTATATATTATAAACCACAAATGTACCCAGGGGCCACACACTAGCACACCACACCAAGATAAAACCAAAAAAAAAAATTAAAATGCTATTGGAAATGGATTAAGCTCTGTGATAAAACAAAAAGTACCTCCGCTGTTTGGGACAGAAGACTGGCGATACATTTCGAGATTGCGATCAAGAAAGTCCTCAAACTTATCCATCTGATCCTCATCCATCTCATCTTCATCTTCATCTTCATCCTCTTCACTATCATAGTCAGAAGACTCTTGAGACCCCATTTCAGCAATATCCATACCATCTCTAATTATAATGTCGCAATGAAAACTTTAAAGACTTGAGAGGAAAAAAAAAGAAAACAAGAAAGCATCAGCTAATAACACAAGTAAAGGATACGAATCATCCTCGTCCTGCTCATACTCCTCCCCATCATCATACTCCTCCAAGAATCCAGAAAGGTGGATGCTTCTGTCACCAGTCACCGAGAACTCAACGGTCTCGTCATCGTCCTCAAACTCAAGATTCAGAGGGCAACACTCGGTTTTGTTAGGCAACAGTGAGCACAAGTAAATGGGTGTGTTTCCTGCTATGGAACACTGAATCACGCTCTTCTCTTTGCCTGAACCCGATCCTAGAGTTGCCTGAACGGTAGCAAACGCAACAATACATACAAACATTAACATAACAACTCGCAGCTCCTAAATTAGTCTCAACGAGCTGTACAAGATTGTATACCTGAGTGAGGTGAAGCTTCCCTTGTTCGTTTTTGGGATGGAAAGCTTGAGGCTTTCCAGGTTTCACTTCGAGTCCTGCAAAAGCAACTCAAATCAGAACTAAGAAACAGAGGAACGGAGAGAGTAGGGCACGGAGAAGCTTACCCCAGAACCCCATTTTTGGCTAGACGGCGATAAAACTCCCTTGGAATCGAGACAGCAACTAGCTCTGGAGAAAGTTTAAAACCCTAGAAGAGGAAGAGGGGTTTTAGCAGAGGCTTTATACGATGAGGGGTTGGTTGTCGAGAAATTTTTAACGGTTTTGCTCAACCGAACCGTTCAATGTTGTTTGGGCTTTCGTCAGTTTCAGTGAGGCCCAAAAGTTGTCTGAAATGTGCACTCGGTCCGATTTAATATAATACCCAAATGGTTCTGATTAAATACAACAACGAAACGCACGCCTTCATTTCATAAAGAGTTTACCAATTCCATTCGTAAGAAACTCAAAAAAATATCTGAAAATAAATATTTTAATAATATTTATTTTTTTATTTTAAAAAATATTTTTAAAAATATATATAACTATTTTAAGTAGATAAATCATAAATAACATTAAAATAATTAAGTTCTAATGAAATCTTCAGACTTTCATTTAAATAAATTATTTATTTTAAAATTTTATTATAATGTTGAAATATCCATTTACATACTACCAATATAATTACTCTGAAATTATATTAATTACTAAAATATTATATAGTTTATATGTTGAAAGTGGTTTTGTGGTAAGTTTGTCAATGATTTGTGTGCAATAGACTTTTTGGTTTTTGAGTGATGTTTAAATCTTTTGAAGTATTACAGCTAAATTCAGTACCATTGCCATTAGATTGTTGCTAGTTTTTCTTCAAACTTCTTAATATTTTCTGTTTGTCGTATAATAGCTGATAGTTTCTTTGGTGAAGATAGCATGATAGTTTAATCATAGGTCAACTAAAAGCATGCCATGTTTGCAATCCGATTAGATGCTTTGATATTCTTATAGAGCTGCATGCCACATTGCTATAGACACACGACACATCTACATCCACTTGTGAATATAGAAAGCAAACTACGTAGAGGATTTGGTTTTAGCAATGAATTGGGTTGGCTACAACCTTTAAGCGCGTTATGTTGGACAACACACCATACGTTATCTTATGTGTGCATGTGTTTGTTTATCTTATGTAGTAGGCAAATGATGTAGCATGTCGGTGGTCAAAAGAAGCGTATCATAACGCGAAGGGGCAACAAAGGGATGATAGATACCATATCACCAATGCAAGGTCTACGCGTGCGGCGTTGACTTTGACCTGCGTTGCTAAAAAGGGTAGTTTAGTAACATTGACAAATTCTCTCGTGCCGACTACGCGCCGTCTCGATTGATCGCAGACGGCATTCACTGCACCGGCAGAAGAAAACAAATGATTAATTAAAACTAAATAAACTAACCTTTGTTTTTGTTGTTGTTTAGTATGCTTCTCTTGTGATTCTCTTTGAGCTCGCGACGACGACAAGCATCATATGATTCGTCGTGTCTCTGGCAAAGGTTAATAGATTCTCTTTGTTTCTCTTCGTTAGTTTGCATGTTGGATCTGTCTCCTTTTTCTCATTTTCCTGAAAATCTGATGCTGAATCTGATCGTCTGTATTAGATTGTTAATCTACTAGTTAGTGTACTCTTTTTTGAGATCGATGATGTTGCTGTTTTGTTTCCATTAATATGCCTGCTCGCTCATAGCGTTGTTCTTCCAGATTCAGATCTTTGAAGGTTAAAACTTTCGCTTGAATCGAGCAACAAAGTCGCTAATAGTTGAGTGGAAGATTGCAATCCAAATCATTTTTGCTTGGACTGCAATTTTTTTGAAGAATGTTGATAGTGTGACTTATCATCACCTATAAGCTCTCTTCTTAGGGAAAGGCCATGGCTTTGGGATCTCCTAAGGTTTCTATATTCGGTGCTGCTTTTCCTGCGAAGGTGTCCACCATTGCAATTGCTATAGGGGGATTAGCATCCTTCTTTGTTTTCGGATTGTTGCTCCGTCTTTCCTACCCTATCGGTTCATCAGTGAGTGGTGTGTTTTATGGGAATGCGACTCCTGAACTAGTTCAAGTCCCTTTGTCCTTGACCAACCATACCGTGGAAGGCCTTTACACGGGTAGTGACGTTAGTGTTTCAGATCAAAATCTGACTTCTCACTCTAGCTCTGGCGGACCTGATGCTGTTGTTAGTGAAAACATACCACCGCCGGGTCTTGATAGTGATAAGAAACCTTTGGTGGATGGCAAAGAGGAGGCGGATGAGAAGAAGATTGATGTTGGATCAGGTGGAGGTGAAACCAATGTTCCCAAGGCTGGAGACACTCCAAGTGTAGTATCATCTCCTCCACATGATGACTCTAAAACCGCTTCAGCAGAACCAGGTACGGGTCTTTCTAAAGACGCTAGTTTCCATACACGTAGCTTTTTTTGTCTTCTCGTTTGGAACATATTGATTTGTCGTAGCTTAGTTTTGTATAACCAAAGAGTAAACTACTATGGGAATGTTGTAAATTGAGTTAATGCACTTCTATGACAAATCGCGTAATTTTCGGATAGGTTTTGAAGAAGTGATTAGGACTGAATGTAGACGATTAGAGTTGTTTTGAGTTAGTGAGAGAGCCGTTAGTGAGGGCTGGGCTTGTAAAAATGTATATGTTGTTTAAGGACGTGGATTCTCTAGGCTTTGTTTGGTCATTTGCTTGAGACTTCTCTCTGGTTTGGTGAATTGGTATGAGAAAAACAGTTTTGTAGCTTTGTTCATGTCAGTTTCATTTCTATCAAGTAAAACTTGATAGTTAGACTTCAAATGCGTGCTTCTCTAGATGCTCCATGTTTTCTAATCCTGTTATTTGAATTTGTTGCTTACTCCAAACCTTTGATTGCTTTGTAGAGTGTGATTTGTACCAAGGTAGCTGGTTTTATGATCCGGAGGGACCTGTGTACACGAACAACTCTTGCCCCGTCATAACGCAGATGCAGAACTGCCAGGGAAATGGACGATCTGACAAGGGATACGAGAACTGGAGATGGAAACCATCTCAGTGTGACCTTCCTCGGTTTGATGCCAAGAAATTTCTAGAGCTAATGAGAGGCAAAACATTAGCCTTCATAGGTGATTCAGTAGCTCGTAACCAAATGGAATCCATGTTGTGCCTTCTTTGGCAGGCAAGTAATTTTTCTTCGTCCATTACTTATCTTGAAAGATTTAGTTAATTGTGAAAAAGTTTAGAAAAGGATCTAGTATGTATTATATTAACGTTAGATTGCTGTTTTCAGGTTGAAACGCCGGTCAATCGAGGGAGCCGGAAGATGCAGAGATGGTTATTTAAGTCATCATCAGTAATGATTGCCCGTATATGGTCATCTTGGCTCGTCCATCAGTTCAACGAAAAATTCGATTATGCTCCCGAAGGTGTCACCAAACTAAAGCTGGACCGTCCTGATGAGCGCATAATAGAAGCTCTTCCCAAATTCGACGTTGTTGTCCTGTCATCAGGGCACTGGTTTGCGAAGCAATCCGTCTACATACTCAATGACGAGATCGTTGGAGGACAGTTATGGTGGCCGGACAAATCAAAGCCCATGAAAGTCAACAACGTGGAAGCATTCGGAATATCAGTCGAAACAATCCTAAAGTCCGTGGCTACACACCCTAACTACACGGGTTTGACCATAGTGAGAACATGGTCGCCTGATCACTACGAGGGTGGGGCTTGGAACACAGGAGGTTCATGCACAGGGAAAGAAGAACCCATCCTTCCAGGGAAGCTGGTGAAAAACGGGTTCACGGAGATAATGCACGAGAAGCAAGCCACAGGGTTTAACCGAGCTGTGGAGGGAGTTTCGGAGAGCTCAAAGGTTAAGTTAAAGCTGATGGATATTACAGAGGCATTTGGGTATCGACATGATGGTCATCCTGGTCCGTACAGGAGTCCGGATCCAAACAAGATCACTAAAAGGGGACCTGATGGACGGCCTCCGCCTCAGGACTGCTTGCACTGGTGCATGCCGGGACCGGTTGATACGTGGAATGAAATGGTGTTGGAGCTCATAAGGAGAGACGTGGAAGGCGGGAAAAGGAATAGCTGATGAGTTACATATACTATTATTATGATTCTTGATCGTTGATAAACCAAACATAAACTCTTACTTCACTTGTAGAGTTTTGTCAACCACGGTGAGGTAGAATTAGGATTGTTTTGGATCGTATTTCTTCCACGTTCGCTTGTTTCTTTGAGATTGAAAGCTATATTTTTTTTTTCTCTTTTTGTTTCATTTTACACTGCTACTAGGATAAGACCCGCGCCTTGCGCGGGATTAAGTTATCATTTTTATTATATTTTAGAGAATGAAACAATAGTTTGGCTTCATTTGGATTACGGGTGTTCAATCCGGATATCGGGTTGGTTTCGGTTCGGTTCGGTTTTTTCGGTATTTGGTTAGTAAAATATAACTACTATTCTAAATCCATATTTACTTTGACTTTAGTCTTTCACATACTTTTGAAAGATTTCAACTGGACGACTAAATTGATCAGCCAATTTTGTTGCTTTAAATCATTAGTGTTTATATATATATATATATATTATTTAGTTTGAATATTTATTAAATAAAAATTCATATGCGTTATATTTTATGATCATTTGTAACTTATTATAACAAAAAAATAATCTATTGATCACAAAATTTTCAGAGTGAGAATATTCAAATTTCTAATAATATATAGACGTTTTGAAAAATTCAAATATAACATATAAGAAAAAATATAAATGTTTTTATTATATATTTAATGTGATTTTTTAATATCTTTCAATAATATAAAATTAAAAAAAAAAGAACTAAGATACCAAAATTGTTATCAAATATTTATTATTCATAATAATTAATTTTCATATATACGTTAATCATATTAGGTAATTTCGTAGCTTCTAATTAAGGAAAGTGCAAAAAAAATTTGGTAGATTATTTATCAATTCGATAGTTAGTTTAATAAAAAATATAATGTAAGTCAAGATGGACCAACCTATTTTTCTAAGAATAGTATATTTTATATAGTCATTTATTAAATGAGAATTTGTAATCATACAGTTCTATGATCATTCATATCATTTTATAACTGAATATTTAAATCATCGATAACAAAATTTTCAATGTGAAATCTTTAATAAGTTTATAATTTATAAATGTTTTTGAAAATTCATTGAAAGTTTTAATATTAAAATATTTATGTAATCTTATGGTATATAGTATAATATATATATATGTAAATATATATGTTTTATTATTAAATGATATTGTTTACTCATATGGCTTTAAAATAATGTGTATCTTCTTATAATATTAAATAAAAGTTCATATTAATACAATTTTATGATCATTTGTAACTTATTATGACAAAAAAAATAATCTATTGATCACAAAATTTTCAGAGTGGGGATCTTCAAATTTCTAATAATTTATAGACGTTTTGAAAAATTCAAAATATAACATATAAGAAAAATTATAAATGTTTTTATTATATATTTAATGTGATTTTTAAATATATTTTAATAATATAAAATTAAAAAAGAACTAAGATACAAAAATTGTTATCAAATATTTATTATTCATTATAATTAATTTTCACATATACGTTAATCATATTAGGTAATTTCGTAGCTTATATTTAAGGAAAGTGCAAAACATTTTTTGGTACGTTATTTATCAATTCGATAGTTAGTTTAATAAAAAGTGTAATATAAGTTAAGATGGACCAACCTATTTTTCTAGGAATAGTATATTTTGTATAGTTATTTATTAAATAAGAATTTATAATCATACGGTTCTATGATCGTTCATATCGTTTTATAACAAAATATTTAAATCATCGATAACAAAATTTTCAATCTGAAATCTTTAATAAGTTTATAATTTATAAATGTTCTTGAAAATTCATTGAAAGTTTTAATATTAAAATATTTATGTAATCTTATGGTATATAGTGTTTAATATATATATATATATATATATATTTATTTTATTATTAAATGATATTTTTTACTCATATGGTTTTAAAATCATGTGTATCTTCTTATAATAAAAATGTTAAACCATTGATCATTAATTTTTAACATAATAATTTTAATAGTTTTAGTCATTTATTGTCGTTTTTAAAAATTCAAAATATAACATATACGAAAAAATCTAAATTTTATTTTTATAGCTAATTTGATTGTTTAATTTATTTTAATAATATAAAATTAAACAAAAAATAATGGAGGAGATATACATTGTTATCAAATATTTATTATTAAACTCATTAATTGTCATATATATATTAGTCATTTATGGTAATTCCGTAGGTTTTATTTAAGGAAAGAAAATATCATATCATATCATTATATCATATAGTTTGACCAACTTATGTATCTAACAACATATAAAAATCGAATGTGGACCTACTTATTTTTCAATTGAATGTAATTGACTACCTAATTGAGTGACACCTATGCATTGGGGCCTCTTTTAATTAATACAAAATTAAGGTTACATCTTTTCAAATGTTCCTCAATTAATATATAAGGGATTTCGGAGGTACATTACGGGATAAAATCGAATTTTAAATAAGTATGTGCTTAAAATGAAAATAATGAATAGATTTGGGATTTTTGTGAAAAATACAACTCGCTGAGTAATAATCGGCTAATCGCTCACCCAAAGGCGCTTGCTTGGGCTTGTTAAGAGTGAAAATGGTTTCTTGTGACACAACCATCGGGCCACTGCTTCATCGCCAAGCACGGTGCTTAACATCAGCCAGCACGGTCTTTAGCGTCCCAACAGTGAGGATGAGGTTTTACTTCTATCCTTTTGTTTCTTAGATATAAAAACAGAAACTTTATGTTCGGTTGTGTAATGCTTATGCTGTTTGGTAGAATGATCAGCATATTGTTTAGCTTCTCATGACCTTTATTTCTGCTATTCAAAAGTGTACTTATGAAAAATCGTTTCGGAGTATGTGTGTTAACTAACGTTTGTTATCCTTGTTGGTGTTGGTTTTCATTTCAGGTACTACTGCAGCTGCTAAGTTCCTGAGAGGGAATGGAGTCAACACTTTTTAAGGTGCGAGATGAGACAATTAACCTGCTAGGGAAATCAGACATGTACTTTTTCAGCCCGGAGCATCCTCCTCTTACTGAACCGGCTGGAAAGGCCATTGAGTGGGCCGTTGATGAAAAGAAGAAATCTGGTGTGCATAAACACCACTATCTTAATATTTCTCAATCTCTTGTGTTTGTTTCCCATACGTCATAGCCAACTGAAACTATACAGGTATGGATGGGGAACTAATCACTGTTTATTTTCTCCTGGGGATTTGGTCATATTAGAGATGAGAGTGTGGTTTACACATTAGTTGTTGGTTTAGTGGTAACCGGTGGTTTGTACCGGATAGATTATTAGTCTTTATATAGTGATTGTACATCAACTTTACTCTTTAACATAAATAATTTTCATTTTCATATCTTGAGTTCATCTCATTCTTCCTTATGAGAGTGTGATCTCTCATCGTTTCTGTTCAACATTAATTCATCTAATAGGTCCCAAAAAGATTCAGCAGGATGTCAGATTTTGGAGAAACTTCGGTTCAACGAAGATAAGGCCAAAGAAGTTGCAAAATAAGTAAGTTTTGACACCCTAATTCTTATAGGTTAGGATAGCTTTCTTTAAATGGCAAGTGTTGAGTGTTCGGTTTGGTGCAACAGATTTGAGCTTCAAGAAACAAAGTCAATAGTGTTGGGGTTTATTTCAAGCAGCAAAGCTTCTGTAACTGTATATGGAGTAGCAATAGCAACCTGATTCAAGACTAACCAACAATTTCACAAAAAGAGATTCAACTTGAGAAAATCCCAATAGTAACGCTTCGGCTATGTTTATGTTTTAACATGCTTTTTTCGAAATGCGTTAAAACCCAAAAAAAAACTTTATAGCATTCGCAAATTTTTGATTTTTTTTCTTGCGTTAATATCATGCCTAAATATCATTCAACATAATCAATATTTTACTAATGTAATATAACACAAAATACCATTAAACCTTTAAGTCTTATACTTCAATAAACTTTCAGATGAGAAAAATGTCAGAATACATAACCACTAGGAAAATACCATAGGATAACACTAAAAAAATTTATGTCACAAATATAGATTCTAACGTTAAAAATGATCAAAATGTATAATTAAAGAGGTAAATATACATTATACCCCTAGGGTTATCTAATCCAAACCTTAGGGTTTAGAGTTAGGGGTGGGGATTTGGGATTAAAATTTAAAATTTATAAAATAAAAAATAAATATTAAAATTTTAAAAAATAAAAAATAAAAATTTTAAAAATAGCTTCAAAAAGTATTTTCGAATTACAAGAAAAACTTTTTTAAAAAAATTATAAAAAATAAAATAAAAATTATAAAAAAGTTTAAATTTGAACACATATAATCTAAAACTATAAAAAAATATTCTTTTTTAATTTTTTTTAAAAAATTTATATATCTAGGGTATTAAGATCCTTTTACATATTAAATGAAATATTTTGGTCATTTTCCTTCTCTTGGTATTTTTGTGATCAAAACTTAAAAATGATCTATTTGAGAGAATTGCCCTAACCACTACCGAGTGATAACTGAAAATAATTACGCAAGATAAATATTTGTAACAATGATCTATATCATTTTATTTAGCATAGATAAAAAAAATAGAAGCAGTACAAATTGAACATTTACGTTCTATATAAATAATCTTATTAAAATAAAAGAAATGATTCATATTACTTCAAAATTTAAAGTGACATTCATATATTTTTTAGCAAATAAAAAGACATTCAAATAATTTTGAGAATATGGTTCAACATCTGGCCTCGGGCCTTCAGAGATGCAGCCTATATTATATAAATGTATATATATGTGCTATGTCGACTATAGGTAATTAGGTATATAATAAGAAAATAATTGATCGTAACAAAAGATATAGGTAAATACCAAAGAATAAATGAAACTGATATATGTAACTTAGAAATGGAATGTGGAAATGAACTTATCGGCATTAATTAAAGAGAGAATAAGTAAAAGATTGAGCAGAAAGACGTCATTGCTTACCCTAATCTCTCAATCTTTGTCCAATACGTCTACAATAACGTAGCCTTTTCTAAATTTTATACTATAAACACACTTTCTTTATTTTACTTTCTTTGTTCCGACTCCGACTTATTGTTTTTTTTTTCAGCTTTACAACAAATCACTGAGTGAGATTCAGACCATCACCGAGAACAAAAATTAGACATGATCAGATCCCGCTGACTCATCATCATCATCATAAATAAATTAATCAATATATCATCACCATCATCAATTCATCATTAATGTAATAAGAATCTTTATTCAAAATAATTAAACGTAAAGACAAACTACATGTTTAAGATGAATGTTTTTCAGGAGAAGAGAAGAAAGCGTCGTAAAGAGTTCAGAGTTAGTAGTGAAGAAAATATGGAGAAGATAATGCACAGAGAAGTTGAGAAACAAAGGAGACAAGAAATGACTTCTCTTTACGTGTCTTCTCGGTCTTCACTCTATTGAGTTCATCCAGGTCAGTCTCTTTCAAAATCCCTAAGTAGTTATCTATCTTTTGGATTCTTCACTTACAGATCTACAGGTTACAATCTGTTAAAGTATGTTGTTTTGTCTTAAAGATTTACTAGAACTGTGACGCTCCAAATATCCTAAAATTAACCTTTCTTTTTCGGTATGTAGGGAAAGCGTTCTACGTCAGATCAGTTGAACGAGGAGGTGAATTACATAAAGTATCTTCAGAGGGGGAGTATAAATGCACACGGTATGAATGAAAGTTTTACACGTGATAAAACTTATGTTTAGTGATGTAGATAGCATCATTTATTTAGTACCAAAATTTATGTTTCAAAGTTTGTTAGTGATATTTTATGTGTCAATCTTGTCAGCGTACATACCAAAGACATTCGTGTCCTAATTTTTTTTTTTGTTAAGTATGTGAATTCTCATCAAATCAATAGTGATGCAGAGATACATTCAGATTGAAGAATCAAACCTGCTGTATATAAGTCGCTATTCAAAGCAAATGTGTCTTAGGGAGCCACAAAAAAAGCTAAAAAGAATATGTTTAATACGTAGAATATAAATCTTATAACTACTTAATATCCTAATTTTGATATAAGTAGAATATAAATCTTATAACTACTTAATACTTAATATCCTCTTTGACAGTATTTATCAGATTAAAGCGATGATGAATATGTTTAATATGTAAAGTTGATTTGCTTTACTGTTGCAGGTCAGATAACTGGATTTAATTGACTTCGCCGATTCAAGAATACACTTCCATGCTTACCCTAATGAACTAATTGTTTCCTTAACTTCTCAAACCCAAAACGATGCATATACATAGACTGTTACCTTGCACTTGTACTGTAAATTTGTATATTTATGTGTTTGCTGATTTTGAAAAGAAATTGTGTGCTTCCCTATTTTTAAAGAATTTACGAGAACAAATATATTTTGTTGAAAAAAAGATTTATTGGAATCACCATATTTCGGCATTTTAATCTTGGATTTTTGACGAAATAATGTTATACTTCGCAGTCACAAAGAAAGACCATCTTTTTCTATCTTCAAATTTTTTGAGAAAGAGTCTGAGACGGATCAGAATGCACTTAAAAGTTCAAGATCTTCAAGATATTAGTTAATTATAAAACTCAGAGTTTATGTTAGTACGAGTATTTTCTAAAGACATCCCGGCATAGTAATTCCTTTTTTGGGGTAAAATATCTGAGGTCAATTCCGAAGTTTAAGAGGATAGTTTTACAAAATTGTCTCGTTTTAATAAATCCAGCTTGCTTTATCTAAGAACCCGTTCCACTTAACATATATAACCCGCTGTATGCAATACATGTTAAATGAACGGGTTATTCCATGTTGAAATTCCTAAACATATATACTTAATTTTATAAATATTGTTTTCGCCATTAACTGCAGATATACTGCCCAACATAAAATATACAAGACATATCATCCTGTATCGGTCTATCCATTAGTGTACCAGTCTTGTCGACCATTTTCTTGGTCATTAGCTTCAATTATATGAGGTGTTTCAAAAAACAAAACAAAATAGATCATCCTCTATGGCTCTATCCATTATACAAACTTATTGTTATCACGTGAAGGTATATCTACCAACTCATCCTGTATTTGATATTACACCTCATTTTCTCTCCCCCACCCTTATCTCTTGTAATTAAAGTTCAAAACCACTTCATCTCCACGTGTGGAGCCTCCATTCCATATATATGGTTCTTTTATTTATAATTTTTTTTTCTGAATTGCATGTCCTTAAGTAGCATAAAATATGGTATATGAAGAAAAATTGTTTCCAAACTATTTTTCTCATGGAGTTCAACGTGTGCCATGACTCCCAGATTTGCTAGCCCAGTTGAGCCAGTGACTGGTCCATATGTTTTGTTGTCGTTAGTTACGAGCACTGTCATTCAATGTATCAATACATTTTGGTAATAACGTCAATTTTTTGGCGATTAAAATCATGAACGTTTTGTCGTGTTAGCTTGGCATATATTTCAGCAACGAATCGTTAAACTTAAACGCTTTCTGTGTGTTTGTTGAATTCAGAAAACAAAAAGAGGTTACAGTTAAGTAGAGAAAGAAAAACAAGCAAGTGAACATAAAACGCTTTCTGTTGTCCCGCCGAGTTGGTAGCGCGTGTTGTGTCGTTTAGCTCCTCGTTGGCTCGATTTACCTCCGGGGTGGCTCCTGGTGGTGGCTTCAGCTGCGTGTGGAGTTGGGGGTCTAGGGTTTGCCGGAACTTGGAAACTCGAGTGGTGTTGAGGCACTGGTTCTTGGTAACTCCAGATCTCTCTTCTGAATCTGTGAGCCACCGTCGTGTTCTCAGGTGGTGGCTGCGCGTGGGTTTCGTCGAGGATGGAGACGTCCGTCCGGTTTCCCTGTGGCGTCGCGTAGTGTGTGGTTTCACATGGTGTGCTTCGTGGTTTAGCTCCCGTGTGCTTCTTCATCGCTCAGAACTCAGTGGTGATGACGTTTGTGGCCTTCTCCGTTGCTAGCTTTTCTCAAATAATCTCAGCAGGTTCGTGTTCGTGGCTTGGCAACAACTTCTGGCTCGACTGTGTTTTTGCTGGTGTGATAGTAAGTCAGCGGGGGCTCGAGCGTGGCTTCGGTTTAGTTGCCTCCGGAGGAGCTGTCCGTCTACCGACCCATATTCTCTTCGGGTTGTGGTTAAATGAGTGTATACTGTCCCCGAGAAATGCAATGGAGGCGGTAATCTCCGGCGTAAACCTCGGAACGACGGCACTGTTGGTCTTCGGCTTTTCCTCGTACCGCCGGTGGTCTCTTTTATCTTGCTTGCTCTGTGTCCGTGGTTGGATTCTGCGCTCTGCTTCGCTCTGGGTTATCGGCTAGAAGCTGTAGGTAACTGTTGCATTCAGGGTTTGAGGGCGCCCTTCTCTCAGTGCTCGTGGCAACCGGCCGGTCTTCTCATCTAGTTTCAGGGTTGTTAGGTCTTACCTCGTCTCGCTATTACTTTGTTTTAACCGGTTGTGCTGCGTTGTTAATCAGTCCGAGCCTTTATTTGCTGTCTTTAGTTTGTTTGTGTTGTTGTTTTTATTTCCGCTACTAGTCATCTATTGTATCGTCTGTCAAAAATTGAAAATTGGTAATAATATTTTAACATTTTACCAAAAAAAAAAAAAAAAAAAAAAAAAAAAAAAAAAAAAAAGTGAACATAAAAGTAACAAAACTGTAAAGTATGCCGCTAAGTTTTTTGTGTGTGTAAATGTTAATATGCCGCTAAGTTTTTTTTTGTGTGTGTAAATGTTAATATGCCGCTAAGTTGAAAAACATCTATCCAGAATGTTGAATTTTCTTTTAGACTTTGGTAAACAATTTCAACAAAATGAATAATCATTGACAGGCCTAACCTTGGGTCCGTGAATTAAATAAAGTCGGGTCTATTATTAAATTTTGCACACATGGCCAAGTCACTGATTTTGGGTGTTTCTACTTTATTTTGAAAAGTCCTTCTTGTATAGGAGGACTAACTGACGACTGACTAACAAAATTGTGATTCGATCATTGATGTATAATCTTGTTTTTATAAGTCCTATCGGCTGATCCGGTCGGCTCTAGAGAAACACATTTAGGGCTACAAAATGGACTAACCCGAAAAGATACCATACTGCTTGATCCGAGTTTAGAATACTTTCCGATTAATACTAGAAGTGGCTTAATCATCTGTTATGACCCACTATGTAAATTACTTGGACCGAAGTCCAAATATAAACTGATCAAATAGTGATTATTTAGTTTCCATGAGAGTTACTGTTTGCATTAGTGTTGTTGTTAAGTCACTATTCGAATAGAAAGTTGATTGAAAATCCTGATCGCGATTCAAAATTAGGGTAACTACCGCCTAAGAAAAGTCAACTAAGATTTTACAAATGTTTTTCTTTCATGAAGTTCACTAGCGTTGCTACATTCTTTAACTGACGAATTGACAAGGCTAGAAATGCATATTTAACATACTTAAGAAACTTATTCATTTTGTCAACACCGTATGAATAAATGAAAAACATGGTAAAAATATAGTGTCTTTTGTTTAATGTTCCTAAATTTTGAATTTTCAGAAACACAATATTAAGTTTGTGTTTGGAATAGTTCTTAAATTTTTAATAGATTTTATAAATAAATTTTGTCATATTTTTAGTATATCAATATACGAAGAATATACTGTATGTAATATTTGTTTTTGAACAATCTATTACAGGTTAACTATTAAAAACACAACGTTATTTTAAAGAACAATGCAAAAGTTGTATTTACCAATATATTAAGGTACATGTACTTAACATTCGAACACCATATTTTAATTCGGTTGACAGCCATTAAAAAAAGCAAAATTATAAATAATTTTGTAGTTACTGTAGAAGTTGCGGCTCTTGTTTGCAACCGTCCGATAGAAAAAAGTGCAAAGAGATGTCTTTTGTTTATTTTAGTCTTATGCGCCTCCTCCATTTGCGTGGCTTCAGGAACTTTGCATAATCTTGTTTTCTTGACAACCATCGATTTGACGCGAGTCATTTGCTGTACATAAAAACGTGCGTCAAATTTCTAATTTTATAAGACAGGAATTGATGCATGAATCAAATACTCTCAGATCACACTACCAGTCCGACCGGCTTTTGGTATATTTTAAAAAAATCGTCAATGGTAATTTTTTTTCTGAATGAATTTTAAATTTATTCACATCAAAAAACCTTGTTACGAATAATATTGCTATTGTTTGCAAACAAGTTTAGAAAAAAACCAGAGAGACTACTTGATGTGCCCCAGTCCATGGAATCAGATCAGAACGAGGATCAGGACGTCCGGAACAACACAACTGAGGTTCAGTCCATCGATCGGGCCGAACATACCGCTCGGGCCGTGTATCGTCTTGACCCGCACTCGTCCGGTTTGGAGCTTCAGCATAACCCACGACCAGATGGCCAAATCAACCGTACTGAAGTTCGCCTCTCCCGTCCTGTTCGACATGCTAAGTCCTTTGGTCAAGCCAGAAGTGAAGTTGTTCGAGTGGAATCCAAATCCGACCATGGTCTCTCGCTCTTAAGCCGTCTTGGCCGAACCGGCGATCGTTCTGATGAACTGATCCGACACTTCGATCAGTTCATGAACTTTGATCAGCCAAATCTCTCTAAGGCAAGACTCTTGAGGCTGTCCGAAGACTTAGTCACCTTTTGGCCCGGAACAGTTCATGAAAGTCATCCGTCCGTACATGAAGAACGAACCAGCCGTGTACTTCTTCTCACCGCGGGACGTGCTATCAGTTACATCGAACCTGGACAAGAGTAGCCGAAGAGTTCAAATCGACCAGTCAACATTATTTTCTGTGCTTTGACTAGATCTGGTCTTCTATCTATTTTCTATGTCTCTTTTTCACACATTCTACTTATTATCTTTGACTACAAGTTGTATAAGTATGTGAACTCCTCTTTGAAATGAAATAATCGATTTTCCTTATTCAATTTTGAGTATTCTTTCTTTGTTCTTTGATTAGAACATTCTTGTTCCCTTGGTGAGGTTATCTCCAAGTGAATCCCCTTTCTTTGAGCCGGACTTGTGTGTCAAATCAAGCGGCCATTGAGAGTTCTAGTAGTATCATTGGGACTTCCGCATCCCTTTGTGTCACTAAACAATCCTTCAGTTCTCTTTCTCATCAGATCGAGTTCATATCATTCAGAACCGGTTGAGTGTTCGTTCCTTAGGGTTCTTCAAGTGGTATCAGAGCCACTCTTCCGGTATCTCTTTTCATTCCATCTTTCTCACCTATCACTTTCTTCATATTAAAAAAAAAAAAAATTTCTTCTTCTATCTATCTTTGAATCCGGGCCCCTCTTTACCATCCATAAAAAAAAAAAAAAAGAGAAAGATCTAATCAAAAAAGAAAGAAAGAAAAGTTTTCAAAAGTTTTCGATTGTGGTTTGGTGGTAGAAGAGTAATCCTGCTGGCCGAGGAGAAATCCGGTCTTGGAGGTGGTTAATACGGATTCCCCTTGTTAAATCTCTTGTCTTTCTATCTTGTCTCTTGGGTGTTTCACTTGGGATTCTCATTTTTGGGATATCTAGTTTGTTCTCTTAGAACTTTGAGGAAAACTCTTTTGAGTGACTACCAAATTGAGTGAAACACGTGTGTGGGCAAGGACAAACACCTGAGTGTGAGAGGGTTTTAATCTAACTTTACCTTGTCTAAGTTTTCAGGTAGCTATGGACAGTGAAGAAGAAAGAAACCGACCCGGAAACTCACATGCCGGGCTATCTAACTTGCAAATGCGTGCTCTCAATGATTCTATGTCTAACTTGTTGAATACAGGTTTGGAGGCGATCCATCAGAGGCTTGATGAACTTCAGGGCCGTCCAACTCATTTACGTACCAGAACCAGACGTGACCAACCAAGGAGGAACAGCCGGTCCGATCTAGAAATCCGAGAAGAGTCTTATGAAGATGATCGATCCATCAACCGTCCAAGGAGAGTTCCTAGGCATCAAAACCGAGGTGATGTCAATCCATTTGGTAGAAATGAAAGAACCAATGAAGGCTTGGGTGGTTTGAAATTGAAAATTCCAAGTTTTTATGGCAAAAATGATCCGGATGCTTTTCTTGAATGGGAAAGAAAAATTGAACTTGTGTTTGATTGTCAAAATTTTTCTGATATTAAAAAGGTTAGACTTGCTGCTGCTGAGTTTACCGGCTATGCTATTAACTGGTATGATCGAGTTGTGACTAGCAGGAGGAGAGCAGGTGAGGCGCCAGTCGATACATGGGATGAGCTTTCCATGCTGATGCGGAGACGTTTTGTTCCCGACCATTACCACCGGGATCTACACCATAAACTCAGGCGTTTGCTTCAAGGTTCTAAGACAGTTGAGGACTATCACCAAGAGATGGAGACCTTGATGATCAAAGCTGATGTAGAAGAGCCTTTAGACGCCACCATGGCCAGATTCCTTACCGGGCTCAACCGGGACATACAAGACCGCATGGAGCTGGAAGACTATGACAGCATGGAGCAGATGCTACACAAGGCTGTGCTGATCGAGCAACAAGTCAAGAGAAAGGGTCTCACTAAACCGACCTTTGCTTCCAAGCCAAACTATCAAGACAAGGGTAAGTCTTCTTCCACAACAAATACAGCTTTTAAGACTAATGTCCCTGCTCGTGATGATAGAGAAAAGAAAGAAGAGGCCACCAAACGAACTAGAGACATCCAATGCTTTAGGTGTCATGGCCTTGGCCACTATGCCAATCGATGTCCAAACCAAAAGGTGATGGTGCTTTTGGAGAATGGAGAAGTCGAATATGAAGAAGACAAGGAGGATTTCGGACCAGTGTATGATGATGATGATGAGAAAGAAGCACTTGACTTCCCGGTTCATGGTCCCCTTCTTGTTACTAGGAGGGTTTTGGACGACACCACTGATCCCATCTTTGATGAGGAGGTCGATGGAGTGATCAATGAGTTTTGCTCGACCTTTGTGAAGAGTTCTGATCCGATCTATGATGAAGATGTCCTTGATGAGCCGAGCCATGGTTCCCTACTGGTTACTAGGCGTGCCTTGAGTGTCCAACCAAAATCCAATGACAAAGAACAAAGGGAGAATCTCTTTCACTCTAGATGTCTCATTTCTGATAAAGTTTGTTCTTTAATCATTGATGGAGGTAGTTGCACTAATGTGGCTAGTGACACCCTTGTAAAGAAACTTGGGCTTGTTACTCGACCTCTTTCTCGTCCTTTCAGGTTAGAGTGGCTCAATGAGGCCGGAGAACAGTATGTGAAGGAGCAAGTCACAGTTCCACTCTCCATTGGCCGATATGAGGATGAGGTTGTGTGCAATGTGCTTCCCATGGATGCTTGCCATGTTCTCTTGGGCCGGCCTTGGCAATTTGACAAGAAGGCAGTGCATGATGGTTTCACAAACCGGCATTCATTTGATCATCAGGGAAAGAAGATCACCTTGGTGCCTTTGTCGCCTTCGGAAGTTCATCAAGACCAGGTCCAACTTAAGAAGAATCGAGACCAAGAATCTAAAGCTGATAAACCTGAGACCAGTACTAGAAACTCCAACTTCTTTGTCAAGGAAGGACAGGTAAGGAAGTCTCTTTGCTCTCAAAAGCCATTTCTCTTACTGATTTATAAAGAGTCTCTCTTGGCCTCATCGTCTTCTGATCTTGCACCGGAGATTCCGAGTGAGTTTTTAGGTATCTTGCAGGATTATTCTGATGTGTTTCCAGAAGAAAATCCCAAAGGATTGCCACCGGTAAGAGGAATTGAGCATCAGATTGATCTCGTCCCGGGGGCCTCTCTACCGAACCGACCAGCGTACCGCACCAATCCGGTTGAAACCAAGGAGTTGGAGAAACAGATCAATGACTTGCTTGAAAAGGGATACATCAGAGAGAGTCTCAGTCCCTGTGCCGTGCCTGTTCTACTTGTACCAAAGAAGGATGGCTCCTGGAGGATGTGTGTGGACTGCCGGGCCATAAACAACATCACGGTAAAGTATCGACATCCTATCCCTCGTCTTGATGATATGCTTGATGAACTCCATGGTTCTAAGTACTTTTCTAAGATAGATTTGAGAAGTGGCTATCATCAGATTATGATGAAAGAAGGTGATGAATGGAAAACGGCCTTTAAAACAAAACTAGGTTTGTATGAGTGGCTTGTCATGCCCTTTGGTCTCACTAATGCACCTAGTACTTTCATGCGCCTAATGAATCATGTCTTGAGGTCTTTTATTGGTCATTTTGTTGTGGTTTACTTTGATGACATTCTTATTTACAGCAAAAGCCTTGATGAGCACAAACAGCACTTGAAATCTGTTCTTGAAGTCCTTAGAAAGGAACGTTTGTTTGCTAACCTTGGAAAGTGTTCTTTTGGCACAGATCATGTGGTCTTTCTAGGTTT
The DNA here is from genome assembly GCF_020379485.1 of Brassica napus. Classification (NCBI taxonomy): domain Eukaryota; kingdom Viridiplantae; phylum Streptophyta; class Magnoliopsida; order Brassicales; family Brassicaceae; genus Brassica; species Brassica napus. The sequence goes on from NC_063434.1 coordinate 8,518,571, forward strand.
TGTTGTAGGTGCAGATGGCTTGAGAGTGGACGAGCAGAAGGTCCAAGCAATCCGGGACTGGCCGATTCCGACCTCCATTGGTGAAGTAAGAAGCTTCCATGGCCTTGCCGGTTTCTATAGGCGATTTGTTCAAAACTTCAGTACCTTGGCCGCTCCTCTTACTGAAGTAATCAAAAAGAACGTGGGGTTCAAATGGGGACCAGCTCAGGAAGAAGCATTCGAAATCCTTAAAGGGAAGTTGACTCATGCCCCTTTACTTGTACTTCCAGATTTTTCTAAAGCTTTTGAAATCGAATGTGATGCTTCTGGTGTTGGTATTGGTGCTGTGTTGATGCAGGAAGGAAAACCAGTGGCTTATTTCAGTGAGAAGCTGGGAGGAGCCATGCTCAACTACCCCACATACGACCATAAACTCTATGCCTTGGTGAGGGCCCTTCAAACGTGGCAGCACTATCTTTGGCCTAAGGAGTTCATTATCCACACTGATCATCAGTCTCTAAGACACCTTAAGGGTCAGCAAAAGCTCAACAGGAGGCATGCTCGTTGGATGGAGTTCATTGAGACATTCCCATATGTGATCAAGTACAAACAAGGTAAGGAGAATGTTGTGGCCGATGCATTGTCTCGAAGGTATACTCTTCTTTCAGCTCTTGAAACTAAACTGCTTGGTTTTGAATTTATCAAAGATCTTTATGCTTCTGATCAGGACTTTAAAGAGATTTTTCGAAAATGCCCAAAGGTTGCTTATGGAAAATACTTTCAAAATTCTGGTTTCTTATTCTTTGATAACCGTTTGTGTGTGCCCCAATGTTCTTTGAGGGAGTTGTTTCTCAGGGAAGCTCATGGAGGTGGGCTTATGGGACATTTTGGAGTCAAAAAGACTTACAAGGCGGTTCATGATCACTTCTATTGGCCGAGCTTAATGAAAGATGTGGAACGGATATGTAGCCGTTGTGTGGTGTGCAAGAAGTCTAAATCCAAGTCTTCAAACCACGGTTTGTATTCTGCACTTCCTATTCCTTCTCATCCTTGGGTAGACATTTCTATGGATTTCGTGTTAGGATTGCCAAGGTCTAAGTCGGGACGAGATTCAATCTTTGTTGTTGTTGACAGATTTTCGAAAATGGCTCATTTAATTCCTTGTCATAAAACTGATGATGCCACACAAGTTGCTGATTTGTTCTTTAGAGAGATTGTTAGGTTGCATGGAATGCCTAAGACCATTGTATCTGATCGTGATGCTAAATTCCTTAGTTATTTTTGGAAAACCTTATGGTCTAAACTAGGAACAAGATTGATGTTTTCTACAACTTGTCATCCGCAAACTGATGGTCAAACTGAAGTTGTTAATCGAACCTTGTCTGCTTTGCTTAGATCTTTGGTTAAGAAGAATCTTAGGCTTTAGGAAGAATGTTTACCACATGTTGAGTTTGCTTACAATCATGCAATGCATTATGCTACAAAGTTTTCTCCTTTTGAAGTTGTTTATGGGTTTAATCCTTTGTGTCCACTTGATCTTTTACCTTTGCCTTTGAGTGAAAGAGTTAGTACAGATGGCAAGAGAAAGGCGGACACTATCAAAAAGCTACATGAACAGGTTCGTGCAAACATTGAAGCCAAGACCGAGATCTATAAAAGATATGCCAATCAGAAAAGAAAGGAAGTTATTTTCAAAGAAGGCGATCTTGTTTGGGTTTACTTGAGGAAGGAGCGATTTCCAGAAGAAAGAAAGTCTAAACTTATGCCTCGGGTCGATGGTCCATTCCAGATCCTCAAAAAGATCAATGACAATGCTTATCAGCTTGATCTTCAAGGTAAGTATGACATTTCTTCGAGCTTTAATGTTTCTGATCTTTCCCCTTTTATTGTAGATGATCCGGATTTGTGGTCAAATCCTTTTGAAGAAGGAGGGAATGATGTGCCCCAGTCCATGGAATCAGATCAGAACGAGGATCAGGACGTCCGGAACAACACAACTGAGGTTCAGTCCATCGATCGGGCCGAACATACCGCTCGGGCCGTGTATCGTCTTGACCCGCACTCGTCCGGTTTGGAGCTTCAGCATAACCCACGACCAGATGGCCAAATCAACCGTACTGAAGTTCGCCTCTCCCGTCCTGTTTGACATGCTAAGTCCTTTGGTCAAGCCAGAAGTGAAGTTGTTCGAGTGGAATCCAAATCCGACCATGGTCTCTCGCTCTTAAGCCGTCTTGGCCGAACCGGCGATCGTTCTGATGAACTGATCCGACACTTCGATCAGTTCATGAACTTTGATCAGCCAAATCTCTCTAAGGCAAGACTCTTGAGGCTGTCCGAAGACTTAGTCACCTTTTGGCCCGGAACAGTTCATGAAAGTCATCCGTCCGTACATGAAGAACGAACCGGCCGTGTACTTCTTCTCACCGCGGGACGTGCTATCAGTTACATCGAACCTGGACAAGAGTAGCCGAAGAGTTCAAATCGACCAGTCAACATTATTTTCTGTGCTTTGACTAGATCTGGTCTTCTATCTATTTTCTATGTCTCTTTTTCACACATTCTACTTATTATTTTTGACTACAAGTTGTATAAGTATGTGAACTCCTCTTTGAAATGAAATAATCGATTTTCCTTATTCAATTTTGAGTATTCTTTCTTTGTTCTTTGATTAGAACATTCTTGTTCCCTTGGTGAGGTTATCTCCAAGTGAATCCCCTTTCTTTGAGCCGGACTTGTGTGTCAAATCAAGCGGCCATTGAGAGTTCTAGTAGTATCATTGGGACTTCCGCATCCCTTTGTGTCACTAAACAATCCTTCAGTTCTCTTTCTCATCAGATCGAGTTCATATCATTCAGAACCGGTTGAGTGTTCGTTCCTTAGGGTTCTTCACTACTCTGAGAAACTAAAGAAATCTGTCAATGCCTTGCAAACTAGATTGCCATGGCTTATAGATGGAATCCTATTCCGAACAAACTTATTCAGATTGTTGATTAGTCGAGTTAGGTTGTTTGGAAACTCTCCTACTCTAACTTTCGTTCAAACCAGAGGGCGTAGACTGTGGCTTGAAAGCTATATCAACGAAGGAATTTTAATGGTCTTTAATAATACAAGTTTTTACTATTTTATCTAATTAAAGTCCTTAAGATTAATAACACTAGAGCAAGAGAGATGCTTCCTAGAAAGGATGGTCGATTCACTAAAGGATGATAATAAGACAACATTCCGAAAAGGTGCTAGTGTATTGACTATAAAATGTAAAAGGCCTAGCATGAGTAGGCCGCCATGTGCTAGGTTGAGCAGGCCGCGGTACAAACTAGCTTGACGAGTAGTTCAAAACACTTCAACGATGATGCATCTTTGCTTATCTAACATTCAGAAACAAGTTGTATTCTAGTTATGGTTTCGGCTAAAGTTTCTCGCTTTCTAAAAATCCGCTTCGAGTGCTCGCGCACCAGAACGCAAAGATGAGAAAAGCTATGTTCAATCTTTCTAGCATAGTTTCTCATTTTTTACTTCTATTCTTGTGAAACACAATAAATGTAATAAATTGGTCAAACATCCCAAAAATGTAAAGCTCCAAAAACCAAATAAATAATATGAACACACTGGACCATATATTAAAAGGTAACAGGGGATTCGTGACAGAGGAGGATTTCCTTTGCCCTTGAAAGGATAACCTTTATATTATTATAGTCATACATTAAAAGGCTTCTTTTTAATACAGAGAAGCAAAAAAATAAGTGGAACTATGGAGTATGGAAGGATATCATCGTATATTTAATCCAAAGCATATTATATTGTATAGTATCTTCTTAAGAACAATAAATATACATTACATATCTGATACGCAATGGATATGGGGACTTTAAATAATATACTAATGAGTATTTGTGCATAAGAAGAGTAGTTGCAGTGTGAGCAGGTGCACATCAAAAGCAGAGAGCCCACATGCGACCATGACCAGATCAGTGGATGAGATTTGATCATATATATTTCATGCATCCGAATCTTAGGCACGGTCGGTTGAGCTTCCATGTCCACAGATGTCAGATGGATGCATCCCTCAGTTCCTCCCAGTTGTGTGAATAAGGGCAAACGTGGATAGGGAAATATTTTTCATTTATTTTGTAATAGTTTGTGTTTTAGTCACTTTTCCTACATATTTTTTGGTCGGTTTGACATTTATATGTACAATCTCTCCTCCTCTTTTTTTACACCCTGATATTTGATGGTAAAAAGAATTTGCGTAACATATACTTTTTCCCTTAGAGAATGAGCTGGCCAAAATTAATAGAAACCCCATACAAAACAATAATTTCACATTTGGTACTATATATTTATAGAAACTCTTTAGAGTGAATTGGCTTGAAACCCCAAAAAAAACGATAAAATTAGCAAAGTACCAATGATGGGACAAGTTTGGACCGCACAGTATAAAAGAGTAAAACGAAATTACCTCTCAGACCTTCTGTTGCTGGAGCGTTGTCTTAGGCGATTTGGTTAGCTAATTAAAAGGTAGAAGACTCCAAAATTAAAATGTAAATGTCAACGGTTACGCTTTAGGTATATAGCTAAATAATCATTTAAGTTTATGTTTAACTATGCAAATTCACAACTTTTTATTCCATTTAATATTTTCTAATTAGTTGGTTCATTTAATTTATTTCCTACCTCATTTGTATAGTTGTCTTTTACAATTTCAGTAAAAATAGTTTATACTGTAAGCATAGTTTTAAGAAAATAATTCATTTATAAAATTAAGGTTTAAAAGAAAAATCACTTGGCACCAATACATAGAGCATAATGGTTTGTATTAGTATTTGCTATTGTATGATTATCCAAATTCAGTTTTGTATATTACATACTGTTTGACAAAAGAAAGTCAGTTACTTCCAGAATGAATGAGTGTTATAAACACCATTGATACCTAGTTTCTTTAAAGAGGTAAAAATCTTTACCAACTATATCTTTATAAATTGTTTTTAAGAAGAGAGCCAAGGACTCAAGGCTAGCTAGGCTCATCACCAAAAAAAAGTTATAGCTAAAAACCAAATTTCGTAGAAAAACGTGGTAAAAAAGGCAATTCTGGAAGCTGCATTATTTGGTCTTCCTGATTAGTATATTTATATATTAAAAAGAATGGTCCTCCCCTCTCACCTAAGGAGACAGACAGAACCATTTGTTTTCTTTAGGCACCATTCTTCACAATATAAAAAAGCTAACCAGTAAACAATACAAGAAAATAAATTATTTTTGGACAACCACAAAATCCTACGGAGATCTGGCATTGTTAAAGCTCAAAGTGTTAAACTATGGATCCATATCAGAATCCCAGCCCGAAAGGGTACCAGAGACAGAGGCCATTTGGCTCAGCCGGTGAAGGTGGCAGCAGCGGCGGCTCCGATATACCCCGTGAAATAGATGACAATAAGAAGAAAAAGAAGCTTCTCCACCGCGACATCGAACGCCAGAGAAGACAAGAGATGGCTACACTCTTTGCTTCGCTTCGTTCTCACCTACCTCTCCAATACGTTAAGGTTTCTATTCTTACTCACTTTTTTCTCAAATTTTATTATTTTCCGTATACTATTTTTCTAACAAAAGAAACTAAGGTTTGGTGAGATGTGGCTTTTAGGGTTCTGAATATGTCTTTTATTTTCATTGAATTGTTAGGGGAAGAGAGCTGTTTCGGATCATGTAAACGGAGCGGTGAATTTCATTAAGGACACGGAAACACGGATTAAAGAACTTAGTGCAAGACGAGACGAACTAAGCAGAGAAACATGTCAGACATATAAATCGAGTCCGGATCCAGCAAGAACTGGATCCGAGTTAGGCAAATCGTATCCGGCGAGTGTGATGGTGCAACCATGCGTGAGCGGTTTCGAAGTGGCGGTGAGCAGCAACTCGTCAGGTCCCGAAGCTTTGCCACTCTCAAGAGTGCTTGAGACACTTCAGGAACTAGGACTTGAAGTCATCAGCTGTCTCACCACAAGAGTTAATGAGAGGCTCATGCACACTATTCAAGTCGAGGTATTGTCACAAGTTACAACATGCCATGTAAATTGCAATTAGTCTAGGGTTTTCACTATATTTAACTTTATTTAACACAGGTTAATAGTTTTGGATGCTTGGATTTAGCTTGGTTGCAGCAGAAGCTAGTTGAGGAGTTGATACTTTAGACGGGGTACTACAATACTTAATAATCATAAAATTTGTAGTCCTAAAGACTTGTTCATCGTATGATCTCTCTCTTCCAAAAGAACTCTTAATTTTATATGTTGGTTTGAATTTTTAACCCAATATAAACTCATTTCCAATTTATTTTCTTTATATAGATTTGGTATTGAAGCTTGTTAGTTGCTCCAATAGGTTATTCTCTTGCTCCTACATATATAATTAACTAATGTATGAAATATTTATAGTGCATCAATATATGTTAAGTTCGATAGGCCGTATATATATTTTTATGCACATACAAGAGAGCTATAGTTGATGTTCAAACTAATTTCATGGTATGCCAAATGCAGAAATATCTAAAGCATTCATGAAACTTCATCTTGGAAAGCTGGCCATGAAATATACTCTTGGATGGAGGCATAGCTTCGGTTTAAACAAATTCAAGTGCGTATTGCAGTTTTTTTTTTAATAAGTGCGTATTGCAGTTATGTTTCAAAAGGATTTTATGCATGGGTAGGTCATAAAGTTCACCATCATTCAACGCAGACACCGTAAAGACTGAGGTTGTGATGTTTGCAATAGATCATTTTTCTCACAATAAGGTTTTGTGTGTTTGCTTTACATTTGCTTCTTATCAGCTCCAAATTTCAGCTATCAGGTTTCCCTTTCATTATTAGCATCTTTTGTGCTATTTCATTGTTATGTGTTCATGCGGGTTTTTAGTATGTATATAAGGTTTTATATGATATATATAAACTGAGAAGGAACAACCGCTATTTCTGCGACGTAATGAGTTATCAAACTATGAAGTAGTAATACAAAACCCTATCGAGAAACCCAATCGTTTGAGCAATTCAAAAGTGGTAGATAAAAGATCAGATAAGTGAACGTATATTACGCATTCATAGTACAAATGAAATGACATCGGTATCACCAATTTTCATATGACTATATACGTAAGTCAGTAAGTGTCAGGATACGTGTAAAACCCCCATACGCACCATCAACTGACAACGTAATTGACACCACAAATGTACATCTAGAATCATATACGTTCGTTCATATATCCAGTGACATCCGGTAACTCGAATATAACGTTGACCAAAAAAATCTTGAATATAAGATATACCTATCATATTAAGGAGCCCAAGAATGTTACATGACATATACATGCAAGCAAAAATGGGAGATCTCATCCACTGTAATATTGCTCACTTACACATTGATATAAACAAACTGGTAAACGCTTATGATAATCACACGATGATTGTTCCAATAAGGAAAAAGCGTATTGACATAAGGAAATCGCCTAAATTCAATGCATAGAACCACCTTTCTGTTTATGAATCTCCATATTAATTTGTTATTCAAGGATTTAAAATCTTATTAGAATTTAAGAAACTATAAAAGCTTATGTAATATACAATCACAAAATCTTGCTTTCTTTTGTAATTCACGATACGACACAATATTATACATGATACATATCCCCAAATATTGGTTTCTTTTGCCTCCCCTTTTCCTACGTATACCCAAAGCATATAAATAGAATCACATATAAGTATAATAGTTTTAGATATAATTAATATCCACTTAAATTATATATGTCTCGCGAACTTAAGCCAAGTTGACAGCAGTTCAAATGTTTTATGCACTTAAGAGATACGCATAATGAGTTGTTGAGATCTCCCTGATATTCGTTTGGTACCTTTAGCAATATCATTATTGGCAATTGAATGAATTATTAATCAACTTTGAGATGCCGTCCAACAAACTCATGATCATCAAATCAGATTGTGTTCCAATAAAGATTGTCTCAGACGTTTAAAACTTTAAATTATCAAGATTTGTAATATTAAAAGTTTAAAACCATGTATTTACATCCTGATATCCAGACAAACCAATAAAAACGTTGAAAAATACAAATTACATGGCTCGATCACAGCTTTGATGGCATCTATCAATTAATTTTGAATTTTAAATCACACTATTGTGTATAGTATTTCATACAAAAAGAATAATATGTTTTTAAATGGCTTTTGATCAAGAATTATTTTTGTACACGGATCTAATGGTGAGCTGCAATAATTAAGAGCAAGATCTGAGACAGCTTAAGCTTATATGTGTAAGATGTTTTTTAGCTTTATAACACAAGTGTTGACCATGACTTATTTTATTGTGTGTGTCCGTGTGGGGTTTAATTTAGCCTCATAATATGATATCAATTTGTAGCCAAACATATCCTCATGTGCTTCTCCATCGGTTGGTGTCAGGTCCAAGAGATTCAGATATGGAATGACCCGACTTTTTTTTTTGTGATTCAATAATCAATAGATTATGATCTACAAGAACGATCTCTTACTTACTCAATCGATGGTTTTTGGATGAAAAGTCGTCTTATATATATCTAGAACACAAGTATAGAAATCAATGATCGAAAATAAGAATAATTCTCTTATTATTTGCTTCAAAAACTAACTCAAGATTTAAGTTATCTCAATCTCTAATCTCTTAAATTATGCAACACTCTTGCATCTTCTTATATAGAGATTATAAATTTCTAATCCTATTTAACATATCTAGATAACTCTTAAACGTATTAAGTTTCTATAATTCGGTAGGATTAGGTCTTCAAACTTGTTTCTCAAATTTCTTTTTCTTTCAAGCTTAATCCAACATTTTCCCCTTTAAACTTGAAACTTTCATTTGACAAATCTTGCACACTTATGAGCTCTTTCATCTTTTTGAACTTGATTCTTCCTAACGCATTGGTTAGTATATCAACTTTCTGTTTGTCGCCTGATATATGCTCGAGATCTACTATCCCTTTTACAACACACTCCCTTATGAAGTGATAACTTGAGTATATATATTTTCTTATGCCATGGAAGACTGGATTTTTTGTGAGAGCAATTGCAGATTGGTTATCGACTCTGATGATCACCTTCTCAACCGGTTGTTCAGTTATTTCACTTAGCAACTCTTGTAACCATATCGCTTGCTTTGCGGCTTCAGTCCCTGCAATAAACTCTGCTTCATATGAGGATAGTGCAACCATATCCTGCTTGTAGGAACACCACATGATCAAGCTATTACCAAAATAAAATATATGTCCCGCAGTACTCCTTCCATCGTCTAAGCAATCATTATAGCTACTGTCGTTGTATCCAATGAGCTTAGGGACCTTTGGTGTGGAGTGAGTGAAGATCAAACCAACCGATGTGGATCCTTGAAGATACCTAAGATAATGTTTCATTGCAGCACCATGAGACGTCTTCGGATTATGCATCTAACGACTCAATACTCCCACTGTATATGATAGATCCGGTCTTGTGTGGAGAATATATCTTAGGCATCCGACATTCTTTCTATACATTGTAGCATCGATGTCTTCCTCTTGAAGAGATTTAGATAGCTTCAAACCTGGTTCCATCGGCGTGTATGTCATGTTGCATATATTCATACAACTTTCTTCCAAGATCTTCATCGCATATCTTCTTTGGTTCAATATTATGCGACACTTCTCTTGATGAACTTTTATTCCAAGGTAATAGCTTAGTTTTCCAAGATCACTCATGTCAAACTTTGATGCCATCTCTTCTTTGAATACGCCGATGACGTTCTCACTTGTTCATGTAACAAACAAATCATCTGACATATACCGCGACCACCAACATATCATTGTCCACGGCTTTTCTATAGATGAAGGGTTCCTTAGAGCACTTTCAAAACCCTAACCTGAGCAGTATACGATTCAATTTGAGATTCCAAGCCCTTGGCGCCTGCCTCAATCCATATAACGCTTTCTTGAGCTTGTAAACCTTTTCTTCACTTCCCTTAACAACAAACCCTTATGGTTGTGTTACATACAAGTTTTCTTTCAGCTCACCGTGTAAGAATGCTGTATTTACGTCAAGGTGATGGACCTCCCAACCATTAGTTGCAGCAATACTAATAAGAAGTCGGATGGTTTCAAGTCTTGCAACTGGCGCAAAGACTTCCTAGAAGTCGATCCATACTGTTGTACGTAACCTTTGGCTACCAAACGAGACTTGTACTTGTTGATAGTTCCATATGTGTTGCGCTTAATTTTGAAGATCCATATCAAGCCAATTGGTTTAACTCCGACGGGAAGGTCGACTAGACTCCATACCTCATTCTTCTCTATGGAATTAATATGATCCTTACATGCTTCAATCCATATATCGAGCTCTCTTGCTTCTTCAAAATTTCTTGGTTCGTTGTTTAAGCATAACAATAGCATCTCTCCTTCTTCTTCGGCAAGTAAAACATAGTCTTCTAGGTATTTAGGTTTTGATGTTTGTCGCATCGATAATACATAACCCTTGATGTGTTTATTCTTGTCGTGTCTCTGCCTCCATAGTTCGTCTACCTCAACCCCTGTAGTAGGATCGACCTCCTTGTCCTCTGTTCCGGAAATCTTTGTTATAGTCACGTCCTGGTTGTGATTGAGTGTATGCATACAGAAGCTTTGTTTGATCTTCTTGCGGTTCTTCTTCTTCTCGGATACGTTCTTCATACGCTTTCAGTCGACCGATAATATCTTCAAAGCTTGTAGTATTAAGATCCAGAACTTGCTCCAACGAGGGAACTATGTGTATATATTTCTTGCGCATGAGACTTGTCAAGAATTTTTTAGCAAGTCTCGGTTCTTCAATATTGACACCTAGGGACGCAAATTTTGATGCAATCTCGGCCAGTTTTCCCCCAAAATCGTCGATTGATTATGTCTCTTTCATCTTTAGTTTCTCAAAATCATTCATCAATGTCTGTAATTGAGCTTCTTTTACTCTCTCGGCTCCAACATGTCGAGCTTTTATTGCCTCCCAGACCTTCTTTGCAGTATTCAATTCTCCTACCTGCAATATTAAGACTTCCGAAATTGATTGAAACAATAGGGCTATGGACATATCATTCTTATCCCCTTAGTTGTCTCTTCTTCTACGGCCTCCCAGTACTTTGTGGACTTTAAGTGATATTTTTATTCTTATTGCCCACACCATATAGTTAGTCGCATTGAGCATTGGACATTAAATAGAGGATCCTTCCCCTTCTTTAGGTTTTGTGCTCGTTGTGATAATCTCACCATTCATCTCTTTTTAATGGCTTACCAAATCTAGAACTCAAGTATAGAAATTAAAGATCGAAAATAAGAATAACTCTCTTATTAATTGCATAAGAAATTAACTTAAAACTTAGTCTATTTCAATTCCTAATCTTTTAAGTTATGCAACACTCTTGCATTTTTTTATATAGAGATTATAAATTCCTAATCCCATTTAACATATCTAGATAACTCCTAAATATATTAAGTTTTCATAACTCGGTAGGATTAGGTTTTCAAATTTGTTTCTCAAATTTCATTTTCTTTCGAGCTTAATCCAACATATATACAACATATAATTATAAAAGGCTTTATCAAACACGTACAATGCTTAACTAGTATCATATAATTCCATCAATTATTTTGTGTTAATTTCTATACAATTATGTATTATATAAGATATTCTCCCAGTGTTCCAAAATAGCTACACGTGATCGCATGAGCATTGAGCAAACGTGACTCTACGGATAGGTTCAAATCTAAAAAGACGATTGGGCTATAATATAAGTAATTTGGCCCATTAACATAAGCCTAATATTAAACATCCACGTCCACACCAAAAGGTTGTATGTCATGCAACGGACCAAACAAATCATCATTACTCCCTTGTTCCTGAAAATAAGATGTTTTAATTTTTTTACTTATTCCATAAAGATAGATTTTTTATATATTTAAGGTATTTTTTAATATTTATAAAAAACATTAAATAAAAATATTTGAATTGATTAAATTTAATTGGTGAAAAATGTATAATAAAGTAAAAGAAAAATTAAACTATAAACATTTATTAAATTCTTAATAAGCATGAACACTTTAGAAAATCTTACTTTTGAAAACAGAAATAGTATAATTTTGAAGCCCAAGGATTTTTACTAAATTTGTTGAAAATAGTGGCAATATAACCACATGATTAATCTGTATTCCGTTCATTCTAATATAGTTAGGGCCTGACTGGTTCAAACGCAGCGGTAGCGGTTGCGGGAGTTTGTGGATGTGGGCGGTTGCGGTTTCTAGCGGTTTTAAGAGATTTGTACGACTGGTACTGCGGTTAAAAATTGGTGCGTTTGCGGGTGACTTATGACTGGTTAACTACCAAATGCGGTAACAGTCAAATAATAAATTAACAATATTTACATTTAATATAATTATAAAAAATATCAAAAATCATAAAACTATAATAAATATAAAATTTATATTTAGAAAGTTATAATTTTAATTTTTGAAAATTTATTGAAATTGTTTTTATTATAAATTTTTTATAATATTAATTAAATATAATAGATATATTTTAATATTTTCATAATTTTAAATTTTAAATTTTTTATTAAATATTTTTACTTTTGTATATATATTGTTTAAAAAAAATGTACCCTCCTGCAACCACCCGCAAATGCTAGCTGGAGCTAGCTTTTGAATTTATGAGATTCATAGCGGTTTGAAGCGGTTTAGAACGATTTTGAGTGATTGTTGCAAACTGCCCGATAAAAACTGCGTTTGCGGGTGGTACCGGAAAAACCAGTCGTACCTTAGTCACTGGTTAATCTGCTATAATATATTACTAGATTTTGACCCGCGCTTTCAAAGCGCGGGATCGTTTCTTTTTACGTATTTATTATTATAATCCATTTTAGTTTCTACCAAAAATTGATATCATATAATTTTATGATTTTTTAGTAGTTGTTGTTATAAGTTTGGATGATCTATACGTATATAAAATGTTAACCTTAAAATGAAATAATTATTTTGCTGTTGGAAATTTCAGCAAGAAATTCAATTCAAAAATATTTGCAATATAATTTAATTTTAGAATGGTAGTATAATTTAAATTAAAAATAACTTGCAACATAATTTAAATTAAAAATTGCTAGTAATAACATGTAACCCATATTGTAAATGTATGTTTACGTTTTATAATTGTATTTTTATATATAATATCAAGTACAATGTTAAATAGTTTTGATAGAATTTACTATTGAAATAATTAATTAAAAGCCCATATACTTAAAAAGTTTATTAACCAAAAATCTAGAAGTTAATGGACCCCCAACAAATCTAATATTCTGGTTTAGAGCTCGACCAAAACACATTCTTCATTTCGTCATATTGTTCGAAAAAAAAACCCAGAAAAGGATTTATTTTTGACGTACTTATTGTTATAACCCATATGTGTTTCTACATAAGATTTATATCATGTGTTTTTATGATTTGGTTTAGTAGTTGTTGTTATAAATTTGGATGATCAATATCTATACAAAATGTTACTCTTAAAATAAAATAATTATATTGCTGTTGCAAACTTAAGCAAGAAATTCAATTAAAAATTATTTGCAATATAATTTAATTTTAGTATCACAATATAATTTAAATTAAAAATGACTTGAAATATAATTTAAATTAAAAATGGCTAGCTATATAATGTCAAACATATTGTAAATGTATGTTTACGTTTTATAATTGTATATTAATATAATATCAGTTACAATGTTTAATAGTTTTGATAGAATTTACTATTGAAACAAATTAATTCAAAGCCCATATAATTGAATGTTTATTTTGAAAAAATATAAAGTTAATTGGTCCCCAACAAATCTAATGTTCTCGTTTAAAACCCAACAGAACACTGATTCGGTATTTCGTTATGTTGACCATTCTCAAGACTGAAAAAAGAAACAGAAAAGGAAAAAAAGAGAGAGATCTAGAACGGTCTCTTTACCGACAAAAGATGAGACGAAGAAAAATCGGTGTTCGATGGTGAAAAACAAAGGTGTACGACTCTATATGAGTAAATACGAAATCAGAATCTCGAAATCTGCCGGTATACCATCGTTTACTCTCTCATTATCTTACGATTCATCTACTTGATCTGAGAAGCCTCTTTATAGATATGTTCAGGTACATAAAAATATCTAATTTATTCTTAATATATAGATGTTATGCTAATCTAAAATCTCTTCTCTGATTTTGACCATTCCATAAATTTTTTGCATGTAGAAGTATCAGATGACTTGTATGTTGATTCTGATGATCGATCTTAGTCAAGCGGATCTTCGATTAGCACTGAATTTGACCATTCCCTATTGGGGTCGGAAACACCTAAGCAATCTCGAGCTTCTCAGATGTCAAGCTCGTGATGTCCATCGGCTTGCTCAAAATCTGAAGGGCGATGTTCATTTCTTTGACAACCATGAAGGTGATGTCCTTTACACTTAAGATTCTTAAACTTTTATGATATTTAATACATAATCTTGGTTTATTTTGATGTAAACTACAGTTGGCCTAATGAAATTTTGGGTTACTATATAAAATTTGGGGTTACGTTAAAGTGAGGGCTTATCAAAGGTCTTATACTTTGCAAAATGATGATCCGGTCTGTTTGCAAAAAAAAAAGGATGACTGATTAAAATACACAGATACGTACCTTAACTAATGGCCAGACCATTCTGTAATGTAATATAGAATTTTTATGTCACATAATAAATAATTCAAGTACGTACACTTTTTGGTTTGTTCTGACGTTAATGTTTTAAGTTTTGTAGGGTAATTGCTATGTAAACAAAGAGATAATTCTCATGTACATCAACTAATGGCCAGACCATTCTGTAATCTGACCAAACTGGTATAATCTATTTATCTTCATCCTCTTTTACGTCTAGTATGTTTTTTTAATCTTCATCCTCTTATACGTCTGGTCTGTACACAACAGTATGTTGTTTTTATACTCATCCTCTGATGGAAGGACATGAGTCAAGTCGAACCCAAAGGACATGAGGCAAAGTCCAACCAAAGCCTTACAGTACACAGATAAGTCTCCGACTATAGCTTTTTTTTTGGGTTAGAGATAATGAGTTGACTTAATTATATATACAATGGATGTGCAGGTCGTGCAGTTAAAGGTTTTGAGACAGAGCTTTATTCATCTGAACGACATGGGACAGAGACATAGCGGGAAAGCAATTCGAACCCATGTAAGTGCATTTTAAAAGCTTCTAATTGTAGTAATTAGGCTTGGAACTGAAACTGGTAGTTAGGAAAAAAAAAACGGAGATTGTTTGATGAATGTTCATTGAACTATATTTGAAAAACATAAGTAGAAAGTTAGGATTGCTTACATTCTCATCCGCCAAGATGAATTCCATGGTTTTCCCTGATTGTTGAATGTTTTGTTTCCAAGAAGTGTTTTTCGATGGCCTCAAGTCATTAATGCCGATGACTTTTTTTCATTAGAAGCACTCAATTTTCTTATTTGCATTTTAGAACCCATGTTTTTGTTTGACGGCATGAGTTTGATTAGGAAGAGGCATTGTTATTTATAATAGGAAGAGGCGACATGGAGAGGTGTTTAGGTTATTGGAAAAACTTGTGGCATACTCTAAATCTTGGCGAGATTTTCTAGTTAATATTAGTAAATATAGTTACCAATTTGAAACCTAAGATATTATTGTACACGCAATATAATTATGGATTATATTTTTTGAATCGTGATTGTAGCTAATTGTATCATCTTTTTTTTTTCTATATTTGTTTTTACATTTATTAAAGGTATCAAATAAGGAATATTGGGGGTGATTGCCAAAATCTATGAGTACCTTACTCTTTTAAAATCGAACAAATGAAATAGGGAATATTATGCTGTTACAATTATGAATACTTGCTACAATCTAGGAGGGCATACTCTTTTTTTCTTTTCTTTTTTGGTAAAAAGGGCCTTACTCTTTTTAAACCGAACACTGAAATTAGGGGATGGGTTGAAAAATATACTTCGAATAAATTTGGTATCAAAACTTTATAAAAATTAAAGGTTGTTTAAAAGATAAATAGATTTTTTAATTAACATTTTTTGAAAAATTGGGAATATGCTGTAGTACCTTTTATTCAAATTCGATTTTCATATTTTTGGTTTGATTAAATTGTCCATCATTATACATTGCATTTTGATAAACGAATCATAACATATAGGTAGGTGTAATGAATCATCTTAATAAGCATGTGAACATTGATTTAATTTTCTGAGAATCCATACGTTATATTCATCTTGGTTAGTGTTTCATAGTTTTAAATTATTGTGTTATGGAATATGGTTTGTTTAGAGTTTTAACCCCGAAAACTTCATATTTCAGGGTATAGGGTTTGATTACGAAAGATGATTTCGATGGGATTTTCATGGAATAGGATTTGATTATGAAGATGATTTTGATGGGCTCATCATTCTTTCCGATTTATTTAAAAAGGCACGAGCTTACGCGGATGTGGGCCTTAATTGTTTCAATGCATTTTGATGACGTTATGGATATGTTTTAATAACTGAAGATTTCTGATTGGTCAAAATATATTGGCGTCATTTATTTTTTTTAAAAGGAAAATAGGCAATGGCAGAGATTTGTAAATAACTTGAAAAGGCAGGGGTATAATCCTAGTAGGTATTCTGCTTTAATAGTATAGATGGGATTGGGCCAGAAATAACCACTAGCTATCTGTTAGTATTAGCCACGAAAACTCAGAGGTCATATAACTTTCAATGTTTTCTTGTTCGATCGAATCACTAATATCGAGGTTGGGCTCACAGTTTCTGTGGGCCAATCATGTTCACTTTTCAGAGTGTTTTGGTCACTAATTTCAAGATTGACCCTACAATTTTCATGGCTAACTGTATCAGTGGCCCATAAAACTGTTAAATGTCCATGATTTCATATAGGCTTATTAGTTTTTGATTGACGCAAAACTTCATAATATAATTTTTTTGAATTATAAGGGATATCCTGACCCCATAGATTTCATAATATATATTCGTGTACACTTAAAATTTCCAACCTCAGATGGTGAATTTTCATTCGTAAAAACCATCACATCATCCGTTTTGATAAAACATGTCTTTCAACGGTGATATATTTTTGTGAGACAAGAGTACAAGACTATAAGACTATATAAAAGACATAGATTGTTTTCTATTGCGTTCGTAGATGGTGGAACGTGTGCTTGGGTTTTGCTCAAAGTCAACATCTTACTTAGGCGGGTTATTCTTTGTCTTTACGTCCAGTGTGTACTGGTATCATTCCTCGTGCGTTTATGTTCTATACACATACTGTTTTAGAGATTTAGACACAGTTAATTGTCCGGCTTTCTCAGTGTTTCAGTTGTTAATAGATTATCATCTAAAAATAATCCTTCACCTTCCCGGTCAATGATTTTGGCAGATTAATCATCATGTGTATATGGTGGATTCTTGAAGGTTCTAAACAAGTATACTTGTAATAACATACATATCCACCAATTACTTTGAATCATCTACTATTTTGTGTTTGTTCCTGTGATCTGGTTATATATACTGCTGTAGTTTTCTTTACATGTTTTTGATTATATATCATGATTTTAACTACTATTGACGAGTAAGAGAGGACCGGAAGAAAGAGAGGAAGGCCAAGTCCTTGTGTAAAAATGATCATCTAATTATACTCAACTGTAGATTACACTTTACCTTGTCTATGCATGTGTTTCATTCGCCAGCTAGCAAGCTAACTGTTAACTCTAACAAATCCTAGTCTACTATTAGCATACTCATATAATACAAGATTCATAATATTCGAAACATTAAAATATGTCATAAGAATCCAATCAGGATCATGCGTCCATTTCAATCAAACATTTTTATATAAAATTTTTGTTTTGTTTCTCTTAAAAGAATGGGGTGAGCTGGAGAAGGAGACAAAGCAGAGGAAAGCTAATCCATTAAGTGAATGGATTTGAATAGATAGAGCAACATGGATCCGCCTTACTTTGAATCATTGAAATGGTATTGCCTTTTGCTTCTTTCCATTTTTTATTTTATTTTTGTCTGTTTTTTGCCTTTATTATGTTCGTCTCAATTTTTGTTATGGAGAAACTTCTATTGAGTAGCGTTACGTTATTCTTAAATCTTTGGAGTTTACACATATTAACCTAACATGTTAATGTAACATGTTCAAAGTAACTTGTATTATGTTTCTTTACAAAATAGCCAAAGATCCAGATTTAAGAAAAGTCTGTATTACCAAAGTTTACCATGTAACATGTTCAGGCCAGTCTGGTTAAATATCGGTCCGGTAAGCAAGTTGACTTCGGTCAAATTTGATATCTTCTAGAGTGATCATCAAACGGACCTAATTTGAAATTCATACGAGAATTATATCTCTTAGATATATTTCCAATAACTTTTAAGAAGATCAAATGGTGAGAAAATTGAAATCATTGTCGAGATTTTACTACTTCATAGTTATGTCTATCCACATTTTAGGTGTTGTTCGTTTGCCCATCTGTCATCGTCCATTAAAATGATTCATTTAGATAATCCAGTTAAATGATTCTGGATGTTATTCGGCGTTGTTTTCGTTTTTTTTTTTTTGCTTCAAGTGGGTTACTGGACTACGAGGAATTTATGGAAAAGTATGATGTTATGTGGATCTATCCAAAATTGTTATATCAATGAGCACATGTTAAAGCTGGTCAAAAAAATTTCTGGAGGCGACCATAAATAAACAACATGCTACTCGATGAATAGTGTTTTATTTATTAGGGATCCAACGACAATAACAAGCTTACACATGTTTATATGTGTATTGGAGTTTAATCACGGTAAACTAGAGTATGTAGTGTTTTTTCTGCGTGTACTATTTATTAAATAGATAAAAAGTAAATAAATGCGATTACTTTAAACTACAGATTAGGGAACGCAAATCCATCTATCACTTCGAAGTCTTAATTATGGTTGTGTGAAAGAAAGCATTTTTAGTTAGGTTATGGTGGCCCATATGTTTTGTTTTTTTCTGATGAAGCTCCAAGATGATGCATGATGCACATGCACATAGTTTCTCTTTAACCTTAATTTGTAAGTATTTGTTTGTCGTAGACATTTG
Organism: Brassica napus; assembly: GCF_020379485.1. Classification (NCBI taxonomy): domain Eukaryota; kingdom Viridiplantae; phylum Streptophyta; class Magnoliopsida; order Brassicales; family Brassicaceae; genus Brassica; species Brassica napus. Next base: position 8,537,741 of record NC_063434.1, read on the forward strand.
ATCTGTTCACTATTTTGTATTAATTCTCCTATACTTTTTTCCCCAAACATGCTAACTTCTTGATTTGTTAAATACCTGTATGCAATCAATAACGGATTAGAAATAAAATACTAAGGGTGTTATTGATATCTTACCATATACATGAAATATAAAGAACATAGTAACTAACAAGACAAATACATATATATATTGCTTTTCATTATTGGATGGGTTTGTTGCTGAGCCAATCTGTGAAAGCCTGGAGAGTATTCATGTCTGCTCTATAGTGTTTCTGAGTGAACTCAAGCAACATAGACCAAGTGAAGTCAGGGTATCTCCTTGGTGTGTTGCCGTCCAAAAGCTCTCTTGGTGGCTTCACTACTCTGTCTTTTTTGGGACACAAGAAGAACGCAAGTGATTTCCTCTCGCTCTTGCTGTTCACCACCGCCCGGTGCAAGCAGCTTTTGTATCTATTGTTTGATAGAGCCTACATAAACAAGATTAAGCCCGGTTTAGTATATTTATAAGTTCTAACCAAGAAAAGGGAAATTTTTAGATGTTTACCATGAAAGTATCACCGATATTGACCACAAAGGCCTTGGGGTTAGGACTAATGGAGCGCCATTGATTATCGACAAAGACTTGAAGGCCATGAACATGGTCTTGGTGAAGGATTGTAAGAGAAGTAGGATCACAATGAGGTCCTGTTCCAAATGTAAGATCTGGTTTTTGACATGGAGGGTAGTAATTTAGTCTCATTATGGAATCATTTTCTTCAAAAAATGATTTGAAGTAGTCTCCGGATACGCCTAAATTTATCCCCAAAAGCTCCATGATCTTCAGTGACAGAGAACTCATTGCCTCACAGTACTCTTGATACACTTTCCTGCAAACCACAAACCAACAGTAACATAAGTCTTCTAATGTTACAATACAGTGGTTGTACCACTCCGGTATAGAAAAAACCGGTTCTTTCTCTGTTTGTTTTTTCTTCTTTTAACTTTCTTTTAAAGGACAAAAAGCAAGAGGAGGAAAAGACAAAAGACATGTTAAAGATTTGATTTTTTTGTTTTTTTTTTCAATTTCTTATAGTTTATTGCTCTGTTTTAACGTTTACCCAAATGGCTCAAACTCATGTCCCAACGCATCGCAGAAGTAATCTTGAACGTTTTTTGGGCGGCTCTTGTCGTCACAAAACTGGAAAGAAAGGGTTTCCTTCCACGGAAGCTTGGTGGAGAAGCGGCCAGTGAAACTGCTAGCGTAGCCACAACTCTCGCCTGCTTTTCTCTGAATCCTCTGTTTCTCAGAGAGAGGCATGTCGAAGAAGCGAGACATATATTCATGAGCGTCAGATATAAGCTGCTCGCTGATGCCGTGATTGACCACGAGGAAGAAACCGTGCTTATAACAGGCCTCGGATATGAGCCTGGAAGCATCTAACGTGGAGTGGCTATGGGCGAGGAAGTTTTGGAGATCGATGAGGGGAACGTCAAGCTCGGGAGCTTCGAGGCAAGGCTTCTCATCGTCAGGCCATATGAACTGGTTTGGAATAGTGGCTTGGAGGTTAAGCATTGAAGGGTTGAAGACTAGTGGCGTCACAAGGTCTAGTTTTGGTGTGTGTTCTTCCTCAGGGGATGTTATTACGCAACTCGCCGCCATTTCTGATGTTTCACGCCTTCGCTTCTTCTTGGTATTATGTTGTTGTTGGTATGTTGAGTATTGCGAGGGGATGCGGGAACCAAGAAGGGTCGGTTCAGCCTTTATATAGCATTTAAGCTGTCTAGTGTTGTCCACTGTTTTAATTTTCATTTTATATAGTACGTTTTTTTTTCAATTAAAGACTTTCTACCAGATGTGATATTCCAAAAATAAAATTTAATAGACAAAGATAAGATATCTAGACTTTAATTAATTTCTTCAAATTTTCCTACACACATTAATTTATATTTGTATTTTATTGTAATATTCTCCTATGTTTTTATTATTTAGATTTTTTGCTGATGAATGATGGTTTTACAAATAAAATTTTGAGCATTCGTTTAAAACATCTTATAAAACTAAGAAAAATTATCATTTTTTTTTAAATCAACTAACTAAGAAAAATTATCATTATGTGATGTTTTGCCTTAATACACACATATATCACTGGAAATATATATATTGTTTTAAAAGTGTCACTGGAAGTTATTAAAATATGTGGTACATGGTTAACTCTTTATAATATAAATTATATAAAACAATAATTTGAAATAATTTATCTAATTACAAAAATAACAGTAAAAATATAATTGGTTATACAATATTTAATAAACTTAAAGTTACATAGATATATTAAAATATCTTATACTGTGAAACAATAAAAATTTCCTAAAATATTTTACATGAAATGAAGGGAGTATATCTAAAATTCACATTTCTTTTGATATAAATTATAAACCAAAGGTTCAAAACTTTTCCTAAGTGAAAAAAGAGAGATTGAATATGGTAGATCAAACAGGGCATGATTAACTGTTTAAACCCCTAGTCTTCTTACCACTTAGCCAAATAAAACGACAAAATCGGGGTTCAGACACATTCAAGATTGTCTTTTTTTTAACACTTTATTTTATTGATCTGATTTATAACATGTTACACCATAGAAGAATGACAAAATGACAGAGAATTTCCACACCAAAAGCTAGCAATGACAATCACAAATGCCCCATTAGCTATACCTATACCAAACTGGTCTTGTTTCAAATAAATAGATTAGGTGTTCCCGTTCCCACAATAGCAGACGGACTTCTAATACCTTTAGCGAAAACATGACAATCATTCTCATCATCTAGATAGGTCTTCTTCTTCATTGCATTTATCAAACTTGTCCAAAATTAGCTTCAGCCAAGCTACCATACAAGCTCGAATTACAAAGTAAAAATCAGATGGATAGCCTGGACTGATGCTTCAGATCCACTATCACCACCGCAGAATCACAGACTCAATGAAACAATGGAAACCATTCAAGATTGTCTAATCTGTCCATCGGGAATTGGAGATTTGGAGTGATAAAATAAAGAAGATAATTATTTGTCATAAGAAACTAGGGATCCTTTAGGTGGGGGTCTGTTTTTATAGTTGTTAGGACAAAAGAGCTTCCCAATGTTCTTTGGCTGCATATGGGAAGTGTTGGTTCTGTTTCTCTCTCACTCTGTGGAGTTTTCCTTAACGTTTTTTTTCCTTCCAATTATTTTCTTTCTTTTAATATTTTCTCTATCTTATTTATGCTGAACCTTATAAAAGGTTTTATCCCAAGAAAATCAAGTAGTCAAATTGACCACATTTTAGAGTTTAATTACGTAACATTGGTTTTCTTCTTTTTTTTTAAAAAAATACCACAATAATATATATGTAAATTTTGATTCGATTCGTTATCCATTTCATTTCAAACCAAAAATTTAGATATCCGTAATTTTATGAAACCAGTAAAATACTAATATGCAATATCTATGAAAATAGAACAAATCACAAATATTATTATTTTAAAGAATGTATTGATCTGATCCGTGGTATATATATACATATATTTAAAAGAATTATATATAATTATTATATTTTATGTAAGTTTACAATATTTTAATTTATTAAACTGATTATTTTAGCATTTAAAGTTTTTTAAATTAAATATTTTTTTTATTTTGTAATATAATATTATTATTTTATATTATTTTAATTTTTTTAGTTATATTTGTATAGGTCGAATGGGATATCCAGAAAATATAAAATTTTCTGAAATATCCATATAGTTACGGAATAAATCAAATCGAATACTTAATTATTCAGAAGAAATAAATCGAAACATAAATATCTCTAAAATTCAGGATATTTGAGTTGTGTCCATCCCTATATATTGAATCCGGTAGAGTCTCTGCATTCATTGCCAATTTATTTTAGTGAAGAAACTTCACGAAACCATTAGCACATGGGTATAGCAAAAATTAACCGCATGGGTTAAACAAAATCATGTTATATACATAGGGATTGGACGATGACGTGGATGCATAAGACATGGAGAGACAATTCTAAAGATAGCTGTGGCAAGTTTATTTTTTAGAACACAAGGTCGAATAACATACTTATATTAGTTAGATTTCACTAAAATATACGGAATAATATTTTAATTGCATAATAATTATCTAAAACACAGGGCTGAACAATACATAATTGTGTTTCAAAAAAAAATATAATTCTTAAAATATATTAAACTAAACTAATTAAACAACATACTTAGAGCATCCGCAGTAAGTCAATTTTTAAAGTGAGTTTCTACTTTTATTATATTGTTATTTTGATTTTATTTAGTTTTGTATTTATTTTTAATGTTTTTATTATATTGTTATTTTGATTTTATTTAGTTTTGTATTTGTTTTTAGTGTGATGTATCAATTAGAATAGAAGCACATGGCATATTAATCTCTTAAGAATTATTGAATGTTTCTTCCTAGAGGAGCGACTCACATCTTTCTATTCTGTGTCTCTCTTCTTTTGCAGTATTTAATTATTATTTGAATTTTTTACTCTTTAAGACACTTTTTATCTTTCAAATTACACAATAGGTCACTTGTTGCTGGAGACACACTTTCTCTTGAGCAAAGGGCAAATTATACAATTATATCATTTTTTCTGTCGTTGAGCAAAGGGCATATGAGTCAAAAAGATGTCTCGTACACCGTGAAAGTGTGCCTCCAGCACATTGTGTCTTAAAGTGTCAAAAAAGAGAAAAATGTGTCCCATAGTGAAATCAACTCAATAAATTATTATGTTTACAATTTTTGAATTCGTCGTTCTATACAACAAATTATATATCCTACATTTATCATATTTATTGAGATCTTTGTCCACCATTCTTTATCCACAAATTTATTTTTTATGATCGAGAACATCTGCTTTTAAAAAATTTAGGTTCGTGTCCATGCCACATATTTTTATATAAATGTTTATATATCCATGTCCACACATTTTTATATAAATGTTTATATATATATGAAATGGATGTTGAAAGATAAAGAATTTTATGTATAATTTATTATATTAATTATATTTATTTTATATATTTTAATTTTTGAGATAAGAGTAAAAGAAAACAAAAGTGAAATAAAAGAAACAACGATAGCATAAAATAAAAAATAAAATGGTGGATATTTCTTATATACACGTAATTGAGTACATCTGCAAGTTACTTTCTCTAACTAGATAACAAATTGACTTTTTAGATGCTTAGCTAAAACAATTATATCATTTTTTTCTGTCGTTGAGCAAAGGGCATATGAGTCAAAAAGATGTCTCGTACACCGTGAAAGTGTGCCTCCAGCACATTGTGTCTTAAAGTGTCAAAAAAGAGAAAAATGTGTCCCATAGTGAAATCAACTCTTATTATTTTTGCTGAGAAATCAAAGGAAGAAACCCCTAGTTATATTAGTTAGTTTTCTTCTCACAATTGCTGGCCAATCAAATCAGAAGTGACATGTATGCGCAAAACTGACTATAGGATGTAATGCAAGAGCTATTCCCTATCGCTGTTTCTATCTTTTGTGGTGGATTGGCTATACATATTCTAAAATTAGAACCCAACTTTCTTTTTATAAGTTGTAACAACATATACAAATATGAAAATCAATGTGTGAAAGAAATGATGGGAAAGTAAGAAAAAGGGGAGAGTCAAAGATAAGAAAGTTTCATAGAAAAAAACAGTAGGCAACATTTACTTTTACTTTCCTCTAGAACAAAGAAAACAAAAACACTCTCCATTTTGAGTGATTATTTTAAAGATTAGTTACACCTAATGACAAAAATCTAGGTGCAAATTAAGAATAACAGCACCAAAATAATGTGTTTGACTGTTTTCTTTTTCTGTCTATTCGAACGACCTTATAGGATTTTTCATATTGTAACTATTTAAAAGCACATGACTTTTCAATTTAACATATATTTCTTTGTTAGATAGATTCTTACTTTTTTTTTGGGGGGGAGGGGGGGGGGGGGGGGGGGGGGGGGTTAAATTCTCAGAATGTAAAATCTGTTATAATTATATTATATATTGTTTCATTTGTGTTTCGTATATAAGAGGTGTCTATTTGTTTGATCATGTTACGTAAATAATAGAAAGTAGAAAAGAATAATAATCTTAATAAATGAGAAGAGGAAGTAGTATACCAAATAAGAGAGATTGATGTTATTACGTTCGAAGGGGGCAATCTGATCACAATGCATTACATGCTTTATATAGAAGAAAAATCAGACAAATAATACTGTAAGAATTTATGATGATGGGCTCCACATTAACTTGTATACGCAAGTTCTTGACTTTGTAACACTCCCCCTTGGAGACCAGCATCATGTTGCCTCATTAAAAACCTTAATAGGAAAACCCAGTAGGAAAAACCATAGTAAGGCAAAAAGAGTACAACTCAGAAGCTCCCCCTCGAATAGACGATCATTACAGGTCTTGTTGATGACGCATTCCAATGTTGTAAACATGTTTTCTGAATGTCGTAGTGGATAGCGACTTCGTAAAGAGGTCTGCAGCATTATCACAGGATCGAACATATCTCACTTCAATTTCTTTATTCTTCTCGAGTTCTTGGGTATATGAGAAGAACTTTGGTGGAATATGTTTGGTTCGGTCACTTTTGATGTATCCTTCCTTTGTTTGAGCGACACATGCTGCATTGTCTTCATATATGATGGTCGGTTTTGAGTCGACGTTGATCCCACTACTTGATAGGATGTGTTTACTTATTGATCTGAGCCAAACACATTCTCTACTCGCTTCATGGAGAGCAATTATTTCAGCATGGTTCGAAGAAGTGGCTACAAGTGTTTGTTTCTGGGATCGCCATGATATAGCGGTTCCTCCAACCGTGAAGACGTACCCTGTTTGTGATCGAGCTTTATGGGGGTCAGATAAATATCCTGCATCTGCAAAGCCAACCATTTCTCCGTTAGTATTATTAGGATAAAATAATCCTAAATCAATCGTTCCTTGGAGATAGCGAAAGACATGTTTGATCCCATTCCAATGTCTTTGCGTAGGGGATGAACTAAATCTTGCCAAAAGATTAACAGCAAATGATATATCAGGCCGAGTACAATTAGCAAGATACATAAGTGCTCCTATTGCACTTAAATATGGCACTTCAGGACCAAGTATATCTTCATTTTCTTCGTGTGGTCGAAAGGGATCATTTTCGACATTAAGTGATCTGACGACCATAGGAGTACTAAGTGGAGTCGATTTGTCCATGTTGAATCGTTTCAACACTCTTTTCGTATATGTAGACTGGTGTACAAATATACCCTTTTGAGAATGCTCAATTTGTAGGCCAAGACAATACTTTGTTTGTCCGAGATCTTTCATCTCAAATTCTCCTTTTAAATAATCAGATGCCTTTTGTATTTCGACTTTAGTCCCAATAATATTTAGGTCATCAACATATACGGCAATGATAACAAATCCAGATGATGTTTTCTTGATGAAAACACATGGGCATATAGGATTGTTTACATATCCTTCTTTAGTTAGATGTTCACTGAGACGATTATACCACATGCGTCCAGACTGTTTTAAACCGTATAATGATCTTTGCAATTTTATTGCACATAACTCTTTAGGTTTAGAACTTAATGGTTCTGGCATTTTAAATCCGTCAGGGATTCTCATATAAATATCAGTGTCCAAAGATCCATATAAGTATGCAGTAACAACGTCCATTAGACGCATCTCTAGATTTTGATTAGCCGCAAGACTCATCAAAAATCTAAATGTGATTGCATCCATAACAGGAGAATATGTTTCTTCATAATCGATTCCAGGTCTTTGAGAAAATCCTTGAGCTACAAGGCGAGCTTTATATCTCATAACCTCGTTTTTCTCATTTCGTTTCCGAACGAAAACCCATTTGTAACCAACTGGCTTCACAGCTTCAGGTGTGATTATAATGGGACCAAATACCTCTCGTTTGTTAAGTGAATCAAGTTCGACTTGTATTGCATCTTTCCATTTTATCCAATCATGTCTCCTTTGACACTCCAAGATAGATTTTGGTTCAGGGTCATCATTCTCTTCATCTATTTCCTTCGAAACAAAGTATGAGAAAAGATCATCAACACCATTCACTTTGTTTCGATTCCATATTTTTCTATTATGAATGTAGTTAATAGAAATCTCATGATTTTCTTCAGAATCATGATGTTCAACATTGTCATTGACCTCGTTGTTAATCTCTTCCAACTTTTCTTCTATATTGGAAAGATTTTGTTTTTCTGACTCCTTTCGTTTTCTAGGATTCTTATCCTTAGAACCAATAGGTCTACCACGCTTCAAGCGTATTTTAGACTCTCGTGTATTATCTTCTACTCCACGTTCATGTGGCATTTCTACGCGAGCAGGAGTATTTGCAGCCGGTATATGGGATTTTGTAACCAATTTGGTGTCTGCAAAAGCATCGGGTAGTTGATTTGCGATGCTTTGTAAATGCATAATCCGACGGACCTCTAATTCCGATTGTTTTGTAGGAGGATCAAGGTGTAATAAAGATGGTACACACCATTTGATATCCTTTCCTACTTGTTTATTTTCTCCCCCTAGAACTGGGAATACTTTTTCATCAAAGTGGCAATCAGCAAAACGTGCCGTAAATACGTCACCAGTTTGCGGTTCTAGGTATCGTATAATTGATGGAGAGTCACAACCAACATATATCCCTAACCTCCTTTGAGGTCCCATCTTTGTACGTTGGGGAGGTGCAATCGGCACATATACAGCGCAACCAAAAATTCTTAGATGAGAAATGTTTGGTTCTCGTCCAAAGGCTAACTGTATTGGAGAGTATTTGTGATATGCACTTGGTCTTATTCGAATCAATACTTCTGCATGCAAAATAGCATGTCCCCACACAGAAGTTGGGAGTTTAGATTTCATAATCAATGGTCTTGCAATCAGTTGCAGACGTTTAATTAATGATTCGGCCAAACCATTTTGTGTATGAACATGAGCAACAGGATGTTCAACATCAATTCCAGTTACCATACAATAATCATTGAATGCTTGGGAGGTAAATTCACCAGCGTTGTCCAGTCTAACTCTCTTTATCGGATAATCAGGAAACTGAGCTCTTAGTTTGATTATCTGAGATAAAAATCTCGCAAATGCCATATTTCGAGAGGACAATAGACAAACGTGTGACCATCTACTCGACGCGTCGATCATTACCATAAAATAATAGAATGGTCCACAAGGTGGATTTATAGGTCCACAAATATCACCTTGAATTCGTTCAAGGAACTTTGGTAACTCTTTATCTATTTTGGTTGGCGATGGTCTTATAATCAACTTTCCAAGAGAACACGCAGTACATGTCATTTTATTCCCTTGATAAACTTCTTGGGGTTTCAGTGAATGACCATGTGAGTTCTCGATGATTTTTCGCATCATTGTAGTGCCTGGATGACCAAGACGATCATGCCATAGTGTAAAATCACTAGAATTTTCCTTAATCACCAAATGTGATTCAATGGCACTTATATATGTATGATGTAGACCAGAAGAGAGTTTTGGTAATTTTTCCAATACCTTTTGTTTTCCCGATTTCTCAAGAGTAATATACATATACTTCTTTCCATCCTCAGTTGCAGACTGAGTATCAAATCCTTGAAGATATATGTCTTTAAAACTCAACAAATTCCTTTTAGAATTTGGAGAAAATAGTGCATTATTTATCGAGAATTTTGTCCCGTTGGGTAACGTGAAATGGGCTTTACCAATCCCTTCGATCAAGTCTGCAGGACCTGATATTGTATTAACAGTGATATTTGTCGGTTTTAGTTCAGAAAAATATTTTCTGTGCTTCAGAATAGTGTGCGTTGTTCCACTATCTGGTATACAAATATCTCTAGCATTGATCTTGGTTGATGTTCCATTTGTAATGTCCATTTCTGAGACAAACAAAAAGAATTAACATAAGATAATATTATTCATAAAATATTATACATCATTAGCAAACATTAAACACATAATAATTATACATAAGAAGGTGAAAAGCACACAATAATTATACATTAATCTTCCACAAACAACAATTATTTATGGTATAATTGTGGAATTTCAAGAGTCACATGATGGGCACTTAGGCTTCCGTGATAGCGGTCTCCTCGAAATCATTCACAAAGTCAGACGCATCGAGGTGCGTTGTACCCTCAGAATGTTCCGCAAAGTTCACTTCCTTTTCTTTTCCTTTGACGGACTCTTTGTATAGAGCGCAAAGGTGTGCAGGGGTACGACATAAACGAGACCAATGTCCCTTAGTACCGCATCTGAAACAAGCTTCTTCTCGCTTCTGGGAGGTATTTCCTTGGTGTTCTTTTCCCTTAGGGGTTTGCTCAGAGCGGACCCACTGGAATGACTTCCTATCTTGTGGATTGTACTTTCGTCCACGTCCACGGTAGTTTTGACGACCACGACCGCGACCCCAATAGGCTTTATTTTCCTTGACTGGTTTCTTCGCATCTAACGCGTTTGCTTCAGGAAACGGTTTTGAACCAGTTGGACGAGTCATGTGATTCTTGATCAGAAGCTCGTTGTTCTTTTCTGCTATGAGAAGCGCCACAATTAATTCTGAAAATTTGGTATATCCCCGCAACCTGTACTGTTGTTGTAGGGTGATGTGGCTCTTATGGAATGTGGTGTATGTCTTCTCAAGCATTTGAGATTCGGTGATTGTTTCACCACAATATCTCAATTTGGCCACAATTCCTAACACAGCCGAGTTGTAATTCATCACTTTGTCGAAATCTTGAAATCTCAGACTCTGCCATTCATCCCGAGCAAGTGGAAGTGTTATGTCTTTCTGATGATCAAAACGATCTTTCAGAGACTTCCATAGCTCTTTAGGATCTCTCATGTTGGCATAGTCATAAATAATACTTTCATCAAGGTGTCTTCTAAGGAAGATCACCGATTTAGCCTTTTCTTGAGGCGTTGAAGTATTAATCTCTTTAACGGTCTCGGATAGACCAAGAGATTCAAGATGAAGTTCGACATTTGTAACCCATGAAATGTAGTTGGTGCCGGTGATGTCTAGAGCGGGGAATTGGAGCTTCTCCATGTTTGCCATTGGATTTCTAAAATCAAATAATATATTAGAATTTCATAATTTTAAAATGAACCATTTATATTAATAATACACGCAATTACAAGGAGAAACAGCGCATAGAAAAGTAAACCGACATTGAGCGTAAATTCCTCAGGAGCAAATTCTCCGATAAAAAGACCGTACATAGAAGCAAAAATTAGAATTGCACATACAACCAAAAATATGCGAATCATCCTTTTTGTAATGATAAACCGTAATGGAGCGATTTGAAAATATTTGAGAGAAGATGAAATGTTTTGGATGAAGTAAATGAGTGAGAAATGAGTATATTTATAGATAAAAACACTGTTCATAGCCGTTAACTAGCCGTTTAGAAAGTAATTTTTTTTTTTTTTTTTAAATTTATATATGACCGTTGGAGGTAAAAGAAAAACATAAGATAGAAAAAAAAATTAATCATAAACAATCAGTGAGCAATTATAAAATTTATCAATTTAAACATATATATAAATATATGTGCCTACTTAAATATATTTAGTTATCTATGGGGATAAAATTATCCGTCAAATTTGAAAGCAAAAATATTAAGGTGATCAAATCTGTAAAATAATAAATTATGATAATGGACTCAAATAACAAGTTAAATGTTTAGGCGGTATACCGGCCATTATGGTGCCTTAAGCAACCATTGTAAAATTAACAATAAAAGGCGGGGCGGCAGGGCCGCACTCCGGTAATCATAAACAAATAAAATGGAGGCCCCACTCCGAACATAATAATCAAAGAAAGAATTATAATAATAGAGTGATCGTGCTGATAACGTGTTATAATTATATTATATATTGTTTCATTTGTGTTTCGTATATAAGAGGTGTCTATTTGTTTGATCATGTTACGTAAATAATAGAAAGTAGAAAAGAATAATAATCTTAATAAATGAGAAGAGGAAGTAGTATACCAAATAAGAGAGATTGATGTTATTACGTTCGAAGGGGGCAATCTGATCACAATGCATTACATGCTTTATATAGAAGAAAAATCAGACAAATAATACTGTAAGAATTTATGATAATGGGCTCCACATTAACTTGTATACGCAAGTTCTTGACTTTGTAACAAAATCCATTTTCTGTCATTTGGTGTAATTTTCAGATTACATAACTTTAAAATATTTTTTAATACTTATAGATAGTGGCATATTTTAGAAATATAACACTTTCATATTGTAGATATAATTGAAATATACTGTTTTAGATTCTTAATTAGAAATGAACGTTAGAGTTTGGTATTTCAATTTTAAAATTAGTTTTGCTATGACGTAAAATATAAATGAGATGTCTATATCAAATAGTAATATTGTAAAAAAAAAATATTATAGAGAAAGTGTTAATGAATGAATGAAATCCCACATCGATAGTTGAAAAATATTTAATTAATATATAAAATGTTATGACCAATTCAAATATCGTCAATTGGTTTTAAGTTGAAAGTTTATAATAAACTTAAAACTAACATGGCCAGAAAGCCAATAAGAATCATCGTCCCGAAAAAGGGTATTAGAGATAAAGTATTTCACATCAGAAATTTTAAAAATTTAAATATATATAAAGGATCATGGTCAATTCACTTATCACCAACTGATTTTAAGCTGGAAACACATGATATATTCTAATCTAATAAGATATCATAGCCATCCGATGATGAGCCACTCCGTAAATGTTGTTCTCACAATTGCCCACACATGAACATGAAAAACAGTGCTAATGAATGAAGTCCACTTACCACCAATTGATTTTAAGTTGGAAATCCATAATAAACACAAAATTAACAAAAAAAACATAATTAAATGAATATGATTTGTTATTTTAAGATAACATAACTATATAATTAAAATTTAATATATTAAATGAAAATTAAATCGGTGTGTTAGTGTTGTCATGAATTATTGTGTGAGAACTCTTTCTCACTCTTTTCAGTTTTTACTTTTTTACATTGTTGAGATATTTGTTAAGATGCTCCGGACAAAGCTCTTCTTTAAATTAAGCTTGTCTTCTTATAAAATAATGAGAACCATGCTTCAGATATGACAATCGCTCTGTCAATCCCCACAATTTTTCCTATTATTATCACACGAGACAAGATTTTGCAAGCTAATGACTTAAATACAAAGTAGGGATACAGCCAAAGAGAAACAATCAAAAGTGGATTAAGGTAAATAAGGACTCCTTTTGTAAGAAAGTAAGTACTCATTTTTCCTTTTAGATTCGTATTAATAATAAACGCATGCTTCAGCTACCCGAAATCTAGTTCAACACTCTGATTTTGGATCTTCATGGCTAAGTGAAGGAGCCCGCTAATGGAGTTGCAAGAGAAGAGACTGATCAATTAGAGAGGAGACAAGAACATGATCGGCTCAACTCAAGGTACAAATGCCAGGGTCCATTCCCTTTTCCCTTTGATAAACTAGAGCCAATTTTTTAATAGATATTCTAGCACATTTGAGCTAACCTAGTGGACAAGGAAGTACTAACAACTAAGTAGGGCTGCTACAAAGAAGGTGGGGACGACCAAATGTGTGTGTTTTTCTTTTTAATGTGCCTAAGTGTTATCTCTTTCTAAATTTTTATGAGAAAGAGAGAAGTGAGTAGGATACTGAAGGACCCAACAATGCTGCATTATAAAGGACAACCATTAGACATGGGTTGTTGTCGCAAATAGTAGTTCCAATTTAAATCCTCTTATTGATGCACTATAACCTGTTCATGCTTTTCATTTTCTGTCTCTGGCATTATTAGGTGGAGGAGGAAAGCGAGATTATTCTCTTACATAATCACATTAGAAACGGGGGGCATACATGATCTGAAATAGATCTGTTTTTTTCTCTCTTGATTTTTCTTAGAAAAGGACATTACTCCATCCTCAATTAATGACGATGAATGCATGTCCTCACTGTTTAAGTATGGGGTTTATGCCATTAAATATTATTATGACAAAGAGACAAAAGAGAGCACGAGGAAAAGTCTTTAGTCACCAAGAATCATGTAATGTATGCCACAAAAGCTCCGGCAGGCTCATTTATAGAAACCAATCTCATACACCACCTATCTATTTTTGCGTCTCAGCTGGAGATGGTAATATTTTAATATGAAGTCTATGAAAATAGTTTTTTTATTGCCGCTTAAAACATCTATGTGGCTAACATGGAAACGCATTGGATTTAACTGGAACCTCAACCAACACAACGATCTTTTTTATATACAGTGACAATAATTTATTATATGTGTTCTAAATAGAATATAATGACCACTGAGATGCTGAAAGTTCGAGATATTTCAAAACAGAGAGTAGCAACACATGTGGAGTTCCTCAAGTCAACTCAATCATGCAACTTTTAAACTGTTGAATAATAAAGGAAACGAAGGAAATCTTTTTTCTTTCTTTTTTCACAGATACGAGCGTTTAATCAAGACTTTCAAAGTGCAAAACTTTTGCGTAGTGCATTATGGCTTAATAGAGGATCTAGAAGTTTCAAATCTCCAATCATAGGATTTCCACTCATTCTATAAGGTGTGTGTATACACACCTGATTTGATATGTGACAACCTAAGTAAGAACTTACGACAGCATGTGACGAATTAAAGTTGTTAAGAAAAAAAGCAAAAATTAGGTGATGGTTTGTGGGCAAATTGCATATATATAGTACTTTTCCACTTCAAAAGTTGTTAAAGTTGTTAACATTACTCTCTCCATATTTAGACGGTGATTGGTTGCGGCTATAGATGCTCTAGATAACCAAAATTTAGTCTAAAATTATATATGTCAACCAATCGAGTTTTCTTTTCTTTAAACATCTCACAGTAAAAAAAATCTCTACAAAATTAAAATATGGTTGTAGAGAGCTTTATTTCCAGAGCAAAAAGATAGTGCTTTACAAAACTACAGCAAAATAATTTACATCAAATAAATCTACAACTTAAATACTACAGCCAAAAACATAAATCTACAGCTCATTCCAATCACGCATGAACATCCCAAGGTTCTTAGGGAGGTTTTCTGACAAAATGTAGACCCCACTGACGCGTGGGTCCCACAAAATTTTTTAAAACCACTCCCCAAAATCACCAAATAAGGATCGGTAATTGGAAGGTTTTGAACTGTTTGTAGACCCCACCGATACGTGGCGATCCGCGATTGGTTTATTTTTTTTTTATTTTTTTTTTTTAAAAACTTAAAGACCCCTTGCGATAATCATGGTTTAATACTGACACTTTGTTCCAGATTACATAATAGTTTTCTTTTTAATTTTGAAGGTAAAATTTATTAATTCTTAGGTTAAAATTTTTTTTGTAGGTTATTTTTTTCATTAATCAAATTATAAATAAATAAATACATGATATACTTTAAAGTATAGAAAATAAAATGGTTTTTGTGTGTACAACTTTAAAACATTAACTAATAAAAATGGATGGAATGTTATATTCAACGGAATGAAAAAAAAAACTTGTACAAGCTAGTTTAGATAGTAAAAACAACTTTATTTAACAATTTTTAGATTACAAAAACATTCAGATGCGCAATTTCCATTTTATATCGCCTCCATTTTTCGTTTAGAGATCGTTTTAGTCATACCGAAATGCATAATCTACAAAATGCTTTTGAAGTGTGTTAGACCAAGTCTTGGTGATGAGCTTGTTGGAAGCTTATTTTTCATGGTTAGAGTCTCCTAACGAGGTTTAGAATATGTTCACTAGTACTAATTAATTCACAATGACGTCATGCGTTTAAGCAGGCCCGTGCCTTCCATAAGGCTGATGAAGCAAAAGCTTCAGGCCACAAAAAAAATTATAATTTTTGAGGCCACATTTTCAAAATATAAATATAGTTGAGTGGTTAAAAATATTGGTTTTGACTTCTTAGTTTAAATATTTTCTTTTCTGTATTGTGATTTTTCTTATACTTTTAAATGTCTCTATTATTATTTTATGTTCACATTGTATTTATCTTTTGTTTTGGACAACTGATTTGTTATTTCTTTTGTTTCTATTATCTTTGCTATTTATAACCATTTGTTATTATTGGGGGTTTTCTAATCTCCATCATTGCATATGAAATTATAGAAAGTAAAATAAAATGTAATGTGATTGAAGGTGTATGTGAAAAAGAAACTAATGTTAGAATATAATGGTTCAAAAATATTTTTCTCTAAAACCTTTTAACAAAAAAAAATAATGGTTCAAGAAACTACTAAATGTGATTTATTATTTGTTAAAAACACTAAACAATATAAGTACAATATCAATTAATAGTCTACTATTCATCTAAATTTTTTATGCAGGACTAAACAAAAATATGTTTCTCTTAGAAATAAAATATTGCTATATTATATATAGTATGTTGATAAAAATATCATTAAATAGCATAAGCCACTATTTATAATTATGCTTTAGGCCACAAAATATATTGGGACGGCACTGCGTTTAAGGTTGTAAAGGTGTGTGAGCAGTGAGCACAAAATATTGCACAGTAATTAGATAAATAATGCTTCATGAAATCAAGAAGAAGAATACTGTAACCTTGAAATGGGAGGCTTCTAGGTTATTTTTCACTTTGTAGATCCGGGGAAGAAAAAGACAATTGAAATGAATGTGCGTGGGGTTATAATGGATGTCTTACTTGTACCATACGGAATGGTCTCTAAAATTCTATTGGGAGGTGGTTCCTATCATGGAAACTGGTCAGTCAAAAGATCCAACGAAAGCTCGTTCGTACTGTACGATGCACCTCAATATTCACTTGGTCTCATACGAGGAAAGGAGAATTCATACACCAATCACCATAGTCATAGAGACAAAGTTGATCGACTCTTGTGGCCTCCAATAACAAGCAGAAGAAAGACATTAATGCATGTTTTTATGTATACTTTCTGGTACAATGTCACATGTTCTACGTAAAAGAGAAAATGTTTTCGACTCTTTATGATTGCAACAACAACCGTTCATTTCTTTTGTATAACATTTTGGTTTTCTTTTCATCAACAAAGAACGTCTACTAGGACTAGTTGAGTTTCATCATGTGAAGTCTCTTCATGCTTTGGTACGGACAATGGAAGTTCTGAATCAATAAACAGAGAAATAATTCATTTATTAAAGGGACTTGCTTTTAAAATGGACATCAATCACTTTGTATTGAGTATCTTTTGTAATTGCAGGTGTAAAAGAGCAGTAATATGCACTACTGTGGACTAGAGAAATCAGAAAATAAAACATTTATAATCAACAAGTAGGCAATTTTTCTCCTTGCATGTTGACGTTTCATAGATTTCCTCTGTTTTTTTTTTTGAATAAATGTTAAATTTTATTTATCCAAAACTTTTGTACATGAAATGTAACTTTGTGATTGAAATATAGAGAATTTGACTAAGCTTCTATCTTATAAGTCATCCTCTTGTACCAAACCATACCCAAAGCCCTGCATCCATCTTATGATCACCTTTGTCTCTTGATAGTAGAGAGTCTGTTTCTGACATTTTTGTCAATGGTTTTGAGCAAAAGAGTATACGGAAGCTCTTTTGTCAATGGTTTTGTCAATGATTAATGTGTAGTTTCACTTGGTCATGTTTGATACTTCTTTAATGTTACTTTTGATATCTCATATCCATTTAAGTGGAGGAGAGGTATATTGATACATGGAAAAATATATAAATGATGAGCTCCATTCAAGTTTAAACCAAAGAGCAGGGCCCAATTACTACCAACTTAATTTCTCTTAAGATGTTCAAAGCAGAACTTTTTTTGTTGCAAATAATTAAATTTTACATATACTAAAAATTGAAAAATTAGTTGCAAAGTAACCAAGTGATGGTATACTAATGACCTAATGAGTTATTTAATGGTTATATCTAGACCATTGTTTGCTCCATACGCCATTATATTACGGGGGTTAGTATGAGATTTTGCATTGAGATTCCTTCCTTGATTATAAGGGAAATGACATGTATGAAATGCATTGTATTGCAAGTAAATACGTAAAGGGAAACTCTTAGAAGCCAATGAACTATAAAAATTGGTTGAAACATGAAACTGAGCATACAAGACAACTTCTAGTAAATGCCAAGACACTGAAGTTCTGCAATACTTCACACATGTAATAACGTTTGGAACATGTGACCATGTTTGTAACTACCTATGACTACACTCTACACACCCATGAAACAAAGGTTACTACACGATTCATAAATTTTTTATTCTAGTTTGGAAGCCCCAAGAAAAAATCTAGAGTCCTAGACAACCTTAGTTCCTTTTAAAGTTTCAAAACTTGTAAATCTTAGAGAAACATGAAAGTGTGGTTGGAATCATATTGTAATACTCATGCTGTCTGTTTACAAAGAAATGTTGCGTGGCTAATATCATCATCTCACCTTGCCTTAATTTACCAGTACAGTTTATTTTTAAATTATTGCTGTCACATTTTTAAATACCCTATGCTCTATTACCAATGCAAACATAGAGAAAGTTAGAAAGCTATCTCAAGTAAAAAAAGCTCAGGAACCAAAAAAAAGAAGAAGAGATAGCTCGTGCTTATAATCTTGTTCTTCTTCTTATGTCAGTCCATTTTCACATGCCTCTTGGCATTATACGTTAGAGGTGATAACAAACAAAACGACCTTAGAAAATGGGAAGAGAATGGTACAACGGAGGCAAATCCATTTGTTACTCTAAAAGCAAGAACAAATCCAATGAAGCTTAATGGCTGCATCAATGCTCTTTACCAACTTTTCCATCATCACTACCAACCAACTTTTGATTCTCTCTCAAGATATCCAAAAGGTACGAGCCTTCTCTCTTTCCCCCCCCCCCCCCCCCCCCCTCTCTCTCTCTCTCTCTCTCTCTATAGAGACGTTTCTGCTGCTTGGTAAGCACAAGGTTTCAAGACAGTGACTAACATAGATGATTTGTTGTGTTACTGAAACAATGCAGGCTTGGTTGCACCAAGAAACAGCTTGGAGTTAACAGAGGAGTCTACTCTATCAAAAGGAAAAAGATAGCTTCAACATCCCTGTAAGTCAACATTAATGGAGCTGATGGAGACAACTTACAAATCAAATGCAGCTGAAGCGGGAAAAAAAAATCAAATCTCAGAGCTACTCTTTTCCACACATCCTCTTATTACTGCAGCTCACCTAGCGCCAAGAAACCAAACGTGGTGGCAAGACCCATGGGTCTTGATCTTGTTCCTGATGACTTAGACCTTAGTAGATCATCAAGGAATCGTGTAAGAGGACATAGACTCACTGGGAAAGGCTCAGGGACAAGATAATTACCTGAGAGCCCCAGGATCTCCTCTGCTCGGAAGTCTGATGCCCGCCTCTCTCTTCAGCTAAACATAGAGAGTAACCATGAAGAGTTTGGACGTTGGAGACTGAAAGATGAGGAAAGTTCAAGTCCCAAACATAAGGAGACTTGGTATGGATATAACAAACTTGCTTGGGAACAAAAGGGCAGTAGCAGCGGAATACCTGTCTGAACCTAGGAAAGTGAGAAGTAGGTTTTCACAGAAAGAGAAGTTAAAACACGGTAAGATCTCTCAGCAACCAACAAAGAAGTTGACCGTTTCAAAAGATTCCAAGAAGAACAAACGTTCACTCAGTTTCTATCAAACAAACTTTGTAGATGAAAGGGAATGCAGATGCGAGATAAGCTCTGGAGTCTGGTCAGATGTACAAACTCGAGGACTAGATTCCTCAAGAACCCCCAAGAATCGTTACAGGACGAACCAAGTTCGATGGTTTCGAATATCTTCACGCGATAAAAAAGCTGGACGAAGAAGAGGAAAGGGTCGTTGTCGCAGAGATTGAACGGCATATCTTAGACGCGGCGTTTAGTAACGCTATTTAGATTTGTGGCGGCCGCCGTGAGGCTTTGATATTCCAGCGTCTGCGTTTTATTTCTCAACTAAGCTTGACTGGTTTCCCGCCGCAAAAGCAGTTTTTGCGGTTGGTAGCGGTTGACATCGTTTCGAAACAATCATACATACCGCTACAAATCGCTTCAAACCGCTCCGAACCTCTTAAAATAAAAAGCTGGTTCCAGCTAGCATTTGCGGTTGCGGACGGTTGCGGAAAGATAAATTTTTTTTCCTTTTTTTAAAAAACCATATAAGTACAAAAATAAAAATATTCAATAAATTTTTTAAAATAGAATTATAAAAATACTAAAATATATCTATTATATTTTAATTAATATTATAAAATTTTAAAATAAAAATATTTTCTATAATTTAAAATTTTAAAACTATAACTTTACTAAAATATATCTATTATATTTTAATTAATATTATAAAATTTTAAAATAAAAATATATTCTATAATTTAAAATTTTAAAACTATAACTTTGAAAATATAATTTACATATTTATTATAATATTATGATTTTTGATATTTTTATAATTATATAAAATGTAAATATTGTTAATTTTTTATTTAACTGCTGCTGTATTTGACTATTTGGTAGTTAACCAGTCGTAAGTATCCCGCAAACGCACTAATTTTTAACCGCAGAACCAGTCGTACAAATCTCTTAAAACCGCTAGAAACCGCAACCACCCGCAAACGTCCGTAACCGCAACCGCTGCGTTTAAACCAGTCAGACCCTAACTATGGACTCACTCAACGATAAAATCTCAAAGGTGTAACAATGTGCGTTTCGCATATCGCGTTTGCAATCGCTATTATGTTGTAACCAATCTGAAATTACCAAAATGCATATCATTTGCGTTAATAGTTGTGGGCCTTGTGACTGATTTAAAAACCATTAAATGTTTGGATTTAATAGCCCAATTTACATTACTGAGAGCTATTTTTCTTAATTCTTTTTGAACATCTTCGCGGGATGAAAAAGCTGGATGAAGAATAAGAAAAATATTCTCTCTGTGAGCGTAGATCAAACAAAATCATTATTAAATAACTTTTTGCCGGCAAGTTATATTACTATTAGAATAAGAATTAACAAGAAAATAATACATACTCCATATATTAAGACTATAAATTCTATTATATAAAAAAACTCAAATTTTCCACAAAGTTAAACAAAAACCAGATCTACTAAAGGGAGAAAAATAAAACATGTAGTAAGATAATTCTTATATATACTCTACCTTATTCACGATTCTTTCAAACATCGATCCACACTTAAAACTATACTTGTCCGGACAATACGAAAACAAGAACCAGTTGATAAAGATACGAATATATCATTACATTTGACTTTCAGGGCGCAATCCGATGAACAACTCAGTTTCGACATCCGATATGTTCATGTTACCACAGTCACACGAAGGTGCACTCTTCTCACTCTTCAGGCTCCTCGACTGCATCCACAAGGGCTGTGCTTCAAACTAAAACGATAACATATTATTTTCCATCAAATCCATGGAAGAAGAAAACTCAACAGTGAGAGTTGAAAAGTAAGGTCCGTGTTTAAAATTCATGTTTGTGCAATGTGGAATTAACGAATTAATGCATGTCCTTGGATTATGTATATATGCGTGTGTACCATTTGCCGCAGCCTACTTCCCTCGTTGAAGACCTCTTTCTCTTTTGCAATCTAATGGAGTAAAGTCACACATTTCACAAGGAGAATTAGAAACAAAATCCCTTATAAATTTAAACCTAATTAGTAATAATAGTACCTCTTCTTTCAGTTTCTCTATCTTATCTTCATTTAACTTAGCCTGCCAATATCGCAGAATCCGGAATCATGAGCTCATCATTTCGATTCGACGAACATTATTGTGCAACACATTATGACAGTATATATATATATATGACTGTAATTATGAGAATTATAAGTATTATTTATTTATGTTTTGTTAGAACTAATTGCATATATATATATATACCTTTCTTGATCTGACATTGGTAAGGCTTTTCTCAATTTTGGAAATTATCTCGTTGAGTTCCTCCACCGAACACGAATCCAGATCTTGTCCCATCAGCCTCCTAAAGATGTTGTCGGAGTGTACATACGACCACATATTGCATATCAAATATCAAGAAACCATAGATAAGCAGTTCATATATACATAGAAAGATCAGACACTTACCGGCTATGAAGTCGAAGAAGTTCAATCTTGTCAGCCATTATCACCATTTCATTCTTGAGCTCCTGCACATATTGCTGTTTCCGGAGATTCTCTTCCCCAAAGTACTCATTCCTATGTATCTCACATCTCTCCATCATCTTCTGCATGCTGTATACATTTCCAAGAACCTCTTAACTATTATTTATTAGCATATACATAGTTAATTTCCGAAAATTTCATGGTCAAGAAGAGAATTCACACATGCAAAATTCATGTTTTGTATACATATTTGTTCTAACCTGAAAATGTTAGTCAAATATCAAGACATCTGTTCTAGTATGGCCCTGTTCGTTTGCTCACCCAGGTGCACCTGGGTGAAGATGCAAATTGATGTTCGTTTTGTGCATTATAATACTACATCAAGATGGATCACCCAGCTGAATTTTAAAAAACTCATCTCAAATTCTCACCCAAATGAAGGTGAGTCTTTATGGTGCATCTGGATGCAGATGCATCTAGTTCAGTCCAAAATGATAAATGACAAAAATAACCTTTTAAAATCAAATATTATTTTCAAACCGTTAATTCTATTTTTTTGCATATACATTTTTCCGCTATAACCAAAAAATGCATTTACTCGTAAAAACTGAAAAACACACTTTCTTGCCAAAACCGCAAGATGCGTTTTTCCGCAAAAAAAAACATAAAATACACATTTTCATAAAAACACGTTTTTCGGCTAAACCAGTAAAACCGCACTTTTCGACCAAAACCCAAAAAACGCATTTTCTCGTCAAAACAAAAAAAAAACACATTTTCCCACCAAAACCCAAAAACGCATATTCCCGCCAAAACTCCAAAAAATATTTACCGCAAAAAGTATTTTCTCGCCAAAACCGGGAAACCCAATTTTCCCACCAAAACCGGATAAAACGCATTCTCGCCAAAACCGAAAAACATAATTTTTCCACCAAAAACGGAAAACGGAATTTTCCCGCCAAAACCGGAAAAACACATTTTTTCGCCAAAACTGAAAAACACAATTTTACCGCCAAAACCGGAAAAACGCATTTTCCCGCCAAAACCGGAAAAATGTATTTTCCCGCCAAAACCGAAAAAACGCATTTTTTCGCCAAAACTGAAAAACGCAATTTTACCGCCAAAACCAGAAAAACACATTTTCCCGCCAAAACCGGAAAACACATTTTCCGCCAAAACCGAAAAAATGTATTTTCCCGCCAAAACCGGAAAAATGTATTTTTCAGCCAAAACCGCAAAAATGCTTTTCCCGCTAAAATCGCGAAAAAAAAACTTTCCCAGCAAAATCGTGAAAAAAAACTTTTCCCGTCAAAAACACTTTTTCCGCTAAAACTTCAAAACACATTTTTTCCGTCCAAACCGCAAAAACGTATTTTTCCGCCAAACCCATAAAACGTATTTTTCCGCCAAAACCATAAAAATGCAAATTTTCGCGAGAAACACATATTTCCTCAAAAACCGCAAAAATATTTTCGGCCAAAACCGTAAAAATGCTATTTTTCCGTCGAAACGTAAAAAATTATATTTTAGTCATTTTATTAACAAGTCCACCTGGATGCAGATGAAAGTTAAAAAATGAAAAACAAACGAACATAGTTGCATTCAGATGATTCATCTGGATGCATGAACGAAATGAAGAAACGAACAACACCCAGATGGAGCATCTGGATGAGACATCTAGATGGACCATCTGGATGCATCTTCCAGATGTACAAATGAACATGGCCTATTTAATTAATACACGTTCTAGTCACGCTTGACATTATCTCATGATTAGCACAATGGAAACCTCTGAATGATATCCCAAGTAGAGATGATATACATGTTTTCATTATGTTTTCCACCTAACCGGACGGGATGCCAAACATTTGAGACATTATGCATCTAATAATTTGAATGACTTGGTTTCCTATATTATATACTTAGTCATCAATGATACTTATGCACACTCAATTTAACTGTTAACAGATCTACTTGCTTTAAGTGGTCAAATCAATTAGTAGCCTCAAAATTATTAATGAAATGAACATTTGTACGTATTAGAGGTTTTTTGGTTGCTTATTTAAGCTCATTCAAATGTCGTAATTGTCAACTGCTAACAAAGGAGACAATGATAATTAGTAGTAGAACAGTTAACTAAAAGGCTGCAAATATATGGGTTGGCAAAAAAAAATTTGCTAAATGGTTGGCAAGTTGCTTTGTGGTTTGATAATCATTGGTTGTAGGCTTGGCCATTGTGGCATCATATCACAATTTAAGATCTTTTCAGATTTGGTGTAACCGTGTAAGAAATTCACTGACCTCTTATATCAACATACTCAAAAATTAAGAAAACTATCTAGGGCTAAAGTTTG
The DNA here is from genome assembly GCF_020379485.1 of Brassica napus. Lineage (NCBI taxonomy): Eukaryota > Viridiplantae > Streptophyta > Magnoliopsida > Brassicales > Brassicaceae > Brassica > Brassica napus. Next base: position 8,562,318 of record NC_063434.1, read on the forward strand.
AGACTATGGCACAAACCCATAAGATATTGTCTCATACATCATGTAGTTTTTTTTTGAATAAAAAGAAAAATAAACGTTTTTTACAACTACAGTTGCCTAAAAATTCAAACAAAACACCATGTATTAGAGACAAAGGTCCCACATCGGTAGTTGGAAGGGATCTTTAGTAATATATAAGATAGATGGACCACTCCATTTATCACTAATTGGTTTTAGGTTGGAAGTCCATCTAGCTTAACATGATATCAGAGTCTGATTCATGCAGTCCAACTCGATCCACATCGACCCGGCTCAAAGTTGGCCCTCGATCATTGCCCAAACATTCCGAGATTAACACTTAAAGAGTCTTCATCTCGAGGGAAGCGTATTAGGGAGAAAGGTCTCACATCGGTAGTTGGAAGGAATCCTTAATAATATATAAGATAAATGAGCCACTCCACTTATCACCAATTTTGGAAGCTCATTTGGCTTAACACTATCATCGTTTCATGTTCTTAAACGGTCTAATTGTACATTTAGGGTATTTGTTATATGGCATGATCAGTGGATCACTGAGTTTTTTTTATATAATTAAAATAACGTGTCAAGTGGTTTCAGCATAAGTTCCAATGTATACTAGGTTCAAAGTTCAAGAACATTTTTTTGGGAAAGCCCTAAATCAGTGCTCGTGCTTGAAGAAGAACTTGATACTCCAACAAACACATTTAGTCAATTAATTTGGTTTTATTTTAATTTATTAAATAAAATTTCTTGGTACTTAAGAAAATACTATGTGACTAAAGAAACCCAAAGCACTTTCAAAGAGCATATTTTGGGGAAAATCAAACCCAAGAGCTGCAAATCTAGAAATCCCTAGTACGATTACTGAAAATAGTCTGACTTTTTTTTTTTTTTTTTGGCATCACTGAAAAATAGTCTGACTACATAAACAAAACATCACAAATGACTGTATATGTAAATGAGTTTTGTATTAAAAGGTTCATAAATGATAGATACTTACTCGGAGCTAGCGAAATCATATAATCTTCCTTTCTGAGAAAAGACAATGGCGGCGACTTGAGCATCGCATAGAACAGAAAGCTCGTGAGCCTTCTTGAAGAGACCTTTCCTACGCTTGGAGAACGTGACTTGTCTACTCGTCAAGTTCTCGATTCTTTTGATCTCGATCTTCCCTTTCACCATCTTCCTGCCATGATTAGTGAATCCTTAAGAAACCCTAACATCTGAACGATTGTTAACTGAGAATGGAAAAAAAAAGTTTCTATACTTGGATCTGAATCCCCAAACCAAGAAATGGTTTCTTGAGAGATCTAAAGCGTAGATCAGTTGTAACCCAAAAGTCAAAGTGAAAACTTCTCCAAGAAGAAAAAATGTCCCAAAATCTGAGAAAAATAAAGAAACCTCAAAAACACTCTTTTACTAAATTGACAAGATTCGCTTCAAAAGAACAGAAATGTATGTAAACCTAATCAAGCCGACCAAGAAAATCTGGGATATGAACAAGGAATATTTTTTTACAAGAAAAGAAAAAGAGAGATGTATTAGTGGAAATGACAATAAAATTGGCGAGAAGAGAAATGAATCAAAAAGTAGTAAAGTCTCTCTTTGGTCTACCTCTCCTTAGAACTCCTTATGCAGGGGCTCAAACCCTAAGTCAACAAGTCTTGCTTTGCTCTCTGATGTAATAAGGCGCAGAATTATTTTTTGTTATTTTTGCGGATGGACTTTGATTATCCCACGTTGCCGAGGGCAAACGCAGAAAAAAGCATAGGTAAAGCTTTCTGATTAAGAATTGCCCGTAAATGTTAAGCTTTCTAATTAAGAACTTCCCATAGATTGAACCATTGAAAAAGATTAATTAACAAACCCCTTAGAAGTACGGAGAAAAAAGTAAAAAAAAAAAATGTAGTTACTTAATTTGAGCAAGTGACCTAGTTATCAACTTTGATGGGCCGGCCTTGATAGTAATTAAAACTTATATATTCCCTATATATTAAAAGAGAAATATTATAACATTAGAAGCATGACACGTGTCATCATGAGAATAATTTTCGGGAATCTTTAGAAAAGTAAGTTGGTCCATCTAAATATAAACTATAGTTTTCATTAAACTCATCATAAAATTATTTATTAGTATTAAATGTTATTTTTTATTATTTCCTTAAATAAAAGCTATAGAATTATCTAATAATATTAAGATATATATATATATATATATATATATATATATATATATGCAATCAATGATTTCCAATAACAAAGATTTGCTAACAATTTGTATCCACTCAATCATTTTTGTTTAAATTTTTGTTATTAAAATAAATTCCACAATTGCATTAACCATATAATAAAAAAAAAATTTGTTGTATATGTTGTATTTTGAATTTTTAAAAACGAGTATAAATTACTAAACTGTTAAAAGTTTCAAACAAATTTTTGTTATCAATGGTTTAAATTTTTTGTTATAATAAGATATAAATAGTTATAAACCACATGAGTAAGAAGTCTTATTTAATAAGTGTTTATATTAATATATATATATATATATATATATATATACTAGGGTCGGCCCGTCCTACGGGCGGGATCAATATTAAAAAATAATTTAAATAGTTAGAATAAATTTTTAATATAATTATTTATTAATTAAAGATATATATTTTAGTTAAATTTTGTACATGTTATTCTATTTGAATATCAAAAAAATCATGCTATCTGGAAAATTTAGATATGATTTTCTAAAATAATATTACTTGTTTTAAAAATATGATTTTTTCTGGTTAAAAGTGTTAAGATAATTTATTTTTTTAAGTAATCTATGTTTTAACTATACATTAAGAATTAGATGTGGCATTTAAGGTAGCCCGTGGTTTGGGTACATTGTCATTCAGTTAGGCTAATTCACGTTTAACAATTTATTTTGATGTTTGAATTTTTTATGGTGTATTTTGTATATATTTATTTTTACAAAAATGGATACTTGATTGGTTGTTGTGAGCAATGAACCTTTTAGAACAATTATTTATATGTTATCATGTCTGAATACCTTTTAATCATGTGAAATATTAAGTTAAAACTCCATTGCGAGATTAAATGTGGGGCATAATTATGTTTAGCAGAATGCTTTTATTAGAAAAAAAAAATTATTCATGTCTGTTAGAAAGTGTTTTCTAAGCTTCTCAACTCTTTGAAATTTATTCAAGTTTTTTGTTATATTTTTGTCAGCGAAAAAGTAGACTTGCATTTTTTTTTTATTTTACTAATTTTGTTAATAGACAGCATACATTTTAAATGCATTTCTAACATTACATAGATAACCAATCAAAGTTTTATTTAATTTTGATCAGTATTAAAATCTGTAATTTAAATATAATTTTAAATTTAAGATTTGATGTTTTGGTATCGGAGAAGAACCTATTGGGAAAACCTTAAAATAAGATTGAATTTAAAGACGACAAAAACCAACTTTAGTTATTCAATTTTAATATGTTCTTTCAAACAACTTTCTATTTTCTCTACCCAAATTGAAATTACAAAGTGTTTATATATTCAAAAGGGACACAAATCTCTTTCTTTCTTGTTTTGGTTCCATATTGTCTGTCACTTTACAGCAAAGAAAAAAAGGACTGATAACAAATTACTAATTGGGACAAAGACTAAACAAAAAGCACAGAAGCTCAATGTGAAAATTATAGGAATCTAATAAACTTCTGTAGAAAAGTCACTCCACAATATTCACATGTCTATAAATGTAGATATATATATATGTCAAGTCTCCAAGCTATAACCAATTCCTGCAACAATACAATTGCATTAGTAACACATCACGTTGTTTCAATCATCAAGAGCAAATGCTGTCTTAGTTCTTACCTCTGTGTTGCTCATGTATCCAAAACCTCACATTCCTCCTCCACTGGAAATTTTACAACCCGAGCAGCCCATATGCGAATCTCCTCCTCTTGTAGACCTAAACCCATTCTATTGCTTCACCAACTGTTCTACACTTCTCTTATATGCTTCCTACTCCAGAAAAAATCGTGACATATAATAGAAGTTTATTCTTTCTTAACAAACAAATCTTACAAAACTGATTAAGCTTCTCTAAACACATTGACCAAAAATACATACCTTAAAACAAACACTCAAGGATCACTTTTTAATGCTTGAGAAGCCTATTGGCTTCCTTGAAACAACTAAACTAAGCACCAAGAATTGTAGAGTAGTGGGTTATATATGTTTCTTCCCCTGCAAACATGGCTTGAAGCTCATGAACCTTGGCTTGATCATGTAACTGACCCGACCACCCTTCTAGTTAACCCTGGGCAATGACTCAGCCATGGCGTCTAGGTCATCCCCACTTGATCTAACCGTGACATATGAATAGAGGTTGACCTCCTATTTTGTTCTTCAAGACCTTGTGATTTTCTCGACTTATTGCATCATCGTTATCATGCACAATGCCTTTTTCACTTCCTTTCCTGTCAAGCAAGAGATCATGGTCAAGACACCATATATGATCTTCTCATCGAAATTAAGAAAGAAACACTTGATCCCTTTCTAAACATTTGATATTATATGTCAAGTAGATGCATTCTACTTAGATAAAGAGAGATAGAGTAAGAGAGTAAGGGATTTTAGTAACCATGTCATGAGTGAAATGATCTTGTTGTCTTTTGCATCCGTCTTAACAGTTTTCTCTTCCTCTTCTTCAACATATTTATCCTTGCATAGTGTCGTTCATCTTCATACTTATCCCTGCCCAAGTCATGGTCGCCCAAGTCATGGTCAAAATATTCTTCATAGAATTGATCATCTGCGTCTGCGTCGTCATACTCACCATTCTCCAGTTTGTTTCTGGGAATTTTCTGATTACCTCTCTTGAATACCCCCTCTGATTGCAGTCCCCTGTTAACATTTAAGGTCTTTGTTATTTAGAATCAAAGCTTGGGCAGAACATTAGTATAAACTTGTAAATGTGTTGTTAGTTGAAAGTGTCTTCACAATTTTACTTACCTTCTTATGAAACCTTCTTCAAATATTTCCAGAAATCCAGTGGCCCATCGATCTGTATTCTCTATCCACTCGTTGTGCAGCCGTTTTACAGTTTGGATCTGAAAATTTTTATTTAGACATTAGCAGAACTTTTTGCTCAACATGATCATTACAAACATACAATATCTCTAAAAGACTAAGATACATAATTAACTGATTTGCAGAACCTTTTGTGGAACTCAAAACCAAAAAAAAAAACGTTAAAACTAAACCTGGTAAAGTTTATGCTTTCTATTCTGTGGGCCGGACTTCAAATTGGAGAAGACCACCCTCGAGGAAGCCATTAAACAGTGAATTAGTATACTCTAAAGAGATAAGAGAAGAGTGATGAGGAGAGGATAATTTCTAGAAGAGAAATACGAACATATTTACACCCAAATCGACAGAGCTTCAACGACGCAAACTCGAGGGGGTATAAATATAGTGGGCATCAGATTTGGGATTAAACACCAAGAAACCATAACGAAAACTACTTCAATAACGGTGAAGAAACTCTAGCGTCACCATAGCCGTCGCAGGCAGAGGAGAGAAGGATACACTTTTCCGCCTTATCAGATTAGGATTATGGGCCGAAAATACAGTACAAACCTAAGCCCATTATATCTAACTTAAATGAAACGGAACGTTTCTTTTACATAGACACGTGTCAACGCGGGAGGCTTCCTATTTCTGACGTGTCGTCCTTGTTGGCAGCACCAGGAGTGATTGAAAGTCTCTTTTATATATAAAGATATATATATCATTTAATTAAACTGCATATAATATAAAATACAAACTATATATTTATATTTACATTTAGGCTTGGGCATTTCGGGTTTCGATTCGGTTCGGTTAGGGTATTTCGGGTATCGGGTAGTTCGGCTAGGGGGTTAGAGGATTCATTTACTACTTGACATATTTTCGGTTCAATTTGGTTCGGATAGTTTCGATTTCGGTTAGGTTCGGATAGTAAAATTAGGAACCGAAAAATACTCAAAAAAATCGGTTCTCATTTGTTTTTGGTTCTGGTTCGGGTAGTTCGTATAGTTCGGGTAAAATATTGGTTATTTAGGGTTCAATATTTAAAAAAATTAGGATGATTTAGATAAAAAAAATTAGATATTTCAGATTACTTTGGATATTTCGGAAAATACTATCCGGATAGTTTCAGATTTCGGATATTTTCGGGTATTTCGGATACTTTATAGTAATTTAGTTATTTTCAAATACTTTTTGGTATTTTTAGTAGATTTTTAAATTATAAATATATATATTTAGCTATGTTATATGTATATATAATTAATAGTGTTATATATTAGAGTACATGTTTGGTTCTTGGTTCGGTTTTGGCTTGGTTCGGATATATAAATATAGGAACCGTTCGGATATATAAATATAGGAACCGTTCGGATATTTGAGGGTCTCGGTCTGGTTCCAGTTTCAGGTATTTCGGTTCGGTTCCGATTTTTTTTCCCATGCCTATTTGCATTGAACAAATATTGAGAAGTTAACAAATATTTTAAATTTGAAATTTGCATTCAATTAAAATGATTATAAATTACTAAAACTATTAAACATCTCAAATTAAATTTTTTATTAATGGTTAAAATTTTTGTTATAAGATAACAATAATCATAAAACCATGTGATTAAAATTTTCATTTAATAAACATCTTTACTAAAAATATATTTTATATCTATGTTTATCATTTAAATTTAATTATATAATATAGAATGGATAAAATTTTTATTTTATTTATTTACCATAAAATGATCGTTAATAAACAAGAGTGATTGTTTGATTTATATGCGCAAGCCAATTTAATTATATACCTAATATTACCGATATCTTAATATTGCAATATATATTTCTTATTTTATTATTTCATAATATGTAGGAAACATAAAATAAATAATAATATATAAATATAGTTTGTATATTAAATATTTGCTCCGCGCAAGGCGCGGAACTTAACCTAGTAGTATATTGTATCCAATTATTAAAGTTTCAAGACCAATGTTCAAATCGCAATGTGGCACAAGGCTTTCGAATTATCTACTAGGCGGATTATATGGAGCCTAGGCAGGGCCTAAACATTAACAAGTTATTAATTTATTTTATGTGTATTTGACATTTATATAAAATATCATAGTTTTTAGGTTTAATTATACAATTATTTTGATAAATATCAAAATTAAAAATATAAATTAGACAAAGTTCTGGATTTGTACTAACATTATTAATTAATTTAACAAATAAGCCGATTTAGATCGATTTAAACTGGTTTAAAATGGTTTAAACCGGTTTCAATCGTAATTTTAAGAGAAACGTTTTGGATAGAAAAGATTTGATGCCTAGGCTCTGCTAGAACCATGCTCAAGACTAGTGTTCTAGAAATTACTAGACGGTGGTTATGTTTCTTATAGAAGATTATTGCTTAGGCGGGTACTTATGCTGAATTTTTGAACGCTTTAAAAAAATCATTTCGTTTGTACCCGATTTGTCGACTAGGTGGGTGCCAAGGCGCTGCCAATGCTAATTTTTAGAACACTGCTTAAGACTATTAAATCACAGAGTATTTACACGTTATATATAAAAGAAAGACTACATATTTAGGTAATTGGTCTTCCTTCAATATCAACTGTTCTTTTTTCATAAACACAATTGTGCCTTACCGTTTTCCACGAGACCGTGAGTATAATATATGTGTGAAAATCATTAATTGCATATACATACATATTGGTGTGATAGATGGAACAGCAATGTCTTGTTTTTTTATTCTAGTGTTTTTAGAACCGACCAGACCCAGGGTGGAACCGAATTTAACTGTGAACAAGAGACGTAGCCTAGTTAGGTTGATGGTAAAATGCGAAAGAAATTAAACCAGATAAATACTGCATAAACCCGACAAAAACCCAAAAACCAGCAAACCATTATTAGTTTGGAACCGGGTTTGAATATTAAATATAAAATTTTTAGTTTTAATTAGACAATTACTTTTATTTCATAAAATACTTTTTATTTAACAATAGGTATTATCTTATAGATATATGATTTTTCAAAAGAGTTTTCGGAGATTTTTAACTTCCATCATTTTTACCTTTTAAGATTTTAACCATTTATAAAGTTATTACAAGCTACAACTATAAGTCCGTCGAATCAAAAAAAGTACAACTTAGTGATTTATTTTTCACTTTATTTTGTATTCCAATTGATTTCTATTAGTGATAATTTTCCTTATCGTTTCATGTACTTTTGAGTTGTTAATATTATTTGTATTTTATTACACAATAGAATATAATTCAAGTGTCTCACTTTCTAAACTTTAAAATTATGAAATGTTTTAGTTGATATTTTCTATTGAATTTATATACATTTGCACTAAATATTATATTCATAACTCATAAGTATTTATGATATTATTATCAAACCAAGTTAAACCCGGTTCGACCATATTAAAACATGACCCAAAAGTTTTCTGATTCGATTATCGATCCCGGTTTTAAAAAAATCAGTTCTCTTCTTCTTTTTTCCTTCTATTACCTTTTCATCCTTGTATTTCTATTTTCACTGAACTGACTTCAAATCATACTGCCTAATTCTCCATCCGGTTAACAAAAAAAAGTCTTGTTTTAATATTTGGTTGCTTCGTAAGCTTCTCTTAGCAACCAGCAACCAGATTGGTTGACAAACATGGCATCATAAGTCATAACATGGGAGTGATGAATTTATTTAAATTCTACGGTTGAGTTTAAGTAGTTTAGATTTAAATTTTGTATATTAATATAAAACATATAAAACAGAATTTTAAGATACAATTTTGTTCAAATAATTACTTTATGTCAAAAACCCACATGGTCGCCTCAGCGACAAAATCATTCTACATGTTTAAGATTTTTTTGTCAACCTTACATTAATTACATCATGCTTACTTCTAAGCCTTGGAATAAGATTCACACCAAAATTGTTATCCCTTTTATTTTCACATTATCATACAACCATATTGGAGTACTTTCCATCATATTCAAGGGGCGCCATAACAAATGAAACAAAGATATAATTAAAAGTTTGACCAACAAGAAAAGATAAGAATACAAATCTAGTTGTCCAATTAGGAATGTATCAGTTTTTGTTTGGACCAATCATATATAATAAAATAAAAATCAGTAACAAACAAAAAAAAGTTATTCATTGAAAAATCAAAACTTACAAAAACAAAAACAAACAATAAGAAAACAAAGAAGAATAAAAAAAACAAAGAAGAATAAATTAAGGGAGAAAATATGTAAGCATAATGTACAGAAAACGACATCATATTTTTAATTTTTTATGAAGTAGGAAGGTTGATTTGAATTCTGATGAGGAGACCCGGGAAGACATCATCCGGGTCATGGATATGCGGGTTACGCTCCACGATAAACGGGTCGCCGCACTTGTCGCTGATGCTATGAAGCGTCTCCCCTTCCTCAACCATATATATCTCCTCACATGGCCTCTCCATCATTTGCTTCCCTCTCCAAACCTCACAGCTTCTTCTTCCCTTCTTCTCCGTCGACGCCGGAAGATTATCTTCACCATCTCCGAGGAGCTGACCGTTTCTGACCGAGCCCGCCAGTGTTAGGACCAGCAGTGCGGCCAGAGAGTAACACAGGACTGTGTTTGATCTCGACATCATGAATATGGTTCTAACAGGACACAGAGAGGGAGGGACAATTTGTAATGTTAGAAACAAATGTGTTTTGTTCTTTTTCAGGCGTGAGACGTGTTTGTATATACCCATACTATAGTTATGACATATATATAGGGGCGGACGAACATTATGCGGTTAGGATCACGTGTCTTCTACTTCTTTTTTCTTAATTAATTTGAATGATTTTGATTAAAATCTTCCTACATAGTGAACATAGAAAAGTGCCCCCTGGTCTAGATTTTAATTTTAATTTTAATACTGTATTCTGACTAAAAATGTTTATAAATCCGCCCATGCATATATATGTGGTGTAGTAATAAGCAATCACTATAGGCACCATTGATTAAATAATTTCTCAATGGTTGATTAATCAAGCAGAAGTCACTAAAAATAAAGAAGCAGTATTCTACTTACAATCATAATTAAACTTAGAAAATGATAGAAACGTTATGGCCATGAAATCCATGATGGGTTAACTTTTGGATTTATCTAAAAACAATTTGGATTTATCTCGTGTTATTCCTATGGACCCTTGGATTTAACTATTTAGTCATGATATATATACAGTAGGCATATGCAAAGAATCGCACCATCCGGTTAAAGTGTAAGAGAAGAATTAAAAACGTATCACTCCACGGTAGAAAAGTTCATCGACCATTTTTTTACAGAACCAGAATACATATAAATTCTAAAGCAAAATGTAATCCTTCACACTAGAACGTCGCGTCGCTAGACTTTTGTTTATTGATTTACCAATTACCAGCAAGTCGAGTCTTTGATCGGCTTAATTTCGAATCCTTTATATCGTCATATTTTAACTAAAGCCAGTAGGTGATTAATGTTTTTTTTTTGTAGGTGGGTGATCAATGTAGAGCCGGCTGTTTGCATCTCAACGGTCTCGCTTTCGAAATGATTGTATTACACCGTATTCTTGAAAATAACATGTTTCTTCACTGTGTGTATTGTATTTTTCCGCAAGCTTTTTTTTCTAAACAAAAGACTAGACTGAAAATTTACAAAATGAATCATGATTTCAAAGATTTTCAGAATCAGAATTTTACAAAGAAAACAATACTCAGAAGTCAGATTTTTAAATACATTTTTTGAGAATTTTCTTTTAATTTAATATTAAGAATATATACCAACTTTGCATCATCCCAGTTATCATCAAAATACAATATAAACATATTCCAGGAAGTCGGTATTGTGGATTACTTTCGGTTATATCTCTCTTTTTCTGTTAAAAAACTTTCAGTTATTTATATCTGAATTCTTTGAAGATCACAATAATATGAAAAAGACACAAATAACACGCACCCTGTGGGACAGATTCAGTCCCTCCCGTGTAACTAGCGCCATATAGTTTTGTAAGGTGTTGTGCTTGTGACATCTGGAAGTTTCCTTCGTATTGATTGGAAAGAAAGGAAACAAGAAAATATAAGAAAGAGATATTATTATCTATTTTTGCTAAATGGGTCGGCCGACATACAACTAGGTCGGCAAATAAAATACATATGTAATAACTGATAAGAAAATATAGAAAATACAGAAAATCAAAGAAAGCACAACAAAATGGCGGATATGTAATGGGAAAGACTACACAACGCCAAACAGGCAAACACTGTCAACAAAGCCATTGAATATATGGAGGAATGGAGAGGTATAAAAGAGGAGGAAATTGCAGAGGTTAAACGCCCCATCAGCAACAACCGGAACATCAAATGGAAACCCCCACCACAACAATGCATCAAGTGCAATACATATGGCGCTTGGAGTAAAGATAGACAGAGAAGTGGAGTAAAATTGGGTGAATCGAGACCATATGGGAAGGTTGCTATGGGCGGGAGCCAAGAGCTTTCAGAGACTAGGATCAACCAATATATAGAAACGGAGGCAGTAGCACTCAATTGGGCAGTTCAAACGATGCGAAGTCTAGGTACAAGCAGGTAATCTACGAAACTGACTCTTTGGTGTTGCCAAAAATGATCGCAGGAAGTGAAAAGATATGGCCAAAACTTAAACCGATCATCCAAGACCAAACCCAATCACTTTCTGAATTGCCAGGCTCCATTGTGTAGAACTATCCTATGAGAGAGTAACAAAGTAGGCTTTTCGTCAATGTTTTTAAACCAGATCCAAACGCTGAACGGACAACTTAGAACCGTAAATTAATAAATTAATTAATTTTGTTATATAATAATATATTAACTAGAAACTAAAGTTTAATATTTTTTAAATAATTTTTAAAACATAAAATAATAGTTTGGATATGTATATTATTTATGTTTAAAAAACATTTAAAAAATACTTAACTTTAGTTTTGATATTTATATTTTCATTTGACATATAAAATATCAAAAAACAGTTTATACTATTTAAAATTTTCTGTAACAAGGTAAGAGTTATGATATTTTAAAAAATCAAAGCATAAAATTCATAAATATTTAAATGCCTAATGTGAATAATAAATTAAACTTCAAATCCAAAATAAACAAAAACTAAAAGATAAAATTGATTTTTGCGGATGCGGGTGATTGCGGATGCGGGTGATTGCGGTTTTTAGCGGTTTTAAGAGATTTGTACGATTCGTTATGCAGTTAGAAAGTGGTGCATTTGTGGGATACTTATTATTAAGAAGGTTGAGGAGCAGAACGACATCGTAGCGAGTAAGAGAGAAGAAGAGAAGTCGAAGATGGGTCAAGAGAAGACCGAGCCCAAGAAAGGCCCAAGTATGGAGAGTTTACCCGCGCGTCCCGCTCTGATACCATAAAGAAGTTTACAAAACTTTGAACTTGAAGAATATGAGACTCAGACTCAGTCATGGTAGGTAACGGAGAGTACTTGCCAATCACTCACACTGGCTCCACAAGCATTGCTTCCACCTCAGGTACGATACCAATGAATGATGTGCTGGTTTGTCCTAGTATATCAAAGCCCTTACTGTCAGTGTCCAAGTTTACTAAGGACTTTCCTTGTGGTTTTAACTTCGATTGTGATCATGTACTTGTGTATGATAAGGGAACCAAGAAGGTTCTACTAAGGGGAAGACACACTAATGGTTTATATGCGTTGAGAGCTCCACCGCTGCAGGCTTTCTTCACAGTCAATCAAGAGGCTGCGAGTGATGAAGTGTGGCACCAGCGTCTGGGACATCCCAACCCTCATATACTCCAACATCTATCATCTACTAGGACTATTAAGATCAATAAAAGCTCCAAGTCTCGGTGTGAAGCGTGCAAGATGGGCAAGAGTGCAAGATTGCCGTTTGCTGCGTCAACTTATCAAGCTTCAAAACCTCTTGAACGGATCCACTGTGACCTATGGGGACCGGCTCCTGTAACCTCTGTCCAAGGGTTTCGATACTATGTAGTGTTCATTGATAACTTCTCTAGATATAGCTGGTTGTTTCCGTTAAAGAAGAAATCAGACTTCTACTCTGTGTTTGTTGCTTTCCAAGCTCTTGTTCAGAATCAATTTAGTACTACTATTGGTTCATTTCAATGTGATGGTGGGGGTGAATTTATCAGTACTATATTTCTCCAACACCTACAAAAGAACGGTATTCAACAGCTAATATCATGCCCTCATACGCCACAACAAAATGGATTGGCAGAACGTAAACACAGACAGATAGTGGAAGTTGGTTTGTCTCTACTCTTTCAGAGCAAAGTGCCTCACAAGTTCTGGGTCGAAAGCTTCTTCACAGCCAACTACCTAAGCAACCTCCTACCACACTCTGCTCTCTCTGAGATGTCAAGTCCGTATGAAGTACTAAACAAAAGGAAGCCTGTGTACTCAACGCTAAAGGTATTCGGTTCTGCCTGCTTCCCTACATTACGAGACTATGCCAAGAACAAGTTTGATCCTCGATCACTCAAATATGTGTTCTTAGGATACAGTAACAAATTCAAAGGCTATAGGTGTCTGATGCCATCAACAGGGAGAGTCTACATAAGTCGACATGTGACGTTTGATGAACTAGACTTCCCGTTTACAAACTCCTACAAGCATCTACAACCGATTGCTACAACTGCTCTGATGGAAGCTTGGTACAAAAGTCTTCAGGTACCAGAGGCTACACAAAACGTTCCATCAGAAAGGAGCTACTTTTCATCATCAGCGCCATCAGAAAGCATCACTACAATGCTGATCAACGCATATGGATCATCACAAAACAGAGGAGACTCAGAAAGAAGTGAGAACGTCTCAACTGGTACAACAACTGTTGATACCTCCTTGAACCACTTGTCTACATCTGCACCTTCAACCACTTGTCTCGGTGAGTCACACACCGAAGAGCCTCCGACAAGGCCGCAAAGACATAGTATGGTAACAAGATCTCAAGTGGGGATAACTAAACCAAATCCAAGATATGCTTTATTGGCGTCAAAAGTAAAGTGTCCAGAACCGAGAAATGTCGCAGAAGCTCTGCAGCATCCGGGGTGGAACAACTCAATGCAAGAAGAATATGACAACTGCATGATCACCAAGACATGGTCGCTGGTACCCTACACATCAGATATGAATGTTCTCGGAAGCAAATGGATTCACAGAGTTAAAATGAATGAAGAAGGGGAACCAGAGAAGTTGAGATCAAGACTAGTTGCTCAAGGCTGTGGGCAAGAAGAAGGAATTGATTACTGGGAAACCTACAGTCCAGTGGTCAGAACAGCCACAGTTCGAATTGTGCTTCACACTGCAATGGTGATGAAATGGAAGATTAAACAGATGGATGTGTCTAACGCATTTCTTCACGGAGACTTGACTGAGACGGTCTACATGAAACAACCTGCTGGCTTTGTGAACAGAGACAAACCTACACACGTTTGTCACCTTCACAAGTCACTCTATGGTCTAAAACAGTCCCCGAGAGCTTGGTTCGATAAGTTCAGTGGCTATCTATTGGAGTTTGGTTTCAAATGCAGCATCAAGGATCCGTCGCTGTTCATATACTCAAAAGGAAAGGACGTGATACTATTGCTTCTGTATGTAGATGATATGTTAATCACAGGGAACAACTCTGAGACACAACAACGGTTTCTCTGTGACATACACAAGCAGTTTCGCATGAAGGATCTCGGTCAAATGAAGTATTTTCTTGGAATACAAGCAAAGTTCTCCGAAGATGGTCTCTTTCTGTCCCAAGAGAGATATGTGTTGGATCTGTTAGCTGTTGCAGGGATGAGTGACTGTAATGAAGTAGCAACTCCACTGCCTCTTCTCCTGAACAAAGCTCCCGGTCAAGATAAGTTGTTTGAAGATCCTCACTACTTCAGAAGTTTGGCTGGGAAACTACAGTATTTGACTCTAACAAGGCCAGATATCCAATTTGCTGTGAACTATGTGTGCCAGAAGATGCATGCTCCTACTGTCTCAGACTTCAATCAACTCAAGCGTGTACTACGCTATGTGAAAGGAACAATAAAACTCGGCATCAACTTCAATCAACAAACTGATTTCACTCTCAGAGCATACAGCGACAGTGATTGGGCAGGATGTCAGAGTACAAGAAGATCAACAGGGGGTTTCTGCACTTTTCTTGGAAACAATATCATCTCCTGGTCGTCAAAGAAGCAACCTACAGTGTCAAGAAGCTCAACTGAAGCAGAATACAGATCCTTATCAGAAACCGCAGCAGAGATGACTTGGATTTGCCTAATCATGAGGGAGATCGGAATACCTCTTCTCCAAACTCCTGAACTGTATTGTGACAATCTGTCCTCAGTTCATCTGACCGCAAATCCAAGCTTTCACAAGAGATCGAAGCATTTTGAACTTGATTACTACTATGTTCGAGAGCGGGTTGCTCTGAGGTTGCTTCTAGTTAAACATGTTCCGGCTTCGCAGCAATTGGCTGATGTCTTCACAAAGTCATTACCATACCGAGCATTTGATAACTTGAGGTTCAAACTTGGTATATGTTCCCCACCTATCCCAAGTTTGAGAGGGAGTATTAAGAAGGTTGAGGAGCAGAACGACATCGTAGCGAGTAAGAGAGAAGAAGAGAAGTCGAAGATGGGTCAAGAGAAGACCGAGCCCAAGAAAGGCCCAAGTATGGAGAGTTTACCCGCGCGTCCCGCTCAACGGTCTGATTTCAAAGAAGAAGATAAGAGGAAGAAAAGCAAAGGACTGATGACGCATGAAGACAGAAGAAGTAATCACTACAAGAAAACGTAAGTTTAACGAGGATAATTAACGAGGAAAAATAATCCTCGTAAAAGTACGTTGATTTTACGAGGAAAGTACGTGGAAAAAGAGAAGCATCGTTATTTCGTCGTAAGGTAACGACAAAACAATTTCGTCGTAAAGACGATGTAAATTGACGTGGCTTTTACGAGGAAACACTATTTCCTTGTAAATACCACGTAAACTTCGCGAGTTCTTTACGACGAAATACTTTACGTGTACTTAACGAGGAAATTTTGAATCCACCAACTTGGTAGGTAGCTCACGTTTTTTTTGGCCATCCAATTAATTTTCGTCGTAATTTCACACGAGGCTATACTTTTCACACATATGAGTATGGTAGACAGCGGACGACCAGTAACTATGGAATATGTGTGAAAGGGGAAATAGATTTCTACGGGATCTTGACGGAGATTATTGAAGTCGAATTTCCAGGGATATTGAAGCTGAAATGCGTCCTCTTCAAATGTGAATGGTTCGATTCCGTCGTCAACAGAGGTGTTCGGTCTAACAAATTCGGTGTAGTTGATGTCAACGGTGGACGAAGGTACAACAAATTCGAGCCTTTCATCTTAGCTTCACAAGCAGACCAAGTTAGCTTCCTTCCATACCCTCGAATGAGAGATTCGGGTATAAATTGGTTAGCTGTGATCAAAGTTACACCTCGAGGACGAATTATCAGTGGAGAAGAACCACCATTGCAAGAAGAACAGATAAATGAAGTCGAGGAACCTGAACAAGAAATTGATGACATCCTTCTCATTGATCCGCGTAATCACGAGTACGAAGATCTTATCGACGATGCCACAGACGAAGCTGTTGAAGACGAGTTTAATGAAAATAATGATGTTTCTAGTGATGACGAGAATGTTGATGTATCCGATTGATGTATTTGATTTTATGTAGTTTGTTTTATGAATAAGATAATGTGGGAGTTTGATTTATGAATAAGGTAATGTGAAAGTTTATTTTAATTATGAATAAGGACTTGTGGTTTGGGGTTTGGAATATTTTATAAATAGGGTTTGAGGTGAAAGAATAGATTGAGGTTCAAGGGTAGATGGGTTTGGGGTTTGGAATATATGAAGTAGAAGATAAGGAAGATGGGGTTTGGAGTTTCGGATTTTAGGGATTTATACGTAATACTCGTTAATTCCTCGTAAGCCAAAATCGTCGTAAGGTTGTCGTAAGGCCACGAGGAGTTTACGACGAAATTAAAAAAATAAAGAAAGCGGGGCACGCTAATTCCACGCAAGCCAAAATCGTCGTAAGGTTGTCGTAAGGCCACGAGGAGTTTACGACGAAATTAAAAAAATAAAGAAAGCGGGGCACGCTAATTCCACGTAAGACTCTCTGAGTGAATGAAAATAAGGAATTGTGGTTTGGAATGAAAATAAAGATATGGTTTGGAATATATAAAGTAGAAGATAAGGAATATGGGGTTTGGGGTTTCGGGTTTCGGGTTTTAGGGATTTAAATGGAATACTCGTTAATTCCTCGTATGTTAACGTCGAACTTACGACGAATTCCTCGTAAATACCACGTAGGACAGATTCGTCGTAAATACCACGTAGGACAGATTCGTCGTAAATACCACGTAGGACAGATTCGTCGTAAATACCACGTAGGAGAGATTCGTCGTAAATACCACGTAAAGTAAATGATGAACGCGGCCCACTTTAATTCCACGTAGGACGGAATCGTCGTAAACACCTCGTAACCAAAATCGTCGTAAACACCTCGTACCGTAAAAACTAGAAAAAAAAAAGAAAAAGAAGAAATATACTGGATTTACATGTGGCAAGACTTCCAGCAATTATATTACTTAAGTCTCACCAACATAAATTCCAATATCTTCTTCTCTTCCTTTTTTTTCAAATTTTTATAATTTGAATAGGATTGGATTTGAGAGTATGAAGTGAGATAGGGTGTGATTTGGGAGTTTGTGTGTGGGTTGAGAAGGAGAGTTACGGGTATATTTATAGGGAAGCTTTCCTCGGTAATTCCACGTAAGCAAAATCATCGTAACGTCCTCGTACCTAAAAAACACGGGCCTTTGTAATTCCTCGTAACTTCCTCGTATAATAAAACGCGGGCCTTTGTAATCTCTCGCTGTTTCGTCATAAAAAAAAACACGGGCCTCTGTAATTCGTCGTAAAATTACGAGGAATTTGCGACAGAATGTAATCTTATATATACACCCCGAGCGCTCACTCTTTCTTTCCTCTCTACTTCCTCTCCACTTCCTCTCCACTTCCTCCCTGTTTCGTTGCAACGGTAAGCCTCTCTAATTCCTCTCTAATTTGGTTAGTTTAGGTAGATTAGGTGGTTAGTATAGGGAATTTAGATAATTTTACGGATCTTATGTTATTTAGTGTTGATTAGGTGGATAATGTTGGAAAATATACTGTTGACGGAAATTTAAAAAATTAAATTTTTTTCTCAGGTTCGAAAAGGTAGACTTACTGCCCATTACAGAGAGATGTTCGGTGAGCCAGGTAGTCACCAACCGACGACTCACATGCCGAGGCGGATGTAACGGCGAGGAGTGATGAATTCTACCGGGCGATTAACGACCCTTAGTTCTTTTTAATTTCGGTTCTTGTATTATGAATTCAAAACTTATTTATATATAAAATATTTTGGTTTTGATTTTTTTAGAATTTTAATTTTATTAATAATTTAAATAATTTTTTTAATTATAATTTTTTTTATTTCTGTAAAATAACGAAACGAAGTAATTTCGTAGCTATTTTGCGACTTCTTTACGTGGAAGCTTAACGAGGTTTTTACGAGGAAATGTTTACAAGGAAATGACGTGGAAAATTCATGTGGTCTTTACGAGGAAAGCTATCAAGATATTTACGTTTACTTTACGAGTATTTACTTTCGAGTTATTTACGTGGCTTTAACGAGGAATGGCTTTCGAGGTATTTACGAGGAAATTTAGCGACGTCCTTACGTGGAAGCTTTACGTGGTCTTTACGACGAAATATTCTTCTTCGCTTTTACGACGAAATTATTTCCTCGCTACGTTACGACGAATTAGCGAGGATATATGCGTTACGACAAACGTATAACGACGAAACGGGTTTCCTCGCTAATTCCTCGTAACACTGCTTTTACGACGAAATCACGAGGAAAACTGCCCTCGTAAAACTTGTGTTTTCTTGTAGTGAATGGTCTGAGTTCGTACAATAGGTTCTCAGCCCTTGATTCCCAGGAAGAATAAGATCATGCCATGTGTCTGGACAACTAGGGTTTTCAGTTCTTTGTATAAATAAGTATCTCATGTAATGAACAATCTTAAGAATGAATGAAGTAAAATTTCAGTAAACAAAGTCTCATATTCTTCAAGTTCAAAGTTTTGTAAACTTCTTTACTTATGACTGATTAACTACCAAATGCAGCAGCGGTTAAATAATAAATTAAAAATATTTATATTTTATATAATTATAAAAATATCAAAAATCATAATATTACAATAAATATAAAATTATATCTAGAAAGTTATAATTTTAAATTTTAAACAAATTATAGAAAATATTTTTATTTTAAAAACTTATAATATTAATTAAAATAAATAGATATATTTTAGTATTTTATAATTTTAATTTAAATTTTCATTAAATATTTTTATTTTTGAATTTATGACGTTAAGAGCGGTTTAGAGCGATTTGAAGCTGTTTAGAGTGATTTGAGTTATTATTGCAAAACGCCAACAACCGCTACCAACCGCCCGCTACCAAATCGCTCTAAACCGCTCTAAACCTCATAAATTTAAAAGCTGGTTCCAGCTAGCGTTTGCAGTTGCGGAATGATACATTTTTTTTCTTTTTAAAAAAACAATATAAATACAAAAATAAAATATTCAAGAAAATTTTAAATTTGAATTATAAAAATAATAAAGTATATATATTATATTTTAATTAATATTATAAATTTAAAAAAATAATAATATTTTCTATAGTTTCTTTCTTAATATAATTTTTATATTTATTATAATATCATGATTTTTGATATTTTTATAATTATATAAAATGTAAATATTGCTAATTCATTATTTACCTGCAAACACATCAATTTCTAACCACATAAACAGTCGTACAAATATATTAAAACCGCTAGAAATCGCAACCACCCGCATCCGCAAACTCACGTAACCACAACTGTTGTGTTTGAACCATTCATGCCCTTAGTGTATGTGTTGGGTTTTCTTCAGTTAAATTAACATTTTCAATAAACTAAATATAATAATTTTGTCTTCCCGTTTTAAACGCAATTTTTTTTGGTCAAATGCAATTTTTTGTTTCTCATCAAAACTCAAAATATCGGTAAAAAAGACAAAATCTCATTTCCTATTGAGAATACAAAATCTCACTTTTTTCATCAGAAACACAAAAATTTTATTTTTCCGCATAAAAACGCAAAACATGTCTTTGCCCAAAAAATGCAAAATCATGTTCTTTAACCAAGAATACAAAATCTCATTTTTCCACTAAAAAGGTGAAATCATTTTTTTTTCCGAAACGTAAAATTCTATTTTCGGTCAAAATGCAAAATCCCTTTTCTTCACCAAAAACACAAAATTCTGATATTCCACTAAAACACAAAACTTTATTTTCCCGCCAAAAGCGCGAAATCACGTTTTCCGCCAAAACGCAAAATTTTATTTTCTCGTCAAAACCATAAAATCTCGTTTTCCTGTCAAAAACATGAAATTATATTTTCCACCAAAAATGAGAAATCCTGGTTTTTCTGCCAATAACGCGAAATCTCATTTTCCGCCAAAAACGCGAAATCTCATCTTCACGCCAAAACATGAAATTTTATTTCCCACCAAAAACACAAAACCTGATTTTTCGCCTAAATGCATAATTCCGGTTTCCCGCCAAAAATGTAAAATCTCACTTTTCGCCAAAAAATTCAAAATTTGGTTTTTCCGCCAAAAGTATAAAATTATGTTTTCCGCCAAAAATATAAAATCATGTTTTCCGCCAAAAACGTATGATTTTTTTTGTCACAAAAATGCAAATTTTATTTTTCCTACTAAAAACATAAAATCTTGTTTTTCGTCGTAAATAAGTAAACTAATATTTATATATGTAATTTAATATAAAATTAACAAACTATATTAAAGTATTAGGATATCCGCAAGTTACCTAAAATCAGAGGGTTGATTTCGGGTTATCCTAACACTGTAGGGTTTTATTCGGGGTTTTTATGGGCAGGCTTTTTCGGGTTAGGTGGAGCAGGGGTCTTTTACCCGTGTGACAACGTCCCTAGAAATGATGCTCTTAGGGCATTGTTATCGTCGGCCCTTGGGCCCGACCCTTAACCCATTTTAGGTTTAAAAAAAAATTAAAAATGGCAAAGAACGAGACGAATGGGCCTTGATTAAGGGCTTCTCGGTGTCGTCCCTCGTGGGTACGTGGCAGCACTGTAGTGGGAGATGATTTAGATGACGGATCGTCTTTTTCATTTTCTTTCTTCGTGCCTCTTTTCTATCCGACTCCAAAAGGCGATGGCGAAGACGATTTAGGAGAGGAGGAAGCTTTCTACGTGATCTCTTAATTGATCTCCGGTGGCGAAGACTTGTTTCCGAAACCGAAAGCGCAATCCACATCCAACTCCGAAATTGACTCTGAAATCTCCGATGACAAAGACCTAAATCGTCGATTCGCTTCGTTTCCCAAGCATCCCCAATCGTCTGAGAATCGACCCAATCGTAATGATGCCCTTACGTTGTGTCATAAAGTATTAGAAATGGCTGGTCCCATACGTAGAAACTAGAAAGAGATTAAAGCCTTGTTTGAACTCTTTTTAATTATAAGAAAATGATCATTAATTGATATTAGGTCGGAAATTTGGCTTCATTTTATGAAAGTTCACATACTTGACAAAAAAAAAAATTCATCTGTCGAAAAATATAGTATCAAAACACGATTCATGTAATCATATTCATAATCTATATGACCCCAAGTTAGTTTCATCAATCTTTGCCCAACCTTATAAAATTAATGATCACAGAGTCATCGTAATATTTTTTTGAAATCTTAAATGATACTCTCTCTGTTTTTTAATGTTACATATTCTAGATTTTTCACACATTTTAATAAAACACATTTAATTTGCATATTTTTTTGTGTTTATATTTGTTCCATAATTATAAGCCAATAAAAATTCAGTAAGTACAATTAAGTTTTTTGAAATTTGCAATTAGTTAATAAAACATATCTTGAAAATATAAAAAATAGATTTTTTTAAAACAATTTTTTTTTCTAGAATATGTAATATTAAGGAACAGAAGGAGTATATAACAGAGATACACTAATTCACTTCTCACCAATTTTTGGTTTTAGGTTAAACATATCTAAATTTACCGCAGAGATATATGATGTTAGTGATTAAATCAGATATCAAAAGGATATGAAACGCAACGGCTATATATGTTCTTCTCAGTGCCGGCCGGATGAATATGAAGGCTGGAAGCCCAACAGAAAGTAAAGGCCACTTATAAATATGTCTGAAAAAAGTATATTAAAATTTGGAGGATGTAAGGTTCGAAATCGTTACCTCTAAAAAACAAACAAACGCCTTAACCATTATGCTATACGCAAATAATATACAAAATAAGGCCGATAATTATATATTCTACCGTTGGCCGGAAGCCCAAGCTTCCATCGCTTGGTGTCAGGGCCGCTACTGGTTCTTCTACTTTTTGGAACCACAATCACTGTACATTCAATATATCTTCTACAACTAGGTAAATACCTGCGCCTTGCGCAGGATGAGACTTTTAGGTATATAATTAAATTTGCATACATTTTCGGAAGCTTTGAGTTATGAATTATATTTTAGTATCACATTGTGGGACTATACATTGATATAGACCATGATTTGTGCGAAATTAATTAGGTTCAGAAGAAATAATAAGATGATAAGCTAAAAAACTAATGGTCTGGTTTTATCTATGTCAAAAATAAATAAATAGTGACTCTATTTTATCTAACTCATTTGTCGACAGTATCAACAAACTTGTTTCATCTTCAATATTGAGTTGAAAAGAGTTAAAAAAATTTCGGCTAAACGAAACATGCTCCCTTTAGACAAATTCTCGAGATTCTTATCCAACCAATAATTTTTCCTTTCTATCTCCTCCTCTGAGATTGTTATCCAATTCAGATTCCTATCAAACCAATTTATGTTTTAAATTATCTGTGCATGTCCTTCGCTTCACTTCGTGATCCATATAGAATAGTTGTAATCTGTAGTTTCAATAATAGACGATTTCAAAACATCGTGATCTGGAAGCAGAACTGATTTCTTTCAATGAAACGTAACAGAAGAGAAAACGTATGAGTGCACTGAGATTGTTAGAAGTTTGAACTAATAGCTTCTCCAAACAATATTCAAAATCAGTTAAGGTAATATTTGATTTTCTTTCACATTATTTTCTCCTAATAAACTAAATTATCTCATACTCCTTAAAATAAAAACCAGTGAATATAATATTATAGTTATGGGTAAAATATTTACATTGTATTCGAAATTGCCCTAGGTGTGAATTAGATGGTAAATCTACGCCTAGCGAGTTACGAAATAATCAGAAATAAATTAAAGAGTTTTCGGATAATAATTTATGAATGAATTGATGTATTTTCATATACTTGTATTTTCATATATTTATAAATAAAAGATCAAAAATAAAACTATTGAACCAATTTTACTGTAATTTAAATGATATAATATTCCATTATAAGAATAATACATGCAAATGACATTAACATATTAATAAATGTATGAAAAACTATTAGTACAGTTTAATTATTTAATTGGGCCGCTAACAATTGCTCAGTTGGGTTTATAGAAAAGAACTGAAAAAAGTTTTTAGTAGCACGTGATCTTCTTCTTCCTTGCTGATTAAACATCATTACATATTCTCTTTTGCTTTTTTATCTGCAAATCGAATCTCAGAAACTGAAATTAGCACATTGAAGAGGAAAAGTTTCGAAATTAAACTCAGGCTTTGAATAATGAACACTTACATAGGAGATCAGTTGACATACTCAAGGTCCCTTAGTTCATACACCTAATTTTCTCTGATTCATGAAGCTCAAAATTTCCAGAATTGCTTGGGGATTGAAGAAAATCAAACCTGGGTTTCAAAAGACGACAATGAACAGCAACATCAATCCGCCGGAGACATAAACATTAGTTCTTGGATCGAGAAGAAACATAGAAAATCTACTTTTTCCAGGAAATAATTAAGAGTGAAAATTTTATTTTCTCTTCTCCACTAAATGACAACCTCGTGTGAAAAGTTGATACTCTACCTAAACAGGTAGCGAAGACTTGTGCACATAAACAGATAGCGAAGACTTGTGCACATTGTTTTGCGATCATGTTTTTCAAAAGAACGATCTTATGTTATAAGTTTATAACACACTAACAAAAATATGTAATTATGAGTCTCAATGGCAATTGTTGTAAATTCTCTAGTAATTAAAGGTGTTTTAATTAAGATTGCTCAGGAGAGCTGTGGTGTTGCCACGTATGCAAAATGGCAAATTTGTTATTAATTTACTAAATTAAGGTTACTCATTAAAAATGTTTCTTGATTAATAAGAAAGGGATACCAACGATGAATTTAGATTGTGGAGTTAAAAATTTTACTTGATAGTCTTAGGTTTAAGCAAGAAAAAAACACATCCGTCTTATTTGTCAACTCTTCAACTATATATTTCCACTAAAATACAATATAATTAGTTTACAACTAGAAAATCAGGTACATCAACCTCAAATTTCTAGTAGTTCAAATGTGAGATATATTAATATTCAAAGAGGTAGGAATGCACCGTTAAAGAAAATGGATAGTCATGAAGATAATGATTGATTTGAGTTAAACTTTGGTATATATATTTTTTTTTGTTTAGTGGATTCTATATGATGTTGTTATGATTATATGTCAATAGGTCTGTAACTGTCTTTAGCTCTTCAAATCATCAAATACAAACAATATGCCATCTCTTCTTATTTCCTCCTCATGAGCTCCCATCTCTTCTTATATATATATATATATATTATGCTTGCAGAAAAAAGGTATTTGACATGTCTTTTGGAAAAGAAAAATGAACTTGATTCATTTCTTTTTGTTCAGATCGATGAATATATTTTAGGCTTAGACGATATTCTCTATGTGACCCTTAATGACAGTTGATTGAACTTCTATGTTCTAGTAAGAACTTTAGGTAATAGGATTGTTCATATCTTGTTTATTCAAGTAGAGATAACCTAACTTGTCGTCGAAGAAAGTTGTTGTGGGCTTTTTGGAAAACCCGGTGTAGTTCTTCTCCATTTTCAATGAGCAAATGCGATGAATCACTTTGAAGAGTTCGTTCTTGTGTGTGATAGGTTGGGAGGCAGAGTCCTCGAATGGCATCCACTGCACAATCAAGAAAAACTTAAGAAATATTGCGAGGAAAATGTTTCAGATTCAGAATCAGAAGTAGAGGCTACTTTAATTACTTGAGCTGCTTCAATCTCTAAGTCCTGCTTTTGGATATCAAATGAGGTAGGACGCAACAGACAAATGAAGAATAAATCTGATTTGACAAAAAATGACTCGTGGGTTTGACTGCAAGCAGATGGCTACAAGGATTAGAGGATATAATAACTAATAAGCATCAAAATAATATGGAACATGTTTTGTTAAAGTCAGCCTTAAGGGCATCAACGATTTATCATCAAGAGTCGTGTGTGGTTTCCTTATCTGTTGCAAGATTATTGGTATCAATAGCTGAGTGCAAGCTGACTTCCCTTCATTACTCATCTCTTCAAAGTCTTGAGGACTGGGCTTGGAAGGTTGAAATATTGGTGGTGATTTTCTCTCTGTTGGCAGCTCTTAATACCGCAATGCAGCATTTTGAAGTGGAGCTCTCTACTGCTTTATGCAGTTCTCAGTCAAGGCCTATCTTCTCTTGCTTCAAGCTCTCGCAAGGTATGGTGTTTTTAATTTGCTGGAGTGAGTCACGATTGTTCGATCCTTGCCTCCTAGTAGATCTTAGTTATCTCAATACGAACCCCATTTTAATTCGGAATGAAGAGGTAATGCTATCCTGGATTAGCTCTGTACCTCTTTTTGAGGATGTTACACTCCCTTTGAGTTTCAGGTTGAAGCTCTCTTTACCTCAGTATGAGGAAGTTACTCGTTGTGATACTACTTTGTTACCTCAGTGTGAGGATTTTATTTGGACTGCTGTCTCTGTGGACATGGTTTCACTTATCTCAGGCGTGTTTAGGCTATGGTGGTTCTCCTCACAGCTCTCAGTCTCTTCAAAGAGGTGTTTGGTCGCCTTTGAGCTTGTAGCTGGGTCTTTCCCAATTGGTTACTTTCAGATTTGCCCGGCAAAGGGAATGTGGATGCAAGGCCGTGTCCTCCATCGCTTATTGAGTAGAGTGGGCTCTGGACACGTCGTCAAAGCGGTGATGATTCACAAAGCCTCTCAACCAGCAATATCAACTGGACTCTCAAGACTTCAGATTCTTCCGGACTCAATCGTCCCCTTCTGTTCCCTGCGCTTAGGGATGGACTTGAATGAGATTACAGGTTTCTTGAGCTTCAAAAACCTTGTTCCTCTCTTCACTCCGTTATCATGTGTTTATAATCTACGCACAGCATTATGTTTAGCTGTTGCTTTTGCAAAGGGTGTTGTACCCAGACTTTGTATTTCAAGTACTCTGCTTTGAGTTGGATATGAAATAAAATTGTTGACAAAAAAAAAAAAAGCATCAAAATAATAAAGTAGCGGATGTAAGTACCAGAAAGCTAGAACCTCCAAGAACTCTGTGTCGATCTGAGGATCAATAAATTGAAACATTAGTTGATATACATATTCATATATGCATATTGATTTACAGTGAGATAATGGATTAACTTGCTTACGCCTGTTTCTTCTTTTACTTCTCTAATGGCTGCTGCAAAAATATCCTCTCCCTATACACAAATGAGCAAGGTGGCATCTCCAACAAACATCTAAATACGATTGAAAATTTATTGCGACAAATAAGTTGAAACACACCTCGTCAACTACACCTGTTGGGATCTTCCATACACCTGATCCGCGTAACAGACCATATTTTTCCTGCACTACAAGAATCTGCCCATCGTCTTAATTTAAGATGTTTGTTAAGTTTCAGGCTTATAATTAAAATTAATTCTTATATATTATTCTTTCTCAAAAGACATTTCTTATATATTAAAATTTAATCATTTTGATATGTAATATTCCTAAAACACCCCTACCAAAGTAAATGCATTATACAATTAATTTCGGTTAGATCATGCAAGTTGGATTGATTTGGTTCACGTTTGAGATATCATGTTAAGTTTCATGTGTTCAAAACTCAAAATCATTTGAAATGAGTAGTTATTATTTTTCTCCCTTAGTCATTACGATACAATGTCACTTCAAATGTATCATATTCCTAACATCAGGCATTAACCATCTAGCTAATTAAATGTTAATGCTAACTAATTTTGACCAAGTACTATAAATGACATGGGTAAGATTTTCAACCTCATGGTGATAGCAAAACACCTATGTTTTTTGGAACAAGTTAGTATAGTAACTAGTAAGTACCTCTTTGTTATGGTTTAAAACGACAGCACCAACACGAACACGATGAGAAGCATTCAGAGGAATAGTACTCTCAGATTCAGGAATCCAGTAAACTAGCATCAGGTAAGTTGGCTCAGCGTGATGGTACCGGAAACCTTCCTGCATGGATTATTATTACATACTACACGTTATCTCAGGACGTGCGGAATTTCATCTCAAACCTGGTTTAGCAAATGAATATATATATATGTCTTGAACACGCTGACTCAGAATTAGGATTTATATGCATCACCTTAACTGCAGGTTCCACGAGGTTAACTTGTGAGAGAGGCAAATTTAACCAGACTCCTTTTTTACCCTGAAAATGTAATAATTCAATTTGACATAATCAAAACCAACATATCATTGATATCTTGCATATTTGCATCGTTTTATCCATTCATCCATGAGCATTTTCATCATATAGATTAGGATTTAGCCATGTCTAGGTTGCATTTTGCATTCATTGTCCTTATTAGGTGTTGGAGTGCCACATGGAGTTCTTGGGGACATTTGGATGCATTTGGAGCTTAAAGGACGTGAAATAGGTGATCATTGGACGAGCAGAGCATGGGAGCGAGGTTCCGCAGCGACGTCATGAGGTCGCTCCAAAGCACCCCCCAGAGCGACTTGCCCAGAGCGACGCCCAGAGGTCGCTCGCATCTCACACCCCTCTCAGAGCGACCTCTCAAAGCGACACCCCGAGGTCGCTCGCGTCTCTATGGCGAGACGACACGAAGCGAAACCTGGAGCGACCTCTCAGAGTGACCCACTGAGGTCGCTCCCGAAGGCCGGAGCGACTTGTCGGAGCGACATGCCGAGGTCGCTCCGCGTCTATTATCTGCTCGATTTATATTTTACTTAAGGGCCTTTTGGTCATTTCATTGTGCACGTTTTACATTTCTAAAACCTATGTTTTAAACATCTTTTGTAGCCACCAGGCAGATGATCTTTTGATCTATTGAGAAATACATAAAAACTCTCTTGAGAAGTTCATCTCTTGGATTTTGATTGTTATGTTCTTGTGTTATTGTTGATTTCTTATCTATTTCTCTACATGATTAAGCTGAAATCCAATATGGGTTTAAGAGGAATCATGGAGATTAGTGAGTAATCACCTTTTGAATTCATGGGTTAGGGAGATTAAGGGTGATTAGGTTAGAGCTAGGATGTTTTAGTGTAGATCATTCATATTTCCTTGCTAGTAGAGTAATCATAATGCATCTTCTGAGTTGGCCACTCAGTTGTTGATCCTTAGGCATTTCTCACCCGAAAGGTGTTCGATGAAATGCCCGAGACAACTCTCCTAGGCTTTTAGTATACTTTGCCAAAGACATTTGTTGTTAAAGGTGCTAAGATAGCTAATAGACTTGTTAGTAATGATTGCTTTCATATTATTCAACCAAAGACATTTGATGTTTGAGATATGTTAGCAAATGAGCATTCATCTAGACATAGAGCTTGCTTAGAATTGTGTCTAGGCTTAAGGTTGATAGTTTGATCGATCATTTGCCATCCTTAGTTCGATACTTGATCACCCAAGGTCTAATCCCTATGCCCATAAGTTCTCTTTTCCCTTAGTCAAGAAAGTATCATTCTGTTATTGCTTTTTAGTTTTAGTCTTAGCTTAAAACTCATCTAAATCATTGGTTGCACTTAGATTAAGTGAGTACTTGCATTCTCGGTGCTTTGATATCCCTCAGAACTAGTTCGACAATCTTTTATACTACAACATTTGTCTTAGGAGCCTTGAAAACTCCTAACATCAAATTGGCGCCGTTGCCAAATTCTGAGTAGATTTAAACACTGAGATTTAGTCACTTGCTTGAGACTAAGTCATTTTTATTTTCTTTTGTTACTGATTCTCTTTCTTCACCTCCCTTTAATCTACAGGTGTATGAACTTGAGGAGCAGGGGTCCATCAAACCTAGTTCCAAGAGCTGCAGACATCAGAGCTTTAGAGAGAGAGTGTGCTAGAAAGAGAAGAGAAGAAGAGCAACAGGCTCACTTGCAGAGATTGGATACTGATATGGGAGACATACCTCAGGATGATGCTGCCGCCAATGGAGCTAACAACGTTCCACCAAACCAACAGCGAGCAGCTCGACCCATTGGCACTTATGACCGCCCCAACATTCATGGTCATAGATTGGGAATCCGAGCACCAGCTGTAGCAGCCAACAACTTTGAGATCAAATCAGGACTCCTCAATGTGATTGAGAACAACAAGTATCATGGCTTGGCTCTAGAGGATCCATTTGATCACTTGGACAGGTTCGACAGCTACTTTGGATTGTCAAAAACCAATGGTGTGTCCGAAGATGCTTTAAAACTCAAGTTATTCCCTTTCTCTTTGGGGGATAAGGCACGTCAGTGGGAGAAGTCTCTACCCAGTGACTCCATCACCACTTGGGATGACTGCAAGAAAGCATTCTTGGAGAAGTTCTTCTCTACTTCAAGAACTGCTAAGCTGAGAAACGAGATTTCCAGCTTTCAACAGAAGAACTTGGAAGGCTTCAGTGAAGCCTGGGAGAGATTCAAGGGCTACCAAGCTCAATGCCCACACCATGGCTTCTCTAAGGAAAGCTTGCTGAGCACATTCTACCGTGGTGCTCTTCCTAAGTACAGAGCCAGACTGGATACAGCTAACAATGGATTCTTCTTGGGGAGAACTGAAGAGGATGCAGAAGAGCTGGTTGACAACATGGTAAAGAGTGATGCAGTCTATAGTGGAGACCACGACAGAGGCAGTAGAACAGATGATAAGCAGACGAGGAAGGAGTTGAAGGCTCTACAGGATAAGATAGACCTCCTCATTGCTGATAAAGCCACCCAAGAGCAGCTGCACTTTGTGGGTAACCCAAGCCAAGAGACACCACCTGTTGTTCATGAGGTTGAGGGTTTGGAAGGTCAGGAAGAGCTGTGTTTCATCAACAACAATGGTAGCTGGTACAAAAAAGAGCTCAATTTTCAGTACAATAACTACCAACAGAAATCCTATCCCAACAACCAACAGAGTGGTTATCCACCTAGAAACAACCAGCAAGGCAGCTATCAGCCTCAGCAAAACCCCTCGTCTGGTTCCTCTGCTCCTCAAGAGAGCAGCACTGATACCTTACTGAAACAAATCTTGGAGTCTCAGACTAGAAGTGAGAAGCATGTTGATTATGAGTTGAAGAACCTTCATACCAAGATTGATGGGAGCTACAATGAGCTCAACAACAAATTCTCACACCTTGCTTCTACAGTCAGGAATTTAGAGAATCAGTTTGCTTCCATGAACACTCACCAGAATCGCCAGCAAGGATCTCTACCTGGAAAGTCTGACCAAAACCCCAAGGAGGCCAAAGCTATCACCCTTAGGAGTGGTAAGCAGTTACCTCCTAGAACCCTCACCAAGGATGCTGAGAAACTAGGTGAGGGGGTTGCCATCAACATAGATGATGAAGTGGTGATTGTTGATGAGAAGATCAATGACGAGATCTTGGAGAAGATAGTGGAAGCCAAAGGTAAAGGAAAGGTTGGGGAAGAGAAAAAGACAGTAAAGGATGGTGAAGTTGTAACTCCAGCAAGTGAAAGTTCTTTTGTTCCTCCTCCCTATGAACCCAAACTTCCATTCCCTGGTAGATTCAAGAAGCAGCTGCTAGAGAAGTACAAGGCTCTGTTTGAGAAGCAAATGAGTGAAGCTCAGGTTGCAATGCCCATCATCGATGCTTTCATGTTGATTCCTCAATACAACAAGTTCCTGAAAGATGTTGTAGCTGCAAAGAAGAAGGAGATGGAAGGCATGATGATTCTTACCCATGAGTGCAGTGCCATCATCCAGAGGCTTGATGTTCCAGAGAAGTTAGAGGATCCAGGAAGCTTCACACTACCTTGTGCTCTTGGACCTATGGTATTTGAGAAATGTCTCTGCGATTTGGGAGCTAGTGTCAGCTTGATGCCTTTGTCTGTTGCAAAGAAGCTTGGATTCACTCAGTACAAGAAGTGTAGACTCTCTCTAGCGTTAGCTGATCATTCAGTAAAGTACCCTGTGGGCATCTTAGAGGACCTCCCTATGAAGATTGGAAGGTATGAGATACCTACAGATTTTGTGGTGCTTGAGATGGGTGAGGAGGCTCAAGACCCATTGATTCTAGGAAGGCCATTCTTAGCTACAGCAGGAGCTATTGTTAATGTGAAGGAGGGCACGATTGATCTCCATTTGGGTAAAGAGAACATCCTCCACTTTGACATCAAGGAGAAAATGAAGAAACCAACTGTATTCGGGCAAGCCTTCTACATTGAAGAGATGGGCACTCCTGCTGATGAGCACCTTGAAGAGTTACCACCTGAGGACGACGAGGAGGGAGCATCTCCCTCTACTCATTCCCCATAGAAGGTAACCCACCACACTCCCTTGTATATACCATTTCACTTTTGCATATTAGTCTTCTTTTCGGTATCTCTTTCTCTACTTGACAACACAGAGACTGTGTAACTCAAGTTTGGGGGAGGTACCAAGTATTTGATCATGTTTGCTTTGATGTTGTTTCACTGAGTCATGCATTGCATACCTATTTGCATATATAAAAAAAAAAATCTGCATTTTTAGGAGAGTCTAGAGCATATAGGTTGCATTCACTTGCATTGGGAGCAATGATTTTAAATGCCTTGTAAAGAACACAACGTTGCACCTGAGTAGCTTTTGCACCTCTCAAAAAGACTTGTATGTTTCGAGCCTTGAAAACTCTTCCTGAAACTTGTTGATTGCTGAAACTCAGTCTTTGAAGCCAACTACAACCTTATTTGAACTGAACGAACTTAATGCTTCTTGCTCATGGTCCCTTGTGTACTAAGTCATGGATATACACACTTGAGTTGTCACATCTTTTATGCCAATCTATTTTGACAAACTCTAGTGGTAGACCACTCCTAAAACCCTTCCCTCCTTTTAAGCTTTCATTGTTTGATGAGTGAGGCCTTCTTCGGAAAGTCTTACATGTGCATAATGTTGAGAGTATCGGGAACGACAATGCTTGATCTTCATTCTTGCTAGATTGGGCACTCTATTGTCTAGCTATAGGTGGTGGGTGAGTGTTGTGATTATGATTTGGGAGAAATGAAAAAAGAAAAGAATAGACTCTTTGTGCTTAAGTGAATTGTTTTATTGGGATAAGTAGAGAAGCCTCTAGCTCAAGTTTTGAAAAGTTTTGGCCCCCAGCCTAAAAAAAAAAGGAAAAAGAAAAACGAAAAAAAAAAAGAGAAAAGAAAAAAAAAAAAAAAAAGAAAAGGGGGTTAGCAAAGTTGTTAGGAGCTAAGAAATGTTTTGAGGTTGTGAAAAATCCCTTGTAGATTTCAAAGAGAAAGAGCTGATGTTTTTAGAATCTTTTAATGAGAGATATGAGTTGGGCTTGACATTTGAGAATGATTGTGTAATTGTATGTTTGGGAAAAGGGTAGAACAATGGAGATTGAGCATTGTAAGCATGAGTTGATCCCTTTCTTAGATATATTATGTGCAATGTCAAGGCTACTTGTTTCGAGAGTAAACCACCTTAAAGATCATATATTTTGAACCTCTTGACTCACTTGAATAAAAGCCTTCCCTTACCCAACTAAATGACTTGGACCAACTGACCATTTGCAAGAATTCACCTGATGTTTTGTGCTTAATGAATGTGAGAGTTAGTTGATTTGAATGTGTGGATGCTTGATGATGAGTGTAAGAGCAAAAGGAGTTGAGATAGGCCTAGAGAAGCTAGAGTGTGAAAAGAGAGTGTGCTAGTTGTGTTTGCTAGTTGTGTTTCTTTTGGCTATGAGCTCCCACCTTCAAACCTCTCTCCCTATGAGCTCTAGAAAGTTCACTTGTGGATAAGTAAAAGAACAAGTTTGGGGAAGTTGACATCTTGCATATTTGCATCGTTTTATCCATTCATCCATGAGCATTTTCATCATATAGATTAGGATTTAGCCATGTCTAGGTTGCATTTTGCATTCATTGTCTTTATTAGGTGTTGGAGTGCCACATGGAGTTCTTGGGGACATTTGGATGCATTTGGAGCTTAAAGGACGTGAAATAGGTGATCATTGGACGAGCAGAGCATGGGAGCGAGGTTCCGCAGCGACGTCATGAGGTCGCTCCAAAGCACCCCCCAGAGCGACTTGCCCAGAGCGACGCCCAGAGGTCGCTCGCATCTCACACCCCTCTCAGAGCGACCTCTCAAAGCGACACCCCGAGGTCGCTCGCGTCTCTATGGCGAGACGACACGAAGCGAAACCTGGAGCGACCTCTCAGAGTGACCCACTGAGGTCGCTCCCGAAGGCCGGAGCGACTTGTCGGAGCGACATGCCGAGGTCGCTCCGCGTCTATTATCTGCTCGATTTCTATTTTACTTAAGGGCCTTTTGGTCATTTCATTGTGCACGTTTTACATTTCTAAAACCTATGTTTTAAACATCTTTTGTAGCCACCAGGCAGATGATCTTTTGATCTATTGAAAAATACATAAAAACTCTCTTGAGAAGTTCATCTCTTGGATTTTGATTGTTATGTTCTTGTGTTATTGTTGATTTCTTATCTATTTCTCTACATGATTAATCTGAAATCCAATATGGGTTTAAGAGGAATCATGGAGATTAGTGAGTAATCACCTTTTGAATTCATGGGTTAGGGAGATTAAGGGTGATTAGGTTAGAGCTAGGATGTTTTAGTGTAGATCATTCATATTTCTTTGCTAGTAGAGTAATCATAATGCATCTTCTGAGTTGGCCACTCAGTTGTTGATCCTTAGGCATTTCTCACCCGAAAGGTGTTCGATGAAATGCCCGAGACAACTCTCCTAGGCTTTTAGTATACTTTGCCAAAGACATTTGTTGTTAAAGGTGCTAAGATAGCTAATAGACTTGTTAGTAATGATTGCTTTCATATTATTCAACCAAAGACATTTGATGTTTGAGATATGTTAGCAAATGAGCATTCATCTAGACATAGAGCTTGCTTAGAATTGTGTCTAGGCTTAAGGTTGATAGTTTGATCGATCATTTGCCATCCTTAGTTCGATACTTGATCACCCAAGGTCTAATCCCTATGCCCATGAGTTCTCTTTTCCCTTAGTCAAGAAAGTATCATTTTGTTATTGCTTTTTAGTTTTAGTCTTAGCTTAATACTCATCTAAATCATTGGTTGCACTTAGATTAAGTGAGTACTTGCATTCTCGGTGCTTTGATATCCCTCAGAACTGGTTCGACAATCTTTTATACTACAACATTTGTCTTAGGAGCCTTGAAAACTCCTAATATCAATCATCACCCTAGAAGAGGGAGATGCGCGTGACTGATCGGACTAGCACAAACCTGTGATCGCCACTGCGTGAACGAATATCTAAGCGTTGCAACGAAGCACTTGGGATCCGTAGGAGTTGTCATCTCCACGATCACTCCCCCGTACTCATCCTCCACAAACGGAAGTACCTCCTCACCGATCTTGTGTTCTACTACTCCATTAACCATAGGAGTCTCGTGGTCAGACATGCTTTAAATTCTTAAAAGCTTTTGGGATTTAAAAGTCGTCGAAAATTGCTTCAAGTAGTCAAGCAATGGAGACGAAGAAGAGGCAAATTAAGAGTAGAAAAGAACAATAATACAATATGAGGTTAATCTTTGTATTTATTTGTGGTTTCAACGGGGCAAATGATTTCAAAATGAGGACACTACTTATATAAATATCACGTAGTGGGGTGAGAGTTTGGTCATAAATCATAGTCAGAAAATTCATAATGGCGCACACATTAAGTTGCTCCGCCCTTTGGTGGAGTGACGCGGTCCCAGACGTCACCTTTGACGACAGAAAAATATATGCACTACCAGTGCCGTGCGAAGGTTTTTGGAGATCCGAGGCGAATTCAAAAATATATTTTACATGATATACTTTTAATAATATATATATATATATATATATAACACTTAAAAGTTTTGAATTATTACATAAACGTTTTCTAAATTTTCTTTACCAAAATTTTATAAAATTTTTAAATTATGAACAAAAAATATGAATTTGTAATATAAATACAAAGATATAAATTTTTGATTGAAATGTTGGTACCTGTCAAAAATGTAAATCTTAGCATTTAAATTAACTATATATTGAAAATATTATATTTTCTTTATCAAATTCTCATAAATATATAAAATAAATATAACTCATAGCATATAAAAGAAAAGACCAATGTGATCAAATATTTACAGTTTTTTAAAAGTAGAATCTTTATAATTTTATTTAAAATATAACAAAAATGATCACAAACCTAGTTACTTTAAAAAGAAGTCCAATTTAAATTTAAATAAAGATAAAAATCTAACTAAGAGAATATGTTAACTACCATGTAAAATTTTTTTTTTTTGTAATTTGGAACTCTAAAATTTCAACAAAATTTGGAAGCCCTAGGCAAATGCCTTTTTCAAAAGCCTCTAAGCACAGCTCTGTGCACTGCACACCCTAATTAGAAATAGTCAAATTAATTGGTAAGAGTTTGTTACTTAAAATATACTTATTTGTAATGGAACTAACTAAGAGGATTTGCTTATTGGCATCATGCATGCGACGTGTTTCGACTTCTTAGCTGATTACGTGAAACAAAACCAACCTTGTCGAGTGCAGTGAGACTAGACTACTTTGGAAGGGACTGGCCAGGGCAGTGAGACTTGGATCCACAAACAGCGAATCCAATCCAATATTAGTCCTAAAACATTAAAAAGGAATTCGCCCACCGTGGGGCTCGAACCCACGACCACAAGGTTAAGAGCCTTGCGCTCTACCAACTGAGCTAGACGGGCTAATTGTTTGATTGGAACATTAATACAATATGAGGTTAATCTTTGTATTTATTTGTAGAAACCTACAACGATTATTTGACAAACATTTACAACCAACTCTGAAGTAACTGTTGTATCCATAAACATTCCAAGAATGCGGAGATGGTATAAAAAAAAGAATTAAAAGACACTCGGATCAGAAGAAGATATGTAAACAATGGCGAGGAACAAGGGCTCTGTTCCAAACCTCAAGGCTGAATAGCAGTTGGTTGTGTACTCCACTTCCATACTTTAACTTGACCAGTTCCATCACCGGTGAAAAATATGCCCCCGGGACCTATCTGGATCGAACGTATCTCCTGCTTTGCTAAAATCTTACCCCTTTCCGTAAACCTTGCATAAGAGTGAACAAAACAACTAAGCTTTTGAAAGAGGAAACACTCATGAAACAAACATCAATGGAAGGACTTACGATGGCAAGTCATAGAGGTGCAAGGAATTGTCGTTGCATGAGCATAACAATACCGGCTTGGCTTCTGCATCATGCACACCACAGAGAGCTAGCACGCCCTGGAATCCAATCAGCCGTTGAAAACTCATTAGTTACATATATACAGTGAACCCAAAGAGAGGATAACATTTCTTGAAAAGACGCAAGGAAGTGTACGTATTCTTCTTTGTGAGTGTACGTCACTTCCAAGTTTCCACCTTGAGTAGCAGCCCATATCTACAGCAGAAACAAACCCCAACAGTTGAGGATAATGTCATATTCAGGATTGCTAAGAAGTTAACAGAACTAGGTTGAACAAACTTCTAGCGAATTAAAAACTAACTTTGACAGTATTGTCCAATGAACATGAGAGAAGGAACTGATCCCAGCAAATGAGAGACATGACAACTGAAGTATGTTCTGTAAGCGTTTGTACACACTGCAGATTATCCAGGCTCCAAACCTATCGGAAAACGTATAAAGCAGACATCTATTAGCTCAAACAAAAAACACAAACTGAAGTTTTTAAATTTCACACATGATAGGCACTACTTTACTTTAATAGAATTGTCCATGGAACCGGAATAGAGTCGGTTAGCTCCAACATATAAAGAAACAACTGCAAGGGTGTGGCCCGTGAGTGATGCAGCTGGATCAAAACAGTTAGTGGCAGTATTGTATCTCCAAACCAAAATAGAGCCATCCTGCAGAGGAGAGAGAGTGATATATCCTTATACTAACTTCTCACTTACCTAAAATCAAACAGACCTATACATCTCTATACCACATATAGTATGTCCCAATCAAAAGTACTCAAGCATACACATGACGCTAAAGCACAATACTACTCGGTACGAGAAAGAAACTAGACAGTCCAGTAAAAGTATTTACTTGTGTGCCAGCGAACAAAAGATCAGTACCAACAACCAGTGAATATACTTGGCCAACAGGTCCAGTGAGACTCAGGTCCACATTGGTTTGGATATTCCACGCCTGTATATATAAATAAGCATCAAAAAACTATATCTGGAACAGTAGTATGCTAGTGAATCGTATTACAAAAACTCACCTTAACGAGATTAGGCATGCCAACCAATAGCCAGGGGCCTTCACTAATCATGCAACCAACTTCCCCACCAGGATTGAGTACACCTGTACACTATGACCAGAACTAGACCGATAAGCATGCTGCTAAGTATCATCCATTGAGTGATTTGCCTCTATTGAACAAAATGAGCTCAAAACCTGTCCAGAAGCACAATCCCAAATCCGCAGAGTTTCATCTTTACTCGCAGTGTAAAGCTTATCAGAACCTGAAGGCAGAGCAATCCCAGTAACAACCTTACCCAAAAAAAAAAACAAAACACCGTCAAACAAGAACCCATCAAAAACAACCCAAAAAAGGCATCACCTTTTGATGCCCATCGAGCTGAGTCAACAAAGAGAAGCTATCCCCTTGGCTCCAACAATGCAAGTACTTGCACTTATCACCGTACGGACAATTCCCATCAGCCCAGAACTTGCAAAGCTTCTCCGTCTTGGTCACCGTTCTGTTCCCACCGAATCTCCCCCAGGTGTTGTTACCGCTCCCGGGGCCTCTCCGGTGACTCGAACCCGCGAAGCCAGAGTCGTCATCATCAGCGATCCTTTTGTTGTTTGTAGAAGAGGACGACCCGGGGAATGGAGCTGGAGGCGGTGAGTCTCGGTGGAGGAAAGGGCAAGGGTAGCGGTTGCAGCGGCCGGCTCGCCAGTGGAAACAAACCTTCTGAGAGGAGCCGCCGAGTCTTTGGAAGACTCTCGTGTTTCCTCCGTTCATATCTAAATCCATCGAATTGGGTGATCGTCTCTCTCTCTCTTGCAAAGATAAATCCAACGCAAAAGAGCGATCGGAAAGTGTGTACCTTTGAAAAGTATAAATAATCTTTCTCTCTTTCCCACGAAAGTGATTAATGGAAGAGGAAGAGGATGAAAATTGAAAACAGAGTATTTGAATCGGCTTCGTTTTTTATTTTTAATGATCTTCGGATCTTTCTTTTTTTTTTGTAGAGGACAAAAGACGTGAAGAGAAGAATCAGATCCCTTTGCCTCCGTCAGCTTCACATCTTTTGACTATTTGTAATTAATGTTTTTGATAAAATATATAACACATAAGAGAACACCACATTGTCATTTGTTGTTGTTGTTGTTACAGATTACACTTGTATAACAGTCACTTTGAGTATAAAAACCTGTCATGGAACGTACAGAGTAATTAAGCCACTCAAAGGCCAGCCTCTGAGTGCCATCAAGTTAAGCTGATATGATCCCCTTTTGTACCACCAATTCACAATGACTTCCATGCTCTATGATCAGAGCATACAGTGATCATGAAACCGTTCAACTAGTTCCGACGATGGGCAGAAGCTTCCGGCCCGTAGAACATCTCTAACTCATTGCTATTTTTGTCTTTATTATAGTATTTGGAGCCAATTTCACTCCAACCAATTGCGATTTTTTTTTCTAAAATGAAAATTGCTATTTTTTACTATATACTTAGGGGAAGAAATATCAATCTCTATTTGCTATAATAAGGTAATACATTAAAGTAAACTCTATCTCTATTATAGAGATCTTCTAAAATAAAGAAAAATATAGCAAAATGTATCGGAGATAGTCTTATTCAGCTATTTTTTGAAATATTATAGGTAGCTCTGGCTCATATGGTAAAGTAGTTGCCAGCCTTTAAACTTTTTTTGTGCTTGTAGCCCCCAATTTTTTTGAGTTTTTCAGGGCTAGGCCAGCGTTCAACTCACTCTGAAATTTGAACCAAAACGTTTGCTCACTGCTTAAGCGTGCACTCGTGGCCGGGGAACAAGACATCAAGACAGAATAAATAAGCGGAGGCCAGAATCTCATATCTGATTTAGAAACAGTAACAGATTTGTCAAAACCATACAACAAGATGAGAGCAGTCCATTAAATACTACGAGATCATTAAACAAAGATAGGGGCAATCTTCAGTATATACATGGCGCTATGGAAACTCTCCCAAACATGGATATACAATACAACCAATGTTCTTTTATTGGCCAGGAGAGCTTTTAATAGCATTTGAAAGTGAGATTAAAAAAGTGGTTAAATCAGCAGTTATCCTTCAGTTAAAATTATTATAAATATAAAAAACAAATCTAAAATTTAAAAAGATAAATAAATATATATATTCCGTACCTAATCTTATCTACCCATCTCACCAAAATATCTAAGAGCTTCTTCTTCTTCTGGCTAGGGCTTCCACGCCGACGACGGCTGCCAAATAATTTCAATTTCATCTTTTCTTCTACAAGGTATATTGGTTGAGATCGTCTCTAGTTTCTGTCTCTCAGCTATCTTAGATCTCATCTCTTGCGGGTGAGAATGTAGAACGAGTGAATTTAGTTCAGATCTGATGCTTCTGTGTTAAAAGTCTTCTCGTTTGCAATCCTTTGTGATTTAGTTTAGATCTGATGTTTTTGACCAAATTCATTTAGATTAGATCTACTGCATTATTCCTTTTGATTCTAATTTTATGTCGTGATTTCTCTTTGATTTGACGGATTTGAGCTCTAATTGTTATACAAAGTTTGAGTCTTGATGCAAATTTTCAGTTTTCTTTTGGTTCGCTGTTAAGTGATGATTCACAACTTTGGTTAGATTTGATACGCTAATAAAGCAGTCAGTACTTGCAAATCTATTTAGTTTGATGACTAATGTACGTACGTACACTGTGTTAGACTATTGATTGTTCTTTTTGGTGCTTTTTTAAACTCATCCTTTGTACTTACAATGTTCTAAGGAAGCCTCATTAATACCTTACTGGTGCAGGAATCATGAAGCCAGTCTTCTGTGGGAACTTTGAGTATGATGCTCGTGAGGGTGATCTTGAACGCCTCTTCAGGAAATACGGCAGAGTTGAGAGGGTCGATATGAAAGCTGGTAAGCAAGCCCCCCCCCCCCACTTTTCTTTCCTTCTTCTTCTTCCTTTCACGTGATTTGACCTCAATGCGCAAGCAGTATCCGTAAACCACTAAGTGCGATGTGTTGAAAGCAAAATTCAAATCCATGACATGAAATCCACTTCCACTACATGGCACTTGAATACTCATTCCCTCCCTCCCCGCCTCCACACATCTCTCAACCAAACAGAGACGCACTCTTTTGCACAACATCTTCCTGGCCATGTCAAGGCAGCATGCCGCAAAGTACCTCAGATGATAGAGATAAAACAAAACAAAAAGATAGTGTAAAACCGCCGTACTCAGCATTTTCTTTGGCGCAGGATTTTTAATCTTGGGATGCCTATACTCCCACCATGCCGTGAATGGACCGTAAGGAAATCTATCACACTGTCCCACTAAAACGAGTCACTTTCCTTCCGCAAATGGCACTGCCATCTTAATTACATTTCATTCCTCATGACTTTGGACACATTCCTCTCCCATGGAGCACTCACTCTGTTTTCATTCACATTCCGTCTTGACTACCACATTTTCAGTTGTTCCTTGACATATATTATTCCATAATACAAGGTCTGTAACTGCTTCATTGGTTATTTAGTTTGTAAAGGCTGTTTGATGCCTCTGAAGGAGAAAGGATTTGTCTTCTTGTTTGCTGGAGGTTATTAACTTGTTTATATTGCTCACTGTTCATGGACTCACTTCTATTATGCTTGTGGCTTCTTCTTCAGGGTTTGCTTTCGTCTACATGGAAAATGAAAGGGATGCTGACGATGCAATCCGAGGGCTTGACCGCATTGAATTTGGGCGCAAAGGACGCAGACTTCGTGTTGAGTGGACAAAGGTAAGAGACTGACCTCAGTCTTGTCATTTTTTTTCAAACTTCGTTATAATATTCGACACACTGACAAAGTTAACGGCCCTGTCTTGTGTATAGGGTGAACGTGGAGGTGATAGAAGAAGTGGTGGTGGTGGTTCAAGAAGATCTTCATCCAGCATGAGACCTTCCAAGACTCTGTTTGTGATAAACTTTGATGCGGACAATACCAGGACCCGGGATCTAGAGAGACACTTCGAGGCATACGGCAAAATTGTAAACGTTAGGATCAGGAGGAACTTTGCATTTATCCAATACGAGGAACAAGAGGATGCAACGAGAGCACTTGAAGCTACAAACAACAGGTAGGTTTTAGCTCATTTACCAAATGCTTTTTTTACTTAAAACACTCACAATCTGTCTTTGTTTTTTTCATTCAGTAAGCTGATGGACAAGGTGATCTCGGTGGAGTATGCAATGAAGGACGATGATGCAAGAGGGAATGGACAGAGTCCCGATAGACGCCGTGATAGGTCACCTGAAAGGAGGAGACGATCACCTTCTCCTTACAAAAGAGAAAGAGGGAGCCCTGATTATGGTCGAGGGGGTAGTCCCGTTGCTGCGTACAGGAAGGAAAGGACCAGTCCTGATTATGGCAGAAGACGTAGTCCAAGTCCTTACAAGAGATCGAGGCGTATGAGTCCAGAGTATGGTCGCGACCGCAGAGGCAATGAGAGCCCTCGCAGGAGGGAGAGAGTCGCAAGTCCCAACAACAAGAGAGAGAGGAGGAGCCCTGATGATAGCCCGTTTAAGAAGGAGAGCCCGAAGAATGGAGGTGGTGAAGTTGAAAGTCCAAGGAGGGAGAGGTCGAGGTCTAGCCCTGAGAATGGCCAAGTCGAAAGTCCTAGCTCTATTGGGAGAAGAGACAGCGATGATGGTGCAGAAAGCCCGATGCAGAAGAGGTAAGCTGGTCAAACTAGTTAGCAGCTTATTTATATAAAAATGAGATAACCATTGCTTTGTTTTTTGTGGGGTTCATTTGCAGCCGGTCTCGTTCGCCTCCAGCTGAAGAGTGAATGAAAGTGGATCCAACCATCTCTATCAAAGTAGACTGCTGTAGTCAAACTCTTGTGTCCTCGTGTTTATTATCTGTCTCTTCATACATTCAAACTCGGATCTCTTCCATTGTCGGATTGAAAAACTTGGTCTTGTATGCTTAAAATCTTCCTTCTTACTTTTTTCGTTTTAGTCGTACCTCGGTTTGAAGTCCAATCATGGACAAAAAAAGGATCAACGACGTGTGTACAAATAATATCCGTGGGAGAAAAGATATTAAAATATTGTGAAAATAATAATATTGTAAAACGAAAGACACGTTTATGTACATTAATCTATTTAAATCAGGCATATGGCCGATATTATTCGATGTTTGAATCTTACTATATAAAATAGACTAAATTCAAGGATTTTAAGATTATCCACCTCAGCCAAAATATTATCATCCAAAAAGAATTAGAAATAGATGTCATTTAGAAGATAATTAACTAACATACGATTTTTTATATTTCTAGAAATTTCAAATTTGCAACTGACTAAATTCAAAGCTTTTGGGACTATCCACCTCAGCCAAAATATTATCATCCAAAAAGAATTAGAAATAGACGTCATTTAGAAGATAATTAACTAACATACGATTTTTGATATTTCTATAAAT
Source organism: Brassica napus (assembly GCF_020379485.1). NCBI lineage: Eukaryota > Viridiplantae > Streptophyta > Magnoliopsida > Brassicales > Brassicaceae > Brassica > Brassica napus. The sequence goes on from NC_063434.1 coordinate 8,605,668, forward strand.
TTCAAATTTGTAACTGACTAATTTATTAATAGAATCATATATCTATATTGAATTATGTTCTATTTTTAATCGTTAGACTTCAAGGGTAAATAAATTATTAATTTCTAATATATATAGTTTATAACTTTATATTGTACTTATAAATAAAGAGAAAATAACCGGAGAGGGAGAAGAAGCACATGTAAAATTATGTAATTAAAATGGTAAAATGATGACTATGATGAGGTGAATCTAAGAAAATTTGTTATACAAATTATGGTGTTTTCTTCGTCCACTATAATGATTTAAAATAAAATATATATTCACATAAATAAGTCAATATTTGTTGTTTTTTTTTGTAAGAAGTTAAGATTATTATTTTCTGAAAGGTTACACTGTTGTTTTTAAACAAGTTATTACAGCAAGGAAACAAAAACAACCAATAACAACTCAAGGTAAAAAAAACCTTAAGGAGGTCTTATACAAGAAAGATAAAAAGAAGTAGAGAAGAAGAGAAAGAAAAACTTGCCGGGTAAGAGAAGAGACGGTCACGCATCATACGGTCGAGAGAGACAAGGATGACTGATGAAGGTGAAGAGACAGCTGTGAACACACGAGTATTACGCTCTTTCCACGGCAGGTAGATGGCTGACTGAAAGTAGAGCTTGATGACTGGAGTAGCATGCGCATCTGCGTTGACGCGAGGTTGATTGATCCAGGCTGCAACAAAGTGTAGATCAGCCGGAGGAGAAATCCAAACTTCAGTAGCAAAAGGCTCTCATATCAAGCGAGAGAAAGAGCACTCAAAGAAGAGATGATGGTGAGTCTCTATTTCCAGATTACAAAGAACGCACGTTCCTGAGACATTTAACCCACAACGCCTCAAGCGATCCTCGGTTGGCATTCTTCTCCGCAAAGCCAGCCATGATATAAACGCATTACGTGGAATATGTTCCTTGAACAAAATAGTCTTGTGCCAATATTTGTTGCTGATAGTGTTTATATTTTTTTCTGACATTAGTATCCATATTTTTTAGTAAACTGATTCAAAGAGATTAGTTTGTGGAGCTAACCAAACGAGGATTATAGTGTTTACTTCAGAAAAAGTAATAGGTTGAATGATAGATGGCGTGCGTGCTTTTTCACATGGAAATCTGCACATATATTAAAATTGTAAGATTTGAATCATGGAGAAAATATAGTGTATATGACTGAAGTTGGTCCATTCCGAAACTAAAGATGGCTAAAATTCTTTTTTTGTCAAAATACATAGATGTGAATCTTATATGAATAGAGTTCTCCATTGCTTATAGCAGTGTAATAAACTGCGTGTGTAAAGGAGAAAAAATGTAATATAAGTGAAAACAAAAATTATGATTTTTTTCTTGTGCCTATAGGCTCTTTGCAATTTGAAGAAGAAAGAACATATTGTGTGAAAATCTTTGGTTCGGTCAAATTTTATCCAGTTGTTTATAAAACTGTTGTTATCTCATTCATGTAATTTTTCAGTGTTGATTTAAAAGCCCAAAAAACCCACCTATATTGACTTTTTGATATTTTTTCTGTGATTTGAATTTATAAAGAGATAAAACTTTCGATAAGTTATGTAAACTCAGAACAAGTATTTAGCTTTAGAAAATATTTACATGTTTCAAACTTATAATATATACATATATAATGTTTAAAATTATTCATATAAAACCTGTGTAAAATGTGCCTGAATATGTTTCTCTTCTTTAATGTGTTAATCGTACTATATATAACATTATTTTAAAATTTCAAAAAATTTATGTCACATACAAAAAACCATCAATAAAAAATATAATTCTCCATCTACAACAAGAAAAATGAAAAATTATAAACATATAAATTTAAATTAAGAAAAACTAACATTGGAAAAACAAGAAGTTAATATAAAAGAAAAAAACCGATAAATAATATTTTAAATAAGATAAATTTATAAGACACATTCGCGCGGAAAAAATCTCTAGTTGTTTTAAATAGTTTTGATACCTAACAGATAGGAGACTAATCTCCTTAAGTAATACACAGAAATAGCAAACGACAATATATTGTCGACATAACATACTAGCCTAATAATAGTGAACACTCTGATATCTTCTCTTGGTTACTTTAGCCACTTCCATTGAACTCCCTTGCTTCATGCATGTGCTCCAACGTCACTTTTCTTGTAAGTAAATGGTGACCAAAGAATACTAACCGTCATGTCGCAGATATGCTTTTGAGTTAAAGTGATGCATCACTTTGTAGTGCGTTAGAGCATGATTAATGCATGTCTCTTAGAATGAACTTCTTAACATAATATAAAATACGGTTTGATATAAGAGATGTTTCTTAGGTTTTTTAGTTAAAAGCTAAGAGATTGTATCTTATATTACGCTAAGAATTTCACCCTAATTAAGAGTATGATTAATGAGAAGTTCTTAAGTTGGAGTTCTTATCAAAATATAAGAACCCGTCTCTTAACTTAACTAGAATAGCTAAGAACCAGCTTTTAAATATCTTATTTAAGAGTCAGTTCTTAGCTTTTTTAGTTAAAAGTTAAAAAACGGTTTTTTATTTTCCGATAAGAACTCCACCCTAAGAAGTAAGAACCTTCATTAATCATGCTCTTAGAACTGTATTTGCGGGAGGATCTTTTTCTTTTTCTAAATAAATGCATTTATAGCAAAATAAAATCATATATTTGGATTTAGCGGAAAAAAAAAGAACACTTGAGCTTGATCGAATCAATATAATAACAGTATATTTGTTTGGGCTATGCAATGCTCCAAAAATCATTTGTCAATCAATCCTATAACTAGAGATGGCAGTTCAAGGGCTTGCCCGCGGGCCTGACCCGAAAAGGCCCATTGCGGGGCGGGATTGGGCAAAGATATTGTGGCCCGTTTAGTTGCGGGTCTGGCGGGACAGGACCGCGGCGGTACTGGGCCGAAGCGGGACGGGCCGAAGCGGGATGCGGGCAAACATTGAGGCCCGCTACACTTTTCTCACCGAGAACAGAGCTCCATCAGGTTGTGGGCTCTAAGTGGCGGAGTTCTAAGTCACAATTCTTCACCAAAGTGGTTTGTTTGGTACAGGGGAGTACCAGCTTCACAGCAGAACCTTGAAGACTGATGAAATTTGTGCAGATTCAAGATATCATTTTGATCTAATCGTTAGTCTGTTAGAACTTGAACATGTTGGTATCAAGAGTCTGACTTATGTTATGGTCTAATCTATCTTGGTCTCTTCTTGTTGCAGGTGACTTGTGGTTCACGAAACCATTTGAGGTCCTTTGTAGTCATAAGCTATAGTTAAGAATTCCTTTGTAAGTTTGCACGAAATCATTTGTGTTTCTTTTTCTGAGGGAAGAACATAAACAAAATGTGAATATATATCAATACACTAGTTGAATGAATCACGTTTTGACCTGTGCAGGTTCTTGGTCCCACGAGACATGACTGTTGGACATTTCATTCACATGCTAAGCAATAGACTACACCGAACTATATCCAAAGCTCTGTTTGTTTTAGTACAGAACACACTTCCTCAACAGGTACCTAATTATCCAGCATCCATGTTCAAAAAATCTATTAATAATGCATTTACTCTTATCTTTCTTCTCTACAGCTGCTCCCATGGACTCTTTGAACAATACTGCCGTCTCCAAGCCCAGCTTCAAAAGCATAGGAGATGAGAGCATGCTTAAGATCACTAAAACGAAACCACAAGTAAGAAAAACGTTTTATTTTTAAGAGCTTAGATATGAGGTTAGTTTAATAGAACTTGAATTGTTATTGCTTAGTTTGATAGGTAGTGATTCTAGTGAACACGTATTGCTCAGTCTGATAAACTTTGATGTTTGTTTCTGTGTCCAGACGCAAGTGAGTTATGTCTGATCATGTTGTTTTATTTATGCAGGTATAATGAACCGATGTCCCGCGGGCCGACCCGCAAAGCCCATGTACTATGCGGGGCGGGATTGGTCAGCCCTCGACAAGACCGCATCCCGCGCGGGCCTGTCCCGCTGAGACCCATTTGAACTGAAGACCGCGGCGGGGCGGGACGGGACGGGACAGGAAGACCCAATTGCCATCTCTACCTATAACTGTTGGGCAAAATTTAATATACTCTCTTATACTTTTAATAGATGACGTTTTGGAAAAATTTACTTGCATTAAATTAGATGACGTTTTAAATTTTAATGCAATTTTTTGTAACCTTACATGTTATATAACTTTTATTTCCTACAGTATGTTATTAATGGATTAAAATTTGGTTAGGTTGATAGTTAATAATGTTTTTATTCTAAAAAAACTGTAATAAGAATTTTTTTTTTTTAATTTGTGTGCGCAAGTATAAAACGTTAAGTAATAAAAAAACCGAGGGAGTAGCTTTATTGATTTTCTTTCTATAATTTAATTTGACTAAATTAAGTACCGTTACTTTATTAATCTATAAATAGGGTTTCACAATTAAATGAAGACCATTCATATTATCTTCAATCTCTAAAACTGTATGGAGAAAATATCAATGAAACTTGCATTCTTTATCTTCATAGCTATTAGCTCCGGTAAATATTTATATTACATATTCCATGTGTAAGATCTATTATAATAGTGTATTATTGCTAACATATGTTTTCTTATGGTTTTCTAGTGATGAGTATCACAGAAACTGGAGCGAACCGGTTACTACAAGATGAAGCTTCTCAAACTGTGTTGTTGCAACATGAAGCTTCTTCGCAGGAGGCTATCAACCCAAACAAAATTCACTGCAAGAAAGGGTGTCATATTAAATGTGTTCCCAATCCATTTATTGTTGAATGTTTTTGTCAATGTTAATTTCAAATCGCTTATTATGATATCTAACGTCCAAATAAGATTTATTTACGATCAGTAAGATGATATTTTATTACTAGTTTTCCATCTGACATTCATTAACTTTCAACCTTGACTGATTATATACTCATTCAACAGGTGATCTAATCTTAAAGCAATATTGAAACTCTGAAAAACTTAATGAAGATGATATATATTTCTCATATCGTTCATCACTCAGAATGTAATGCAGTCGATGATATACTCATTCGACATCTGCATTGTGATACATTAGAAAAACTACATAAAATATTAAAATATAATATTTTTTTCTTGATGTGTGAGTGAAAAGTTTTACTCTTTTGTGTAAAGTTTCTTTTTGATTGCCAAACTTAAATTGTGAATATCACCAACAAATCCGTCAAGTATTATCGTTTGACTTGTTATATTAACTAAATGTTATGAGGAAAGCTTAATGTTTACGACCTTACTTGAACAGGATCTCTAACACATGTTCTCATCTTTATTTTAGTTAACAAATTATTAAACAATAAGAGAGGAGAGATTCATAACCAAATGAAACAGATTAACATGAGAAATGTCTTACTGGTAATGAGTTGCTCAACTGAAAGAATAAAGAAAAATTAAAATATTTTTAACATAATTTTGAGAGATCTCACGCAAGTGGATCTGTTATGATACCAAAGATGAGTGACATATAACATAATTCTGTTAACATAATCGCAAGTGGATCTCACGCAAGTATTCGGGTTCAAGGAGGAGTTGGTTGGGGAGATAGTTATGATACCAAAGATGGTGGAGGCAGCAGTTCAGACATGCGTGTGGTGCGTGGTGCCACCATCAAAGATGGAATTTCCACCTTATGATGGTACTACAAATGCAATTGAATGGAGTTTCGACCTTATGATGACTGTTTTCATGATCAAAGAGTGTTCAATGACGATGCAAAAGTACGACAAGCTACATTTGTACTAACTGGGAATGCTTATCATTGGTTTAGCAACCTCCGTAGGTTGGTCACTCATAGATTAGGCTCAGAAACATTATTAATCGGTTTCATAAAATTTCCGTATTATTGTATATTTTTTTCTCCTTTTTCTAACAACGTTGAAATGTGGAATTTTGCTTCTCGATAATTCTGAGTTTCCGGTTTATCTGTCATCTTGTTCTGCCAAAGAAAGAAAAAAAAGGAAGTGGTTTCATAAATTACAAAACCATCAGGTTATTTTCGGTTTAGTCTTGAGTTATTAATTTATTTACCCATTTTGATGTGGGATTTTCGGACCGCTTGCCGGATATTACTTTCGTTCCTTTGCAAAATTTCGTCGATCTTGCCTGATTTAAATATTAGCGAAAAAAAAAAAAAAAAAAAAAATATTAGCGGTCCTGATATGCTCTGTTTTCCGAACTGTAGATGCTCCTGTAGCAACAATAACAATCACAAGCATTTAAATTCACACACATATTTTTTTTTTACATAGAATTGCATATATGATCACAAGATTACTTACTAAGTTCTTCTTTAATGGAGAGCCCTCCCCTCTTTGGCTGAAATCCAAACCAGACCCATCAAGTGATCCGTGTCGTTTACCAGTACGGCTTAGCTTGTCCTCACAGGGTAACTCCTCCATAATCTGATCATCGTTGTCTCCCTCAATCTCATAAACTGATTCATTTTCGGGTTTGAGGTTCAAACCAAAAGTGTTCTTGGCCAAAGCGGCACTTGTTTCGCTCAATTGGCTCCTTGAGCTTGGTTGATAGTAGGTAAGCGTGGAGATATTATCCGGATCTTTTCGTCTTTTCACAGCCCACGAAAAGCCACTGGCCGGTCCTGTCGTCATTGGGAGGTCAGAGAGTTCGTAGTAATTTCCATGTGTTGTTGTAGTGGCTCGAGGACCCTCATTCGTTATGTTTTTATCCTCAAACGTGTCCTGCAAGGCAAACCGCTTACTTGAGACTTAAGAAACTAAGCTGGAAGAGGAGTTTTAGATATAGTGAAACAGCCAAAACCTGTCTTATTGGCAGCTCAGCGTAACTGTTTGGATCTTGTTCTTCTCTATGTGGTCTTTTGTGTTTCCTGCCAACTCCAGATTCTCTAAGCTTGAGGTTTGCTCTTTTCCTGAAAAACATATGTATTTATAGTCTTAAAACATATTATTTCCTAAAACAAGACCAGAGTCCTCCAATGTAGGTATTTTGGCTTTAATATTTTACTTTGAAACAAAATGGATACAAGTAAAGAGAACAACTCTGACCTGCGCATGTCGTCGCGATTTTTAGCATCCATCTCTTTGTTTGGTGGATATTTAGGCAATGAAGAAGGATCACACGCATAAGGCCTCGTCAAGAAATACTAAGAGTCAAAAGGAAACCAGAAAAAAAAAATTGAGAGGTAGAAAGAAAAGGAGCAACGGGAAACTGAAAATCTTCTTCACCTCAGAGTTAAGTGCAGCTGAAGCAGTCCCACGCTTATATGCTTCCATAGAGAGTAAAGTTTCTAATAGAAGAACACCAGTTGTTGATAACTCTTTGCATCGTTCTCTAAGTGTGGCTTCATAAGTATGTTGAGGCCTGAATGAAGTTGCGTGCGGAAGCCTAGTATATATAAATTCTTTTTGTGTCTCCTCAGTCCTCAATGGTGCCGTAAAGATTTAATTTTTGGTTTACTCCCTCTACTGGATTTCTTCACATTTCTGATTTTGGGATTGGTGCAAGTCGACTCTACTTAATTACTCCCTCTCCCTATGTTCCTTAATATTACATACTAGATCTTGACCCGTGCCTCCGCACGGATGTTGGATTTAACTTGCGTTCAATGTAAATTTATAAGCCATTGTTTTATAAAATATCTATTTATATTTTTATGTTTTGTAAAATATATTTAGAGTAGAATATATTATATTATAATATCGATGTTTGATAATAATATTTTATCTGTTAATATTATATTTGTAATTTTATAACTTGATGCAATTTGATGTAATTGTAATATTCAAATATTAACCTATTGATTTTTTTTGTTTATTTATTTAAAATGATTTAATTTTTTACAGTAGGTTTTTATGAATTATTATTAATTTTATGATATTTGGTTTTCTTGAAAATTGTATTGTACCAAATTAATATATACTATATATTACCGTTTGTGTTTTAATTTTTGGCAAAAAAAATAACAATTCATTGTAATTAATTTAATTTTTTTGATTTTAAGTGAAACGGCAGATTTGTAAATAAGAAAGAAATACAATGGCTAAATGTATAAATAAAAAATATATTTAATTTGCTATCCGTATTTCCAAAAAATTCTCATTTAATCTGCTATCCAAGTTTCCAAACGATAGAATCTGTAAATGAGAAAGAAATACAGTGACTAAATATGTAAAAACAAAATATATATTTAATCTGCTATCCTTGTTTCCAAACAACTTTCATTTAATCTACTATCTAAGTTTCCAAACAGTACTAAAAGGTACTTCAGTTTTAATAATATAGATTCTAAAAAAAAAAATTGTTTAAAAAAGATCTATTTTTTGCATTTTCAAAACATGTTTTATTAACTAATTGTAAATTAAAAAAAAAAACTTAATTGCACTTACTGAATTTTTATTAGCTTAAAATTATGGAATAAAGATAAACACAAAAAATTATGCAAATTTAATGTGTTTTATTAAAATGTGTGAAAAAACTAGAATATGTAACATTAAGAAACAGAGGGAGTTTAAGTTTCTGGGTATTGAGTGGATTTAAAGTTTGTTCCTTTTTGGTAAGTTTACGCTTTGAGATTATGAAATGCTGAAGCTACTTCATATTTGCTCGTTTGATTATTAGGGCTTTAAAGTGTAATGTTGCGTCTGTTGTGTTGCATCAAGGAACAGTTTGCTTGTAGTTTATATGCCTAATCGTTTTTTTGATTTGTATATATCTGTATAGTAGCCGAGTGCTCAGGTTTTAAAAAACCAGCTGTTTCAACCTGATTCTTGGATCCTGTACAGTTGAATACCCGATACACACCACAGTTTGATCCGTTGAATTAGACCATACCTCCTTAGGATTCGTTTTGCCTGGCTCTGATTCAAGTCTCAAGCTTGTCATTTTTTCTGAATCTGTTGTTTTGGTCAGTGTCTACTCTCCTGGCGCATGAACAAACCAGCTGTTGGCTCGGAAGCTCTAAATATGGAGAGGAGTGGTGGCATCAATAACATGCTTCTCCCAACATCACCAGTGTCCTTCCCTTCAAGTAACATTAACATCCCCGGTTCCTTGGTTCTCGATGGGTCTGCTTCAATGCATCACTTGTCTCAGAAAGCAGGACAAGGTTCAGTTCCAATGGGAGAAAACAACTATTCACATATTGATAAGAAGCCTAGATTAGATGTGAAGCAAGAGGACATGTCCTCGCAGCAGCAGCAGTTTCTACATCAGTTGATCCAGCGTCAGGACCTAGCAGGACGGAATCCTCAGTTGCAAGCTTTGCTTCAGCAGCAGAGACTGATGCAACAACAACAGCAGCAGATCTTCAATCCAGCAACAACAGCTGTTGAGACAGCAACAAGGCATTCAACAGATGATCCCTCCTAATCTACGTCCTTATGAAGCTGGCGTGTGTGCTCGGAAGATGATGATGTACTTGTATCATCTACAACAACGACCTGCTGTAAGCTAATACCATCACATCTGTTCCAAGTTCTCCTCTCTTCATTGATAGTGTCTGATACCTTTTGTTTTGTAGGAAAATTTCATTACCTATTGGAAGAAGTTTGTGGCTGAATACTTCTCACCTCGTGCAAAGCAACGGTTATCCTTGTCGCAGTATGAAAACGCTGGGCACCACGCGCTTGGCATGTTTCCACAGGCAGCTCCGGTCAGTCTTCTCTTAGCTGCGTGTGGTCCGTGAAGGTCATCTTCGCATCATATTCTCTCAAGATTTGAAGGTTAGCCATTGAACAATAACTCTTATTCAAAATTGTGACGTTCCTCCAGTTATCTGTTTCCCTGTTTATTCAGTGAACATGAAAAAACAAAGATAGAAATAATCACCACTTTTGTTTCTTTCTAGATACTGTCTTTGGAGTTTTGTGCTCGGCGTCATGAAGAGCTTCTTCTCCGCCGACTTATTGCTCCACAGGTCCTTATTCTAATGAGAAGACCTTTGCGTTAATTATTAGCAGCTTAATGCTTTATCCAAAAATCTTTAAACATTGTGTATGTGTTGATCTTCTGGTTTCCTATGAATATGAGCACAAAGTCTGTAATTTTACTTCTTAACAGATGTTTAGATATGCTACAATGGTGTTGGAAAGTGTATTGAAAACTTATTATCCGTCATGCAGGTGAACCAGTTGCTTCAGGTTGCACAGAAATGCCAGACCACGATTTCGGAGAGTGGGTCAGAGGGAGTCTCTCAGCAGGATTTAAAGTCAAACAGTAACATGTAACTTGACCCATAAGCCACATTTGATTTTGCCTTTTATACATCTATTATGGTGGATGCAGACTATTGTTTTTACTGTTCCTGTTCTATAATTTTGTTACTAGTGCTCTTTATCATTATTGGGTGCTAATTTGTGTCTCCAGGGTCTTGGGAGCAGAACGGCAGCTGGCAAAGTTCATGGAATTACAGTCGCTGAATGATCTTGGCTATCCAAAGAGATACATCAGAACTCTACAGGTACTCTTTAGCTTCTTTCATAACTTTTACTTTTGTATTTGAAGTTCTAAGAAGTCCTAATAGTGAGCCATTGATGAGAGTGGCAGATATCTGAAGTTGGCAAGAGCATGAAGGATCTGATGAACTTCACTGGCGATCACAAACTCGGCCCTATTGGTAAGTCTACTATTCCCTTCTACAAGGTTGTCCCTCTGGTGTAGCTTTCACTTGAACTATACTAATTTTGTAGCTCTCTTGTTGAAATGTTCTGTTTGACCTTTGATTTTTCTGACTTAATACACATGCATTTGATGTCCTTATGCAGAGGAGTTGAAACGTCTTTTGGAACAGACGGCGATGGTAAAGCTCCATATACAGAGAATGCAAGAGATGGAGCAGTTGGGGAATAGTGGAGCGATGAATGGGTCATCTCAAGCTCAGATGGCGTTGACTTCAGGAACAATGAACGGCCTTACTGGAAACTACAACAACAACAGCTCCAACAATCAAACTGTTGGTCGAGTTCCAAGTCGCAACAACAGTTTCACAGCAGCCTCAAATAACAATCTTCATTTGTCAAAAGATGTATCAGTCACAGAGCTATCTCACGGTTTCTCAGATGACTGTTTCTTCAACAACAGTGATATTTATGGTAGCTTGTAAATATCCGAACAGAACAGAGGCACTTCTTCTTTGACTTAACACACACTAAGAGTTTCATAACTCAATCATGAATAATGAAATCATCAAAGATGAAATCTGTCTGTAACTCACTATAGACTCGTAAACGAAGAGAAGATATGTATGATCAATATATATATATCCAATTGAATAGAGGACTTCACAGACATTTGGCGATCTCATATGTGTTGATATCAACTTATTAACAATCTGTTTGTTAAAACAGGTTTGTAAGTTACTCATATCATTACGGTTGGAAATGGTATTTACATTTTAATAACACACTGCCATTAGTACAGTAGTACATGATTATGGCATCACCATATTCAAAAGGTTAACGGTCTGATGCCGGATCAGAAGATTAATGGTGTGTTCTTCTCATATGACAGTATGAGACACAACATCATCTTTATATATGTGTTTGCTTTTGATTAGTTTATTGGTTCGTGATAATATTCTCAACAACCTCAAACTATCATATGAGCAGTGAAGATGATGCGAAACATACGACATTTGGTTTATGTTTTTTTCTTAAGTCGTAGTACATCTAATCTATTAATTTAGGGTTCTATTTTTATCTACCATTAGCAAGTCATAGTAGGACCACCTAAAGAAATAGTTAATAAAACATATTTGATTATTTACATTAATAATAAACCAACTATAAATTTGAATTTTATTTTTTAATTATAACAAAATCTGTTGAGAAAGAATCTAACAAAATCTTACTTAAAATTTAAATATTTTATAAAATAACATATTAATTAATTTCGTAATTAATAATATAATATTGTTATAAATCAATGTTAACTAAAATTTTATTATAAAAAAAAAGAAAATAAAAATTATATACTTTTTTTTAATAAATTATATAATTAGATTATGTATTATATAAAAATAGAAGTTCTATAAGAGTTAAATATGATAAAATTTTATTAAATAGGTAAATTAAAAAAGTTTATTTTTTAATTATTTCATTTAAATAAGTTATCACTCATCATTAAAATGAGTTAAAAATCGTATACTATATAATATTTTTATACAAATATAAATTTATTAAGATATTTTAAACTTTTATATCTACAACTATATATTATCTTTTATTTATTTTGAAACTCTTGACAATATTTTTTTAAAATGTTTATATACAATGATATAATATTATATAATAACTTTTAATTCATATACTATTTAAAAAAGAAAACTATGAAATTTTAATAGTTCAAATCAAATTTTAATTATAATTTTTTCTTAATTATAACAAAATCTGTTGAGAAAATTTAGAAAATATCACCAAAATTTAAATATTTTTTATTATAAAATAATGTATTAATATAGTAACAAAAACAAATTCAAAATGTAATCTTCCAAACTCAAATATAGTACTGTAATTTTTCAAAGTTTACTTGACAAAATATAAATTTTGAAAATAAATATTCAAACTCGACATGATAATATTTCAAATTTTACAAAATATTAAATCACAGATAATAAATAATAACTTTTTGAAATGCACCACGAAAAAAAACAAATTAAAGCAACCGAATATTTTGAAAATATAATTTAAAAAAAAAACTTAATATAATAGCATCCAAAAAATATCTTATATCAATAAAATTTAGTAAAATAATATCATAGATGCTACTATGTATAAAATTTACTAAAATAACAGGCTATAATATTTAAACAATTTTTTTTACTTAAATTCTGTAATATACTAAAACAATATATATTAAAGTATATTTTTTAAACGGAGCAGACAAATATAAATTATCTTGAACATATTTATTTTCTATAATATAAATTTTAAAATTTTAAAATGTATTTTAACAAAATGTATAAATTAAAGAAAAAGAAATATTTTGAAGGAGGTTTTCTATTTGATTATTTTATATTGTTATTTTATTGTATCTAACTCAAAAAATATATTAGTAAGAAATAAACATTAATAACAAAGTAAAATGTATTAAAAATCACTATATATGAATAATGCTGAATAAAAAATATAAACAATAATATTATTGAGTTACATAATATATAATACTAAAATGAAAATTTTATATTTAAAACATTTGTAATAATATCTAATGCATTTATAAAATAAAAAAAATATCCGCACGAACGTGCGGGTTAAAATCTAGTTAATTATTATGTTTCAGTTAAGATTGAATTGTGTGATCATTATTCTTGGGAAATTTATCTATTACTATAATTCTTAGTGTGTGTGAAATTGTTTAGTTTATACTGTATCCGTTAATGCTAATGTTTGACGGTAAACTTTATTCCATAATGATTATTTGGAGTAAAATACTTTATAAGTGTAAAAAAAATATTCTGTTTGGATTATGGAATGGATTAATTTGTGAAATAACCAATTTTGGAAATAAAATTACGACTATATTATTGATTTTGACATAATTAAATTTATAGTACTTTTTCTGGCAACAAAGTAGTAATATAAAATCTATCAGAAGCCCAAGCTGGAGTCAAAGATCTAACATAGTACACAGTCGAAAGGGAGCTTCGAGCATCTCGTGTAAGTTTGTCCGCCATTATATTTTTTGTTCTGAAATATGTTGGAGTGAGAAATAAGGCAAAAATCTCTTTACATCGTTTTGTTGTATTTCCTTCAAAAGGGGCAGAAAAGCTGGCCATTCAGTCGGTGTAGAAAACATCTTTACCTACTGAGAACAGTCTGTTGCAAACATCACCTCAGTGAACTGTAGAATTTTCATGCAATCCATATCTCATATCAAAGCTTCACATTCAACATGTAAAGGTGACAGACTCTGAGGGATTGTCATTGTGATTTTACTAGATGTCTCCCATGTAATAGAAAACAATCCTTGACCTGAAAATTTAGCTCTCGGTTTCACTGTGGTTTCTCCTTTGTGGCAAGTGTTTGATTGAGTTTGATGTATCCTCTTGTTAGATGCCTTGCTTGTAGTCCCTGCTTAGTTTAGATTGAGTTGTGTTTAGCTTCAATATTTCATCTTTTGCTCCATGTTTCTAATAAAATTGGTAATAAAATTTAACATTTTATTCAAAGAAACACTTTAGATACCTATAACTTTAGTTGTAACATCGAAATGTTTATATATTGGCAATGAATTAAATTATGTGTTTCGTTAAAGTCTATCACTTATGAGTTATTATTTCTTCCATATTTCTTTTATACATAGTTAAAGTATTAAGATGTTAGGCATATTCTTGGATTACTTAAGAATGTCATTTATTTATTCACAAATCTTAGATTTTTACTTATGAAATTATATATTATATAAAATGAATAAATATCAAAAAATTAAAATTTTGTTAAATTAATCTTGCACTTATAAAATGTGGATCAAAATCTAGTGTTTTATTATGTTTTACGACTTCATAACTCTCATCTCCTCTAATCCTTTTTTGCATATATATTTTTCATCTATTTTATTCACTTTTCTCTTTTTTGTTCTTCTTTGCGATTTCAATTTTTTTATTTTTTTTTTATCTTTTTCTTTCATTTCTCATATTCCTTATACTTTTCATCTCTTATTTCTTTTATTGCATTCATATCCAGTGCCAGAGTCACATTGAAGATAGGGAAGTCATCTGACCCACATAAAATCTATACTTTTGTTATAGGCTTAGTGTCATGCTTGTTGTTGTGGTGAAGTGGTTAAAATCTTCCATTATGATCCTCATGTGTTGAGTTTAAATCACACACTTGCCTTTTTAGTTTAAAATAAATGAGTAAATGATCCATGTAAAACTAATCTCTAGCTCTGCATCTGTTCATATCTCATTTTATTCCATATATTTTATCTCTTCTATTCTTATTTATGACCATATTTTACATCTTCCTTATTTTTTTCTTTATATCTTTCATCTTTCTTATACTTTTTGCTTATATTTTTTTTTTTTTATTCTACTATGGAACTTCTTATTTCTCTTTTTTTTTCATTCTTTTTGCTTTTGCCTTCATATTTTATAGAAGCTCTTATCCACATTTTTAATATCTTCCATTCTTATATATGACCTCATATTTCTTATCTTCATAATATTTTTTCTCTCTCATGTTTCTTTTTTTGTAGTCTTCATATCCCATATCTATCAAATCCATCCTCCATTATTTTTTACCTTATTATCTCATCTCCTTTACTCTTCTCCTTTGACTTTGACTTCTCATTTTTACATCCTTATTTTCTATTTTCTTTGTTTTTCTTTTCATTCCTATTTATCATCTATCTTATTATTTTTGAACTTTATATCTCTCTTCTACATTCTCCTAAAATTATAAATATCAGTCGAACAAAGTGAAGAAATCAAAACTACAGATCAAAACCAAAAACTAGGTAAAATACTGAATTTCTTTTGTAGAGATAAAATTTTCACATATCTATTCATATAATTTTGTATATGGATATGTTGTGAGACAGAGAATTCAGTTGGAGAATCCAAACATATACCAGTAGGGGTTTTAGAGAGATTTGCTTTGTTTTAGATAAAATTTATATAGTCATCTTGGTTTGCCAAATCTACATTTTTATTTTTAGTACACAGAAATCTTCGCACGTATCTTATGACATCATCTTTTAGATCATTGTTGGAATAAGAAAATGTTTTTTTTCCACCGGATAAACAGAAATGATTAATGTTATTTAAATGAGATTACTTACAGAGGACTTTTTTGTTTAAATTTCAAAAAGAAAAGTTATATATCATTTTAGACATAACCAATGATTATTTGACTTGGTGAAGAGGTTATATAGTGTTTACTGGCTTTTAGGCTGTTTATGTCGTCTTTCGGAAAGTTCAGTGATATTTATTTTTATTTTTGTTCTTCCTATTTGTCATGGATATACTGACAATCAGAATACCAAAAATTATGTTATTTTAGCTTTATTATATCAACTGTAATTGGCTCTTTTGGCAGCGAGAAATACCACACTCCCTAAATATAGAGCAAAATTACATAACTTATTACTTAGCAAGTACTAATTAACTGTATGTTGTCTAGCTTACTGCAGAGAAGGAAAATGAATGGGCAAGAAGATGATTATGATGATGTGTTTAGATACATTTCCAGTCCAAGCTTTATGGGAATAGCTGAAGATGATGAGAATAATGATACCATGGGTACCACATTTGGTGCTGGTGATCAAGATGGTGGAAATACTATAAGGAACATTATGCCCATCCCTCAACAGAACCAAGAACCCGAAAAGTTTTTTTTCGCTTTCTTTAATTATATGATGCAACTTTCTATCAAATTTTTGAGATTAATGGACGTTAATCACTCTTTTACTTTTGTTGTTTTTCTTTTTGTGTGTAGTATATACCAGGAGTTTCCTCATCCTATGGGAACCCAAGCGAGGGTAGATGACATACAAAGGGCACCGGTGGAGCGTGATTCGTCCATTAATGATTTGTTGGTCAGTCTATCTAGTCCTCTAGGAAATGCATTACCGGCATATGATTCGTTTGTGGACGACGATGTTTTGGACATTCCAGCTCCACCTTCTTCTCCTACTTTGATGCTCAATCCTGGAAGCGATTTGTCAACAGAACTTGGTCCGATGATTAATGATAGATCAACGTCGATGGTCAATCCACATGACACACAACCAGGAAATGATGCACCACAGGATAAAGTTGATTGTGGTGGTGAAACTTCACCGATTAACATAAACTCATTGTTGGAACTTGCTGATATTGCTATGAATGAGTTGATTATGCTGGGAGAAGTGAACAGTCCATCATGGATAATAGACTCAACCTCTAAGAGAGTAACATTGGACTATCAAGAGTATAAAAGTTTTTTCAAAAATGGTTTTGAAAAACCTCCTGGATATGTTATAGAGGCTTCTAGGGAAACAGGTACAGTTCATATGGAATGCTTGCCTCTGGTCAAGACTTTTACGACGGTAACAACCTCTTAACCATTTTTAGTGCCAATTATTAAAAAAAAAAAAAGATATACCCTACATATGTTTCAAAACCCTAATCATTTACAGTCTTTGTTTTTCTTTTCTTTTTGGACAGGACAACTGGATCAACGTGTTTGCGCCTATTGTGCCTGTGACATCAATCCATAACCTGATACCCAAAGATTCTGGTGGGCTTAGAAGTGGATCACTTAGACTGGTAATTGTGTCTTTGAATCATCTCTAATATTTTCTGATAATCCAAAAATAATAAATATTTCAAGTTGGTGATTAAATTCTTTGGGCAGATTACAGCAGAATTTCAAGTTATTTCTCCCTTGGTGCCAAAGAGACAAGTAAAGTTTCTTAGGTACTGCAAGATGCTCAGAGAAGGCTTTTGGGTGGTTGTCGACTTCACTCCTCGTCAAGAAAATATGAACTTCTCGTCTGATGATGGTTCTTACCGCTTACCTTCAGGTGTTATCATAGAAGATTGTGGCAATGGTTACTCCGAGGTTACTTATAAATCATGTATCTTTTTAGTTTGGTAGTATAGATCACTTCTCACTTTCAATGTGAGTTGGGTTATATATATTTGGTTTCACTTAGAAATACTACATAGAGAATATTTGAATTTACAGGTAAAATGGATTGAGCAAATCGAATATGATGAGAACTTAATCCCTCAACTCCCCGAGCTTTTGATAAGTTCTAGAATCGGGCTAGGTGCGAAGAGGTGGTTCACTACGCTGCAGAGACACTGCGAAAATATTTCAACCCTTGCATCTATCAACCTTGATGAAATTTACCCAGGTGACTCTAGTTTTTTTTTTTAATGTTCCTTAAATACGTATTGAAAAATGGATGAAAAACACAATTTGTCAATCAATTGCTAACAACTATTAAAACGCGATTTAGTGTTTTGGCAGATATTCAATACAATAACCAGATTATGTTTAAGGCTAAAATATAATTACAAGTCCATATATAGTATCACTTAGGGTTTTGTGATATATGTTTCCCATGTAGGACTGTCTTCAAAAGTTGCAACTGAAATAGTGAAGCTAGCTCAGCGTATGACTATAAACTACTACTTGTGTATCACTGCCTCTCCGGCGAGCATATGGAAGAGTAATGATTCAGAGAGTGCGAGACAAGACATAAGAGTGATGATCCGAAAGAACAATGTGGGTGAGCATACCAGGATTGTGTTGAGTGCAGCCACTTCTCTCTGGTTACCAGTGAGCAAGAAAACAGCGTTTGATTTCCTCATCAACCCAAGTTTCAGAAACCAGTGGGATATCTTGGCCATTGATGTCACCACCTCCATTGAAGAAAAGATCAAGATTCAAAAATCAAGATTCCATAGAAACGAAGTCTCTCTTCTTCAAATCGTGAGTTTCGAAACAGATCTGCTCTTTCTTTTTATGTTGTTGAATATATGTTTTTTCACATATAGTTTGCAAAAAAAAAAAAAACAGGAACCAGGTAACTCAGTTCTACAAGAGACGTGGAATGATGCATCTGGTGCATTACTGGTATATGCACCAGTGGACATGGAGAAGATCCTGGCAAGTGAAAATTCAGATTCTGTGCAGATTCTTCCTTCGGGATTCTCGATATTGCCAGACGGAGGAGGAGAGACTGATCCAAACAGAAGTCGTGTAGGATGTCTACTAACACTTGGATATCAGATGTTGCATAGCGTTAAACCAACTGAAGATGTCGATCAAGATTTTGTCAAAAAAGTTGAGCTACTCATGGATCGTACTATGGGCAAGATTAAATCTGCTTTATCTAGATGATTATAGATACCTTTGCTTCTTTAGATTCTATTTGCTA
The DNA here is from genome assembly GCF_020379485.1 of Brassica napus. Classification (NCBI taxonomy): domain Eukaryota; kingdom Viridiplantae; phylum Streptophyta; class Magnoliopsida; order Brassicales; family Brassicaceae; genus Brassica; species Brassica napus. The sequence continues at coordinate 8,624,570 of NC_063434.1, forward strand.
TGTTTTTATGTTATTTGCATGACTGAAACTTATCTCAGCTTTCCTTCTGTTCTTTTAAATATGTTTTCATCAGCTTTAAACCGGATGATATATATATATATACATATTTTCTTTAATTTTTTTGCATTTCTTTTACTTTAAAACATTTCTGTGATACAGGTTGTTTGATTTGATTTCCACTATGAAGTATAGAAATGAACATACTTGATGGTGCACAAGTAGGGCTGTTCAATATGGTAAAACCGAACCGTACCAAACCGAACCGAACTGAAATAGACAATATGGTTTGGTTTTGGTATATACCATATAAACCGAATGGATATAATTTTATAAAAACCGTAGGATTTGGATATGGTTTGGTATATAACCGATTAAACCGAATAAAACCGATTAAAAGTAGAAACATGTAAATATGTATCTATTTTAAAACAATACATGAAAATCTATTTGTTACATAAGTTAAATTTGTGTTAATAACTATTACCATAATTTTATAATAATAAAAAACCTTAATTTGTAAAACACTTGAACTATAACTAAATAACAATACATCGCAATTCATACATCTTATTTTCTAAGTCTTTTTTTGATCTTTTTGATTTATTTTAGTCTTCACTTAATTAATATGAAGATTATAAATTTGATGGACAATAATTAATGGAAAATTTTCAATTGAAAAAGCATGACTTTAATGAACACTAAATATGGAAAAGTGGAAAAACTTTTCTTTTATGTTTCTCTTTTGTTTCATATTTTTATTTTCAAAATTTCAAGCTTTGATTTTAGTTATAGAATTGATTATTTTATTTGATGGTAGAAGCATTTTTACTTTTTTGTTCATCTATTTGAACATGTAATATACTTTTAATAAATGTCTATGTTGACAATATGACTCTAAAATTCATATAATATGATCTCAAACAAAATAATTATGTTTTTTAGTATAAAACCGAATAAACCGAAAACCGACGGTATATAAACCGAACCGAACTGAAGTAAATATGGATTTAGAATGGTAGTTATATTTTACTAACCGAAATACCGAAAACCGAAAAAAACCGAACCGAAACCGAACCGATATCCGGATTGAACACCCCTATGCACAAGAGATAATATATAAGTGATGCTAATAGGTAAAGCAAACATATATAGACAATGTGCTTCAGCCTGAAGTGTATAAAGCAAACTAAATTTCGTCACGTGAATGCCATTATCAAGACATGAGGTTAAACCAAGACAGAAGTAAAAGATTTTCTTACTCTTATTATTCATTGTATCATAGGGAAATCCATCAAACATTATGAATAAGATCTTCCTCTTCCATTTCAACGATACAGTCAAAGACGGCTTTATGATCTCTCTTAAAGATCACAGTTAATGGCTTCAAATGATTTTTTTCTCATTCATCCCTAATGGCCAAAAACAAGTACTATATATATATATATATATATATTTTTTTTTTAAACTTTACTTTTTATTTCATCTTCAAAAACTTTCCGGCCGACGGCGAGGCTCCTTTAGCCACCGTCGGTCCGGTTGTGGGGTTTCTTCTTATTTTTAAAAGCTTGGTTTTGTTCGGGATTTCTGGATCAAATAGGGTTTCGGCGGCGCACTTATCTTCGGTGGTCGTCCGATTTGCTTCTGGGAAGGGGTGGCTTCTTCAGTACTCTCTTCGCCGGCTTTGGTTACCGGGAGGTGATGGCTCTTTCAGCATCGCTTTCGCCGGCTTCTGCTACCGGGAGGCGGTGGCTTCCGCAGCACCGCTCGCGCCGGCTTCCGCCTAAGGTTTTTCTATCTTTTAGATCTTCGAATTTGAGCCTCATCTGGTTTTCTGCCTCTCGATCTGAATCTGTTGCCGCATGTATGTCGGAGATGATGAATCGATTGTAGGCTTTTAATATCTTTTGATAATTCGTAGATCCGGTTTGGTTTGTGTGATTTTTATGTGTTTGGGGGGTTTCGAGTTATTCGAACGTTTGGCTGAATGAGTCAGTTCCGGATTCGACTCTGCTGTCGACGGTGGCCATTAAGTCGTCGTGGCGCAGGCTATGGTTCCGGAGGAAGAAGGGAGGCGTGCGTAGATCGTGCGGCGCAGCGCCCGCTAGGGTTTTCTTTGGTTATGGGCTTTGGGCCAAGTTGCTTTCTTTGGTGTAGGGCCTTTGTTTGTTGGGCCTCCTTTTGTTGTAATGTGTTTGTGGGCTTTGGTCCCTGAACTTTATCATAATAATAACATCCAGTTGGAAAAAAAAAAAAAACTTTCTTACAGGGACTAGCCTACCTTTAGGAATCTAACTAAGAAACCTATAAAGAAACTTAGCAATGCCCTTAAAAAAACTTAGCCAAGTACCCAAATAAGTAAGAGAAGAGCTACTAGCTAGCCTCATGTTTCTAGAGCGTAGATCCAGCTTCAAAAACATAGTCTTCTTTACTTCCTGAATGATAGCTTGAGTAGGTCTGCAGATTCCAGAGTGCAAACGAGAGTTTCTCTCTTTCCAAATCAAATATATGGTAGCTTGGAAGAGTAGTTTAGTGATGAGGATACTATTAATTAGTATCTAAAGTGGGCGCCTTTAACCACCTTAAACAATCCTTAAACAAAGTAGAAGGGGATAAGTGCAGGCGAGAGCAGAAATGGGACCATATCTCAGCACTGTATGTGCCAGGGCCGTCTAATAGCACGCGCAAGTGAAGCAGTCGAACAAGGCTCCAAAATATAAAAATAAAAAAATTAAGGATTTTTGAAAATATATAGATAAATTATGGTAAGAAACTTTAAAATTGTAGGTATAATGCTAAATTTAGAACTTGTAATTAAAAAAAAGATCAGACAAAGTTATTAAATATTAAAATTACTTGATAAAATGTACGAGCAATATTTTTTTGAACATGGCCTAAAATTAATTTGAGACGGCCCTGGTATGTGCAATCAAAGAACAAGTGTTGCATGCATTCATGAAAGCCTGAGCACATCAGACAGCTCGGAGACACATCAACTCCCCAACCTCGCATTCTATCTCATGAAGCTAATCAATTCCAAGCAACCAGCCATGAGATGAAGGCATGTTTTGGAACTCGATCTTTAAACCAAATCTGCGAATGCCAAGATACCAATGGACCTGGCAGATGGAGAGTGATTCAAGTCTTTGCTGTAGAGAAACGGTTGGAAGACGACTGCACTATAGGAGTAGGCGAAGGATGCATTGCTTTAGTAAGGTTATGATAGCGTTTCTGCTTTGAAAAGCACTCAGCCACCACTCACCATTTACTAAGGCTTCAGCCATTGTCGCATCCTTATGCATACCCGCGAGACTGATGGACCTCGCTCACCTGTTAGATGAATCAGGGGTCCTAGATCCGTCCAATTATCATACCAGAACCTAGCTGTTTGACCCGCCCCAACCTTACACACCACAAAGGGTCTCGCGACTGATCTCAGCTTACATAACTTCTTCCAAATCCAGCTGTCTCCTCTACGAGGCTCCAGCTCCCAAAAATTGGCGGATCCAATTCTAGGACCCCACAAGTACTATATATGCTTTACTCTACCAGGTGAAAAGTGAAATTCAAAAAAGAGACACAAGCTGAAAGAAAAAGTGGGAGAAGGAGAAACATACTTCATCTTGTGCTGATTATATTCTCTATCATCAGGCGAAATATTGTATTTCACTCACCTGAAAAAGTTTATCAGGCGAAAAGCCTACGCGACAGCTGAAAGGTGAAAACCATAGAGCAGCTCAGTGGCGGAGCCATAAATTTTTTCTAGTGGGGTCAAAAAAATTTTACACAATTATAATTTAAATTACATTTTATATTTATTCATATTTAGATATTTTGGCATCAATTTGAATTTAATTTAAGGTTATTTAATGAAATAAATAATATAGTTAATTTTTTATTATATAAATTGAGGCAATATCTAAATAATACAGTGATTTAAATTCCTAACTATTTTTAAATTGGATAGAAAACCTCCAACTAAAATTTTACGTTTTAAACTCTCAACTTTTATACCGTTAATATCATTAATCTTACATTAATAAAGTCTTCTTTTCTTTACGAGACCTGTTAAAGTGAAACACCGCGTTTCAGTTTAACGGGTATCTGTTTAGAAAAACGATTTTGTTAACGGAGGGTTAACGATATTAACGGTTTAATAATTGAGTGTTTAATAACATAAAATTTTAGTTGAAGATTTTTCATCCGATCTAAAAATAATTGAAGGTTTAAATCACTAAAAACCCAAAATTAAACTATAAATATAAACGATAAATTTACCTGTGAATTTACATTATGTTATGTACGTTAATATATATATGATCTATATGGATTAAGGTGTATTGAGAAACCTTTTTTAGTTTTAGTGAACAGTAAAACATGAAAGCAAGATTACATTGGCAAAAAGGAAAATGAAACGTTAGTCAATTAATGAAAATTAATAAATGGATTATTCTCTTATTTAATTAAGTGGGTTAAGCTAAAATTGAGTCCAAAATCAATATTAAGTCCAAAACTGAGCCCACAAGTGATGACTGATATTTTAGTTACGTTTGTGTTTCACGATTTTTGTTTCTTTGTGGGGTCATCTGATGTTTTTTAATGGGCCACAAAATAATTTTAATAAGAAAAACACATAAATTTTAAAAACAGGTGGGGTCAGCTGACCCCACTTCCACTATACTGGCTCCTCCCCTGGAGCAGCTCATGGGGATGAAATGTGAAACCCTCCCAAAGAAGAAAAGAGACTAATAAAACGAAGCATTTACATTATGAACTTTGGGGGATATATAGAATATTATGTAAAAACTGTGTGATGTCACACCTGTCCGAGTGAAAACACCATCAAGAACGTGCCCTTTGGCGAATGAAGCTGGTTTAAAGGAACCAACCAACCTGGGAAACCAAAAGGGAATGACTAAAAACATATATGATTTAACATATGTAAGAGATGTAATAAAAGCATAAGCTCATACTGTTATTCTCCATGCTACGTGAGAGCCATTATGGGAATTAAAGCAACTAGACGGATATACCAGCTTTCTCCTCTCATATTAGGTCCATTAATAATCTTGGCAATATTCCTCATATGCATGAAGCCTGTGTCATCTGAAAAGCAGTGTCTAGTCTACAAAGCATAAGCGGTTTCGGGAGGTTCTTCTAGACCAGGCTTTAAATGGGCCTGTTCAAACGCGGCCCAAATATTATCGGGCCACATATCGTTTTCACACGCCTTTTAAGAAAACTTGAGCACAGAGGCACGACGGTGTCGTATTAAATTCGCCGTGGAGATTAAATCCTCTATTGCCGTCGCCGCCGCCGCTGATCAAATAGATCGAGAGAGGGACAGGGGAAGAAGATTCCGACATTGTTGGCTTAGTGGATCCGGGAGAGAGTAAACAGAAAGAGAGAGAGATGGCTATGTCTCAGATTGTGAACACGTACCCGCTTTCGAACTACAGCTTCGGAACAAAAGAACCGAAGCTCGAAAAAGACACCTCCGTCGCGGATCGACTCGCTCGTATGAAAATAAAGTACGATTCCTTCTCTCTTTCCTCTTTCTCTTCTGTTTCCTTCTAATAGCTACCTGCTGAAGAAGATTAACAGAACCAAGAGAAGAAAGAAAAAAAACCCTAGAAAGCTCCGGCCTTTACATGTGGCCGTTTTTCTCAAGTAATCGGTTTCAGAAACTATAACTTTGATACATGTGTTAGTAGTAGAACTGGTAAGAAACATCTGTTTCAGTGAAACAAATAAAAATCAGCTATAAACTTTTTTTTATCTGAAAAGAGAACACCTTTGTTTTGTAAGTTGGTCCAAAGTCTCATGCTTTTTCCCAGTGTAAGTGATTATGTCCTAGTCTGGAGTTGAATTGTTTTAACTCTACACATTCTGATGAGTGCAGTATTGTCTTTCTTATTTTGTTGATATTTGATGGTGTGTTGCGTTGCAGCTATATGAAAGAGGGCATGAGGACTAGCGTTGACGCCATTCTGCTGGTATGTGTTATTCGTTACTTTTCGAGATGTGAGCTTCTGTTTTGTTTGATTTTTTTTTATCCAACTCCTCTGTAGTTTTTGTCTATGTTGGAGCACCACCCTTTGTCTTACAATCTGTGGACCATCTCATGAATTGCATTCTTATATTTTCATAGAGATAATGCTACTCAATTGTTAAAACTTACTTGTATTTAATCTTAGCGCTCTCTGTAAACATGCATAATTTAACTTTGTGACATTTTATTAAAGGCATCTACTTCCTTATCTAGTTGCCATCTCTGACTCAAATTTGTGCTGTTCGATTAAAGCGCACTTAGTCAATCCACAAGCTTTATGGATTTAGTGGACTTGTGCTAAAATTTTACTGCTTCGTCTAGTCAGTTATATATTGCTTCTTGTGTTCTCGTTTATTTCATTCTTTGTGTGCACCCTTCCCCTTTTAAGTTTTCATGTTTTGGCTGGCTATAGAATAACATCTACTTCACAGCTCACGCTCTCATCTCTTGACATTTTCTTGAAAACATAATATAATATATTGGCATCCTAAAGGTCAATCTTATAAACGTATGTTAAGTAAATTATTAGTGTCAAGTCTAGAACTGTTACCACCTACTATGATTTGAGATTTGTTATATACCTCCAACCCTAGGATTTTTATTGATACCTTAGGCTGATCAACCTTACAGGTACAAGAACACAACCATCCTCACATACTTCTCCTGCAAATTGGTAACACCTTCTGCAAACTTCCAGGTGGACGCCTGAAGCCTGGAGAGAATGGTATGCACCTTCCATCTGTTTGTTTGTACTTTCTATTTTTTTTTTGTTGATTCATTTTTTGGATGGTGAACTGTGTTATGTCTTGCAGAAGTTGAAGGCCTGAAGAGAAAGTTGACCAGTAAGCTTGGAGGCAATTCCGCTGGTCTTGTACCTGATTGGAAGGTACTATCCTGGTTTCATCTTTATTTCTTTTGCTGATAGTGACCGGATATTTAGGTATAGGTAGATACATTAAAAAGAATTAGTTCAGTGTGTGTCATGTTCTTCCACTTAATGCAAACGAGAAGCAATTCAAACCTTTTGGTTATTACACTTTAGATTTCTAGTAATGAGGGATTCATAGAAGGACACAGAGATAGGTCTTGTTTCTTTGGTATAGATTGATATGCTTATTACGAGTGCTTACATGTCTGATTGATTAATGTATATTGCTTTGATCCGACGTTCTCGCTTTTTTTCTCTTTAACAGGTAGGAGAATGTGTTGCGACATGGTGGCGTCCAAACTTCGAAACCATGATGTACCCTTACTGCCCTCCTCACATCACGAAACCAAAGGTATTAGGAAACAAGAAGGCAATGTAGCTTATCAACAGCCTCTTTTAATCATCACCTAAGTGTGTTTTGTTTATATCTTCTATCTGTGGAATGGCAGGAATGTAAGAGACTCTATGTGGTTCACTTGTCTGAGAAAGAGTACTTTGCAGTGCCCAAAAACTTGAAGCTCTTGGCCGTCCCTTTGTTTGAACTCTATGACAACGTTCAGGTTTTGTTTTTTTGTAATATATTTCCAGATACTGTGTCAACCTTTAATAATAGGCTCACTCCTAACCGCGTTATTCTTTTCCTGGAACAGAGATATGGGCCAGTTATATCGACCATTCCTCAACAGCTGTCCAGATTCCATTTCAACATGATTAGTTCGTGATTCTACTTACTTGGTGTTGAAGAACAAGAAACCTGTTTGATGGTAAGTTACTTTGGCAGGGTTTTGGAGATGAGTGTGTGGTTTTTTCCATTATAGACTTTCTCGGTTAATGAAGAACCGGTTCATTAAAGTTTCAGCACAAGCAGATTATTTGATCTCATTTCTATCTAATAGCATTCGTCATTATGTGACTAACAGCGGTCTTGTCTAACCGTGGAACATGTATTTTCGCGTAGTGTTCAATGATATTTCTATTTTGGTTGCTATTTACGTGTGTACAGCATTTCCAATGTACACTTTACTTTTCCTCTAAAATAGATAGAGATCTCTATTATATAGACGAAAATGCTCTAATGTATACTTCTATTTTAGAGAAAATTATAGAGAAAAATTATTTCTTACCTCTATATGTAAAGGTGAAAATATTATATTTCTATAATAAAATTTTTTTTATTTTAGAGGAAAATATAGAAATAGAAATAGGGGTGTGTTGGAAATGGTCTTAGAAACTATGACATGTTAAAAATGTTGGTCTTATTGGTAGAAGACTCGAAGTAGGAGAAGTGTTGTAGATAAACAATCTTAAAGTAACTACTCTACTATAATCAAGACCATTCATAAATAATTATCGATTGTAAACATTAGATAATGATGACAATAGATGTGGTCACTGGCGATTTGCTTGACGGCATATTATATTGTGGTCAATCAAGACGAGAGTACAGTTTTGTTTTTTTGCTTCCCTCTCAATCTCGCTGTTCATCGTTTTGAATAGGCATTTTTTTCACAGGCCAATAGATATAGAGCCAACAATTAGAAAACAAAATCAGAGTATTTTTAAAAACTAACGACAGCTCAATAGCCTCAATTATATCGGGACATAAGAAATTAAAATTGTTAGGACTAACAATATTCCTCAAGCAAATCTTATTACTCATCCACTTGTCGGTATAAATGTAATATTTTTTTGTTCTATTGCTAAGAAATATGTTGACTTCACTAGAAACATTTACAAAAAAAATAAAAAATCTAGCCATCTTAATATTCAATTTTTCTTTTTGGTAAAAAAATTAATGTTCAAAATTTAGAAGAGAAAACAAAGAAACACATATTCTCGCAGATAAACTTTAATATTCTTTCTAAGTTCTTGGTCTCGCAAATACAATCTGTTTGCTTGCTATTGATATTTTCCTAAAAGACATCTAAACAGATTGGATGATTCTCTACAATCATTGTTCCATTATTCACAATCAGTGAATTGAATCAGATAGATAATTCCATCCTGATTAAGTTTTTAAAATAAAATGTCTTTGAGTAATCCCTACGTAATCCAAACTAGAGAAGTCTCAAGTCTGTCATATTCTCTCGAATTATTGCTGAAATGTAGACTTTTGGCTATGAATATGTTACTGTATATTCGTAATACTTTCTTCCTTCAGCAAATAACTTTCAAAATATAACGGGACATATGCTAATTTGTTTTTTGAGTTAAAAACTATAAATCTTAGCACTGTATCAATAATTTAATTTCATCTAAGTAGACTTTTGCTACACCTAACCATCTTTACATATATTCCATTATGACTTTTGTCCTCACTCCTTCCTTATACAAATGCATACAATAGAAAAAACATGCATATAAAGTTTAGAATATATATGTGTGACTTTCTTATTGTATGGCATGTTTTCGTATTGTATGCATTTGTATAATTAAGGAAGGAGTTATGAGGACAAAAGTCATATGGAACTATATTACATTACAGGTCATGTTTTTTATTCTAAGCAGCCCCATGGTTATTTCTTAACATTGTGGACTTTTGTGTGTGTGGACTTTTGGTGATATATATATATATATATATATATATATGTTCTCTAAACCATAATATTCACACATGTTTCATAATAGAGAAATGGCGAAAACGAAATCTGGAGAGAAGCTAAAGCATAGACAGAGGAAAGGGTTCTGGTCACCTGAAGAAGACGAGAAGCTAAGCAGATTCATCCTCTCTCATGGCCATTCTTGCTGGACCACTGTTCCCATCAAAGCTGGTCTCTCTTTTTAATCTTCTTCTTCAATACTTATTTAGTTCTTTGGATTGATCCTTAATTACTTTAGTCATTTTTGTTGGGATATAATTTGAAAAGGGTTACAAAGGAATGGGAAGAGCTGCAGACTAAGATGGATTAATTACCTAAGACCAGGATTAAAGAGGGATATGATTAGTACAGAAGAGGAAGAGATTATCTTGACATTTCACTCTTCCTTGGGTAACAAGTAAGCATAGTTCTAACTGAAGCCCTAACCCTATTGTTTCAGTAGATGGTAAAGAGAATAATTTTTGGGTGTGCATAGGTGGTCGATGATTGCGAAATACTTACCGGGAAGAACAGACAACGAGATAAAGAACTATTGGCACTCTCATTTGAAAAAGAGATGGCTCAAGTCTCCATCTATTTCCTCTTCTTCTGAGTCACGTGTTTCTTGTGTAGAAAGAAACCCACAAACCGTAGTGTCTAATCACGTTATCTCCTTCCAGGGACCTCCAGAGAATACATCTTCATCTCCATCACATGAAATCAATGGCAACAACAAATATCCATGTTCTTCTGGTCCTGAGATCCCAAGGCTTTTCTTCTCCGAGTGGTTCTCTTCCTCTGATTTGACAGACTCTAGCCACAATCAAGCTCCAAGTATTGAAGGATCTGTCTTAGATTACCAAGAATCAGGTGATGTTGATCAGTTCCATTACAACGAAATAATGATTAATAACAGCAACTGGACTCTTGACGACGTTGTGTTTGGCTCGAAGTGTCAGAAGCAGGAGCATAAAGTTGATAGAGAGGCCTCAGATTGCAACTCTTATGGTTTTTTCTTTTCTTCATCAACAATGACGTAACTATGTTAAGTCTAAATTAATGTAAATTAAATTTGTAAAGGAAAAAAAATTGGTGATAATATGTTAAAAGATTTGCAATATTCATTAACTTTATTTAAGATTCTAGCACAAGAAGTAGCAAACTCGTAGTCAGCTAAACCAAACACAAAGTTTTTAGCTACAAATATGATCTAATGATAATAAAAGTGGCAATACAGATATGAGTGTAGTGTAGAATATGTTTCATATAGAAGAATAGCTGTAGTTTCAGCATCTCAATGGAGGAGGAAGGCGAAGGAGACTTAGCAGAAACAGTGAGTACCACAAAAGCACCAAAGAGAATGGTGACAATAGCCGTAAAGTTCACAAGAAATGCTTCGGTTCCGTACTTATCAAGCCCTCCACTCTCCAAGAAAGTCAGCTTTTCCAGAAAACCCTAAAGCTGCGTTCCCAACCGCAATAATATAAACAAATAAGCCCAGCATTGCGTGCCACGGAAGCAAACCGCATCTCAGATTTGGTGACCCTCCAGGGAAGAAATCACTATGAAGCTGTACACCCACTGCAACGTTCAAAACTTTCGTGTTATATAGTTTTGCTTCAAGCAAAGTTTTGTCCTAAGTGTTTGTGGTTGTTCTGTAAGTAGACTTGAGAAGACCATGGGAATATTGTAATAACAGATTCATGGCTAGTCTATGTATTCTTATTCGAGTGTGTTCATGTGCGAGTATGTTTGAGCATAAAGTAAAGAGACAGAGATTTGTTTCGGATATCCAGGACCGAAACTCATATACTAGAAAAAGGCCGCAACAAACTATTGCTATATGGTATCTAGCACACACACGTGCCTACCACTCTGATCTAGATTTACAAAGATAAGAGCAACTACTACTCATTGTTACACACATCCATGTGCATCTTCAATAGAATCCTAGGCGTATGACCGTTTCTTGTCACTGTCTTGTTCTCTTTAATTATACTACATCCAAGTAAAACCCTAAGCCCATTCAGCCTGCAACACATCCATGTGTTCTAATGACGTTGAACCTCACTTCTCATAAATCCCATGTGACCACTTCTCTTGTCAACATAAAGCCCACATCAGCATCTCAGTCGTGACAACTCGAGTGTCATTATTGTGTTCCACACACAATACCACATCATAGTATTTCTTGTGTAACAGACATATCTTCACGAATGATCTCTTTGTCTTAGCAACTCCACATCAACATGTTCTTGTATTCCAGCATCTCTTTGATAATCTATTCTGACAGCTTATAAAGCTCAGTCAACACAAACTCTTCAATCTCTTTCTTGGTGTCTGAGTTTTATAATCCACGCAACATCATCAGTCACCCTCATATACTGCGTAATGGATCTGATCATTCAAGATGTCTTGTAACATTCTCTCTCCCTTTTTAGTTTAGTTTGATACTCAAGCACATTGTAGTGATCCAGGATTGGAGGCTGTAGAGATCAGGGATTCCACTTTCGTAGTGGTTCTTGAAAACTGCGCAAATTCCTCAGATCCCGAGAGCCAGAGCAATGGCATGGAGAACAAGGTGGATCAACTTCTTCACTGGTTTCTCAAGCGGAAGAGCTTTTGTAACTTATAATTGCTGCATGTTCCAATTCCAAAACACAGGTTTATGTAGTCTTTAAATTTGAATCAAGATATATAGTAATAAAACTTCTGTCTCACTGTTCAACAGATTCTGTTATTGTTTACCTTCTCCTCCCATTATTACAAATCCAATGAGAACAGGGTGCAGCTGAATCACATTAAAAAGAAAGAAAAGTTCAGGTAAACTGGCGGTAGTGCCGGTCCAACATTTTCAATTTTTTCTTGATGACATACATTCAATTAAAACTTTGTGCCCTTGTTTTTCATGTAAATTTTTTATAATGCTTTATATAAAATTAAAATCATTGATGCTCTAAGCGGTCGTTTTTTTTTGTCTATGCGCAGGTGATAATGTGTCCAATGTTTATTTTCTTGTTAACAACAAAATAACATAGTATGAACTTTGACATGAGATTAAAGCCAAAGGAGATTTCATTTTCTTAATCAAACGTCAATAAAAGACCAAACATCATCTTTCACCTTCCCACGCCAATCCACCTCTGTAGCTGATATTCCAAACCAGCACCATAATCGCCGCCATCGCGTGGGCCACAAACGTCAACGTCATTGATCCCTATCGACTTTTATATTCAGAGCCTCAGAGGCGTGTACAGGTGTGTACTCTTGTGGTGGTAGTTACTGAAACTGGATAGAAAAATAATATTTTGCCAAAACCCGAACCGTTACGTGGAACTAACTTCTTAAACAAGTTACATCGACTATATACTTCCCAGATAATGATTACACTCAAAAGAGCCCCGTACGAGATAATAAAACGTCGACAGCAGGGTTCGAACCTGCGCGGGCGAAGCCCAACAGATTTCAAGTCTGTCTCCTTAACCACTCGGACATATCGACATGTTGTAAGCATGGATACAGAGAATAATTTACTCTTTGAGATGTTACACAAACATGCTCAACATGGGTTCAACTTCTCCCAAACGGGAGTATTACATTATTTACAAAGACAAGTGAATATATGAATGAAAACGACGATGAACAATTCAGTTCTTAAACCAAGGAAATTACATAATACTGAAAAATGTTTCAGTTTTTTCTTTTTTGGAATATCAGAAATACGAAAGATGATATCTTAGATGCTTTTTTGATGAAAAACAACGAAAAGATCTAGAGAGCTCGGCTTTTGATAATGTCGAAACTCATCTCGCTAGGATCAGTGGCTTGCAACTCCACCTGAATGCCATCCAATTCTCTCTTGAACCTATCCTTAGAGCTTGCGTACACCATCTTCATCCTCACTCTAGATGAATCCGGTGACCTACCATGCATCATCCAACAAAGCCAAAACACATAAGTACACTTCATTCAAAACTACTGAAACAAAATCAAGTCTGGTACGTGGGAATATTAAGTATAAGAAAGGGTAGGGTTGTTATCACTTATCAGGTTCTAAACACAACTGGATGAAACATTTGCTTTGACTCCCAAATTTTATAAAGCTGATATATATAGATCGCATGATTTTCAAATTGTCTATTTTTTATCAAGATTAACTTTAAAATGTTTATGGCCTTCTAAATCTCAGAGCCGGTCAAGGTAAGTACTAACATGACATGAAATTGAAGATATATAACCTTTAATAAGGCTACATGATGTACATGTTCTAACGTTTTAACTCAACACGGCTTTATGATATATAGTAAAATTGAATGAAAGTGTTCCAAACCAAAAGGTAAAACTGAATGAAAATATTAGAGTCCCGGTTAGATTATATATTTGGTTGTCTCCTTTTACTTAACCATCTGGTAAGACATCGGTTTAGCCTCCTTTCACTAAACCGTATGCACCTTATAAATACATTGTTTGTACGTACATTTTCAGTTGAGAAAGTATTTTTTACATCTATAACAACTTTCTTAATATCTCAGAGCAAATCTGAGCTTCAGCCATTAATTCTCGATCTTCTTAATAGAAAACATCAACGAAGGAAAAGTAGAGAATGCATTTGCCCAAAAAAAAAAAAAGTAGAGAATGTCGTACCAGGCTATGAAGAAGATTTTGCTCTTCTGGCAATTTTCATTGGTGGTAAAATCGAAATCGAAAACCGCATAGCGGCACTCGTCGGCAGGGAGGGAAGCGGTGAAATCATCGTAAGTCTCTTGGGGGTTTCCTAACTTTTCCACCACCACTTGCTGCCCGTCAATCCTGAATATTATGAACCGAAAGATTCTTTTCTTTAGCTCCAAAAACTTCAGCTTGCAGTTGTCTTCCACTGCCATCCCTGACGCCGCGTTCGCCTTTTCATTCAATCATATCATAGATATCCATCACCATCGATCACATCAAATACAAAAGTATTTTCTTTTCTTCTGAAGTTAGCTAGGTTTTTATTCCATTTTTTATGTCGAAGCTTATGTAATATATGTGATTAACTTATGAAATAAAATGATATAAGTATTTATCTTATACAAAATAATGAGAAATACGTCAATATCATGGAGAAATCGACATCTAACATGATTAGACAATCATTACATCAAAACTCCAGGTTTTAAAGGTCTACATAGGCATCCATATTTTAAGAATCAGACATCGATTGCCTACTACATGCCATTGTATAGTAAAAATAATCCTACAGAATTATTACAAAAGTAAGTAGGAGAAGAGAGGAGACAAACCATTGCTTTTGTTTAGTTTCTATGGTAAAGCTTGAGGAAGAGAAACTTCTTGTTCCTGTGTGAATATTGATTGTCCTCTGGAAAAGAGGAAGATGGGAATGTAATTTGTTAGGAGAATTAAGGAAGAGGATAATGCTTAATTGGTTTGTGAAGGGAGGGTCGAGACAAACTCGGACAACTGCTCTTATTTATTATCATTAATATTAGTCGCTAATCTGTTTCTGTGATAAGGGCGTACATTGTTTTCTTATTTCAAACCTTAAAATTAGCTTAACCATCCCCTCTTTTAAGGCACTGCACACTCTATTATTAGCACCTATTTGTATACATCATGCATACGTTCACACACATGCATGCATATGCGTATATAGATTCATTATCAAATTTAATCGCTAGTTTGCATCATTTTTGCTCATTTCTACCTTTTGTATTCTTTTTTTCACCATTTTACAATGCATGTATAGCATCTAATGCCTATATGACCAGACCATTCATTTATGCTATGTTACCAGTACCACTGGAGCAATGGCTTCCCATAGCCAAATCTTCCTTATTCTGATGATCATGTCTTCTTCTTCTTCACCTTTCTGTTTCGGTGGAAGGTACGTTTCGAAATCCCTCATTGATCGATCGTTTGTCTTGTTTGAGTTTTATAAAGATCCTTGCATTTTCGATTGCATTTCACTCTCAACCTGATTGAAGGACATGTAGATTTATTTTTGCAATAATGGGGTTTGCGAGAATGTTAATCACATTTCAGTTTAGTTAAGCTTTAATACTGCTCCCTGTTCCTTCTACTTTGATTTATATTTCCTTTTTTAATTTATGCAGTCGGAAGGAACTCCGAGATAAAGATGAAAGTTATACACAGTCCAATTATGTTGTTGGATCTAAATCTGTGGACCCTAGACGTGTTCTTCAACTTTCATGGCTACCAAGGTGAGGTACTTTTTTCATGGATATCTGCTTCATAGATCAAGTTGTACACAATCTTGCATATAGGAAATTTTCTAGCTGTTGTTAGTTGGAGTTTTTAGATAGCCTGAAAATTAGTCTTCGATCGGGAGATGCTACTGTGTGTTTTACTATTTGGAATGCACAGGGTCTTTCTTTACCGTGGATTCTTATCAGAGGAAGAGTGTGATCATCTGATATCTCTGGTAAGTTCCTCTTTTCTATCCGGGTTGTTGAGATATATTTGATACATTTGTTCTTTTGTAATGGTTGTTGCTTTTTTCTGTAGAGAAAGGAGACTTCAGAGGTTAAGTCAGGGGATGCTGATGGGAAGACGCAACTTGTAAGTTCTGAGCAAGCTTTAGATGTGCCGGTAAGTTCTTAGTTTATTCTTGAAGTTTGCAGATACACAAGCATGTTGCCATATACCTAAACCACTATGGGGTAAAGATGTTATATAGATGTTATTCAAATAGACTCTTAAGACTAAGTTACAAAAAAAAAGTAGACTCTTACGATAATATGTTTGTAGTTTTGTGTGACACGCAACTTAGAAAGCGCAGGTGTTATATAACCCTAGTATAGCAGTTTCCACCTCGGTTGTTTGAAATAGCTATAACAATGTCATGTTCCAGTCATTAAATTTGGTGCAATTTTGGATAAACTAGGATCCAATAGTTGCTGGGATTGAAGAAAAGATTTCTGCATGGACTTTCCTACCAAGAGGTACTATGTACTAACCTTTACTTATCTTTGTTTCCAATCAATGGGCACCTTTTAATTCCTATTGGAAAGGCCTCTTTTCTCCAGTTAGGTTTGTAATTGCCTTCTTCTTAGGCCAAAACTGCCGGCTAATGCTCTTTTGGTTCACATCTTTCAGAAAACAGCAGTCCGATCAAGCTAAGAAGTTACACATCGGAAAAGACAGGTAAGAAGTTGGATTATTTTGGAGAAGATTCTAGCTCAGTGTGGCATGAATCTTTGTTGGCAACTATCATTCTCTACGTCATAAACACAACTCAAGGTGGAGAGCTTCTCTTCCCAAACTCAGAGGTCAGTAGAAAACAAATAGAAATCAACACAACGAATAATGAAATCATAATATCTATTTTTCGTCCACCAGGTGAAAACCAAAAATAGTTGGTCAGACTGCTCAGAGACCGGTAACATCTTAAGACCAGTAAAAGGAAACGCAGTTCTGTTCTTCACAAGACACTTGAATGCATCTTTGGATCCAAGAAGCACTCATTTTAGATGTCCTGTGCTGAAAGGGGAACTGTTGGCTGCGACAAAACTGATATACGCCAAGAAACAAGCAAGAAATGATGAGGACAGTGGTGAATGCAGTGATGAAGATGAGAACTGTGGACAATGGGCTGAGCTTGGAGAATGCAAAAAGAATCCTGTTTATATGATTGGCTCTCCTGATTACTTTGGTACCTGCAGAAAGAGTTGTAACGCTTGTTGATTCTTGATATATATCATTCTGATCATATTGGAAATATTGGCCATACTGAAACATTTTTTTCTCAATTTCTAAACAGATTCAAATTTGTCAAGCTCTTAAGTCTCGTTACTTTTTCCTTCGAAGACAAATATTCAAGTGTTCATATATACCTCCATCTTTTTGTAAACATATATCTTAGGTGTTTTGCCCGCGATGCGGGCTTAAACATTTTCATAATTTTTGAAAAGTTTTTTGTACACTATATTCATTATATTAAAATAAATCTTAAAATAAATTAATATTATATTTTTAATTATATAATTAAAAAATATTTAATTAATATTTAATTATATAATTTATGTTTTAACTCATTACTAAAATACCTTTTTAGATAACAATACAATTTATGTATAGAAAATATATATTTTTTAATTATATTTTTAGATTTTGGATAATTTAATATTCTATTTTAATTATATAATTAATAATTTTATTTGATTAATATTTAGTTATATAATTCATGTTTTAACTTTTTATATATAATTCATGTTTTTAAGTTTTTACTTAAAAGACTTTTTCACATAACAATACAATATATACATAAGTTATCTCTTTTTTTAAATTATATTTTCAGATTTTAGATAATTCTTACTATTCTTAATATTAATCAATTATCTAATCAAAATCAATTAAAATTTTGTTTTTATTTTTTAATTTATTTATACATTTTATTCATTAAGAGTATAAACGATATTAACAACTCTAACTTTCAACGTGAGAGTTCGATTCCAAAAATTTACTTCGTAAATAATAGTATAGATAGATAGATAGAATAGTATAGATAGATAGATATATACATATATGATTCGAATAAATTCATTTTAATTAGCAGGTGCGTGTCCGTTTGAATATTCTATCAAAACAGATTAAAATAAAAAGGAATATTCCATCAAAATTAAACGTGGATTATAGAAGATGGATTCTAAATCTGATGCTAGAGAAGCACAACAAACATATTTGGCTTGAGTCAAGCAAAGCCGTTTGACATTTGTGATATGAGATTATGATAGTTGGCAACTGAGCTCAAAATTAACTAGATAAGTTAGTATGCAGGGAAATTTATTTATTTCTTGTTTGTTCATCAATATTAGAGACTTTTTCCAGAGTTTTACCTCTGAAACAACAAATTAGTAATAAATAATAATTAGAGCAAAAATAGTGTTTGCTCACATCATTGGACCAATGAGATTTAAACAAATGTGAATGAATACTTCAAAGTCTTTTTTAAATCTGGACCAAATAAGAATTACAGGGAAAGAAATCATATTTTTCCTATTAAAACATTTGATTTCTTTTATTAATTTATGTTATTGACCATCAAAATATTTGCTGGATATTACGAATTTGGACCCCATTGTTGTCTCGCCTTTATAATTCCTATGTCCTTCCTCCCCGGCACAGCTCTCCCATTCCGAAATTTTCTCAAAATTTTCTTTAGCGTCCCATCACTTTCTCGGATTTTCTCTGTTTTCGCTCCCTTCTCGCTTTTGAATCAATCCCCCCAGGATCGCTCTTTATTTTATTTTCTTCTTCTCATTCTCTCTTTCGACGCGCGTCCGATCTGTTGTTACTGTGTTACTGGTACGTGATCGGCACTTTCGATAAACACTCAAAATCGATTTCGAATTCACTCGCGTCGTGTATGCAATGCATGACTGTTTGTTGATGAGATTTCAAAACCGCCAATAGCTTTTTTTAGTTCTCTCCGCCCCGCTTTGGATAGTGATTTTTCGATTTCGATTTCGATTTTGATTCTGTTAGGTGGCTTCTCTGTCAGTGGTTCTGATAATTGAATTGAATTGTATATATATAGTTACTGTGTTTGTTAATGGCTGTTTGTTTGCAGTTGAAATCGATGGAGCTGGTGAAACAAGAAGGGAATGATTCTCTCGACATGCTAATCAGACGAGCGGTTGGTAAAGATCCGTTTCTCACTTTCCATAGACCTGAGAACAGTCCAGTGCAGCTCTTTCAGCTTCTCAATACCTTAGAACGTCCAGGTAATTGCCTCATTGGGTGTTAATGATGGTAGATAGATATAGATATCATGTGTGGCTTTTGGGGAATGGTACATTTGTATTCTGTTTGATTGTTCTATTTGGTTGACAGGATGGCCGTTACTGGCTCCTTTGAAGATACAGCTGCACAAGTGTGACAAGTGCACCAGGGAGTTTTGCTCTCCTGTTAACTTTAGAAGGCATAAGCGTATGCATCGGCCTTCTAGAAAGCCTGAAATGGTTTGCTTTGCCTGAACTCACTCCTGGTTGATTTAGTTCTTTTTATTTCGAAGTGTTTCTGAAGATTTGTGTTTGCATGGTTTCAGTATTCTGGTAAAGAGAGGGATGCACTGGGGGCCTTTTTGGATGAGGTTAGTTTCCCTTCCTAGACGTTTTCTCTTTTTTTTTTTCCTTTAGGTAATGATGATCATGTTCATTCTCTCTGGTTATTTCAGCTCTCTGCATTTGACGCAAAGGAGATTCTCTCGTTAAAGAACATGATGCTGGAGGTATAGTATATGATTCCTGTTGATGCTTTCCCTTCTTTTCTCAAAAAAAATTGTTATCTTCACTCATTTTAAGCGCATAGTGAGCATCTGTTATGAGTGTAGTGTTGCATGTTCCCCAGTCTCCCAATGGCTCAATTTATTGTTGTTTGACTCATCGTTTACAAGGGTTCTGGCTCTTTATGAATGCCGTATTGCTTATTTTCTTCATTGTTGCAAGTTTTGTGAAACCATGATTAGAAATAGAGAATATACCATACCTAATTCGTATGCACATTCTCACTGGGCGGATGAGTATGCATACATTTATCACGCTGTTCATTTCTTGTTTTCCATGCTATAGCATTATATTTCTCCATCATTGATCTGTGTGACTAATTAATATGCTTTGCAGACATGAGACTAGTTTCTCCAACTTAAGATGCTTTGTTTTGGTTTTTGTAGAATGTTCGTGGAGAATCAGTTGAGTCAGGACTAATTTCTCTGATCGAAAACCCAGGATATACTGCGCTCCCCCAGTATTATCTAAGAGCTGGTTCTGACATTTTGGTATGAAGTTCCTCTCTCTCTCTTGATGATTTTTTTATCTTTCTAGATAAAGTATTCTCCATGTTCAACCTCATGGCTGATATAGTGATGATATATGTTACTTTTTCTTCAGGACATCATCCAGGGTAGACCACTTAGGTTTCCAATTTATTCAAATCAACTTTTTAGCATTCTCGATGATGCAAGCGAAAAGACTTTCATGACCAACGAGGCTGCATCAATTCAGAAGTACATTTTTGACGGGGAAAATGGAAAAAATGTACTGGAGGCAAAAAATGTCGTTGCTTGCGCTAGCTTTCTTCTGGAACAGCAATTGGTAACGTTTTTCCGTCAAGGCTTCACCGTTCCCCTTTAGTTGGCAAAGGAAAGTGTCTTATACGAGGACGTTTCTTTGCATGTATCCGTTACATGTGATTTATTTTTGTTTCCGATTGTACAGATTAAAGCATGGCTTGCTGACAAAGATGCGGAAGCTCTGAGATGCCAAAACTTACTGGTTGAAGAGGAAGAAGCTGCTCAAAGAAGGTGCGTGCTTATTAATTGCAATGCCAGTCATATAAGATTACTAAAATCAAGATTCTCCGATTCGGAATTGGTTTCTAAGTGTTGAATCTTATTTACTGGTATGATGTCTGGAGCAGACAAGCTGAGCTCTTGGAGAGGAAGAAGAGGAAGAAGCTAAGACAGAAAGAGCAGAGAGTAAAGGACCAGACAAAAGATGCTAAGGAAGACGAGAGTACCACATCAGAAGAACAACAACAATCTCCAGCCGAGTCATCAAGACCGTTATCCGTTGCTTCAGATACCGAGGCACAGAGATCAGACTCCATACCAACTGAGGACTCTTCATCCCTCGAGGAACCTCAAGTTTTGGAAATTGATAATGAGAGGAACGGTGATACTCAAGCGGCAATTGTTGATGGTGATGGGTTTGGTAACGGCCCAAACATGGAAAGGCGAAGTGGCCGTAGGGAAATGGAAAGATCACAGTATGGAATGCCGAATGGGTTTCACGGTAATCATGCGCCAAAACTTGGAGGCATGCGAAAGAACGGAACTAACAGAGACGCAAGAGCCAACACTACCAAAGTTTGGAGCCGAAAAGCTGATAACCCCAAATCGATATCACCAGACGCAGTAGTAGCTGAACCGGAACAAACTAAGAACAGCGAAGTTCTGATTGGATCGGTAAGTGTAACAATTGGAAACAGCTGTCTCAGTGGAGAACATAACCAAGCAAAATGTAGTAGTGAAGAGGAGGGAAGAACAAAGGCTGTTGAGGCGAAACCCACATCTGAGCAATCAACTGCAGAGGTATCGAGACCAGTGAGCAGTCAGGGAAGGAAAGTGTCAACATCAAATGGAAACACAGACAAAAAAGATGAGCACTCGAGCTCAACTCAACCTGAAGTTAAAACCGCTAATCACATAAGCTTGCAGTTCAACAACCACGAAGCAAAGGCGTTTCTTGCAAAGAGTAAAACTTCTTTTCTTCCCTTTATTAATCCTCCTATCGTTTAATTCCAATAGGTTTAAAGTGGGTTTACTCAAAATTGAATGGGTTTGTCAGGATGGAAAGAGGCAATATCTGCAGAACACGTGACGTTGGTTCTGTCTCAGGAAACAAACATGCCGGGCAACAACACTCACCAATCCTCAAATGGTGTTATAACCGCCGCGAGACCAAAGCACAGGATGAAACCCGAAAAGGGCGCGAATGTGAAGTATGTTCCAAAACAGAAGATTCCTTGAAAAATCGAACTTGATTCTGGACCAGAGAGTATCATTCTTTTTAGGTATACCAAAGTGCAGTATTAGCGAGAGTGATAGAGAGACGAATCATTTTTTTTTCATGCTTCTAGAGAGATTTTTCTTGATTTCAAGAGTCCTCATTCTTGATAGAAAGACATAGATTTGTTATTTTGTTGACCTTATTCCATTTTGAGGGTTTAAACTTGAAATTTAAGATTTTGCAATGAAATAGGTTTTCAGATTTTTATGAAATGTTCCAAAGAATATTATTATATATATCTTATCAGTACAAGATAGATCCCCACAATGAAAAGCTATATATATATATATATACGTATAGTTGTTGTTAGACCCCCAATCTCTTACCAAATCATTGAACTGCTTACCAATGTTAGGTGGTGTTTCTTCTGGTAATGAAGAAGACTGAAAAAAAAGTAACGCTTTTGTCAACTGAATCCTCCAGACCGTAACACAGGAAAGAAACTCCAACTGTTTCCAGGACTGTTATCACCTTTCCCAGCAACCTTCTCATTCGCCCACCACTCCGCTGTCTTCTCCTCTTTCGTGTTATCAAACTTGAACTCTTTGCTCGACCCTAACGAAAACGTTCTCAACTTCTCACTCAGCTCGTCACCAGAAACCGAGTCACTCCATTTGTTCGCTTTCTCATCCAAACCAACTCCGTATAGCTTACTTGCAAAGCAACGCGCAACGTCTTCACCAGTCAACTCAAACGAAACTCTATGAGCAACCGCGCCACCTTCATCACCATGCCTTGACGACGACCCGTCATCATCAGAATTAGCCAAAGACGCAACCTCAGAGATCTGACTATCCAAAAGACTGCCTAAACCCACCATCTCTACACCATTTGGCGTCACAGCACCAGAACCAAGCTTTGACCCAAGCCCTCCACTTCCACCGTCAGGAGTCAAAGCACCCGAACCCAACCTCGAACCTTGACCAGCAGGCGTGATCGTCCCAGAACCGAACCTCGACCCCCATTTACGCGCTGTGAAGTGCTCAAACCCCAGAAACCTCGGAGGCTCACCGACACGAAACTCGATGATGGAGCATTTACCAGGGTAAGGAGAAGAAGTACCAGAGTTGGACACCACGGAGCCAGGAGAGATCAGATTCCCACCTGGACTCCCTGGATACACTTGATGCGACTTAAACTCGTAGTGCCCAGCCGAAAACTTCTGACTCACTCCACCACCACTCCTCCTCGCTCGTTCAAGCGAAGAAGTAAGTAACTGAGCGAAAGGAACCTCAGGGGAAGAAGGCGTTGCGCAAGACGCTCGACCAGACTCAGGAGGCGGCGTGTAGGGAGCAGTTGTGACGGCGGAGTCAACAGGTGGAGTAACGGGCTGTGTTTCGTTAGCGTAAGGCCCAATAGCAAACGCTGAAGGCGGTTCGTTGCGGGAATACGCATTAACGACTCCGTGAGGAGTGTGGGACACAGAGGAAGGACCTGACTGAAGAAACGACGCTGGAGATGAAGGAGGAGCTATAAAAGGAAGGAATATCGAAGTTGAGTTGCTAGATGAGTTTTGGACCGGAGCCACCGGAGCTGATCCGGACCCAACAGGTTCGGGTACGAGAACCGCGTGACCGATCCGTTTGTTGTTCTTTTGGGATCCGAAGCACCAGTACAAGCTCCGCCAGCTTCCCCATTTTTTCTTCTGTAAATTAAATTTAAAAATAAAAAGACAAGATTGTTGATCAGCTACAGACAAGAATCTAGTGGTTGTAATTAACTTCACCAATACTGATCCAAAGTGTTGTTGTTTACTTACCTGTACTGACGACGGTTGGACTCGAGACTCGGCGGAGACGATGGCAGAAGCGGCGGCGTTCACCGTCTCGACGGTGTTATTCACGTTTCTCATATCTCAGACTTGTTTGAATTAAGCGAACAATAGCATACAGATTATGCGAACTCTCAACACCACTTTCGATCTCAGCAATAGAAGAGGAGGGAGAGGGATTCACGGTGAAGATCAAAACGAAACAAAAAAATCTGGAAAATTTAAAATGTGAAATCGAACAGACAAAGAAGGGAATAAATAAGCAAAACTTTTTTTATTACATGGAGGATGAGCGAGCATTCTCTCTCTCTCTATCTCTCAGTGGTCGTTATCTTTTACAGTTTGCATTCAATTTTCCACGAGATATTGCCACGTCATCGAAGTTGACGGTCCGGACCCACGCGCTTCCATTTACTATTTTTCTTTATATTAAAAATAATATTCGCAATTATTGTAGTGTTGGTAATTAAATCATTGCTATAAATAATTGGGAAAGAGAGGAAGAGGGAAAATACTTTAAAAGGGAAAAGTAACGCATTATAGTGATGCAGACAAATGGCTTTCCTTTCGATTATTTTGTTATAACAAATCATCGTTTGTTGAGACGGAAGCGATACGTGTCGCTCTGACGGCTCTGATCTCTACACGTATCCGGTCTCCTCGACGAGTGTACCGGCCGAAGTCGTCGGGTTTTCTCCTGGTTCGGGTTTGGGTCGCAGGCCCATTATTTGTTCTTGGTTGGCCTGTAGGCTTTTATTGTTCACTTTCGGATTAGTAGTTTTTGGGCTTCGGCCTTGTATTTGGGCTTCGCCCTTCTTCATCAATATTAAAAACTTTGACGGAAAAAAAAAAAAAAACAAATCATCGTTTGTAAGAGTAATTACAGGGGAATACCACTGAGGGGTTACTCTAATTATGGTGGACGTCAAGAAACTCGTGAGTTTGCTTTGAGTCTTTTAAGATAAATGCGCCGCTCTCTGAGTCTTCTGTCAGTTTGCGAGATTCTCGTGACTTACACAAATTACATAAAAAGTTTAGTTTTCTCGAAGTATTTATCACCGCTCATATGTAAAGATAGTTATTGTTATGTTCTTCTATGGAATGGATTAATTCAAGAATGGGATATTTTTGCTATAAATAGGCAGTTGTATTTTGTTTGCTTTGTGTAGTATAATAGTAGCACTTTGATTTCTCTTTTCTTTTGTTGCTAAAATGCACTTTTATCTTTTAAAGTTTTTCATCCAGGATATGTAACACTTTTTGTTGTGTTTGATCGTTTTAAGCCTTGATAGTAGTGTAGATACTTATGATAAACATAATCTCTTGGTATATGATATGATCTGATCTGATAAATTTTTGGACACACGTGTGTCCACACTTCAAGTGTACGTCTAATAAGTGCATTTGGATATTCAATTCATGTTTTCATAAAAGTTTATCCAAGTAAATATAAACTACACCCTAAAATAATGTATATCACTTGTGTAAGGTTTATACACAATGTACTCAAATTTGAATTTTCAATTATATGATCTAAAAAATCTTTGGTGTAACATATTATATAAGCATATTAACATGCTAATTCACATTTGTAAAAAATAATTGTTGAGGATTTTGTTATTGCTAAGATTAGACTTCTATCAACGGTGTGTGTGTGCTAGTGGTTAAGCGTAGGGGCTAGTTCTGTTCCGTTCAATTTAAAGTTAAAGACCGACTCTGGACCGAAAGAAAGATTAAGATTAACCGTCCAACTATTCATGGAATAGCAACAACAAAAAAAATTGGACTTGTAAATCCGAACGATTTCAAGACTACAAAACCACGAGATTAAATAGTTACTATACTCTTGAATAATATAACAACTATGCTATATATATATATATAACTTGATTTGTTCAACATCAAGAAGCTGTGTTTCCAAAATAAAGAGAAGAGTGTGCCTTCAAGATAGAGCATATGTTACAACACTATTTTACTTTGTTTGTATTGGATTACATAAGAGAAAGTTTCCAGAAATTCTACTTATTAGGCATGTGTTTTGTTGAGTTTTTGTTGACCCTTTAGATGCTTCAAAAACTCAAGATCAATATATATATAAGTTGGATCACTGTCAGTATGATATATATGAGGCTCTTATGGCGACATCTAAACTAATTTGATGGTCGAATCGGATCTTGCATGGCATATTTGTGTTATCCTATGATTTTTGTCACCATCAATTGTGCGTTTGGTCTATAAATCGAACAACTTCAAAAAACATGTATAAGAAATAGCTATATTAGAGATGACCGTTCGTCCACACAAGAAAGACATTTTGCCTAGATTCTTTGTAAAGGAGTCGATATGTAACTTTCGAGACTTTCGAATATTTGATTAGTAATATTTAAATGGATCACAATATTAATCTAAAACACTCGAGAAATGACCAATAGATATAGAGAGTATCGACCTCAAAGGGAATTATCAATCAGTGTGTGTGGATGGTCCTATAAGAGATTCTTCAGGACCAAAACGATCGGTTTGTGACTTGTGAACGGCATTGAGCAAAAATGGTTAACAATGATATTACTTTCTAATAAGTAGTTGACCCTTACTATTTGTTAATTACTTTTCTGATCTTTTTAATATTACTTAGATCTAGAATTAGATGGAGATGTTAGTGGTAGCCGCCATATTTTTGCTAATGGAAGATCTTCGAAGATGTATGAATTATGATTTCATATGCTCTGTGAATGATTAAACTAAACCAATGTGACAAAAACAGATTAGTGAGGGTAGTTTAGTCAAATTCAAAAAGCAATATATGATGGCTTATGGTTATGGGGCTAAGAAGAGAGCGCACGTGTGCAGTATAATGACTTTTACGTGCGTGCGTACGAATGTGACACTTTACCTTTCTCTCTTGATAAGAAAGATGTTCACTTTTGTGAGTATACTCCTTTTTAACAAACACTATGGCAACAAAGATGATAGAAAGTGGCAATGAATCTTTTGTATAGGTAAACAAAATTCATCAAAGTTACATTTTCACACTGCTCTCTAGTCTTGTAATTACTAATATGTGACAAACAAAAGTAGTCATAGCATTAAAACATGTGACAACTAAATATAGGTGGATTTTCTTTACTTTTCTAACTATGAACATCTACTCTTTTACCTTGACTTTGGTAATTACTTTTAAGATTTGCCTTTTGCAGTTGTGTAGATTAATAAGGGACACACACAAACCTTAATCAACCTTCAGTTTAGAATAGTTAGTTTACTTTTGCAATTAACTGTCTGTCCTACAACCTTTCACGGATTTATGCTTCAACTCTACCTCCTTATTTAATCTCCACTTTTTAATAGCTATAGATTTAAATCATACAATAATTTGACTTATAGTTATACTTGTGACTTGTAGATACAATAATCACAACCAGTTGTCTTTTAAAAAAAAAACTTGTTTACATCCTTAAAATTGCAGCAATATCCGTTATTTCAGAAACATAGTAAATTTAGTTTTTTAGTGATCGTTTATTTACACTTTTTTATCATCCACAAGGACCACAACTTACATAGTTACATACAAATACTACATTCCAAATTTAATTTAGGTACATAAGAGGAGAATAGTAAATTACAAACGTATAATGACTATTATCATATTTAACCAAAAAAATAATGATTACCATAGTTCGGCCATACGTCTAACGGGATCACGAATAATATGAATCTCTTATGTAGACCTAAATTTAATTTGGAGCCAATTATTGATAGTGATGTGGTATGTTTAGTTACAGCATATATGCATATTATAAATGAAATCATATAAAATATCATGTCCAGGTTATATCAACAAGTCAACTACTAAAGACTTCACTTTTATCCGCACCTTCTGTGAAGGAAAGTTGTAATATATTTCTGAACTACGAAAGTCTCGCTACGGCCTACGTGTGAATACAAAATGGGTATGTACATACATGGATACATATAAAAGAAGCATAAACTAAATGTAGCATATTATTGACAAAATTTTACATCAAAAGATGACCGGTCATCCACTAGCAGTCACATGGTGATCGAGTAGACATTGAACATGATAAAAAGTGCCAAAATAAGTGGAATAATCAAAGGGGAATCTTCCTTCATTCATATAATAAAATAAACATTTCGAGGCTATGACCTAGCTATAGCTACTCCACCATTACATATAATATGCTATTACATTTACTATAGTTTTAAAGCGTGACCATTAATTTGATAAATAGAAAGAAAAAAGAAGATTATAGTTTAGAAGTTGAGAATGATTGGTAGGGAGAGAGGATGGGACCTATTCTCCCCCAACATCCCACATGCACACTTCCTCTCTTTCATTTATTTCTTTCGTTCTAATTTTATCCATTTCCGTGTTTCACAATCTCACTTATTCATTGATTGTGATATATATAATATATGGTAGCTTGTTGTCCAAAAGAGAATACACGGCAGCTTAAAACTACTAGTGTTTTAATATTGTTGATGGTTCATGAAAATTTTCCTATCATTGATTGCGAACATGCTGAGTCACTGATCACTTGAGCTGACATGATGTTTATCTTCTAGTGCGTTAGATTTAAGTAAGTTGGGTTTGATCTTTTAACAAAAAGACACTGTCAAGAGAAATAAAAGTAGTTGAAATTATGTTTAGGTTAGACTAAAGATAATTTAGGCTTCACACATAATGTGTCATATGCAGGGGCGACGCTACTTGAATAGCTATGGGTCTGAGTAGAAAAAAACTTCTTATTAATAGAGGATAGTAAAATTTCGAAAACCAACGAGCAATTTTGTATTGTTTTATATAATAGACCAAACCCATTACAAAAGATACCCTTTTCGATCGTGGCTTTCGTCCAGCTTTCATATTAAAGCCCAAATATTTAAAAACCCAATCTCCTTGAAAAAAGAAAGGTTGTTCGGACAAAAAAGCCCAAAGTGAAAAGGGTATTTACGTAAAATAACAATAAAAGGGCAGCTTCTAAACCCTCTAAAACCCTAGAATAACACTTGTATAAAATAAAGTCACAAGCGCAGCTTCATCCCCAACGACATAACCTCTCTCCGAAAGCTTCTCTCGTTATACGCAGTCTCTAAACCCTAATTCGAAGATGAGACCTCCTCTAACTGGTGGTAAGAACCCTAGCCGCCGCTCTTTTCTTCGTCTCCATCGTTTAGGCTTTTAGTTTAAGAACGGCTAGCTCTGTTTTCGTTTTAAGTTGAATCTCTTTGTATATAGCTGAACTGTTTATAAAGGTTGTTCCTTTTAGTTTAGATGCTTAATGGGTATTCGCTATTTTCATTGGATCTATTGTTTTAAGGAAGATATTGAGCCGTTGTTTTGTGTGTTCAGGACGTGGTGGTGGTGGCTTCAGTGGCGGACGTGGTGGCGGTGGGTTCAGTGGTGGACGTTCTGGAGGAAGAGGAAGAGGATTCGGAGACCGTGGCGGTGGTCGCAGCGGCAGAGGCATGAGAGGTAGAGGAGAGCGTGGTCGCAACGGTAGAGGAGCACCAGGACGTGGTGGAATGAAGGGAGGTAGCAAGGTGATTGTGGAGCCACACAGACACCCAGGAGTGTTCATTGCCAAGGGTAAAGAGGATGCTCTTGTCACTAAGAACTTGGTTCCTGGTGAGGCTGTTTACAACGAGAAGAGAATCTCTGTTCAGGTATATAATTGATGGTTTATTGATTTATTTCGAGTTTTGTTTGTTTCAGTGTTGTTAATTGGTTTGTGATTGTAATTAAATAGAATGAGGATGGAACCAAGACTGAATACAGGGTGTGGAATCCTTTCCGTTCAAAGTTGGCTGCTGCTATTCTCGGTGGTGTTGATAACATTTACATCGTAAGTCACATCTTGTTTTGGAACTTATTTGTTTCTGCCTGTTGTGTGACTTGTCCATACATTTATTGTTTGTATTTGTTTCAATGTAGAAACCTGGTTCTAAAGTTCTATACCTTGGTGCTGCTTCTGGGACAACAGTCTCTCACGTGTCTGACATTGTTGGACCTGTAAGCACAACTTATCCTTTATGTTTGTAGTTATTTACATGTTTTTTTATGTTGTTGCTCATAAACTTGGGTTTGTGGTTTTGTAGGAGGGATGTGTTTACGCTGTTGAGTTCTCTCACCGAAGTGGTAGAGATTTGGTGAACATGGCGAAGAAGAGAACTAATATTATTCCAATCATTGAGGATGCTAGACATCCTGCTAAATACAGAATGCTTGTCGGCATGGTTGATGTTGTCTTCGCTGATGTTGCTCAGCCTGATCAGGTTTGCTTCCTTTATTATATCTTATCAGTGTGCACGTCTTTTAAATTGCTATAAAAACTTTTACCGCTTTGAAATTAAAATGATGTTCTGATGATGGCAAATGATGATGTTACTTGGATTCCCCTTCAGAACATTTTGTAATGTTGCAAACTCCAAGTTTCTGATGCTTAAGAACATCTTCCTTCCTTCAATATAGTTTTTTTATTGGTTTCTTTTCGGATTATAGTTTCATCTTTTGTCAACCACAGTAAAATCTTTTATTACTGTTTCTTTTTCCTGCGTATAACAGATCGATCGGTTTGGGTTTTCCATATGATAAAATTTGATTTGGTCATTTAAAGATTTCGTAATATAACTTTTATTGCAGTTTTTTTTTGCTGATGACCGAATAATCTGTTTTGGTTTTCCATCTGGTTGAGAATTTAATTTGGTCATTAAAAATTTAGTTTGAAAATTTAATTGGCACAATAAGTTTATAATGCCATTGACCATTCGTTGTCCCCAAGTTTGCTAATGCCATCCATGTTTCAGGTATAATATAATGATCTATATGTTTTAAATTGTTCTTTATGAAATGTTGTTCGTCTTTAAAAACCCTTAGGCTAGGATCGTGGCTTTGAACTCAAGCTTCTTCCTCAAAACAGGAGGTCACTTTAATATCTCGATCAAGGTTAGTAGCAGCACTTCAGTATTCATTCTTGATATGTTAATTAATGTTCATTCTTCTATTGTTACTCAAAGAATTTTTCTCTCTTGTTTGCAACAGGCAAACTGTATTGACTCAACGGTTCCGGCAGAAGCAGTGTTTCAGAGTGAAGTGAAGAAGTTGCAGCAGGAGCAATTCAAGCCAGCAGAGCAAGTGACGCTTGAGCCATTTGAGCGTGATCATGCCTGTGTCGTCGGTACCTACCGTGCACCTAAGAAGACCAAGGTTGCCGCTTAGAAATTCCTTCCTTGTGTTGGGATTTGGTTCTTCAGATTTTTATTTAGTTTTTTTTTAATACAGTATTGCGTATGTAATCGTTTTGAACCTGAATAGGCTTTTTTGTGTTTTTATTTGAGACTGAAAACTCACCTAAACCATGTTTTGCTTATTGATAAGTTTATTTCGTTAAGACTTATTTTAATAATTTCCCAATAATTAGTGAAACTCAAAAAGCCTAATACATGATAACATACCATGTGCACAAAGAATAAGATTAAAAAGACAAGTAGCAACGTACAACACGTGTATCTCTACTTGTAATCATAAGCGAGTTACTGTCTGCAAACATCAGGTTGTGACCCAAATTTGCAACAATGCTTATCCAACTGAATTCCTCTATACTTGTTGGAAACCATGTCGTGAATGTAACCACAAGAGCATCTGGTTTGAACTCATAATTTATTCAACTTTTTGTTGACCAAAGTTTCAAATGCTAAACATTGCATCCATCCTCGTAGTCGTGTTGATGAATGTCAAATTGTCAATGGTCAGATAAAAAGGAATTGGTCAAAACAAATTAACGTAAATCAAGCTGTCTAATTGTTATAAAATGAGGAGTCATTGAAGAAGAAAGTAATTGAAGAACGGACACGCTTACATAGTTACATACTTCCATTCCATAATAACACTCAAATGCAAAATTAATATTTAACAAAAATGTCAGAAGTGGGATTTGAACCCACGCCCTCTTTCGAAGACCAGAACTTGAGTCTGGCGCCTTAGACCACTCGGCCATCCTGACTTGTTGTCTTATATTATTCAATATATGCATATGACGTTCTTCTTCAATTACTCTCCACACCACAATTACTAATAACATGGAAATTATAAAAGATTTCTTTGAACATTTATTTGGAAAGTACATGGTCGCTTGATTCGTGTGAAAATTAAATAAGTAGTCTTGATAAATTTTGAAGTCGCGAGCAAAATGTGCATGTGACATTTTGGTAACGTTACAATTGCACTTTTTATTCTTCTTTTGGAAGAAAATAACAAAAGCACAGTTGTTACTTACAGGGGCGGACGGAGTGCATCGGGTACAGGGGCACGTGCCCCCAACTAATTTTAAAATTTTCTTTAACAAATGATGTAAGTACATATAAGTGCCCCCAACTGAAAGAAAAAATACAATAAAAACTTTGTTGTGCCCCCTATTAAATCTACTTCTGCATCCGCCCCTGGTTACTTAGGCTGATTAAGAAAATAACAAAAATACAAACACCAATGGAAGAAAAACAAACAAACAAAAAGCCTAAACAAAAGAGAAACCCAATAATCACGCAAGTACTTCCTTTGATTTTGTTTCAGTACTCCCTCCCCATTTCTTCATACGTTCACTCGTCTCCGCCACCTGTTCATCACAGTTTTTCATTACATATTTTATGGTGCATTTCCTCGATCTCAATGTTATATAGGCTATGGTTTTGTGTCTTAGTGTAGGTTCTTACCTCTTTATTCCAGTTTGTCTTGTACAGAACAAACATCAGTAACAACGTTTGAAGCGCTATTCCTGATATCATTCCAGCCCAAAGTCCCTGAAAACATTGTTAACACTTTGTAAGCTACTTTAAATATTTCACTACTTTCAGAAGATTTAAGCTGTTACTATTTTATGCACTCACCATCACTCCCAAGTTTGCTTTGTAACCAAGAAAATACCCAAAGGGAAGGCCAAAAATGTAGTAACTACCCAAGTTGATATAAGCCACTAAGCCTTGCCAACCACCTCCAATAGCCACACCTAAACAAGATATGAATAAAACCAGATGACCGGTTATGATGTGGTGAAACCTTTGGTTTGGTTTTGATGGAAGAGAAGATATTTTGTTTACCGGAAATAACAGGCTGCACGCTGTTGAGAACCATGGTTATACCAAGAAGATAAGCTAGCTTAGATACTGCACGTTGAAGTACTTCGCTGCTTGTGAAAATGATAGCAAAATGGTCTCTGGCTAAGATGATAGCCACCATAAAGACAAGACCGATGAGGAGAGACTGGAACACCGTGACATAGACAGAGTATTTCGCTGCTCGTGGACGGCCTAAGCCAAGCTCATTGGAGACACGGACACTAACAAAGTACAAACGTATGGAAGGTTAGTAGTACTCAGCTGAACAGAACAGGATTTCAAAATTTTGGGATATAAACATTTCTTAAAGAACTATTATAAAAAAAAAACAATTGTACCTTATAGCTGCGTTTATTCCGATGAACAACATTGCCTCCACACCATTGAGATTCATGCTGAAACGTACCCACAAAAAAAAGCCAAAAGCGTGAGAAATGTTGAACATTAAGCATTACAAGACGTGAAACTCACCATATAGAAAGTGAACCAACAGCGATAACAGGGTCATCAAGATGACCAGTAAGGACGATGATACTCATCATATACCAGATTTCAAGACAAAGCATAACAGCAGATGCAATGGAGAGTCTAACAAAGGCCCAGATCTCCTTAAAAGCCAACCAAGATAAACCAGTCCATCCTTCGTTGCACCAACCAATCACATAAACGATCTGAGCGATTGTAATTTCCCACTGGGTGATATTAAACGCCAAAGCAGCACCGTTTGTTCCCCAGCCAAACACGATGATAAACAGCCACAGCATACCAACGTGTAGGAGAAGAGCAATGAACCCAATCCAAGCAATGACCGTTACTTTGCTCTGCGCTTGAAGGAACTTGGAGGTTGGGAAGTTCAAAGCCATCGAGAAGAGCTGAGGGATGGTGAGGAGAGTGAATTGTCCAGCTGGAACGGCTATCTCCTCTGCTTGGCCGAGAAGTCTCAGAACTGGAGTGGCAAAGATGTAAATAGGAAGGAGGAGGAGGCAGGAAACGAACAAGATGATCCAGGATCTCTGCATATAAATGCCTAACATGTGGACTTGACCTGCTCCAAATGCTTGACCACAGAGTGTTTCGAGTGCACTTCCCATGCCAAGCTGCATATTTTCATACCCGACAATTAGTTAAACTTAAAACAGTTCTGTTCATCAACTCAACACAATCTTGGAACAACATAGCGACGCATGCAATTCAGACATAGATTCGGTTTCACAGGATCTTTCTCGACTCTATATCGTGAATAATGTTCTAGAATGCTGTCTAGGCACTTTAGTTGATCCATGCAACTACAGTGAAACCTCTATAAATTAATAATGTTGAGATTACACCAAAACTATTATTTTTTTTTAATTTTGTAGAGATATTAATTTATTCATATACTAATTGAACCAAAAACTCAATTTGGAACTATAAAATTATATTATTTTATAGATATTTTTAGTGTATATTAATTTATAGAGTATTAATTTATATAGATATTTTTAGTGTATATTAATTTATAGAGTATTAATTTAAAGAGGTTATATTGTATATAGTTTTATAGTTAAGACGCAAAATAGCGTTAGTTGAATATTACTCTATATTCGGATTCTAGACAAATCTAAGTATTAATATTCAAAAAACTAAAATATTAATATTATTATATATTATTATTTATATTAGTTTTACTTATTTTATGTATTAATATGATTACAACTATTAGTTTACTATCTTTATTCTTTTTATATAGTTAAACCTTTTATAATCTGAAACTATTTATATATGTCAAAATATATTAGTATACATAAAAATTATATTTGAAGTATATATATCTAGTATTTTTTTTAATTAATGTTTAGGTACATGCGTATAAAGTTTATCTACCTTGTAAGTGTAACTAGGCTCTTAGAGCATGATTAATAAATAGTTTTTAGGGATGGAGTTTTTAGCAGAATATAAAAAACCGTTTTTTAACTTTTAATTAAAAAAAACGAAGAACCTTCCATTAATCATGTTTTTAGCTCGTTTTAGAAGGAAGTGTTATGTACAAAGAGAAAAGCATGGAGCTAGAAGGAGACTTGAGTACCAGAAAGCCGAAGGAGAAGGTGCCGATGACGGAGAGAGAGATAGAGACGGCGGAGAGCTCGACCTCACCGATGTGGCCGACGAAGATGTTGGTGACTGAGCTGACGCCGTACTGGCAAATGACGTTGAAGCCAATCGGAGCAGCGATCAACCACAGTTTCGCCGACTCCGTACACAAAACTCGTTTCACATCGCTCCAGGTTCTCGCTGGAGCGTAATCCTCCACTCCCTTGCCACCGTGGGAAAGTAGCGGCGTCGTAGGATCCATCTCCTACACAAGTCTCAAAACCTCAATCGCTTCTCTGTCTGTGTGAGTCAACGCTGGTTGCCTAAATATGGGGTTGGTTTGTATATATAACAAAGCTGAATCACGTGGTTCTCTCTCTCCCCCTTTACTACTCCCGGTTTAATCCGGTCTGAAGTTTTTGTTATTGGTTCATTATATTATATCTGTAAATCCTTAATAGATAAACTGATCAGAGTTCACCATGCATGAATGAGATCAAAACTATGAACTCATTTTTATGGACATATATCACATTCTTTTCTTTGGAAATTTAAACTGATAGCTAATGTATTAATTTGATGCATTGTTTTGGTTTATTTTGTTTGTAGTAATTTAGTTATCATATGAGGGAAAGGTAGATAGGTTAGGTGAGGCTAACCGGTGGTGCATGAGACACCACGTTGACATATCAAAAACTTAACATGAAAACAGAGCTCTCTTTAATGCTTTTTCCTCTTCTTTTGTCGGTTAACTGACACAAGCATTATTACTAGGGGAATTTTTTGTTGGTAAATATTCACACGAAAATTGTTAAATAAGTAGCCAATAAAAATAATGTGTGTAAGTTGGGAAAATTGCTTAATCCACCCAAGCTGGAATCAAAGTTGAAATTAGGTACCAAAAGTGGAAAGCTGTCGTTTCTAAAAATAGGTGGTGCCTTTCTCTTGAGCTTACAAAGCTTTCTAGAAGCCATAAAGTGAGTTACGGAACGTAAGGTAAAATGAAGCAATCAATAATATAGGAAGAAAGAAGAGTCGGAGAAGTAATCTTTTTTTTTTCCGTTCTGCGTTTACATAATCCCGTTTGGTCCCAAGCTTTCCTTTTCTTTTTCCTTCTTCTTCGTCATTGTATTTATTTCCATGTTTCATAATAAATTTCAAAATCTTTTTCTTTTGTCGACTTTAATTTCAAATTTTTGTCATCGAAACAAGAGAATAACATATTGACATTAGACATTGACTTGTTTTACTTTTAATGCATAGTAAAAATTTCAAGGCAACCGAGCATACCCAGTTCACCAAAGGGCAAAGGCCCATCCCAAATTTGTGTAAAATCATCTTCAGAAGATAAAGGCCGAACATTTGCATCCAGATCACTTATTTGGTTTAGAGCAGCATAACATGCCCCTTAAACACGGTCTATGATGTTCTGTACGTTCATGAATGTATAAATGTTATGTACACACACCAAAATCCATTACAATTTTTCAAACAAGAGCATGGTTGTAGTCATGGTAATGAAACGTCTTGTAGATGAACTGCGATAGCCACTTCGAAGCCGCAAAACTCAACACGGCCGCCACAACCACCACGCTTCTAGCCACATTAGACATCGCAATCTGCTTCGTCACGGCCATAACTCCGATCAAAGCAACCGATGCTATCTGCAAGATCACCTCAAAAGCGTTGAGATATTTGTGAGCTTTCTTGCAGCTGCTACAGTTCTCCACATGCGACCAATACCTTAAGAAACAACAAAACTCTCTTTCATTAAGGTACTTTTTCGTTTACAAAAGACAAAAGATAAGAAGATGTAAGTAAGTAAACCTGTCGAAGAGCTGTTCTCGAGGAGGCGTTGGAGGAAGAAGAGATGGATCATACTTCCCTCTCCAATCGACTTGAGCTCCACTGTACTTGTTGAACCATCTCCTGAACGTAACCACAAGGGCGTCTGATTTTGTTGGGATGAAGCAAGCTTTTTGCCAGTTCTCAGGGCCCCTCTCCAGTATCTTCCTCTCCTCGACATGAAGGAGGTGCAAGTCTGAGTCTAGAATCTTGTTTTGACCTATGTGGAACACCCATCTAGGAACAATCTTATCAATAGCTACCCCGAAGTTTCTAGGAAACGTCCATATCAACCTACTGCGACCGGGGCTGACCGGAATGCATATAAAGATCAATGACAATTTGCGATTCTTCAATGGCCCCTGGATGCAGAACCATACGGTTAGGGAAGATAAAAGAGAAGTGAATCTAAAACAAGACAATCCATAATACATGTTAGTTTCTGCATTGTACCTTTTCAGATGTGATAGAATCCTTATCCTCCTCTCTTAATGGCTCTGTGGAAGCTCGGTACACACATGGTGCGATAAAATTAGCATAACCCCATTCTTGTCTTGCAAAGAACCCTTCGTTGTCTAGCCTTTTCACGGTGATCTCGAGTGGTTTTCCCCCTTCTCTGTCCACTTTCTCTGCAAGAAAATTTTACATTTTCAGTACATCACTTAATGATGATAAATTTTAAACTTCAAGAAAGACAAATTTGTAACTGAAATTTTATTTGTTAAAAATTGTTGGAAATAATGAATTACAGAAAATTCTAAAACTTGCATATTTTTGAAACAGAGGGAGTATAAGATAAAACAGTTTTGAAAATGCAGATTTTATCAAAATTACCTTTTGGTTTACCAACCCGCATTAGTCCATAATGTGCATAGGGAACATGAGCCGGGTCCATGAGGTTCTCCACCAACACATCGTACCTGAAAGGTATCAGGTTTACTGAAGAGCCAATCACAGAAGGGAGAGAGAGAGAGTTTGGATATAACAAACCCATAGGGAATATCTCGATTTGCCACGAGTTTAGTGAACGATGGGTCTTCCAACTCTGGAATGAAAGGAGGCTTGTTGGTCTCAAGAACATTCTTGTACTTAGGATCACTGTTGGGCCAAAACCAAAGGATCTCATGCTGCACTGTACTTGGGTAAACAGCTACACATGCTTGCTTGAACGTGTGCACCTAATAAGTTCGCACAACATAATCAAGACTCTAACTTTTATGTTTTCTTCAGACAACAAGACAAAAAAAAAGACTTTTGAATTTATGTTCCAAACTTACCGGAGGACCATCAGGAGGAGCTTGAGGAATGAGCTTACAATCACCCTTACCGTTGAAGCACCATCCATGATACACACACTGCAACCTCCCCCACTGATCAATCCTCCCGTCTGACAAGGGAGCAAGGCGATGAGGACACGTGTCGTCCATAACTTTCCACTGGCTCTCGTTCCTGTCCCACCAGACCACCACATCGATCCCCATGACTCTCTTCCCGTGCGGAACCTTCTTGTCGAGGTCGCAGATGGGCATCACCGGGTACCAGTTAGCGTACCAGTCGAACTTCTCCGACGACGAGTCCGATCCGGGTTCGGGTTCCGGCGGGGAGTTCGTCGGGGCGACGGCGGGTGATGACGAGACCGCGGTTGTGAAAAGGTTGGATTTTGACGGCGGTGGGGATTTGAAGGTGGGTGAGTTTGGAGAGATGGGTTTTGGATTGGGGAGAGAGCATCTGAATCGAGGCTTTGGTTTGAGGATTCGCGGAGATGGAAGAGTGCATGTTGCAAGAGCAGCTTCCATGGTTGGAAGAAGAGAGAGTCTTTGGTGGTGTGTCTGTGTGTGGTTGTGACAACGGGAGAGGGAAACTAGAGGAGTTTTATTTTTTTTATTTGTGTTGGGTTGATAATTTTAATCCAACGGTTCAGATTAATCGTTGACTTTGTCCTCCTTTAATCACGGCTGACATGTCACGTGACATGAGAACCGGTGTGGTGGCGGGTTGAGTGAAAGTAAACCATGTCTGGTATGTTGATTATGCTCAGATTGTCTGAACGTATCTTTGTCCTAATGCCAAAAAAGAAAGAATAAAAAATAGTTGTCGTAATGATTTTGATATTTTTGAGGTTATATACTCGAATTTTAAGCATCATCTCCTATTTCGAAAAAAGTAACAAGAGCATGAAATTGAAGCGGTTAACTGGAAGAGAGAGAGCGTCGGTTGAGTGTTGAAAACGATGTCGCTTGCTCGAACCACAAGTAAAGAAGAGAGCAGAGCGAGGGCGTGATAGTCATTTCTTAGGATCCCCATCACCCTCGCATGATCAGTTTTCTTCATCTCTCACGTCTGGAATTGAATAGACAATTATTATTATTATATAAAATAAAACTCAGTTTCCCTCTTGAGATCAAAATCTAAGAAAGAAGAAAGAGTTGTTTTGTACATTCATTTACGAATAGTAGAATTGGTACAAAGACGTTGCATTTCCATAGATTCGAATTTTGTCTGGTAGGGAGGGAGTGGATCATGGCGGAGGTTGTTGTGCACATATACGATGTGACCAACACTGGATCAGACAAAACCAACAACACCATTCTTCAGATCAACAGGATCTTCAAAGACGGCATCGGTCTAGGCGGCATTTTCCACAGCGCCATTCAGGTATATTATTGAGAATGTCTCTCTTCTTGGTTATATATATGTTTACATTTAGTGGATTTTTTTTTGTTATGTATGTATGGAGAACCATGCAATTTAGACGCCTTCATGTGCAAACCATGCCTGATCTTGATTTTCACAGAATCTTTTGTTTTATGATCTGTGATGCTCTGTTTCATTTTATGAATCAAGCTACCAGCGTTTGACTTTGGGTCTCCATGTAACTATTAACGTTTCTACGTCTTAGGCTTGTATTTATAACTCAATTGTCATCTCTTATGAATTTTTCTGAAGGTGTATGGAAACGATGAGTGGTCTTATGGGTATTGTGAGCAAGGCACTGGTGTCTTCAGATGTCCTAGCAGCAAGAATCCAATGTACACTTATCGTGAGAAAATTGTTCTTGGGAGGACAGATTGTACAATCTTTATGGTTAATCAGATATTCCGTGAGCTCACCAGGGAATGGCCAGGACATACTTATGATCTCTTGTCTAGAAACTGCAACCACTTCTGTGATGTACTCTGTGATAGGCTTGGTGTGCCGAAGCTCCCAGGTAAAGCCCATTATTTGGTAATCCGTGTTATGTATATGTGTGTTGGTCTTGAAGGCTTATGTGATGTTCGGGTTATGTCTATCTACCTTAACAGGTTGGGTGAACCGTTTTGCGCATGCTGGCGACACAGCTTTGGAAGTAGCAGAAACCACAGCGATGCGGGTGGGTTCTTTCTCTCGTTTGATTTCTATGGAACCTAAATGGAATCATTATTAGTATATTTTTTTCAATCTTGTAAATTGGTATTTTGCAGTTAAAGCAAGCCAAAACTGAGCTTCTATCAGCTAGTAAAGTAGCCTATCGCTTCCTTTCGAATGTCACCTCAAGCGTAACCAACAGCAGCAATGGCTCACCACAACAGCCTGGAACCGTCAACAATTCAGACAATGTGAACTCGAGAATGCAAGGCACTTGGCTCAAAGGGATGCTAAACACTTCGAAACCTTCCACAAGCACAGAGATAGAGAACAAAGATGAAGATGCAAATCATGACTCTGAGGTTCTACAGTTTCAGCAGCAACCGTAATGCATTCATTTGGTTAATTGCATTGCATATCCACCCAGGACCAAAAGCTACTTAACTGTATCCATTACTTTGTATCACCCATCTCTCTTTTTTTCTCAACACGTTAATGACAAGTAACCAAGCAAGTCTCAGCATCATATCTTTCAAAGTTTCCATTAAGGAAATAGCTTCAATACACATACGAGGATGAGTTTTCAACATGTATAATAAATACAACTCGCAATGCGTCCATAATATTGCAGGGGAAGGAAAGAAAACAAAGTATAAATCTAGCGTTTTAGTGAAAAAAACAACACAGCAATCTCACACCGAAATAAAACAACATTTATTCGCAACTTATATCATAACAATGCTGACTTTAGCAATCAAATCTGGAAATCATGGCATTTTTGTCATCCCCTGAACATCCCCTTAAGCACAAAGGCATTCCTGTCAGTGTTTTCAGATATCCTTAGTGATGAGACAGCCTGAGCAGCGATCAGATCAGCTGATACTCCCATGTTGCTATCCCAAGACTCCCTCGTGAAGGGTGACCAGTTACTGTCTCCTAGTCCATAACCGTTGGATACAAACCCAATCCCTTGAACCGCGTAGCTAGCGCAGCTCTGGCGAGGCACGTAGTTGGTTCTTTCACCTGTAAACAGATCCATCTTGAAACAACCCTTTTCTTGGCCAAGCATGACTCGAGATGAGTCATCAGAATCTTCCCCGAGTAGGACGTGCAGAGCAACAGCTTCTGCTATTGCAGCACCTTCTTCATCTAACCTCTGTTGCTCTTCAAGTTTCCTCTGCTTCTTCTTTTCCAGCTCAGCCCTGATGGCTGCAGAATTAGCCAGAGCTTTCTCGAGACGCCTCTTCTTCTTCTCAGCTTGTTTGACACGATCGAATTCATCTTTACCATTATGTTTCTTGCTCTTCCCTTTCCTAGCTATTGGCTGAACTTGCTTGCACACCGCGTTATCCATACTACCTTACTATATATAACTCTTTTTAACTAAAAATAACTGAACTAAAACTCGCTGCTGTGGTGGAAGGAAGTCAAGAACTACTACTACACCCACTCAGGTATATAGGAATACCTCATGGTGCGGACAATACAATCCCAAAAAGAAACAACTGGAGACAACTGAAGAGAGACGTTGTAAGAAGACATAACATTTGGAATCACTCGTCCTCCTTTCCCATACCCCTTAGACTCTCCCATTTTCTGCATTTGACAATTACTTCTTTATTAGTTATAAAAGCTGCAAAAAGGGAGAAACGCACAAACCAGTAACCTTAATCTTTAAAACAACAACAACATAGCTTCAGGCTACAAACATGCCACCAAATCTTAACCAACCAAGCATCCACATGACATGATTTTAAGCAACAACACAATTGTACTAAGGACCTAAAAAGACACCTAAGTCCTAAAGAAGTAAGAAAACTAAATCTTTCTAACGATTTATACAGATTTAACAGAGTCAAGTCAATAACAGCCCAAAGAAACCTAAAGAAACTGAAACTTGATAACTATAGATGATTACTAAAACCATAATTGCTCAAAGTAGTATCAAACTACAAGGAAACATGTAAAAAAAAAGTCTTTAAGAGTATTACAAAGGGCATCTATATAGAAAGAGTCAAACCCACGGCAAACTTTACGAACCTTTATTAATCCTCACGAAGCGTAAACTACACTGATGGATCAAATTACAAAAAAAAAAGGCAACAGATAGAACCCAGATCTGTCTCAAAAAAACTCAAAATTTAACCTCAATTAAGCAGGATCACAGCATAAAACTATCGGATTCAATCGACTAATTACTTTTAAGCACATAAATTGAGATAAACAACCGAAGCTGATCGAAATTCAGAGAAAAATCTAGGGGGAAGTGGAGAAATGAAATTCGATCCAAACCTCTACAATATGGCATAGAAGCAGCTTTGCCTCAGAGACCTCCCCCAAATAGAATTAAACAGAGATCGAGAGAGAGAGACTCAAACACGGTAAGTAAAGTTGCTGTGTATGGATGCAGAAGAAAGACGAGAGAAAAGGAAGAGGAAAGATTTTTAGTCGTATTATAAAAAGAGACGAAGAAGAAGGAATGAGAAGATGAGAGAGGATAGGACAAATAACAAAACGTAGCCGTCTCTATTTGACCCAATTAATACACGCCACGCGTCGAATGATCCTCTTGACTTTTATTACAATGTAAGTTTTCAATTGGGACTTTGAGACTTGGCCGGTGCGGTGGGTCCCGGCACTCGTGACGTATATCTCAGAACAGTCGTTAGATTCGATTTAGGTTTTAGTCCGTTTCGACGGCTGAGATTATCATTACGGTTACAAAAGAATCCGGTTAAGCATAAACCACGTCGGTTGCTGGAGCAGCAAGTAAAGAAGCAAATAAACACGAAAAGCGAGGGTAAAAGCGTCATTTCGTAAGACCCCACCACCACCACCGCCGCCGCACTCTCATCTTCATCTTCTTCACCTGAGAAGAAGATAAAACGAAAACTAATTTTGCTTTTTTACAGTAACTTCGGAGAGAAAGAGATCTAGTAGCAGTTGGATTCGTTGAAAGGAAAGTGGATTTGGTATCTCCACCGAGAAGCCACAGAGAGAATCTTTCTTCTTCCAACTCTTAATTAGGGTTCCGAGTTTTCTCTCTCCGGTAGTGAGTAATCATGACGGAGGTTGTTCTACACATATACGACGTGACCAACAGTGGATCGGAGAAGACGAACAACACCATCCTCCAGATCAACAGGTTCTTCAAAGACGGTATTCGCCTTGGCGGCATCTTCCACAGCGCCATTCAGGTTATTAAGTTTCCACTCAGAGGATCTAGTCTGTGTGTTTTTACTTGTAAAGTTATAAACTTTCTCTCTGGAGGAGACTTGTCAAACTTCAATGATGCTTTGACCACTTTCCCATTACAAGTAGTTGCCAATTATGTGCTAAAGCGCTTGACTTTTTTGTTTCCATGTTTAGTCTGCTAATGCTTTTGTGACTTTAAGTCTTGTACATGTATATAACTTTGTATTGTTGTTTTCTTGTGCCTATGACTATAGAT
Organism: Brassica napus; assembly: GCF_020379485.1. NCBI lineage: Eukaryota > Viridiplantae > Streptophyta > Magnoliopsida > Brassicales > Brassicaceae > Brassica > Brassica napus. The sequence continues at coordinate 8,668,324 of NC_063434.1, forward strand.
TCGCAAGGAAGCATATGATTTTGACTGCCATCTCTGGTGAATATTGTGCAGGTGTATGGGGATGAGGAATGGTCTTATGGGTTTTGTGAGCAAGGAACTGGTGTATTCAGCTGTCCTAGCAGCAAGAACCCTATGTACACTTATCGTGAGAAAATCGTTCTTGGGAAGACTGAATGCACCATTTTCATGGTGAATCAGATATTGCGTGAGCTCAGCAGGGAATGGCCTGGACATTCGTATGATCTCTTGTCTAAAAATTGCAATCACTTCTGTGATGTACTCTGTGATGTACTTGGCGTGCCAAAGCTCCCAGGTAAAGCCCTTTAATCCATATTGAGAACCAATGTGTGTGTGTTGGTCTTGAAGAGGTTTATGTGACTGTTTGGCTTCTGTCTCTTTAACAGGTTGGGTGAATCGATTTGCTCATGCTGGTGACACGGCCTTGGAAGTGGCAGGAAACACAGCGATGAGGGTTGGTTCTCTTTCGTTTTGCTTCTCTGGAACCTACAATATGGTTATTTAATCTTGTGAATTTGGTTTTTGCAGATAAAGCAAGCCAAAACTGAAATAGTATCAGCTAGTAAAGTGGCTTATCGCTTCCTTTCCAATGTTACCTCAAACGTAACCAACGGCTCGAATGGCTCTCAACAACGGCCTGGAACCCTCACCAGTTCAGACAATGGCAACTCGAGATTGCAAGGTAGTTGGTTCAAAGGGTTACTCAACACTTCAAAACCCTCCACTAGTACAGAGATAGATAACAAAGATGAAGATGCAAATCAGCAGAGAAAACAGAGCCGTGACTCTGCACCCCTCCACCATAGTGCATTTGGTTAACTGTATATCCACTGGTCGAAAAGTGTACCAACATTGTACCCTCATCTGTATCCATTACTTTTGTACCATCACTGGATCTTTTATTTCTTTCAGCAAAAAGTGTGATTTTGATAAGAAAATACCATTGAGCTGGTTGTTACTGGCAAGTCTTCAACATATTCATACTGCTTTTAGAAAAATGTGACACAAGTAGTTACAAATGAGGTATGACATTGGGTATTGATGTATACAACTCAGAACGCACTTTGCAGTGCTACACGAAAAGAAAGCATAATAAATAACATGCGAATTAAGTAATAATAGCAGCTGAATTATCATCCCTGGAACATCCTATTGAAGACAAAAGCGTTCCTATCATTGTTCTCAGATATGTGCAGGGAAGAGACTACCTGAGCAGCAATCAAATCTGCAGATATTCCCATGTTGTTGTTGTTATCCCAAGCACCCCTCATGGATGGATTGTATGGCACAGACCAGTTACTATCTCCACGTCCATAACCGTTCGTCTGAAACCCAATCCCTCCTTGAACCGCATAGCTTGCGCAACTCTGGCGAGGAACATAGTTTGTTCTTTCACCTCTAAACAGATCAATCTTGCAACACTTTCCCTCTCCAAGCATGAAACCATCATCAGAATCTTCGCCCAGTAGGACGTGCAGAGCAGCAGCCTCTGCTATTGCAGCACCTTCTTCATCTAACCTCTGTTGCTCTTCAAGTTTCCTCTGCTTCTTCTTTTCCAGCTCAGCCCGGATGGCTGCAGAAGTAGCAAGAGCTTTCTCAAGACGTCTCTTCTTCTTCTCAGCTTGTTTGACACGATCGAATTCATCTTTACCATTATGTTTCTTCTTCCCTTTCCTAGCTAGTGGTTGAACTTGCTTGCACACAACGTGATCCATACTTGCTTGCTCTATATATAACTCTTTAACTAAAAATAACTGAACTAAAACTGGCTGCTGTAGTAGAAGGATGTCAAGAACTACTACTACACCCACTCGGGTATATAGGAATACCTCATGGTGCGAACAATACAATCCCAAAAGGAAACAACTGGAGACAACTGAAGAGAGACGTTGTAAGAATTTGCAGACTTAGCGTTTGGAATCACTCGTCCTCCTTTCCCGTATCCCTTAGACTCTCCCATTTTCTGCATTTTGACAATTACTTCTTTATTAGTTTTAGGAGAAATACAGAAGAAGCCTATGCATAATAATTTGTATAATAACATGATCAATAGTTGTTGTAAAGAATCTAAGAGGACATAAGTTCAAAAAAAAAAAAAATCTAAGAGGACAAGGTAGGAGATACATCAAAAATTATTTATATAAATTTTACAAAAACAAAAAAGTCAGGAAGAACACAAACCTTCAACAACTCATATAAACATCTGAAGAGACAAAAGATCAATTAAAACCTCAAACTTCACATAATAACCATTCTTGCATTTAGACTAGTAATGATAGATTAAACTAGTACAAAGCGATCAGATCTGCATCTTTGTTGGATCAATCAAAATTCAATCCGCATAATTAAGTTTCCGCACGATATACAAAGCCTTTTAAAAGAAAAGATAAAACGGAACAATAAGATGATAGAAGTCTACGATCCAAAACCTCTACAAGTTGGCATAGAAGCGGCAACGATCTACGTTATCTTCTCAGAACGATCGGATAATACTCAGAGAGACAGACATATACTGTTTGTTTTCTGGATCCAGAAGGAAAAGTAAGAGACAGAGTTTAGACAAGAGACGACAAAGAACAGATGATCAAACAGACAGGAAACGTAGTCCGTCTCGTAATTATCCAATAATATTAGGCCACGTGGAGAATGATGTCTACACGCCACTTTGGATCTTCTAATATCAGTTTCCAATTTGGACTTGGCTTGTTAGCAACATCGTGTGTCGATAATAGAGCTACTATCAGCCGTTAGATTTCGATGTGGGGGGTTTCATTCCAACGGCTGAGATTTCAGTTCCAGCTTTTAAACTAACTATTTTATGCAGTTTGTTAACTGAATAATTGTTACCCTTCCGAGTTCCGATCAATTGGCCTTGGTTAATGCAAGGAAAAGGGAAAGAAGCACAAATATTATAACGTGAGCCTTTTGAGCCTTGAGTCATGGATCCAGCCCAAGAGCTATCTCTTGTCAATAGGCAATTTAAAGCTTGTGAATTATTGAGGTTCATTGATGTTGAATTCGAAAGGGATAAGCTTTCCGGGATCAAAAGATCATTAGCCTAATTTATCCAAATTCATCTTGAAAGAATCCCTGAATTGCATAAGCTTTTCCAAGAAAACAAGATTTCACATGCCTTTCCTCTGCAAACAAGGTTGAAAAATCGACAGCAAGAAATGTGACAAATCACAGATTTTATATGGTCTTTGTCGTGCTTATAGTGCAAGATGTGATCTTCATTGGTTTCATCCACAACACCATATGTACATACTGATTCCCGATTTTAAACTTAAAAAAAAAAAAGTTTAGTGGATTCAAACTCAAGTGTCGCTAAGACACGTAGCAAAAACTGGGACACCTTATTTCACTTGTTGTCGATTGGATAATGGACACTGCAAAATGCGTGAGTTTTTTTATATACTATTATTTTCGTATTGGATTGTCACTTAATCGTCATTTTGGTTACGTTTTATAAAATAATTGCATTCTGGTCGGTGGAATACAAGGCACATAGCAATCGTCCACGAATGAATCTTAAGGATTCACAACAGAAAAGTTTCTAATACAGTGTGTTAGTAACTCTTAGTATTTGGATTTTGATTATTCGTCAGAGCGTCCGCAACAGAGGTACATGCAGGATCCTTAGCGTTTAATCATAGATTAGGAGGATTATAATAATAGTTGTTTGGTTAATAAGAATAAGGATTGATACGTTATTAAGGATTTTTAGGACTTGATCCTTAGCGTACGTGGCGTGTTTTGAATGGATGGAAGAGTTTTCGGTTTGGTTACGCGTAAAACACTGGTCATTCTCGACCGAAGCAGAAAAAAAAAGAGAATCCCGACGAAGAAAGGCGATTGCTCTCTCGACGAAGCGAAGGCGAATCCCGCGACGACAGACGGCTATTCCCGCGGCAAACGACGGCGATTTGTCTCCGTCGACTGAACAAGGTAGATCGCACCCTTCTGATATAGATTCATCGATATATATTAGTTTGCATGTTCAATCGATCTCGTTTCAAATTAGGGTTCAAACAGAATTTGGGGGTTTGTTGCGTTTGTAATTAGGGTTTCAATTCGAATTTTGGGCTTTTTGCGTTTGTAAAAATCGGTTTGAAAACGATACTGCTAGCATTTTGAGTTTGTATTAATAATTGGTTCGAAAAAGATCATTTGCTTCATCGATTTCGGGTTCTCCCAGACTGTTTAGTTCTTTATTTTTGCATTTGGAGTTGATGCATTTCACTTTCATCAGTGTTTACGGATTCGATTGTGGGGTTTTCGTCTGCTTGGAAACTCATTGTTGATATTGTTTACATTCGTTTCTTGTTTGCAGATGGCGAATCCACATGAACCTCATTTCTTTAAGCCTCTGTTTCCTGGTTTCCACAGTGGCGTCGTAAGAACCTCACTCTCTCTATTTGTTTACATGAGTTTCTTGATTAGATGTATTTCTTGTTTGATTAACTTTGCCTTTTCTTGCAGACAATACCACTTGCCTTCTTCTCAAAGCACATAGAAGGGAAGACGAACCAGAAAACATGGAAACTAAGATCAGACGCTTCAGATCAAACTTGGGAAGTGATACAAGAAGGCAGGACACTCACCGGAGGTTGGAAAGATTTCACCACAGTACATGACCTTCAAATCGGTAACCTTGTCATCTTCAAACACGAAGGAGACATGGTGTTTCATGTCACTCCTTTTGGTCCTACCTGTTGTGAGATTCAGTATACACATCCTCACATCATCAAGGAAGAAGCCGACGCGGGTGATGCTGATGACAATGAGATTAGTAAGTCTCAATCAAAGTTCATCGTTTTGGTCCTACCTGTTGTGAGATGTTTTGACGTGGAAACTTGTTTCTTTTATTTCAGGAGGAACATGGGCAATGTCTTCTTTCTCATTCGACTACTGTTTTTTGGCTGAGGTCACTGCTTCAAATCTAAAAGCAGACAAACTTGTGAGTCAATTTTCATACGTATAAACCATATTTAGTTAGTCAATTTTCATATGTATAAATCATATTCTGTGTTTGCAGTATCTTCCTACTAGTGCTTTGAACAAACAATGCCAAGAGATGATACTAGTGAACAAAGAGGAAAATTCATGGACAGCGAGTTTGCGATTTAGCGAATCAGGCGGCATGTATTACATCACAAGAGGCTGGGAAAAGTTTTGTCGTGATAACATATGCGACATAGGAGACTTATTTGTGTTCAATCTGGTTGGAGATGGGAAATCTACTCCATTGTTGTGTGTATGTCCGGAAAGTAAAGAGTGTTCTGAACTACTGAGCAAACACTTGAGCAGAAAGCGTGGTGAGTCTTCTCCATTGCCTTGCTTGAGACGTCTTTAACATGCGTGTTCTTTCTTTGCTTCTGGTTTAACTTGCTTGTTTGGTTTTGTTCTGCAGGTGACATTGCTTCTGGCTCACGGGTGAATTAGGAGAATAGTCAAGTAGTATTCCGTCTCTTTAGCTTGCGTCTCTTTAGCTATGTATCTCGGACTTGTTTAGAGCTTATATCCTCTTGTTTTCCTTGCTACAATTTACTTGTATGATCAGTTCAGTTTAGACTCAAGTTCTTGTGTTTCTCGAGTATCAACTTACTTATAAGTTTAAATCTTTTTCTTCTACTCTTGTAAGTTTAAATATGTTTAGCTAACTACAATCTTGCTTCTCTTCATTCTCTTCTCTTTTATCTCATGTTTAGTCAATCTCAATCTTCAGTTGACCTTGATTCACCTGAACCTTTTTGGTTCGGTAGCTAACTACAATAATTAGTTTATCTTTATATCTTTATGTTTAATTATACAAATAATAAAACCTCAATTTCAGTTTTAAAAAAAAATTAATAATATTTTTTTTAATAAGGACCCAGTTTCGGAAACACCATTGGACTACCAGTTTTGATTCGAATCCTTAACTATTCAAAAAAAAAAATTACTAAAATATTTCTAAGGATTCATTGGTGAGGTTCACCGTTGCATATGCTCTCAGTGCGTTATTGGTTACACTGTATCGTCGACTTTTCTTTCGCACTTTTGTGCCGTTGCCTAATTATATGCTTCCACGCAACCCCATCCTCTCCAACTTTTCACCATAAACAATCAAATTATTTGCCCCTTATCTCCTGTGATTTGATTGGATAGTCTCGTAGGAGTGTAAATACACTTGGAATCGGTGCGAGTATAATGAGGAAATGTTGTGATGTATCCACTCATCAGTGAGTTAGTTACAAAATTATAATGGGACAGCCGACAGGCTAGCTCAGCACGTAACACGTATCCATAACTTTACCTTTAAAAGCCATCTCCCTTTTTATGTTCTCACCAGCCAAACTTATTTTTGTATATAGAACTCGATCGTACCATATTGTGATGGCCTATTAATATATGCTGTGGTAAATTATTGAGTACTAATGAAAGCTTTGACTATACAGTGATTTTGTGTTATTGAATGAACCGGTGGAAGCAGTAGGGTTTACACTACTTGAATACTGATCTTAAACTTGTAGACTGACAGTTTAGTCTCATATTGATCTCCTATATTCGCATGTTATGTTCTATTTACTAGTAAAAGCTTCAGTTTTTGGAGTTTAAAACACATTCGTTCCAGTTCTATTGAATTCTTAATTAACAAAACATACAGTATATTCAATTTTTAAGACTTAAGTCTCCTTATTCATCTTCTACCTTTTTAAATAGTATAATTCATCTTCTACCTTTGCATGTTCTAGTCACTCATAAATGTCTTCTATTACTTTAGTTAAATGATTTGAGTGATTGCATATGCAATCGAATTCAACTTTTCCTTTATTTTGGAACTTTTATAATTCAGAAGTATAACGTTACACGCAAGTACGCAACGATGGCATTCCACGAGATCGCGCGAAGAAGTGGTCATACTGTGAACGTAAAAGCTTATATTAGACTAAGGTAAAGAAGAAAAATCCATAATTTAGCCTAGGGAGATGTCATTTGATATGTCACATATGTATGATTGTATCACTTCATGAATATTATATGTTGGTTGCAAACTTGCATGCATAAGCAAACGATATTCTGGTACAAGTCAAAATACGTTTCATTTTTAATTTTGATATTATATAATATCAGTTATGTTATGCATCACATGATGACCTTGTTCACATTCAGTGAATCACTGTAAGAGATCATGACTGTTTATCTAAGAAATATGCAAAATAAATTAGTGACCAGATGACGACTTCCGAAATAGCGGAGGGTATGCAAATCATAGGGATAATTATAATTAGCATGTATTTGAAAATCAAAATCGGCTTATAGGATTTATCAACATAGACCGTATTTCAGACCATCCATGACAAAGGACAAAAAAACAAAAAGTTGAGACTTAAAACATGTTTAGTCAAGAACTCGACCCCTTTTTGTACAGTTTGATTCTCCGACTTATCTCTTTCTCTAACTCTTCATCTCCTCCAACTTCTTCCAGTTCCTGCTTATCACAATTCCAATGTCAAATTATTAAAAGCTACACATAAAGATGATGACTAAAGAATCTAAAGCAAATCCAGAAACTTGCCTTTGGTCCAAGAAACAGCCCATATGGCACACCATCGAATTTGTCTGTGTGATGCAGCTGAACACACAATCACACAACGACACAATTAAAATCAATTTTCTAATTAGCAATGAGAACAAAGCTACATCATAAGAAGCTACCATTATTTTATATTTTTAGCACCGACTAAATCTAAACAAAATCTAAAACAAATAGAGACATAAATCAATAGAATAAGCTACTTACTAACTAGTACTAGTCATTAAGAAATGTAACAAAATATTATTTCTAGTTTTAGTAAATCACCGTTATAACTAATGTGGTTGACTGATCAAGTCAATGAGATTAATACCTGGTGAGCGGCAGCGACCTTTCGGAGATAAGGAACGTCGGCGATGGGACCCACAGGGAACCTCTTGTGCACCAAACCATCGTGGACAAACATGTAGGCGATTCCAAACACTGTTATTCCTAACCCCTGTTTACGAGGAGTGACAACAACAACATGTGAGCGCCCAAACAAAAACAAAGGTAAAACACCACCAATCCATCTTATGGTATTAATGAAGCCAACGAGTCATTTGTCATCGCATGAACCGAAAATCCAAACTTTCTCTATTTAAAAAATAAATAGAGAGGGACGGAAGATACTGGAAGAGAGATACGTTTTGTTTTAAAATACTGAGTACTATGTCTGAAGTTATTTAATCTTAAATATTAAAATAATTAGTCTAACCATATACAGTCAAAGACGTTGTAAGTTGTAACCATAATTAAGACCAATGACGTTCAATCTTTTGCTACTTACTGCGCCAAAGCAGAGGCCAGGAACGAGTCCTTTATTGAAGAAACCATAAGAGAGGAGAGCAATCGCAGGAACAGCGTTGACTATGGCGAACACATCGTTCAACTCAAACGGACCTTCTCTAGGTTTGTGATGTGACTGCAAATAGAGAGGAGAATAATCAAATAACAGTAGATTAACAAGCAGCTTGACTTTGAATACTCAGAATTAAGAATTTTATTGAATTGTCATCAGAAATGAAAAGGTAGTAAACCTCATGCATGTTCCATAAAGAAGCGTGCCAGAGAGCTTTATGAGCCCATCTTGCCCAAAACTCCATACCAACCTGGTTTCAAAATATTCCAACACTCAGTGAGATTCAGACAAGCTCGTCTTAAGAAAATGAAATAAAAAGACTTTGGACTTACAGCAGCACCAACAGATAGAGCGAATGTACCGAACATCTCCGACATTGGGATCTCACCTCCCTGTTTGTTTTTATTACAATTCAAAACACTTACATAAAACTGTCGGAACCAGAACGAATTACAAAAATAAAATAAAAAAGAATTTCAAAAAATCAAATTTACCTCCATCTGCCAAGAGAATCGGTAGTAAACGGCCATAATAGCCATAGAAGTGATACCGAAGCTCGACATCACTGCGGCTATCAGATAAGTGAACCTCTCCGATTTCTTCCTCTCCAGCTTCTCAGCCAGACGCAGCGCGAGGTACTCCGCGTCTATGGCGTTCGTGTCCAGAGAGCTTGTTTTCTCTGGACTCTCATCATTGTTGATTGGAGAACTCTGCCTCCGATCCGAGACGACGTAGCAGACGGATAATCCTCTGAAGCGGAGGAGAGACGACGGCAATCCGGTTAAGGAAGTTGGATGGTGCAGGCGGAGACTGGAGGAGGAAGAGAAAGCGCGGTGGAGCGGCTTGAATGTTAGGGCGGTTGATAGACCTGCCGCCATGGAAGAAGAAGAAGAAGCTCCGGCGAGAGTTATCTCCACTTTGGTGAGGTCTCTAACCTTTTTATGCGAGAGGGAAAGAAAGAGAGAGAGAGAGAGATGTGGTGTAGAATGCTCTGTGGCCAAAGATGATTTTGTTTGGGTCACTAAAAATGAAAATACGTTTTGGAATTAAATATGCAGAATATACAAGTGACGGACGGTTCTGTTTCGTGTGACGAAATTTGACCCCTAATTCTTTTTCTAATGGACTAATCTACCCCCCACAGGCCCACTCTTATATTTTATGAAAATTACATTTTCTGCCAATCAATTCTTTTTTTGTCCTCTTTGCATTTGGTGTGGTCTTTGACCATTTGGTTAATTGTTCAGAGATACAATTACTGAAAAGAAATTATTTAATTAGGCAAAATATAAGGATTAATCATCTCTATAATATTATTTGAGAAGTCAGTTTCCTATGTGTCACTCTCACGTTAACTCTCACGATGGTTGATTACACTGTTACCCTTAATGAATTAATTTACATTTTTATTTAGTTTCCTTTTTAAAAAAATCCGAAAAATATACACATATAATAAAAAAGGAATTTTTTATAAAGTTAAAAAAAAAAGAATTGAAAACCGAAAATATATGTATATATAATATGATTTCATAAAAAAAAGGAAAGTTCACAAAATAGTAATACTAGATTTAAAAAATATTTCTAAATAACATAAAATATAATTTTGAAGTAATAAAATACTTTCCTTATATCTATATTTTCTTAGATGAAAATTATAAATTTCTATATAATGTGATTTCATTAAAAACAGTTTACATAGATAATCTTGATATTAGAAAAAAAATATTATTTATTTTAAAACATAATGTTAAAAAATACAAAAAGTTCAAAGTAAAAAAAATAATTTTATATATCTATATATTTTCTTAGATGAATACATAAAATAATTAAGTAACATAAACTGATATATGTTTAATTGTCTACAAATAGTTTAAAATTAGTAATATTGAAATGTTTTATTTATTTTTCTTATATTTAGTTGACTATAATATCTTTCAAGTACAGGAAAAAAATATTGATAAATTATCTTTTACTTATATAATATTATTATTAAATAAAATCACAATTTTTTACTGCTTATTTTTAGGAGATATTAAAAAAACTAAAAATATTTTTTTAAAATAAACATCGTTTGATCAAATAGTTACAAAATAATTTAATGAGGTACATATATTATATTTTATCATTATTAAAGTTATTTTTTTCTTAATATTAAATTTGCTTTTAAATTTTATGTTTTTATGTTTGTGGAACTTAATAGGACCATAATCAAAATACCAAAGCAAATGTGAATTCTAATTTTTAAGATTATTTAAAATAAATTTTAGTTTTTATTCAATAAATCAAATGCATAAAGTTATTTAGAATTATTGAATATTTTAATTATTGTAAATATTGATATGTGTTCATGAGCTTTCAAAAATGTATCAGCTACTTGCAAATATAACTTCCTATTGATCATCGCTTTATTTTCTAATATTTTTTTCAAAACCATCAACATATAATTTGGTAAATATTACGAAATACATGCACATTTGACTTAATTATAAAAAAAAACTAGATATTAATCCGCACATCCGTGCGGATATATTTATATTTTTAAATTAATATTTAAAATATAAAATATGTTATAAAGATATATATCTAATATCAATTTTATTTTTATAATTTTTATTTTGAAAATTTATATATGTTAAAATTTGTTTGATGATATTGTACAAATCATATATTAATGAAGTATTTTTGTTTATTTGTTTAAAATGCAACATCAATATTAATAGTTTAATTTTAAACATTAGTTTTAAATGAAATAATAAAAAAATATTAGCTTCTTTGTTTCGAAATTTTATTCTCGAAATGTTTTTATGTGAATAAATTAAATGATTTTTGTTGTATTTTAAAATATTATTTTATTTAATATATTATATTTCAGTTTAATATGTTTCCTTTTACTAAAAATATCAACATAAAATGTTACAACCAAGAAAATATTATTTATTTTTTATATAAAATTTTAATTTGATAATTTAAAAAGAATTGGGCTATACTATTTAATTTCAAAATTAGTTACTGGAATATATAAAATATGGTCTATATTAAATATGATAAACAGTCAAATGATAATTACCTAATGACAATATATTAATTTTTTTTAGAAATGTTATTGTTTAGATGTATATTGTTTTTGTTAGGAGAATATCATATATGAGTAATTTTATGATGTTTAGTTAAATTTCTAATGAATGGTCTAACAGAGACTTGTGTATGGTAGATAAAAAATATGACTTTATTTTAATAGAGTAGATAATTATACTTCATTTTGAATTTTAAAGAATATATGTAACTCAATATAGTCACAACATGAGTGATTCGACTAATCCAACTTATATCTAAAATCATAGATTTAACTACGATAAGAATATATAATTTTATAACGAATAGTAATTTATTTTATAAATATAAATCATAGGACAACTCAAAACATATTAAAATGAAAATAAAATATTAACCAACTGTTACAATTTAGTTCTTTTGTAAAATTTATATATATGCATATACTTCAAAATATTATCATTTTGTTATATTAGTTTATGTAATTTAGAATCAGACGATTTAATTTATTTTTTTATTTCATTCTAAGCACAATATATCTTAAGTTATACATAATCTTCATAAAATATATTTACATATCTAAGACAACAACCACCTAAATGCAAATAAGAAATTAATCAAAATTTTAATATATAAAATAAAAATAATACAATTGAATTCATAGATGTAATCTAATTCACCCAAATGATAACTAAATCGACTGAAAAATAACAAAAACGATTAGATATAACATATATAAAATCATATGTGAAACTAAAGTAATACAATATTATTGATATAAATGATGCATATAAATTAAAAATTAATTTGAAATTAAAAGTACGTAGCAATCAATTATTACAATATATTTATTTGAAAAATATATATACCCGTGCTTGAGCACGGAAAAATCACCTAGTATATTAAACTCTTGTAACCTTTTTTTATTGTGTACCTAAATTGTGAAAGAATGTTCTTTCCTTAATCAAATGGATTATGTTTCTGTTGTATCGGATTCATTTCCACAAAAATCATTGTTTCTTAAACATTGTGGATCTACATTTTCTTTTATGAGGCTATATAATCATGTCTGCATTTCGGGCATTCCGTCTAGTTTCTAAAATCTCGTCTATTCCATGTTAGATTGTTGAAATCCGTTTACTTCAAATCATATGGTTTGTAGAATTGAAGCTCTCATAATGTATTATGATATCATTATAAGAGCTGGAGAAGACATCATTTTAAGATGTTAGAGAAAGACCTACAAGGCTAAAATTGTGGGTCGAAGTGGTAAGGAACGACCAGACACAAAAAAGTTACACCTCAACCAACCAAGGACCGCAACAACAAACAAGTTACAACCATTTATGAGGCTGATGCTGTGAGAGTTGTTATGTCCTCAAGCGTCTATGGGTCTTCTCTACATGTCATAAATTTATTGGTTCACAGAGTTCCTCGTAGCATCTTTGTTCTTTGGTTATTATTACTCTCGTATAGTATTGTTATTTTTCTATTTTTATTTCGGACCCCAAGATGGAATAGAGAAGGATACAAAACTAGTAAATGCAACTTGGGTCATGGACCCCTTCAGGCTACACTTTTCTGCTACTGCTGAGAATGTATGGTGTATAACAGTGTACATTCTAACAATTACCCCACATATCTTTTTTTTTTTCATACCAAGCATTGTCGCGCGATTTGTCTCTCGCTCTTTGCTGCTGCTGGTTTTAGCTTGATTTCGTACAGCTTCGGCCACAGTTTCCCCGTTACTGCAATATGCACAATCATCGAGATTCAAAATGTCATATGACTAGATAGAGAGTTTTATTACCAAACTCAAGGGACCGGACGAGATTTTTCTTACCAAAGAGACGCTTCTTCTCGCTGTCCCATGCTATACCATTCAAGACATCAATACGCTATAGTGCAAAGACAAGATTAAGGAAAGGGAAAACAAGTTTTGAAGATGACTGATTATAAGTCACAAAAATTTGTGAAATTCAGATATTCAACTTACCCCATGTCCAGAATGCAGCAATCCTTGTCTGCGGAGAAAAAAAAAAGAAGAATGATCAATTCTATAACACAGTGGTTTATATCCTACACAAATACTACATGTTAGAAGAGACAATACTAACCTTAATTCGGGAAGAAGTATCCATCCAAGTAGCGATCCATCCTTGGGTGAAATTCTAGCAATACAATCAGACTGCAACAGAGAGAGATACATATCAGCCTTATTCCTCCTACCTCAAAGTGAGCCAATGAATGAAGCCTAATGCACCAAAGTTTGATTTCACTTTGTGACATTTTGCATACATCATATCAATCGTCACAATGAATAAATGCAAATACCAAAAAGAACAGTTGAATTACCTGCCACACGTTCGCCCAAACTTCATTGTTTATGTACTCGAGTTCGTTAAGGTATCGTACCTCAATGCCATTATATTTGATTACATGCTTATCAGTAACTGCAGAGTCAATAAAATCATAAATATACTCCCCAGTCCAGAAAATAAGTAAGTGGTTGAAGAAGACAAAAGCAAAGAATAAAACTCGAAAACCTTTCATTGTTCGAGGGTCCATCCGGTAAAGTGTAGAAGTGCCATCACTTCCAAACAACACTTGTCCATCGGTAGCCAAACCCCATCCATCTTTCATATGATGTTTAAATGGTTTTACCTAGAGTGAGATCAAATGGTCAACATGAAATGAGTACGGTCCATCCTAAAGTGGTAATGCAATGCAGACACGGTAACTTAACAACAACACTACAAGAACTAAAGGAACAAAGCTTTTCCTCTAAATTCATGAAAAGAAAAAGCTGAATTTTAAATATAGAAACTATAGCAAGCAGGCTGCCTTTGACGATTAATAGCTGAGAAAGCAAGCAAGCGATGCAAACAAAAATGAGTAGGAGAAGGACGGACTTTGGTTAAGTTGCTTAGATCATAAGAGAAACCCGTGGTCGTCAGCCATGCAACTTGAAAGAGGCTACAACAGATAACGTAATGAGTCGATCAGAGAACAAGGACCTAGAAACAGCAGAGGCGAGGCTCTTTCTGAACTACACAACGTAGCTTCAAAGGCTTTACCTTTCTCCAAGGAGCGTCAAACCCTCTCCAAAGTACTTATCCCCCATTTTTTCGATCACTTCAACCTAAGCAAGAAGGGAGAAACAAAACTAAGTTGTGTACTTCAATTAACATTCCATAAAACTCCATTCTCTTGTAAAATATAAAACAATCATTCCCCAATCACAATCACACACAACCTCAATGTTAGTCCAAAAGCGTACACCTTTACAAGATAAAAACCATACCTTTCCTGTCTGGAGAGACACTTTCCTCACTGAAGACTGTAAGGGGAAAAGAAAAAGAGCAGAAGAGATCAAACTCGAGCATCACATTGCAAAGATAATTGAAGAATCAACCAATGATTAAGAGACAAGATCTCGTAAAAAGAGTAAGACTTTGCTGCAGGGAAAAGCAAATCACCTGTCCGTATAAACCCGTAGATTCAAACAATGTATCGTCTCCTGCATAAAGAAGACCCTGAGTAAAGGCGTTTGGATCATGAGGAAACTCAGCAACAACTTCAATTTCATTGATCGTAGATAAAAGACCCAACGAGGAATCAGACGATCTTCCGGAGCCGTTGAAGGGCATAAAGAAGAGAAAAATGGCGGCGGAGAAGAGAGCAAGAGGGATCGTCATCATCAAGATCCTCCTCCGAGAAGAGAAGAATTGGCGAGAAGCAGGAGTCGGGAGATGAGGAGGCATTGATCGCTGCTTGGTGTGTCTCTTCTTATAGGAGGAGGAAGATCGAGTGGCCATCAAAGTCCGTCAACTACGACGGCTGTACTTGGAAATGACCCGCCACCCAGATTTGTAAGCTTTTTTTTTTGTAAATTAGACTTTGTATTTGTTTCCTCTTTCTTTTTTTTTTTATTTAAAGTAATTCATTGAATGTCAGTGTAATGTGAAAGAGTTGTTTTGATATTTACATCCAGATTTAGTCTTCATGGATATTCAAGTAAAGACATTTTGGAATTGGTTTCTCTCATAAGGCATGTATGACTTTTCGGATATCTGTTCTGATTTGGTACTGATTTTTATCACATTTAGTTCCATTCCAGTTTTATATTCTCTGTTTCATCAAAAAATTGTTACTTTACATTTTTTTTTATATAAAAAGAGTGTCATTTTATAATTTCTCTACAATTTATGTTTAACTAGATCCTTGTCCGCGTTACGCGCAGATAGTATTTTAATTTTTTTTAATATTTTTTGTATTATTATGTCAATTGTTTAGTTTTATAAAATGTTGTGTTTTTACAGTAAATTTGGAATTAAAAATCTAATTTTCTCTTACTGTAAAGTAAGTTAATTTTTTTGAATCTTACCACAACACATTATACATGAAGAGAATATAGTTGGTTTTTATATTCTTATTTGGTGTAATATTGAAAATTTTGATGGTTTGTTTAAATGGTTTTTTTAAATTATATATTTTAGGATTGATTTTTGTGACTATATTCTATAATTGTCTAAAAACAATTGTTTGTCCCATATAAACATCCACATAAATATGAACTTCTCATAAATTTGTTCATTGGGATATTTAGTTTCACTTTCAACTTTATTCTTTTTTTTTTGCACCTTCATGCTAGCTTCTAGGGCTAGCCAACTTGGTGCAAAAGGGTTTACAAAAGTTGATCGAGATGCGCGTGATCGGACACCTTTTGCTAAGCTATTCGTACTGAATTTTAAAGATCTAGGAATATAAGCAATAGAAAGTTCAGAAAATTCTTTGGATACAGCCTCTATTTCGTCGAGCTCCGAGTCCAACGCAGGCCAATCTTCCTCCTTTTGAATGAGTGTAACCAGTTGTTCACAATCGATTGAAAGACCATCTCTCTGTGTCCAAACTTCAGTATCACTTGCATTACCCATAGCAAACTTTCCGCTTGCAGTGGTGATTTGGTGCGTGTATATCGGCCCTTGCTCCAAACAGCATTGGAAAGTCACCATCCATTAACACAAAACCAAGTCCAGATATGTCTCTTTCATTTATCTAGGATGTCTAGCAGGAGCGTTTCTTTACGGAGGAACAGTTGTGTCCGTTACCTCAACTCTCATATCAATCTCTATAATCTCGTCGTCTATACGTTGAGTTATCCTCCAACACTCTGCTTCAGTTTTATTCGCTAATGAGAAAGACATAATTTCTACAACACTATTAATGATTGTTTTTTTTGTAACACCGATACAGCAAACTTATGTTTTATTTAACAAAACTCTTATTTTAATTTTGTATTAAAGAATCAATCATATTTTATATTATCCATAATTTTAGTAAATTTGCTTATTTGTCATGTTTTTATTAGGTTTTAGCTAAATCATTGATTTATTATTTATTTTTAGCTAAGTCAATAATTTATTAATTTAAAAATACCCTTAATTAATATTATATATATATTAAAAATGAATTTTATTTTAGTAATATTAAATTTCTATTTTATATTAAAATTTAGTTAGTTTTTCTTATTTGTCATATTTTATTAGGTCTTCGACTTTTAGATAGGTTATTGATTTATTATTAATTTCTAACTGATTCGCTAATGTGTTAATTAAAACAATACCCTTAATAAATTTTATATATAATTAAAAACGAATTTTCTTTTAATCATATAAAATTTAAATGTTATATTAATATTAAATAATTGATTCTAAAATAATATAATAAAATTATCAAAAAATTTTAAAATAAGATAATTCTTATATATATTTTGTTTCTATCTGAAAACAATATTTTTATTATAAAAGTTAAAAAGATACAAAAAATTATAATTAAATATTATTCAAGAAAAAAACATTTATATAAAGATATTTTCTAAATTATTTCTAAGATATGAGTGTTTTGAAAAATTTAACCCGGGATGTTTGGAACACGAGATTATGTTTATGAGAGAGTGGCTCAAGAATGGGTTTCGAGATGGGTCGAATGGGATTTGAAAATAGCTTTTTTTTTTAACTCAAACCTAGTCCGGATGACATGATATTTTGGTTGGTTCATAATATTTTGCCTATGTGGCAGGACTTAGAAAGGAGGGATTTAGTCACTTTTATATAGTAGGATTTCAGTACAATTTATGTATAAATTCAGTTTACTATTAATTGTAAATTGCATTGATTTTCTAAATAATTATGTCTATTTCAAACATAAATAATTATGTAATTAACAAAACATAAATGTATTTCATTTGTTTTTTAATCTGTGTAAAAATTATCAAAAGGACACTATTTTGTGAAATGAAAAGATATATCTAGATTAAATTGTTTATTGATTCATGAATTTTGGATTATTTTTAATTGTTTTTTAATCTGTGTAAAAATCGTTTTTTAATCTGAATTTACAAAACTTAATTTTTTTTGTCAACTATAATTTTATCAATGGAATTAGTGTTTCGGTTTATCTTTGCTTTGCTTTAATCAGAAGTGTAACATAAGTGAAAATGAGAGACAGAAGCTTGCAATTTGGTTGTGTGAAACACATGATCGCCATGGCTAACCCAAGTCTGGCTACACGCCATTTAAAACCCAGATACCTCCTAATTTTTGGCTCTAGTATTTGATCAACACTGTCCAAGCTACATAGGTGGCAGTGTCCATTAAACATTTGCTTAATAAAAAAAAAAAATGTTCCACTTGACTTGTTTCTAAAAAGCAATCCGCTCTCATATCCCATTTGGACAAAGCACAAGCTTCCATGACAGACAAGAAAAAGAAACGGGAGTTTTAACACTAATCCTGGAAAGTGGAAACTAATAAAAGACTCCTTTCTTCAGACCAAAAGTCAGAAAAATAGAAAGATCATAGATTCCAGATTTGCAGTCACACAAACAAAACTAAAGCCAAAAACAAAAACAAAACTCGTCTTTCAATAGTCTAAACGATAACAAGAGTCCTTTCAGGGTAAACCAGAACCAGATGGTGCTGCTGCACTGTAACCGCCTGCACCACGGCCAAATCCAGGCCTACCACCACTTCCCTGTCAACATAACACACAAACGCAATGTTAGACAAAACCTCCTCACCATCTGTATCAATAAGCTCAGAGGCTTTTCAGTAAACTAAGAGGGGAGCGAGACAGAGAGTTTTACTTGGAAAGACGGCTGGTAATCAGCTGGAGCTCCACCCTTCTCACCTGCTGCATCACCACCACGTGCCCCACCACGGTACCCATCACGGTCACTAAACCTAGGACGGTCTCCCTCAAAACGAGGTCCTCTGAAACAAACGCCAAAACCAATGTCATTTTAATGAGAATTAGCCAATCAGGTACTAAAGTAAGATGAAACAAAGGAGTCTTAAAAGTTACCTTGGGCGATCACCAGGTGGGCCACCAAAGGGACGACCAATGGGCTTAGCAGACTTCTTCAAGGTCGCGGGAACAACGTCCGAGGGAAGGTTAAGATAAGTTCTCAAGAACTCAATCCCTTCGTTGGTCAGAAACCAATAGTAATGCATCCAAGCGAAGGTCTCCCTAACGTACTCCTTGGACTTGAAACTCTGCATGAGCTTGATCACTTGCAGGTTGGGCACTGACTCAATCAACGGATGCTTTGGGAGATTGAAGTCCTTCTTGGCGAACAATACTCCTTCTGTGAAACCCACGTGATATAATATAGATCATTCAGCATTCACAAAATTACCACAGTTGGTAACCCAACCCAACAGTTAAAGATTTAATCTTTATTGAACAAACCTCCAGGGTTCATTAGATCTTAGAAATGTACATAACTCAGTTGACAAAGTACTACTTTAGCTAGATTCAAATCTACTGCACCCATATATGCTGAAGGCAAGCATTTACTTATTCAATCAAACAGTTTCAAACTACAATTCAAGAACCCTAAGAAATGGTAACTAAACATGTTTCCACTAGCAGAAATGAAAGAATGCCATTAGCTGTGAAAAAGTAGAAACCTTTGAAAAGGTATTTGCAGATCTCTCTGCGGTTGGTCTCTGTGATAATCTGGAAACAGAAGGAACAAGAACACAATACATTATCGGATATGTCCTTCCATTACAAAAACATACAAATATAGAAAATAGAGAAACAGAGCAAAAGCATAGACTATACCATCTTCTTGTTGGTAGTGCTTTCACTGCAAAGAGGCAGACAGCTACTTCTTTTGTCACAAAGCTACGGCACAAGAAAACTAGGGTTTTCAGTGGATAAGTGACCAATTTTATATATTACGTATTTGGGCTTTAATTGGGCCAAGAATTGTAATAATTGTTTGCCTCCAGTGCTGGGCTTTGGAGGTGTGGTATGAAGTCTACACCGAACGTGACCCGAGACCTGTAGTAATGCCTAGCAACATGAACTGCATGCAACGAAGTGTGCACACTAAACTTTTACACTTGTTCTGTTAATTTGACGTACGAATTTTCTTTAAGTATGTACTATTGTAACATTATCATGATTAATGATGGAGCTACATACTTCCCTTTGGACCTTGGCAAAGTATTTCTTTGAATGACTAGAAAATTAGAAGTCCATACCATACATACTCATAGTGTCCGAAATTAGATCTTGGTAATGCATAATATATGTTAACGCAAGTCACTAGTTTGCTGATAAGAAATAAATAAACTTGGAAAGAGAAAGTCAAAAAGTTCTAAAAGCATGATTATTGGGAGCTTTTTAGGGTGAGGTTCTTAACGGAATATAAGAACTCGTCTCTTAACTTTTAACTAAAAAAACTAAGAACCCCACCATAAGAACCCTCCAATAATCATGCTCTAAACCCATGATTTTTAAGAATCGATGACACATGTCAGTCTAATAATGTTTTAATCCATGTTCGAAAACACGGCCGTCTAGGCACTGTTCGGAGGTTGACCGCAATGATTATGCCCAAATCGGTGTAGCCAGGCGTTTATCCGCGTAAGACCGCTTAATTTCCGTGTTGACCGCCTATTCCCGCGTTAACCGCCTAAGTTTTTTTTTCCGTCCGTGTAAATTAAAACACGGTTGATTAACTTTTACTCATTATTGACAGATTTTGTGTAATTATTTATTACTAAATAATTATAATTAAAATACAATTATGACTAAGAACTTGTATCATCATGTTTAAAATTAGCCAAATATATTATAAATTTATTAAAGTGTATTTAAAACTAGGCTCCGCGTAATTTCCGAGTACTCCCTAATTTTTCGGTAACTCGATATGTCCAGGGTTACCGCCCGACTAGCACCTAGCGTAGTTCCAAACGGAGGTTTTAATTGGTTTTACATAACTAAATCTTTAAAATAGTATTATTATTATTATTTTTTAAAAACTTTAGTAGGGTTGTAACCGTTAATGTTGCTCTTAGAAAACCTGATACCGTCCCCAACACATGTACCCTGTTCTTGATTTGAATTCAAGCTCTCCAACTCTGAGATCAAAGCATGGTACACCTTTGTCCTTTGAGTTTTGAGATTTAAGTTTTGTATAGTTAGCCTCTTAAAAGTAGTAATAAAAAAAAGGATTTGAGTTGTGATCAAGTCAGAAAGCCAGCTTGGCGCAGACAAAAATTGTTGTTAAACAAAAATGAGATTCGGAGAAAGTAGTTCACGGACGACCAATGAAACATGCATGTCCGTGAACTCACGAATACAAACGAGAAAGCAGCCTTTTGTATGTCAACTTGACCATATAATAAATCACACTTATATTCGTCTTTCATTTTTGTCAACATCATGAATTCCTCCTTGTTAACCAATACGTCCTTGCTGACCAAAAACAAAATAGCTCAGTTTTTTTTGGATAGCGGGAGGCAATAAGTATGATTGTCCCAAAGTAAAGTCCAGGATCTACAGCAGTAATAGATGAAAATAAACATTAGTTAAAGTACGCCAAGTAAAATAGAACAATATAAGTAAACTAACGCAAAATAGCTGAATGGAGGTCAAGATCTTGAATCCAAATCAAAAGTGAGAATTGCTAATAAGTGTTGTTTTGTACATACTCTAAGAACAATAAACTAGTGTTGCTTTTCAGAGAAAATGACGATCATGTGGACCCGTGACGATCTCTTTTTTTTTGTCCAAGCTAATATACACGAACATGGCTCTCCCCATCTCTTAATCCAATTGATTCTCTCTATTATTCCTTGCCCCAACGTAAGCTTTCTCTCTCTCTATCGAGTATGATTGATACCATCATTATTGAAGTGGTTAATGAGTCAATCACACTCGTGACATTAGGTGGACCTCTTGGTATTCGTATATTTACTAGGTAACCTAGAGATTGATACTTGTTTTACAAACACAAAACAAGACAGTGAACAAAACGAAAGGAAATATTGTAGATAATGGAATTTACAATTTAACTATTCCATCAATAAATTGCCTCTTTGTGTATGTATACCATGAAGTCTGAAGTAACAAGAAAAAACCCTTACATAAATTAAGCAAAAAAAATGATAACAGAAAAATCATCTCCTGGAACTTGAAACCCTTTTGAGTAGAACAAGAAAACACAAAAGACGATATAGTACGAAGAACCCTAACAACACATAAACATTAGTCCATCTCTGTCTCTCATCAAGCCCTTTCTTGTCCAACACGTCACCTCCAGTAAGCAAGCAGCCTTTCACATCGCCTTCCCCAAACCAGACAAGGCATTTATTGGCCAGACACGAGTACTCATTTATCAGAAGCGAGTCCAACGCGTATTTATACATCGAAAAGAAGTACATGAACAGCCAGTACTTAGGAAGACTCTCCTTAGAGATGAAGTAACCAGAGAACAAGAAGAAAGCCGCGAGAAGAACGGTCACTAGCGATGTTCCAGCGATATAGTTAGGTGCAAGAGAGCTCAAGAAAAGCACGAATGAGTTTGCCATCAGGACAATGATCCATATCACAAGGACAAAGTAGGCAAAAGCTTGCCACGAAAGGCAGAGACCTACAAGGAAGTAAAGAGAGACAGAGTAGATGATTGCGATGAGGAGCAAGTAAGGCAAGAAAACCAATGTGTTTGCGAGAATGTGAGAGGAGAGTCTGTAGAGTCCACTCGAGGTTTCTCGGAGAAGAATGGGACGTTCATCGATGAATATTGGTAGGGTTTGTGTGGTGGATGATAAGAGGAACGTGAGGGTGAAGGCAAAAAGACCGAACCGCTTCTCGATTCCTGCTTTGCCAGTTCCAATGTTGAGGTAGATAGTGCCTAAGACAAGACCAACTATAAGAGCTTCTAAGATGTTGGTAAGAAGCAGCTGCCTTGTGCGGTATATGATCTTCCAGAATCTTCTAGAAAGTAGGGTTACTTCAGTGATCCTCGAGCTTCTATAGATTTGTTTTGTGTTCTGCTTTTGAGGCTCTTGAGGGTCAGGGAGAACAATGTCGGCGTTCTCGTACGGATCGTGGAGGTTTTGAAGTATCTCCATAGCGTACTCGAGTGAGTTTAGCTGAGGAGGAACCGTGAATCCCTTGGATTGCAAGAAACCTTCGAGCAAATCAAGCCTTCCGTGGTATACAACGCTTCCTTTGGAAAGAAGTAACAAGCGGTCGATGAGAAACAGAATCTTGAAGCTAGGTTGATGTATGGACAAGATCACGGTCCTTTTTCGTGACGTGGCAACGGACTTGAGGATCTGAACAACGTCGAAAGCTGATTTACTGTCTAAACCGGAAGTGGGTTCGTCGAGGAGTAAGAATCCAGGGTCGTGGAGAAGACTTAAGCCAATAGAAACCCTTCTTAGTTCACCACCGGATAGGCCTTGACCGAGTCTTGTATGTGCAAGATGCGTTAGGTTAAGTTCTTGTAAGAGAGAAGCAACGGCATTGGAAGTTTCTGATGGGGATTTTGAGAGCAGTAAGGAGGCGGAGAAAGTGAAAGTCTCGGAGACGGTGAGGAGAGGGAAGAAGGCGTCATGTTGAGGAACGTAGGAAGAGATTTTGCGGTAAGAAGAAGGGTTGATGGGAAGAGAGTTGACGAGGATTGAGCCTGAGGTTGGGGAGGTTCTTGCGGCGAGGATGTCGAGAAGAGTTGATTTTCCGGCACCGCTAGGGCCAACGATGGCGAGGATTTGGGAAGGATGAGAGGTGAGGGAGATGTTGCGGAGAATGTAAGAAGGTGGCTCCGCCGTTGGGAAGAGCGGTGGAAGAGGTTTGGTGTAGGAGATGGAAGAGGTGGTCAGAGTATTTGATTCCATTTTAGGGAGAGATGTTTACAGGTTTGGACAAGGAAAGAGAGTGTTGTAATGAGAATTTATGGATGCTTATGTTTGGAATGATTTGTATTTTCTTATGAAGCTGACAAATATTTAAGTCTTTTTTGTCTGTTTGCGTTGAAGTATTGTCTTTTGCTGCCATTTATGATTTTGTGTTACATTGAACTCATCGACGTAGTCGTGGCTAGGCGGTGATGAAACAACGATGCCGTGGCGAGACAAGTTATTGTCAGAGAAGAGATCATTAGAGATGATTATCCATATGAAAATGGAGTTAGTAATGAAACGAAAATCCATATACTCTCGTTTATATAAAGAAGCATGGTTACAGTTACATATATACACATTTAAACCTTCGTTGTGATCATATATACACATTTAATAAACATATAGTCTAAAAATTTCACATATGCTGCAGCCTTAGGGGTGTGGTTCTCCACCAAATAGCATATCGTCTAAAAAATTTGGAGTTATTCCTAAAAATGTAGCACAAGTTGCAAAAACAGTGTATTTTCTTTTGAGTAAATTTAACATCTATTCAAAAAAAAAAAATAAATAAATAAACATGTAAAGATAAACTAAATGTGTTTGTCATACTGAATATTGTTGAGGAAATGAGAGGGAGAATCTAAAGGGGATCGGAATGCAGGTAAAGGTCACGGGTTTTTCTATGGCTCTCTCGTGCCATTGTATTATTAGTATACAGGAAAATTGCACATCACGCAGTCGATTCCCCAAACCACTTCTAGAATATATGAGATATATGCGAAGGGGGTGTAAACTGAGTTTATTTGGGTTATATGCAGTTCCGACGCTACACTAGCCTTGGACATTCGATTCTTGGTTCAGTTTTGCTTTTCCATTAATTCAGATATAAAAAAAATATAAATTTAAGGGTTTTTGGATTAAATATCAATTTTTTTAGTTTTCGGATAATTTTAAATATTTTAGATAAAAGCTATTCTCGTCATTCAGTTTTTTTTTGGTATTTCAATTTATAAATAATAATTTAATATTATTTGATTATTTTAAGATTACATATCCCATATATATTAATCTTGGAGCATTAGTTAAATTAACAATATAGAGGAGCATGCTTACATGTCAAAGTTGAGAGCGCTCTTCAGCCGTTTCTCTTAATTAGACCGATCTTAATAGGATTATCAAAGAGTAACATTAAATGGACCACTCAATACTTTACTATTTGATGTATCATCTAATTCGAATATGAAAAATAAATAAACATTAAACTATTTCCTTTGATGTTTGATCATTTAATGTATTAAAAGGAAAAAAAGATTAATTTTATGGAAATGAAGATTGGAAAAGAAAGAATATGAAACCAGAGAGATTTCTGCAAATTTTACATATTTGTATATATAATGTTACAAAATAGTTTGAGCGAAATTTGGTTGCATAACCTATTCTTTTTTTTTTCCGCTTTGCCTACAGAGACTCATTTCGATTCTCTCCATTGAACCTCTAAAAGAGAAGGTTACATATTTGTAGTTCAACCTATTTGAATTCGTTTTAGACTTAACATATATTCTAAGAATCTATAAATTGAGCTGGATAAAATTGAATGTAAAATTATATTACGTTTATATAAACATAAAATCATTTATAATGAGGTAAACAAAAAATCAAACACAATTTTTTAAACAACTACCACCATCAAATCACTAAAATATGTTTTATTAAATTTTTCATGTTTATGTTTTATTAAATTTGAAACATGTTCCTATACGTAGAAAAAAATTGCAAATACATTATTGATTTTAAATTGCAAACATGTCACGTTATTTTAGATATTTCACCCCGTGCTAATTATCACCTAGTAGTTAATATTTATAAGTATATAAACTATATTATAAAAGTTTAGATATCCATTCGGTTCTCGGTTTGGTTCCGGTTTGGTTTCGGTTTTTTAGCTTTAGAAATATAGGATTCGCTTGGGTAATTGATATAATATAAGCCAGAACCAAGCTTCATTTTCTTGGCTCAATTCTTTAGTTCTGGATAAATGTGTCATGCCTATCCTACACAGTAAATGCAGGCTGAAGAAAGAAAAAAAGACAAACATATTTGGGTATTTCTTAGGGTTTCTAATAGTTTTGGGTCGTAAACTGAGTTTATTTCAAATCCCCTTAATTGGTACAAAAGCAACCTGCCACAGGCCAGAACAGATTTGTTGAGCAAAAAGAAACAATGAATTAACATTAGTGGACCTTGGGAAATAAGATATAAGCCCACAAGAAATTATATGTGGATCAAATCTTGTCTATATGTAAGAAAGGCTTCAAACAACCGAGGGAAAAAAAACTGGTGCAAACAACAATCGGGGACATGCTCACATGTATAGGTTCTGATCCCTTATATATATAACAAATTCCATCGGAAACAAGTTATCATTTAACATGTTTTATCTGCTTCTGTGGTTTCAAATCAAAGAAAGAATCAAAGTGTAAACGAACCATGTGGCTGACCTGCCTATAACTCATATTCTGATCTGGTAACTGAACACTAAATTAATATTCCTCTAACCGGTTGACCTAGCCGTACTAGAGTGAATAGTGTTATTAGTTATTACCCGAAACCTAAAAATATCTGAATGTATAAATTCATTAATTATATCAAATGAATGTGTGGGTAAATTACAATGAGCAAAGGCCGACAATGGAGGAGGATGGACCAGGCCAGGGTGCTGAGCGATAAGGACGTCTCGACTAAAAGCCTAACCATCCTCCAAGCGTGGGTTCCCACAGCTGCTGGTCCCCGTTCACAATAGTATCACATTTCCTCTCTCACGAGGTTACACCCTCTTGCTTTACTACTATTCCCTCTTTATTCCTCCAACTTTTCTTTTTCTTTTTACAGGTTCTTCGTGAATCATGTCATGGAAATGAAAAACATAACTTATATATTGCTCTGTTTTGTATCTTACTCTTTGTTTCTTCTCACCGACGTGTTATTCCCTTCACATATACCCAGTTTATACACCCTTCTATTGGTTAGACTTTATCTCTCTACTTTAGCTTTATTTATTTTTAAATCACTAAATTTTACCAATCATGTTGTAGCTTTACTTTTAAAAATTAAAGTCTACATCAAGTTTTTATTTAGTTTTACCAATCATGCTTTCGCTTTATTTTTAAAGCTACAGCAAAAAAAATAAAGTAAAACTTTTTCTTATGTATTTTAGGCAAAAACCCTACATCTTCTTTTTATAGGTTGTAGAATCTGTAAATGAAAAAAAATCTATAATATCAAATAAATTATATAATCATAATAAAATCTTTTATAAATATTTTAATTTTGAATTTGAGTGTTTTAAAATTATTAAGATATTTAAATAATATAAATATTATTTACATATCACATTTTAAATTATAATAAATTTTGATAATTTATTTAAAAAAATATTAATATAAATTATTTTAATTGATATAAAATAATAATTTTATATATACAACACATATTTCATATATTTTATTTTAAAATATCTACAGCCTACAGCTTACAGCTACAACAAATTTAACTACAACAAAAGTCTCTGTAAAAAAAGTCTACAGTAACAACTTTACAGCTACAACCGATTTATCTATAGCTAAACATCTACAACTAAATTTTTAAAGCCAAAGTCGAACCAATCATCACCGTATATTTTTTTTTACAGAATTAACACTTCTATAAACTAACTCCCACGGAAGTTTATTATTTGAAACATCTGATATTGGTGTTTGGTACATTACATTACACATATATATAGCCCAAAATAAATATACATTTTCTATATATATGTTATATACTGAGTTGATGGTATACAGAATATATAATATGTTCATGTGGCATGAGCATGCAGATTTAATGAATAAATGTAGCATATTGCCATTTTATAGCATGTGTATGTCACCCAAAAAATGGTAAAATTAATTACTAATATGAATAAACACAGATTATGGTTGTCAGTTTTTTTTGCCAAATGTTAGTATATTTTTTGATTGGTGGTATTTTTGAAAAGTGGTATTTAACTTGTGGTATTTCTAACAGTTTTTCAAGTTAAAAGCAGAATCTGAGTGTTTTTCTTTAATAGACCTTATTTTATTACCATATCTTCTCTTTTTTTTTTAGAGCAAATCTTGATTATTTTATAAGTAACTAATGGGAGGCATTAGTAAAGTATTCTTTCTAGGCGTTCGAATTTGTAAGTAACTAATGGGAGGCATGCAATAATGAAATTAATTTGTTGCATTCTATAGGTCATCAATCATCATAGCTCCATAAAGATAGATGCTCTGTAATGGCATATAGTATTTTAGTGACAAGTGATGATACTCTTATCCATTTCAGTTAAGATACATTTTCGAATCCACTAATCTGTTTTATAGAAGTTATCTTAGAACACCCACATTGATGTAGTTTTTCAGTAAGGTTCTAATCTCAACAATGTATTATCATAATTAGTAATTTAATTAACTTTTGGTGTTTAAAGAGAATTGAACCGTTCATTTTCTAATGATTATCTCATAATATTTCATTAAAAAATTCATTTGTATCTCCAATTAAAAAGAAAAAGGAGAAAACACATGTATATTAATTGTTACCTTTGTTTTAAGAAACTAGGCGAGCGGATCCCACATTCATATCTCTTGCATATCTTATTCACAATGTCAATGAGGATAACACATACATTTCTAGAGATATTTCCTCATCCTCATTATGTTTTTGACATTTGATATTCAGACGCATCATAGTGTTTGTGCCTTGTCCCAATGATTTGACAACGTTAACAAAGTTTTAGAAGTCGTTAACTCTATTAACAATAACCCCTATATCAAATGACTTCACATTCAACCGTGCTATTAGCTAACTTAAAAATAGACATTCAAATGAAGCGTTGGTTAACATAGTCATTAGTCACCGATGTTACTGACTTTGTTAACGCCCGCTAAATTGAGTGTGTAAATACAAGAACGACGGTGCGTCTTAACATTAACCTGAGATCACTGATTTGTTAGTGTATTTTTAAGATATTCCCAAAAAATCATGTATATTAGAAAAATGAAATTAAATTTTGGTGAATTTTTATACAAATTGTTACCTAAAACTAATGTAAAGAATGCAAGTATTCTGGTTTGTTGAAAATCACAAAAAGGGGTATTCTAGTTGTTCACCACGAACAGACCTGAAGCACCCATCACTTTCAAATAAACTTATTCTGATTGGTTTTAAACCACTATAGCAGGATAATTACCGGAAAAAGAATAGAAACTTGCACTTAATCGATGATTACTTCCATTTATTAATTTGTTCGGGAACTAATGGTCTCCTAGGTCTAAATTATTTTATATTATCTTCACATGTAACGTGCCTATATAACGAGAATATGATTCCCTAAGATTCATGCATAAGCACAAATTTAATCGGGGAATTCTAGTTGGATCATGGACATTATACGGAAACTAAACTTGTTAACTTGTGTAGGTTCAGTTCCAATAGTAAAGGAAACCATTAAATTCTAAAGATAATCTTCTAAATTACAAAGTTAATATACAATTATAGAAAGTATCATTCGACTTATGTATTCCATCTCCACCACAACTTTTGTTGTGTATGTGCGTGTATATGCACAATGGTAGAAATGTAGATGATAGTTTATCTCAATAGATTAATGTAAGAGGGGAATTAGGTTGGAATATTATAATGTCTCAACAATTGCTGGCTTGGATGCTTTAAAAAAGTTTTGCCTTAGAAATTCCTTTTTACTCTACTTAACGATATATATTTACTAAACATAATACTAGTGGACACATCAAAGAACAATATAAAAGTAGTAATGAATAAATTAAAGAAAAATAAGAAGAAGGAGAAAGAATGTGGAAATGGAGAAGTGATTGGAAACTAATGGAATATCCGTTTCCTCCTTTAACATGGTGGAAGCTGACTCCAAACCCAACCTCCATTACTCTACTGATTCTATCATTTCATTTCACAGCCAGTATATATTCCAAATAGTACTATACAGTTATTGTATGTTATATATGTTGTTAAGAATTTCACATTTAAATGTGGTTTGTAATACTATATAGAGTAAAATATAAATGATGTATGATTTAAAATCTAAAACCCATGAAATCTTCACACAAATAAAAAAATGATATGCTACAGAAAATGCTAGACGATTATCATATCCCTTATATATTAATTGAGGAACATTTGAAAAGATGTAACCTCAATTTTGTATTAATTAAAAGAGACCCCAATGCATAGGTGGCATTCAATTAGGTAGTCAATTACATTCAATTGAAAAATAAGTAGGTCCACATTCAATTTTTATATGTTATTAGATACATAAGTTGGTCAAACTATATGATATAATAATATGATATGATATTTTCTTTCCTTAAATAAAACCTACGGAATTACCATAAATGACTAATATATATATGACAATTAATGAGTTTAATAATAAAGATTTGATAACAATGTATATCTCCTCTATCATTTTTTGTTTAATTTTATATTATTAAAATAAATTAAACAATCAAATTAGCTATAAAAATAAAATTTAGATTTTTTCGTATATGTTATATTTTGAATTTTTAAAAACGACAATAAATGACTAAAGCTATTAAAATTATTATGTTAAAAATTAATGATCAATGGTTTAACATTTTTCTTATAAGAAGATACACATGATTTTAAAACCATATGAGTAAAAAATATCATTTAATAATAAAATAAATATATATATATATATTAAACACTATATACCATAAGATTACATAAATATTTTAATATTAAAACTTTCAATGAATTTTCAAGAACATTTATAAATTATAAACTTATTAAAGATTTCAGATTGAAAATTTTGTTATCGATGATTTAAATATTTTGTTATAAAACGATATGAACGATCATAGAACCGTATGATTATAAATTCTTATTTAATAAATAACTATACAAAATATACTATTCCTAAAAAATAGGTTGGTCCATCTTAACTTATATTACACTTTTTATTAAACTAACTATCGAATTGATAAATAACGTACCAAAAAATGTTTTGCACTTTCCTTAAATAAAAGCTACGAAATTACCTAATATGATTAACGTATATGTGAAAATTAATTATAATGAATAATAAATATTTGATAACAATTTTTGTATCTTAGTTATTTTTTTAATTTTATATTATTAAAATATATTTAAAAATCACATTAAATATATAATAAAAACATTTATAATTTTTCTTATATGTTATATTTTGAATTTTTCAAAACGTCTATAAAATATTAAAAATTTGAAGATCCCCACTCTGAAAATTTTGTAATCAATAGATTATTGTTTTTGTCATAATAAGTTACAAATGATCATAAAATTGTATTAATATGAACTTTTATTTAATATTATAAGAAGATACACATTATTTTAAAACCATATGAGTAAAAAATATCATTTAATAATAAAACATATATATTTATATATATATATATATATATATATATATTATACTATATACCATAAGATTACATAAATATTCTAATATTAAGACTTTCAATGAATTTTCAAAAACATTTATAAATTATAAACTTATTAAAGATTTCACATTGAATTTTTTTGTTATTGATGATTTAAATATTCAGTTATAAAATGATATGAATGATCATAGAACTGTATGATTATAAATTCTCATTTAATAAATGACTATATAAAATATACTATTCTTAGAAAAATAAGTTGGTCCATCTTGACTTACATTATATTTTTTATTAAACTAACTATCGAATTGATAAATAATCTACCAAAATTTTTTTTGCACTTTCCTTAATTAGAAGCTACGAAATTACCTAATATGATTAACGTATATATGAAAATTAATTATTATGAATAATAAATATTTGATAACAATTTTGGTATCCTAGTTCTTTTATTTTTTAATTTTATATTATTGAAAGATATTAAAAAAATCACATTAAATATATAATAAAGACATTTATATTTTTTCTTATATGTTATATTTGAATTTTTCAAAACGTCTATATATTATTAGAAATTTGAATATTCCTACTCTGAAAATTTTGTGATCAATAGATTATTTTTTTGTTATAATAAGTTACAAATGATCATAAAATATAACGCATATGAATTTTTATTTAATAAATATTCAAACTAAATAATATATATATATATAAACACTAATGATTTAAAGCAATAAGATTGGCTGATCAATTTAGTCGTCCAGTTGAAATCTTTCAAAAGCATGTGAAAGACTAAAGTCAAAGTAAATATGAATTTAGAATAGTAGTTATATTGTACTAACCAAATACCGAAAAAAACCGAACCGAAACCAACCCGATATCTGGATTGAACACCCATAATCCAAATGAAGCCAAACTATTGTTTCATTCTTCAAAATATAATAAAAATAATAACTTAATCCCGCGCAAGGCGCGGGTCTTATCCTAGTACTATGTAGTTAAGAAAGGTAACCATCCCCTATATATTAATTGAGAATCTTTTAAATAGTTATAACCTTAAGTTTGTACTAATTAAAAAGAGACCCCATCCTATGTGGCAGTTGTTTAAGTTCTCTTATTGCTGATGTGGCTGAATTTTAGAGAGTTTTGGCAAAGCATAATCTAAAAATATACATCCCTAGCGAGAAATACAATTCGATGGACCTATAAGTGTGTGATTCAAACAATTATTTATAACATGCGCTTTAATTCATGGATGGTGTGCATACTACGTATCATGTAAGCGTAACTATATATTAGCATATAATAATTCAAGTCCAAATGTATTAGTTTGTAAAAAACTGTATCAAATTTTTCTGGAGCCATTACGTACAAGTTATAAAGCTTTGGAAAAAAAAATCTAATTGTCTTTGATGGAAAATATCATGTACATGTACATGTATACTAATTATCTTTTTATACTCAACATTCAAGTATTTTTAAAACACGTAATATATTATACTTAATACATTATCATGAATACCATAGTGTGTATTGCTACATATAATCATGAATACCATAGTGTATTGTATACATAATTGTGGATCGATCGGTTCAATATGGAACCTTACCAGTAATTTATGGTTTGGGGTGGATTATGAATCGTCTGGTTCTCATACGGTTGAAGTCTATATAGTTTAAGACTTAAATCTAATAGAAGTTGATTAAATAGGAAATAAAAGATGCGATTTGTTAATGTATAGTTGTAACATAAAATATTAATCCTTGCTATTTCTATATGTGCAACCATTACATTTAAGAATATCTTTCGTAAGTGAAACTTTCTTAAATTATACAGATGTACATATATTCTATTTTTAATACGAAAGATGTATATAGTGCTTATTACTTAAATCTAGAAGTGTGTGATTCAAACAATTTGTTACTATATATATAGTTTCACATCAAATATATATTTTTTGCCAAATGATATTTTCTATACGTGAAAAATACTTTTATATGGATCATTCATAGTTGGAATTTTAAAATTTTGAATAATTCACATATATTCCATATTGTGTTGACATAAATGAGCTTTCTTCAGTTGTATACATTATTCCATAAAATATTGTTGAATGATTGTTATACTGTAAGTATAGATTTGTATAATAAATAATGAATCGTAAGATTTGTATAATAAATACTGCAACCTCTTCTTTTTGATTGATTGCAATAATTGAGAAGTTTTTATTATAATGAAAAGTTCATGTATTGCATGCATGCATCGATTGACCCTTTTTGCAGTAGTTTCTCCGAAATTTAATTTGCGCATCTTTGCTAATATATATACCAAATCTTATAATAAATGTTATTAAGCTACTATACAATTGATTATTTTTTATTCAATTGTATTATTCAGAACATTAGTTAATAGTATGGACTAAAAAATGAACCGAACCGAACCAAACCGAATTCAAAAAGATTAGAAACTAAAGTATATGTCTAGAGTCTAGACTATTTGATTAAGATTTTATCAATCAAATTGGTTTATTTTGGTTCATTTTAAACTGAACCAAGCCGAAGCGAAGTGTTTTTACTTATATTAGTTAAACATGATAGTAATATTAAGATTTAATAAATTTAATCATTGCTAAAAGTGAAAGATCACGCGTATTTGGATCCTCTTTCGTCAACTGCTTTGCACCAAGTTGGCTGGCTCCTTATGCTGGCCAAGAGGCTGCAAGTTAGTTTTTTAAAAGTTTTTATTAGAAAGTCAAAAAAACTTACACAATTAAAAAAATTATACATTTTACTTTTAAATGAATAAAATAAACACAATTAAAAATAAAATAAAAATATGAATTTCATACATTAACATCAAAATCAAAAATCTACTTATTATACTTAGTTATATTAGGCTTGAATATAATAATACAAAATTATAGGATTAAATCTTTAGCTTTAAAATTAAATGTGAAGAAAATAATGATTTAATGTCAAATGATGATTTGTTTATGTTCTTATAAATTATATTTTGTAACTAAAGTAGAACAAAACTACAAAAGGAAAACTAATCGACTGAAATAAACAAACACAAACAAAACCAAATTAAACCGCACTAAACACAACCAAACCAAACTCGAACCCAAATCGAACACAAATCAAACCTAAGTAAATCTGAACCAAATCAAACTAATTTGAGTTGAGCATAGTTAAGATTCTCTTAGACCTAAATAAACCCAATCAAACCTATACCGAAGCTGTAAGTAAACCGAGTGACGTGACATCATTTGTCAATACTATATGTTTTAAATATTTATCATTAAAACTCACCCTGCGCAAAGCGCAGGTCTTATCCTAGTAATAGGTGAAACGTCATGCACAATCCAATGCGTTAAACAATAATTCCCTTACTATCTTCTATAAATGGCCCTCACAACACAATCCTTTCTCCCACACCACTTTATTACTAAAACAAAAAAAACAAAAAAAAACATTTCATTTGTTTACTCTGAACAAACACATGCAGACAATGGAAGGAAGACAATACTACCAAAATCCTGAAGGAACCAATCATAGCTCTTCAATGGTGGTGCCGCACTCGCCGTGGCACTCTCCGGTTCCTTATCTCTTCGGTGGTTTGGCCGCCATGCTAGCCCTCATCGCCTTCTCTCTTCTCATTCTCGCTTGTTCCTACTGGCGACTCACTGGCACGGCTGAGAGAGATCTCGAGGCCGGAGATGATGCCAAACCCGAAGGGGACACTCACAAGACCAAGACCACAGAGTTGCCAGAGAAGTTTCTCGTCATCATGGCAGGAGACGTCAAACCCACGTACCTGGCTACGCCGGCGAACCGGTCTGAGCAAAGCTGTACTTGTGGTGACCATAAGGAAGAGGCTGGTAGTAATCAGGTGTTGCGGCAGAGCACCGGAACTTAAAAACAGAACAATCATTACGCGGACGTTAGAGGAGCGGATGGGATAAAACTGGGTTTTATTTCATTATTTTTGTCTGATTAAAACGATGTTTATGCATCATTCGTGTGGTTTTACTTCTTTTTAATCTTTGCTTCATATTAAATTTTATGAGAACTTGAATAGATGATTAGTAACTACTAAATGAAAAATTGATGCTTAAGTTAATACTTATGAGCTGTTCGTCTTCATACATCATTATTACTTAGTTACGTTGGATCGATGCCGATGGTAGTTCGATCGTTACTAGAGAATCGGCCAAGTGAACAAAAATGTAGGGAACTAGCAACAACGACATGTGCCATATATTATGCTGATCTTCATACGTTTGTGTCAACGTTGTGGCGAGCCGAAGTGGTTCATGATTCTCTCTTTGCACCTTTCTCCCAGATTCCTAAATAGTATATGGATAACTACCACCAAGTTTTATTTGAAAAAAAAAATAGCCCTAAATACATTTATATTTTTCGGAATATATATGATCTTTAATTATAACCTTTCACTGAAATGAAGGAGTACTAACATTATCGCTGGACAAAAAGAAAAAAATATGATCCTTTGGAGTTTGGATGAACCACAGAACCAGTACAATGTGAATAGTGACTATAACGACAGAACGACTAAATTGACTGACTGTTTTAGACTGGAGCTATTAGACACTGGTAGTGTCACGTGTGTACCGTGTACGTCATTTCCTTTCCTTGTCCAGTTCTTACTATGTTTATGTGAACATATGAAACAAACGAGTTCCCAACTGAAAAAAGCAAACAATAATGGTTAAAGAAACCGTGTTAAAGTCTTGTGAACTCTTTGACATCAACAGATTCTCTAGACATTGTGGACTCTACTCAGAAGAGAGGTTAGCTTTGGGCCTTTAGTAGGACCAGTCTGGATAGATCCGTCATCTTGACAAAACCCAGTCTAAATCACATCTAATTCAAGATCGTTTAGTTTTCAGATAGACAGAAAGAAACCATCAACTTCATCAAGGATTTTTTTTTCTTTTCAAAATTAACTACAGTGCAAATGAGGTCAACCGAATATTCAGTAGATCCCAGAAATGCAATGTTAAATTATCTCGTGATCAACGAGATCGAACTACGGATTTACCGTATTGGAGTTATCCCTCAAGTGTCACTAGTCCAAGATCCATTCTTCATCAAGGATTGTATATTAACAAGAGTCAAGAGTAGGATGAAAACTCGAAAAGTTTTACAAAAGAACGACTAGATCTGTACAGATTCATCGTTCGCACAGAATATAATACATTTCAAATAACCACAAAGGTTAAGGCGCAAGAACTTAACCATGATATGTAATGTAAGCATCATATGATACAAATAACCAAACCAAACAAAAAAAAAGAGAGAAGTTTGTAATCCTTATCCACCTTCTTACATTGCTGACTTAATTGCAGTGTGAGTGAACAGTTGGATGAAAATGTTTGGGGGCTAGAGACAGAAATGATCCATCATGTGAAAGACGACATCTTTACCATCAGAATGTAACCAATATGTCTTCACCTACACATGCCAAAACCATTCTGTAAAGATGCTGTTTAAACACACACCAATGCGTTAAGAGTACACCTATTATCAAACTTACCTGAATGGTATTATGAGCTACATATCGTTGCTTGCTATTGTGAAAGCTTACATCTACTCGTTCCCAAGATAGTTGACCGAGCCCATGTAGCATTTCCTCTATGTTCCACACAAAAAAAAAAGAGAGGGTAAAGTTTGTGACGCTTACGAATACAAAGAAGACTATACAGAGTCAAGTGAAGAAGAAAGCAAACCTTCAAGATCAGTGTTTTCATCTTTTACTACTGTAGAGGTTGACTTGCAACTACCATTATCTACATTTCCATGTTCTACATATACAATGTGTGGATAGTTTGGATCAGTTGCTAGAAGATTTGGCTGTAAGATGAGACAATAAACAAGGGTTACTGATAAATCCCAGACAGTGCATAAGATTAAGTTGTAAATGGATTTACCTTTGGGAGCTCATTTGGACGGCGAATAGAAGATGTCCTCCATCCAACCATGTCTGTGTAGTCTAGTAAAGGCAAACACTGTCTCTTGTAAAACTAAAGAAAAGCGAAAAAACCATTCACCTAATGATTTATTCAGGAAAGGATACAATCGAAGTTCACGTTTGCATAAGCCACACGCCGTTTGAAAGCATTTAAAGCCGATCTGTTGAGGTCATTAAGTAGCATATGAGTAGTGCACATCTCAATATGCAAGTCACCAATTGAAAAACACAGAGAGGCAGAAGCATATTTACATGAATTTGAAGTTAAAAGAATCAGTAGCCATCCGGATAAGAAGTGGGAGATTCCCATCATCATTGTCCACCAGAAACAAATGCTTTCCGGTCCTCCCAGCAGCCAAGTGTGCGGTTTGGGATGCTGTTCTTTCAAGAAAAGGAAGGCCACAGAGAATCGGGAACTGAAGGAAGTGAAAAACAGAAGACAAGAGTAAGTATGTCACACAGAAACTTCTGATCTCTACACAGACCTTACAGAAACATAAGACCTAGACACATCATCAATTTCAAGTCACCTGTCTATGTCCCCTGGAACCAAGATGAGGCGTTGCGAAAGTTATAAAGTTCATAGGTTCTAACCCAGCTATTTCGCCGCTCTTGGCCTTTGAAGGAGAGTCAGAAGAGTTGGCTTCACCAGACTGTTCATACAGCTTCCCTACGGCATATCTTGCAACAAGACCTCCTAACGAATGAGCCACAAACGAGATCTTCTTCAACCCATTCCTGTTCTTAATAACAGACAAAACCTGCAAAAAAAAACAGAACATCACCAAGCAAATAAGCACACTCAAAGTTGCAGAGCAGAGAAACAACACTCCCAAATACCTCATTAGCCAGCCTTTCACCCATCATATCAACACCATCAAACGTCAAGGTTGCACTATTACTCTCACTACCTGCTCAGTTCCATCGAAAGTCAACAACTTTCTTCATCACAACATTATCCTATCCATCACTATAGGTTTAAAAAAAAAACACTCACGGTGCACAAGTACTTTGTCCGGGAACTTCTTCACGAACTGCTCCGCCGCATACTTCCAATCCGCCGAACTAAATCATGATACGGTCAAACTCTTTAAACCCCACAAGACTCTAATCTGAAACCCATTTCAAAGTTAGATGCTTTACTCTCTACCTTCCTATGATACCGTTCACCATGACCACCAAGTGATCCGGCTTCTCTGAAGACTCCACGAACAGATCCTCTCCGCCGCTGTCCTTCTCCGTCTTCATCTCCCTTGTGCTATGCTTCGCCGCAAAGCAACCGATTCCGAGGCGCTTCATCAACTCCATATGATCGAGATTCTTCTTGGGTCGAGCGAGAAATCGGAGCTGGAGCTGGTGTTGACCAAGCGGAAGAAATCGAGGAGAAGAAGGAATCGAATCTGGGATGGAGAAGGAGAAGGGGGCAATCATGTGGAAGTAAAAAAGACAGCTTTTTGATTAGCGAAATTGACAAAAAGTCGCTCATTTTTTTCACGGCGGAGAGACGTTACCATTTGCGGAGGCGCTAAGGAACAGTGACGGTGACACCTGTTAACTCTTAGTCAAAACTTTATTTTATTTAAACGGCAGTAGTATATGAGTAATAAAGTTAGTTGTGTTTCAAAAACAAAAAGAAACAAAAGAGAGTAATAAAGTTAGTTAATTGGAATAGATTATCATTAGACAAATTGATCACATTGTAGAGAAAATCTGGGATTTAATTTGTATAATGATGTAGTGGCAATAAAATATGTGATGGAAAAAGAAAATAAGTGGAATTTTGATTTTATAGTTTTTAATAAAAGTTATTCTTGGATTCACCTTTAGAGTTTTACTAACCAATAGATTTTTGTTATTTTATATTCTATATCTTTTATAAAAGAAAATAAAATATTATCAAATTATATTATATTTTAAAATAAAAAGGTAAAAGAAAAAATAAAAAATAGTAGTAATTACAAAAAAAAATTAAAAAAATATTTTTAATTTCGTCAGTAGAATACTAAAACCTAAACTTTAAATCTTAAACTCTAAATTCTTGGATAAATCATAAAATCTAAATTAAAAACACTAAACACTAATAAAACACTAAAATTTTGCAACCTCCCATTTTTGACATACATCGACACATTTATATTCCCTCCAATAATACAAATTCATATTTACCATCATTCACTATTTATTTCTCCAATTTGCAACCTCCCATTTTTACAATCTATCACATTGGTAACGCAAGTTATTCGCTTAGAAAACAAAAAAAAATAGGCAGCATCGCCAAAAAAAGCTCAAATTCATATCCATACATTTACAACACAATTTATCCTTTTCTTTTTTTTCTGTTTCCCCTCAATATTTATATACCACTTGAACCTCTAAAAACCCATTAGCATCCGAAGGACAAAAAAATCTCAAGAAAAATACCAAGGATGATCAAATCCTATTTACGTGTAATATTACTCTTATTATGCGCCACTAATCTCTGCGCTTCATCATCAATAACCAGAACCAGAACTAGAACAATAACCAGATCCAGAACCAGAACAAAAACGAGAACTGTATCATTACATCATGTATACCAAACCAGTAGGACCAAGTGTCTGGGATGTCACCACGACTCGTTACAGTTCTTGTTCCGACAAAATTTGGTTCGTGCCCAAAGACTCGAAGCTCCTTTGATTTGGGACCGCAGACTCCAGAACTACGCTCAAAACTGGGCTAATCAAAGAAAAGGAGATTGTGCTTTGAGACATTCTTTCCAAAACGGAGAGTTTAGTTTCGGCGAAAACATTTTCAGTGGATACGGCAAAAACTGGTCCCCGGCCGACGCAGTGGTCGCATGGGCCAGCGAGAAGAGGCACTATAATTACGGTTCCAACACGTGCGACCCTGGGAAGGTGTGTGGGCATTACACACAGATGGTGTGGAAGAACACGAGGAGGGTCGGGTGCGCACGTGTAAAGTGCAACAGTGGTGCGATTTTCATGACTTGTAACTATGATCCTCCCGGTAACTACATCGGCCAGAAACCCTATTGAGCGATCATTTATCTACTCCTTGATCTTAATTTTGGAAATTGTTATATGAATTTTTGAAGGAAACTAGGTGGATGTATATATTGGGTATTTTTCTAGAAAATAGATGCTTTTGCGGGGCTTGTGATGCTGGTTATGTTTGTATCTTTATACGTGATTATTTCACTTGATGGTTGTAATTGCATTTACGGTTATTCATCTATATATATCCGTCCAATTATAAAAGATAATATGTTATTCTATTTAAATTCCGAACGCAAACAAATGTTTGTGTTTAAAATCCATATACAGTATATCTATAATTAAGTATATCTCTTATAAAAGCTTCATGCAACACAAACTGGACTATTCTTTTGGTTCATATATCAAGCATATCTATTTATCATATTATTTGAGAAGTGATTTTTGGTTTATGAACTCTTACGTTAAAAGTCATAGCGGTTAAAGTCAATGATATCCTCACTGAAAATATTTAATTTGTTATATAATTAAAAATAAAATTTACACATTATTATTAGATTTATATAATATATTAGAAAATTGATTGTAAATTAATATAATAAATTTTCAAAAAGAAAAACGTATTTAAAACAAGGTAATTTTTATATATATTGTGTCATTATATGGAATTAATATTTTCTATTATAAAGTTAAAAAATTAAAATATAAAATAATTTATAATTAAATACTAATCAATCAAAAATTTTTTTTTTTTGGTGTAAATGTTAAGATTTATACCAGCTTTTCTGTTTTTCAAGTACAAGATGTGGAAGACCATTTATCCTTATAATCAATCAAATTTTTTTTGTATAAATATATTTTCTAAAATATTTATAAAATGTGATATTTATAATAGTTCAGAACAATAATAAGGATATATATATATTTTTTGATGAATAACTTTGTCATATATAAGTAATTTGTTGTTTGATTTAAATATTTTGAGAATACAAATATAATTTATTATACGAATTTTTGAACTAATAAAAAAATAAAGTGATAAGTATTCATAAGAAAATTATCATGTGCTGATAAAACACCTAGTAGCTAATATAATAAACACAAGTACTCTTTATTTGAAATCAATAAATAATCAAATCTTTCAATAACTTAGTTAGTTATCTTCGTTTGGTTTATTACCCTAGCTACAGACAATTTATCCGAGAATGAGTGACACGTTCTATATTGGGATGATTTACATAGGCCAATAACTTGTATTTAGTAGTATACTAGGATCGGCCCGCCCTACGGGCGGGTTGTGAATTATAAAATAATCTTGAAACTAAAATTATAAGTATAATAAACTTTGGTTGTTCATAGGTTTCATGTTATTATGGTTATCGGAGGGGGGGGGGGGGGGGGGGGTGCTCGGGAGTTTGATGGTTTGTCCGAGTTTTGTTATATGTTGTTAAGTATTAGGTAGATACATGAAACTTAGATTATTAGAGTATGGGCAAAGGAATAACAAATGAACATATACTATGTTTTTTATATTAACAAATCCCAGGAATTTCTTATAATTTTTGTTATATGTATGGTATTTATAGTTTTATATATGTGTGTTATAAAAATATATGCCGTAGGGTATTATTAAAATTATATTTATCATTTTTATCGAAATTTTTTAATAATAAAACTTTTCTGAGTGTTTCAAAAAAGACAAAACTTGCTATTTTATTATTAAAAGCTAAGTATAACATAATGAGAAAAACGAATAGATAATAAATTTAATCTTTAGATATGGTCTGAATATTTTCTGACCTTTCTTATTTATGTTTAATGTACAATAATTGTTAAAAATACACAAATAAAGTTTTACTTTGGCTTTGGAAACAATAATTTCATAATTTTAAGGGTTTTAGAACATTTATTTTTTTGAATTTTTTTCTTCAACCTGTCCTACATATATTTTGATTTACTTGTACCACCTATATTTTCAAATATATATATATATATATATATATATAAATAATCAATTTTGAAAAATGGTCATAATCGTATTTGCATAATATTGTTATTTTCTTGAACAAAATAGTTATTAACAAATTACGTAGTGTGGTTAAAATTCTATATTATAGTTGTCTTTGGATGTCATATGATAATTCATATCATATGATATGTACTTTGACATTTTTCTTTTTAAAAATTAATACAAATTCGGAATTAACTGTAGGTTTCAATACTTGTTATGCAATTTCTAAATTAAGATATTTAAGTATTTTTATATGGTCTATTATTTAATTATATGGTCTATTAAATGAGATTTTATTTCCATATGATTTTATAATCATTTATTTCTTGTTATAACAAAATAAAGTTAAATCACTGATCACAAATTTTTAAGGTAAGATTTTTTTATATCTTGGGTCCCTACCAATGTTGTCTTTCACGGCTGTTATTAAATATTTTTATGTTGTTGATTTAAAGTTTTCAGAGTAACTACATGATGTGATACTGTTCTTCTATATTTTATTTAGTTTTATTTTTGATGTGTATTTATTTGATTAAGATTGTTTTTTTCTACTCTATTATTGTTTTATTGTTTGAAATAATCTAATTGTTTTTCTACTCTATTATTATTTTATTGTTTGAACTAATCTTTTTTCATGGTAAACTAAAATGTTGTGGTTTGGAATAGATTTTTCTATTAGTATAGCTTGAACTA
This sequence comes from Brassica napus, assembly GCF_020379485.1. Lineage (NCBI taxonomy): Eukaryota > Viridiplantae > Streptophyta > Magnoliopsida > Brassicales > Brassicaceae > Brassica > Brassica napus. Next base: position 8,711,204 of record NC_063434.1, read on the forward strand.
TTAATTTTACTATATTTATATGAAGAGAAAAAATTAACTGCAAGCATATAAACCCAAATCAGAGGATATAGGATAAACATTAGGTGCTGACGATGTTTTGAGTAAGTGTAAGAAGGTCACATACTAAATGACTGTATGCCATGAGATTAAACTGTTATTAAAATTTTAAAAATAAGATTGAGATAGCAGAATAACTTGTCCACTTCGATGCTTACGCTGTGTCTCCCCGTTCACTGAGATAAATGAGTCGTCCGATATGCAATGAAATTACGACAATTATTCACTGCAATCAAACTTGGGTATATAAAAATGTATAAAGTAAATGTGTAGCTCTAACCTCGGTCATCCGGACGTCTTTAAAGATTTCTTTGTATACAATATTAGTAACTCCGTCTTCACCGCCCATGTCGGAAGTCTCGTCTAAAATCTTAAGCCCATTCGGAGTTGTTACTCGAGACATGGCAACGTATAACTGACCATGAGTAAAAACAGGGCGAGGAAGATATAAAGCAACTTGGTTTAGGCTTTGGCCCTGGCTCTTGTTGATCGTCATGGCGTAGCACAGTCTGATCGGGAATTGCCTTCGATTAAAGGTGAAGGGATGCATGGTATCAGTGGGACTAAGTTGTATCCTAGGGATCAAAACTTCTTCTCCAACATCTGTCCCAGTCATAATTCTCGCTTTAACAACCCTGTTACCTAGGCGAGTAACCACCATTCTTGTACCATTGCACAGACCTTGATCCTGATTAAGATTGCGCAGCATCATCACCGGAGCTCCAACTTTGAGGCACAATCTGTGGTTAGGGAGGCCCGGAAACTCAAGTGAGTTGAGGTACTCTGACGGGTAGTGGGTGGTCCAATCATCGTCTGGCGTAGCTTCTAACTCCACTGAATCGGAACTCAAATACTCTCTAGCCTGTGATGGGATCTTAGAGAGGAGATAAGCGTTCACCTCATGTACGGTATTATTGGTAGGTGTCAGCACGGCCCTCTCTTTTAGGTAGTCCTTATCCCGGTAGTTTTGGAGGAAGTTAGGATATGCAGCATGCGCCAAAGCTTCGTGTGGTGTCTCTGAGCGAGATATCAAGAACCTTTTGTCCACAATAATCTGATTCCCTTCCTCATGTTTTGGTTTATTCGACGGCAAGGCGTCAGCTTCCCCATCTCCGACTTGTAGAATCCATTTTGCGAAGTCCTTATCTTCTTGCCGCAGCCGCATGTTGATGGATAAGGTGAATACTCGGGCCATTTTCCATAGATATGATTTGCTGATGGATGCGAGTACAGTGTCTGGCCTTTTTCCGTGTGGAATAACTGGCAAAATCTGTCGGAAATCCCCGCCGAGAAGCACCGTTTTGCCACCAAAGGGCTGTGTGCTAGCTTCTGGATTCTCATGCGTTAACAAATCTCTGAAGGAACGATCCAAGGTTTCAAAAGCGTGCCGGTGTGCCATCGGAGCTTCGTCCCATATTATTAGATCTGCCTTGGATATCAATGCAGCTAAACTCGACCCTTTGTGTATTTCACACATTGAACGATCATCTAGATTCAGAGGTAGTTTGAACCGAGAGTGAGCTGTCCTTCCTCCCGGGAGCAGCAACGCTGCGATGCCAGCTGTAGCAACCGGTATAACTACTTTTCCAACTGACCTAAGCCTTGCGATAATAGTTCTGTATAGGTATGTCTTTCCTGTTCCTCCTGCACCTGAGACAAAAATTAACTGGCCCAAACGTTCGTCTACTGACTTCAGTATAGCAGCATATACTTTCTGCTGATCAATATTCATCGCTGAGAACAATACCCTATGCGTCTCCTTCTCCTTTTCAACATCATACATCAGCTCCTGCCGCAAAACTTGGTTGTTTACCTCTGATAGTATTGAATTGTCTGGCCGAGGCAACTCATCATAGTCTGCTAGAGACTGGTTATGCTCTTTTAAATGTTTTTCAACCTCGAGCAGTGTATACTGCTTTAACTGCTCATCTTGTAAGTCGAGTCCTGGAAATCGAAACTCCTTTCGTTTCATGTACAGTATGTCCTCTGCTAGAAACATCCAAGTATGCTCCCAAAGCTTGAGTGGGTCTACAACTTGACAATAAACCAAGATAAGCACAAACAACCTTCTCAGCTGCCGTCCGGTGGCCCATGAAGATGGCTCCTCTATTGCTTCATGCCACTCTTTATCATCATCAAGCAATCCTCGTGCATAGCACGCTTCTTTGAATTTCTTATAAACCACATCTCCTACCGTGTATAACACGTCATAACCTCTAGGACCTTTAACAACATTTAGCAGCATCCTTAAGAAGTATCTATCACCAGATGCTGGACTGACATACACGACTCTCCCAATAGCTTCCCCTTGCAACCTGGGTGTCCATACCTTGTCGTTAGAATGGTAAACAAACCTTGAAGGAAATTCAACATATGTCAGCTCCCTAGCTTCTTCGTATGTGTCGCATGCCTCAAAAAACGCTGTTAACATTGACTTATCAATATTTTCTCGGTATACCACCTTTGATAAGTCAGAAGTTTCGTCAAACACCATCACATGCTGACCTGGTAGATGTACGGGAAGCTTCACAACATTGGGCAGATTATAGTGTATGGGAAAAGCGAACAACCTCCATGAACCTTCGCAGGCTGATATGTACCGACACTCCAGAAAATTGTTGATCTCATTAGTCGTGTCTGGCTCGTTCTTGTGTATAACGACAGTTGCTCTATCAACGCCTTTCGTTATGTATTTGAAAAGATATTTTATTGCACTGGTTCTGCAACACCATTCAACGTTGATGTGGGCTTGGTATTTTTTCAGCAGACTAAGATTATGAGGCACAACGAAACGATTATCCACCTCGATATCACCCTTGATTACAAAATCTCCAGTACCAGCTCTCCTTCTATAAACAACAAATCCATATTTGTCAATTCTTGTTTGATCCGAAGAAGGTTTAGGAAAACTCTTAGTACACTCTCCCTTTTCCATGCATGGCGATTTGGGTCGCAACTTACCACACGGGCCATGAATCATATGCCGCTCTACCAGTTCAAACCCCTCTTTATCAACTTCTCTATCGGGAAACTCAGCTGAGATGTATTCATCAATCATCGCAGCGGTTACTTCCTTCTTTATTCCTTTCAACCATAGTAATATATGGGCATGGGGCAAACCTCGTTTCTGAAACTCAATGGTGTAGACAGCTACAATAATGATGGAAGACGTATATTAGATGATAACATATATAAGAAATCATTCTGATATAATTAATTACTATCAAAATATGTGCTGGTATTCAAACGTAGCAAAAGAGATAACAAAGCTAACAACCCGTAGGCGGGAAAATGTATCGAATTCTATATGCATCTAATTATCGATGCTTGGGAGGAAGATTAGCAATAGAGATGAAGTGGCCGGGCATTCAAATTTTACTCCTATTATTTTCCACCAAATATATCCATAGTGTGATATATATACTCCTACATACCGAATTATTTGTATTTAATTTAGCATCTTGGTACTGTATAGTTTTAGTATTTTCTTATATTTTCTGTTTCTTTTTCCTGAGAAACTGTATTATTTTGACTATTATTCCCGCTCTATGTTGTGGTCTTAAACTTTGTGGTTTTACAAATATAAAATGTTTGTTGAATTATATTTATATATATCTATATATATATACATAGCTTAGTGATGTCTCAGCACTCAAACTAACTTTTGAAATCCTTATACTTTATAATATAGTAAATTGTATTAATTACAAACTTACTTTGAATAATGCAGATGTGAATTGAAAATAATTAAATAACATTCTCTTATGGGTGGGTAACATAATGAAAATAGTAGGATCTTTACCTGCGTCTAGCTTGGGGAAGAATTCTCCCTTTTTGAAGTCTGCCATCATCTCATCAAGCTTTATTTTGAAAATTCGACATTCAAGGTCAGGTCGGTTATTAGCGGAGTCACCTCCATACGCATCAAGATGATTACTGAGTTCCACCCAATTAGGATTCGCGGTGACGGTGATAAAGAGATGAGGATTCCCATACCAACGGCATATTGCCATCGCGTCTTGATACTTTTCAGACATGTACCGGGGTCCGGCGGTGAATGATGAAGGGAGGATGATCTTCTTACCAACTTGTGTAGCATCTGCATCGCCGGTCTCAACAGCATCACATACATTGTTATACAGGTCTGCTCGCAGCTTTTTCTGATTTAGACTGAGAAATCGCAGACGCTCCGTCTCTACAGCCACGTACGCGTCAACAATGTACTGGTGCAGCAATCTTCCACCTTTAATAATTGTCATTCCTTCTGAAGGCCTAGTTTGTATCTGGTAAGCATAGAACTCTCGCATCGTCATGTATTCTCTTCTCACGGTGGATGCTTCAGGCCCCTTATAAGGCAGTCTCTCATGGTAACCAGTTTCTCCGTACGGAAACAATAATGGATACTGAAGACTCATCAATAACGGGTGTAGATCACCTATTCTTTGTAGCGCAGATGATTTGAGCTCAACCACAATATCTCTTCCTACTGAGGTCGCAGACAAATCACCAATTATTAGTCCACCAATCTCACTCGCTGTAGGAAGATCGTATTGACGACCTCTATTTGGTTGGCTGACCAATGTGATACTGAATTCAATTTTACCGGTCGATCGAAAACGGTCGCGCGCGTGCCTGAAAGTCTTGGCTAGGTGGTTATTAATATCTAGCATCTCAATCAACTGGGCGATGACTGTATCCTCCACTGCCAGCGTAGATGAACCTTTTGTAAAAGACCTCTTTCGGTTTTCTAGCTCATTATCAGTGTCGAAAATATAGAGCTGCAGATACTCGGGATCGTTACCATCTTCAGGTAGCATAGAACCAATTCTATGAATGATCTGGCCATGAACCCGAAATGTAAAAGGTCCAGGCGTCCCAGTAACGCTATGATCGACTTGTGCGCCCATGGATGTGAAAGCAAGCAAACTGTTTGCAACTCTGATGTGGGGTCTAAATTTTGGCGACTCTAGGAGCTCGAGCAATGGAGATGGTGGTTCTCGGACCGGTGGAAGCCTCACTCGACCTCTCTGGCAACATAGACTAAATTGTTTTGCATCTCTGCTCGTCTGTACACCAGTTGCTTCTGCATTCCATAGTAAGGCTCCACACGATGGACATGAGACTATATCCCATTTGTCACATGGCTTGTGGCCTTTTTTACCTTGAATCAAAATGAAAATAGTCAAGTTATGTCTCTGTGTTAAGACCATATTATCTAACGATTACAGAGTTTACTCAGCATACGTCTAAGTCTTGAGCCGCTTGTTGTAGACGCCGCGCGTCTATTTATCGAGCTGTTTGATGAAGACGCTGTAGGACAATGTCAGCGTAAGGATGTCTGTAAGTATATCTGGTTTAACTTGCTATTAGCTAGGCATGTCCAAATAGTTACCGGTTGCGGACGCCGACGCAGTCAATCTAGCTGTTTTCTTCTGTCTACGTATTGATAGCCGTAGTTGCCTGGCGATCCGAGATGAGACTGCATACGGGGTGTCGGGGGGATGAGCGTCGCTTGGAACAGATGCCGGTGTTGGAGAAGCTGTTCGGGTTGATTATAATTATTAGATTATATATATATATATATTAATGAAACTTTGGATCACTACATGTACCTGAGATGATCATTGGTCTGCCAACTCTGCGTTTCTTCATGGGTTGCGTGTTAGCTACGGAAAGTCCGATCTTTAAGTTAATACAGGTGAAGGATGATAACATGGTCTACCGCTGGTCACACTAAATAGTTACTAACCAATTGAAGTCGATTGAGTCCGTTTTGATGACCGAATAGCCATTCGTGCACGTCGGGCTAATCGCGATTCGATTGCCATTTGATCACCTGATGAAAAAGTATACAGTGGCAATGTTATAAATCGTGACAAACCGTACCCAATTTCATCAGTTAACAATGTAAGTTCGTTGTGTGTACCAGTACTTGAGACTCTCATGCTCACGCGGTCGCATGCTGTTCCTCCGTACGCACCCAAGCTTCTTTCATTATTACTCTTTGGATCACTCGCACCAGGATCTAAATCTCTTTTACGTGTTTTCTTCATCATTACCTGGATAGCTTCAAACAGGTCTTAGGGTAATCGGGGTTTGGCTAAAATGGTTCTGAACACTATTGATCATCCATATGAATCTCATCGACCGTTACCAAATAATTGATTCAGAAATATGTGTAGTTAATTAGTTTCCATATTTGGCTGAGTGACTAAATGCAGTGGCAGCTATTAATTTATTAAAAACAAATATACCATAAATTACGTTATCTAACACCGGAACAAATAACATATATGATTTTCACCCTGGGAATCACTATATACTGTATATTTTTTGTGGAAAATTATTTTAGAATATTTATGATGTTTAGTTGCGCCATTATTTATCACATTATGCATATGTTATACGTTCGATACAATATGGAAACTCATGTTGATCAATTGTTTATGGGCCAGATGGGCCTACCGTATTATTGGATCAGTTTGGGCCTTTTTATACACAATGGAGTTGGGGTTTTCCGGACCGATTACGGTGATGGAATAAAATTTTGGATTTGCTTGGTAATACCTTCATGCGGAATTCAATTGGGTCCATGGAATGACGCGGGAAAGATGTAGATGAGTGCGTTTGTGTTTGATTAGGGTCGTAGCCGCAATTGCATTGCATGCGAATTTGTAGCACGTAGGTAATGACAATACGTATCTACGTGGGCCTGACGCAACCGAACTTATATACATGCAACTGCAATTATCAGTTCGAGTTACCTGGTCTGGATTTGGATATCTATAGATTAATATGTTAATTATGTAGTTTTTTTTTTCAGAATTTTTCTAAATTTATTTGTTTTTATGGAAATATTCAATTTATATACCAGTGTAAGTGGAGTGTAGTTGTTTTCTCTATTGGATAATTAACCCTTTTTTTTTGATTTTTCATTAAATAAAACAGAAATCTGAATTTCTTGAGCATAAACTCAACATAACAGGAAAACATAAAAAAAAAAAAAAACTGATAGGAGATTCCATATAATAGCTTAAATGGAAATTTTAAAAAGAAAATGAAAACATGATTTTGGTTCAACCGCCTTCACCGTGTACTGATAAGCTCCTCAAGCAGATGCAGACGCTGGGTTGAGCCCTAAGGCCATCTCGAAAAACTCTGTCATGAGGTAGGCGTGGTAACATTTGAAGCAGACTGTGTTGACCCCCGGTGGATGGCAATTGAGTTCTGGTTCCATGCTTATGAGGGAGTCCACGTACACGTCTTTCATTTCCACGGTAAGATGACTCAATGATGCCTGGACGTTCTCCCAGCTCGTCTCAACGGAGTCAAGACCAATAGCGTCAGTCAACTTCGAAAGTATCTTCTTCCCCTTGTTGATCATACCCGTGGCCATCAGAAGAACACCGTAAAGGTACTTGGCCTCTTTGCGAGCCCCCTTAGAAGCGATACGAAGGTGATAGAGTCCCAAAACGGGATTATCAAAATCAAAATACTCGCACATACCTTTAACGTAGTGAGCATCAAGGTTGTTGGATGCCAACAGACTTTCCATCATCTTCCCATACCCGTAAGAGATATTGGGTCGTTCCACCAAAGGGGTGATGTCGAGTGTCTTGGCAATCAATGGGTCGTTCAGTCCGAAGTTGAGACTCTTGCATGTCATCATTGTGTTACAGTAGTCGATGGAGGAAGAAGCACCGACCTTGGAGACTATGAGCCGCAGCATGTCATCAGGCATGGTCTCGAGACGTGAGAGGGAACGTTTGGATGGCTCCATTGATGTCTTTAGGAAGTTATACTGATACTGATTATAAGTATTTGCTTTTGTTTTTCTTGGTGGAGACGTACACTGACTTGTTCTGCTTATATAGAAGATTTAGTCTCAACGCCTTATAACCCACTACGCATTCTAATAACTTTAATTATTAAATTGTAATAAATAATTATTACTAACGTATTCTGCGTGAGGTAAATCGTCAAGGCGCTTGGATGCTTATTATGCGTATGTGTATAATAAATGTAAAATAATATAGATATCCTCGCCGAATTGTTTACGTAATTCCAGAGTCTGCATAACTACGTTACAATAGCTTAGTAAATTGGATTAATTACACTAAATACCAATGAATGACTATTAAATGTATAGGTGTGGAAGGGAGCAGATAAAATATCCAGAGTTTGCAAAATAAATGGATCCTTTACAATGAAAATTACTTTTTATTTTTGTACTCGATTTGGGAAAAACAAAATTTGACGTTTATGTACGTGTTATCAAAAAGTATTTGATGTTTATGTATGTGTTAAGCTGAGAATCTAACCCACAAAATTATATGGGTCTTCTATAATCAAAATTTTGGGTTTCAAAAAAAAAAAATATTTGACATGGCGAAAATAATTATGCGCCGTAAGGTTTTTATTATTAATAGTCACAAAAAAAAACCGTAATCAAACAAATTAATCTTAACATACATATAAGACCACGTAAGGAAATTCATCTGTTTGTGCAGGGTTATAGAACAGCCCATTTATAACGATTAGGGTTCACACAACTGCACCGAAACCAGTATCGAAGAAACCATAATCTAAACCAGAATGTTGAACACGACAATATTAATTGTATACCGGACTAACCAAACTTCAAATTTTGATACGTAATCAACGTCAGAAAATTCTAATTTTATTTTTAACACGTATAATGTAAAAGTCTACTATATAGATATGTAACTAACGCCAGAAAATATTATTTTAATTCCTAAACACATCAACATAATAGACTTACCGGAATGATAACACCTCATAATCAAGAATTAACCGGAATGCAATAAAGTTTAAATTAAAGCGTCCATATCATGGGGAATATCCAACATAGAAAAATTCAAATATGCGAAATCAAATAAAGATGCATAAGCATTATTGATCGGTGATAAGTCTTAACCAGCACGTGCCTTCTTCACCACATTCGACGTCCCAGCGTCAGTCTTCTTACGCGCCTTACTGGTTCCACCTTGATCATCAGCAGCAGGTGGTGTCTTGATGTTCGGGTTGTCATCATCATCATCGCCATCTCCCTGTACATCGATTTTATAATACAAACACGTATAGGCAATCAGCATGCAGCTAGTTTACAACATCACGGTACACATGTAACTTACATCACTCCCCACGCCATCTTCCGTCAGACGACCATGGTCCTCAGCAATACGTGTTATGGTGAATGTCTTGTGATGCTCGGTAAAGTTGAACGCAGTGACCCTCACTTGGAAAGTGTACGTTCTTCCTTCCATGTCTGCAATGAATGGAGGTAACCTAGTGTCCTCAGGGTTCACACCATCTTCAGCCTTTGACAGAAAATAAGATGGCAAGTAAGAATGAGTTCAACGTTTGACATCACGAATGTAAAAAGTTATGATTCATACCAGCATCTGTGCAGCTTCACTTGCTCGGATACTATGCAGCTTCGTTAATACACCATCGAACCATACGAACGTTCCTTCTGCAGTATCATCAGCTATCGCCATCTCCACACGATAGCTTTATGAAGATAATAAAGGCAATGTCAGGTTCCCATCAGAAGTATAAATCCTCATATATAAAGACTACGATACTCACCGAAGGGCCCCAACAGCATGTGGATTATTGCATACTCCACACGTGAATGCAGACTCAGTCCGCTGCAGCTTCTTACTGCATTTGGAGCAAGCAACATAACACCACCCCTTTTCCGTGTCAACACGAACAACCTTCCCGGTGCACAGAAAATCAATCTCCTGCATCATATGTATAAGACTCATGTACAAAGCAAACACTAACATTACAAATCAAAAATATAAATCATCCCCAAGAGCTAGTATACCTGAGATTCAGCAGAAACGATGAAACTGCTGAGGTCAGCAATCGTCATAGTTTCCACCTTCGCATACGACCTTAGCAGTGGAGCGGCCGACGGCAAACCGGTATCTCTGGCGACCAACCTATGCAGCATATAATGATAAGTCTAAGAACAACCGAATGCACAAACACACGACTAATAAACGACAAACGTACTTGTAGAATAGAGCATCCCCTGCTCTAGTCTTCTTGTCAAAATACACGTGTGTTCCCGACGTAGCGTTAAGAAACAGACGACCTACGTGAATTAATAAAGTTGTCAAGACTAAAGTGCTATGACATTAAATGATACCACAAAAATCAATACCTCCGACAATCTTGGGATTTATGCTAGTGATGACCATGACCTTTGGATCGACCCTCATAGTCTCAAGCTGTTTATGGAAAGCAACAGCCTGAGCGTCAAAGAAGCTTAAAGTGACAGTCTCATCGCTGCACATATCAGAAAATTAATTGTCATCATAAACATCCACATATTACGTTCAGAACTAATATATGGACAACATAAATAACAAAGTCACAATGACAGTCACCTATCCAGCTTCAGAGTCACCATTACACGATTCTTCTCCTCTGGTGGATCGCAAACCGTGCTCCTCACACTCAATATCTCACCTATGATGTCTACATCAAATTCGACACCGGTATTATTTTCTTACAAAGTCAGTGATCATAACCCTATGTACTAAATGAATCAACAACATTTAAAGACGTTTCAGTTGTGATCAACATACCTGGTAGCTGAGTGTTAGTATTGGCAAGACCAATCAGCTCCGAATGGTTGCGGAACCGGAATGCTTCATCTGGCAAGGGAGAGTCAGGTTCGGTCAACTCCTGGAACGAAGTTGACTCGTTGAACCGGATCATCAAAGATGAATCAGTGAGCCGGAAATTCTGCGCGCATCTGGAGACATCAAAACCGGACACGGAAAACATTGTTCCGGCACGGAGTATTTCCCGGAACTGTGGGAGACGACCAGCACTGATCGTGACTTGCATCACAGTCGACTGAAACACAGTAAAGAATATATCAGTGATACAACGCTATAAACTCAAACGGATAATCAGTACTATAATCATCAAAAACCAAGATCTAGATAACAATCAGCAGGATCAATGCCAAACCAAATCTATATAAATAAAAAAAAACACAAAACGGCTCATGTATAATATTAGATCAGATCAGTAACACCCGTATATTTATTGAACAACGAACATACGTGAAAATCAACATTCCTATAAAATAGTAGTCAAACACATAATCACTTTACATCTATACAATATCAGATCAGATCGGCAAGTCTCGTATATTTCTATAACAAAGAACATACGAAAATCAATATTTCTAAAAAATATTATACAAACGCGATCGGATTTAATCAAGACGGGGAACTTACGTTGACATCAACCATGAGCAGATCCATCCACATTAGCTCTCCACCACGCTTAACGTTCCTAGCCTCCCAGAACCGAAGCAGCCTAGCCTCCACGACGGATGAGCACCGCCCAGTCTTGAGATCGGAAAAGAAAACCTTTGCCATGGCCATTGAGAAAGATGAGGGGTCAGATTCGAGTATGAATGGGTCGCGATAGTATAAAAGCGTAGGTAACGCGATACGTACCGGTAAGATCCTTATATAGCATAGGGGCGGGGCAGGAGAGAGCTTCGCAGTGGGATGGCGATCAAAGTCGATTTAAGACCATTAATTACTGAAGAACCGTTACATATGATGAATCGCGTATGCGCCGAACGTAGGGGAGCGGAGATCACGAAGGTGAGCGTAGAGTCTGATTAGGGTTCCATCAGGAGACTAAGGTCGTCGGGCCGCGTAAGAAAACATAACGAAGCCCAAATGTCAAGCCCGTAACAATTGATACAGTATATCCAAATCCAGACCAGGTAACTCGAACTGATAATTGCAGTTGCATGTATATAAGTTCGGTTGCGTCAGGCCCACGTAGATACGTATTGTCATTACACGTTTTAATGAAACGATGAGTTGCTGACGTGTCTAAACAGTAGATCATGAATTGTTGCGCTGGCATCCTTGTTGGCACACTCAGGAGGGATTAAAAGTGTCTTTTATATATAAAGATGATCTAGGAAATTTAATGGAAGTATGGAACTATGGAATGTCCCTGTGTCTCTGTGCACTGTTAATTTTTTTTTTTTCATTTGTTGACATAGCCATTACAAAAATGAAAAGTACAATACAAACAACAAACTGCTCGTAACACCACCAACATAAAACCCATGCAATACTTAGCTCACAAGTCACAAGGAAATATAAAAGCCACGAAGATTAAAACACATAGATTAAGAATTCACCAACGACTTAATTACAAAACCAAGTGTTAGACAAAGTTAGTAAGGATTCTCTCCAACGTAGTTACCCGGTGGGTCGTAGTTGCAAGTGATGAAAACTCCTGCACCGTTCTCGCAGACAACGCGAGCGCAACCTATCCGTTTCGTGTCACGCCATACGATCTGAGTGTAGTGACCGCACATACCGCCTTCACACGAGTTGGTCATGTGGTTGTAGGACTTGGCCTCCACGGTCCATGACTCCACTGCGAAAGTTGGTGTCCAGTCTGAGCCACTTCCCCAAAACAAGTTCTCACCGTATGGACCAGTTGAGTGGGTTAGGGAGCAGTCATACCGCCTCTGGTTAGCCCACCAAGTTGCGTAGCTCGCGATCCTGCCGTCCCAAACTAGTGGAGACAGACCTTCATGAAATGAAATTAATCAAATCATTAGAATAAACATACCAATACTTTAATTCAAACCCATAATAATACTATTATCCAGTTGGTCGTTTGTAGGAAATATAGCCCAAATCCTTTGGCCGTGTATACTTTTTTTTTTGTAACGCATATACCCTCTGGCCGTGTATACATATCCTAAAATTTTAACACTTTGAACTTTGCTTCATTCGAAACTCAGATCATTCCTGTAAGCACATAATTTAGAACTATAATCTTATTGTTCTTAATTTACTATTTTCATATTTGAAATATCAAATCGATAAAATTTAATTAGAAGTTTAGGAAACTCAAGAACTGCAATCAATCAGTTTGTTTGAGTCATCCACTTAACACCTTTGTATCCATTATAAAACGAGACCTTTTGGGTTTTATATATCAACACATAACCTAAACTTTTTGGTCGGTATCGGATGTGATCCAACTGCCGGACCGGTTAGGATTCTTAAAACTTTGTCAAAACACATATATTTGGAAATTAATGTTTTTATATATATATGAAAATACCTAAGCTGGTCCGAACAGAATTATGCGGAGCAAGGAACTGATCTTCAAACGAGCCCGTGGGTGGCTGGTAGTGGGAGGTGGGAGGAGGATGGTAGAGGATAGGTTTGGGGCTAGGAGTTGGGAGCGGCTTGGGCTCCGCGCCGTATGGAGGAGGGCTCATAAGTGTAGGTAGTCGCGGCCGGTAATAGTCTGCGTGAACGGTTTGGATGGCGACCAAGAGAATGGTAATAGCGAAAACTATGGCTCGGGTTGAGGTTGTGATCGCCATCTTTCTTCTTGTGGAGTGGCTCCAACAATTTTCTTTTGGATGATGGAAGAAAATGATTTGAAGGGGGTGATTATTTATATGTTTATATTAGCGTATAATTAATTATGACAAATGCTGTTTGGGGATGTCAACTAGAAGTGGCTGCCATGTTCGATTATGGTTACCACTTATTACCACTTAATGTTCCGCTCGGTAAAGGATAGATGTTTTAACCATACAAGTATGATTTTTTTTTTTTTTTTGCTAAAAAGTATGATTTTTTTCCAATATATATTTCCTTTCCTTTTTGCCCAATATACAATTGTGTGTAGACTATAGCTAACTAGGATAGATTGAAGTATTTGAAAAATAAATATCTTATTATATAAAGCTTGGTTCTTCAAAGTTGCTAATTAACATAATTGCGACACATGGCAATTATATATTTAAGATTGTGACATGTGTTAATCTATTTCATAATTAAAAATATATATATACTAAGATATTAACAAAAAAGAATTTTATTAAAAATCTTATTATATATATATATGATTTAATAGTAATTTTCCTTTTTTAAAATCCTAATCAAAAAATAATTGCAAAATATCTTATTGATAATAATATTCATTCTAATATTGTAACATGTGTTTAAATATATAATGATTAAAAATATATATAATAAGATAATATACAAATTTTGAAAAAACTACTTTTAAAAATTATTTAATAGTAAAAACGATTTTTTAAAAATATTTAGTAGTAATTGTTTTAGAAATTTTCCTTTTTCAAAATCGTAAAAAATAGATTAAAAAAATAATTTAATATAATTTTTCTTTTCAAAACTTTTAATGAAAATATAATTATAAAGTATTATATTGAGCTTGGTTTTTCAAAATTGCTAATTAACATGATTGTGACACATGGTAGTTATATATTTAAAAATGTGATATGTGTTAAACTATGTCATAATCAAAAATATATATACTAAAATAATAAAAAACGATTTTTCTTAAAAAATAATTATAAATATTATTTAATAGTCTTATTATTATTATTATTATTATTATTATTATTATTATTATTATTATTATTGATATTATTATTTTTCATTATAATGTTTGTTTCAAAAGATACTAAAGATAAAGAATTATAAAAGATAAACATTAACTTTTTAAAAAAATGTTAAACAAAAACGAATTGTAAAATCCTACAAGTACAATCAATTATTTAATAAAAACATGAAGAAAAAACTAACCTTAAAATAAAAAATATTACTTTTTTTAAAGGGTAATTAAAGGAAAATTGTAAAATTACTGTTATTATTTTCTTATAAATAATAACTTTCTTTTTTTAATAGATAATTGTATGTTAATAAATTATGACAAAAAATAGCTACAAATATTTTACATATATATTTAGGTTTAAGATTCCACATACTATTTTTAAAAAATACAATAGTATTTACATGAAAAGTATTACCTCAGTATTTTCTTTTAATTTCTTGATACAACTCAACTTTTTATTATCTTTACTACAACTTATGATGCTAGCATAACTTTTAATTTTGATGGTATTGTCGTACATGAGTATGTGTAAATATGTTAAATATGTATTTGTATGTAGAAGAAAAAATATATAAATAATTAAACAGATTTTTCAATTAAAAATAAAATAGTTGTTTAAAAATCTAAAAGAAATAAAATAATTAATTTTCTTTTTAAAAGCGTAAATAAATTAAAAACATAAATTAATATTATTTTTCTTATAATTAACTAACTTTACTTTTTAATAATTTTGTGTTAAAAAATATAAACCAAAATTAACTTCAAATATTTTACCTGATATGTATGATTGTGATATGTGTCAATTAAAAAGTTAGTGTCAATAAAAACTTCCATTATCTGAAAATAACTTCTTCTTTTCCTAAAATCTTAAATAAAAGAGATTTTTTTTTAAAAAAAAATTTCTTAATCTTAACCAATTAAAAATTTTTCTTTTTCTTTTTAAGTCGTGACTAGAGAGAATTGTAAAATTTTATTTAATAGTAATTTTACTTCAAAAATTTAATGATAAACATGATAGTAACAATTATTCAATTAACAAGTAAAATTGTAAAAATATTAATGATGTTGAAAAAAAAGATTTGAAAATTGAAACTTTTAAAAATAGGTAATATTAACTGGAAATAGTTATTTGATAGAAAATTTATTTTTTTATATCCTAGACAAAATATAATAGTAAAATTTTATGTAATATTAATTTCTTTTTCTAATATCCTACAAAACTGTAAAAGAATATTTGATAATTGTTTTCCTTTTTTATACACAAAAAAATTTGTGTAACATTTTTAAGTCCTAACCAAAAGAGAATTGTAAAATTTTATTTGATATTATTTTTATGAGAGTGTTTGATTTTGAACATGATAGTAAAAATTATTTAATTAACAAAAGAAGTGTAAAATTAGTATTGATATGAATTGTAAAAATACAATTTAAAAATATTTATTAATAACGATAAATAATTATTTGATAGCAATATTTGTTTTATGAAATTCTAAAGAGAAGATAATTGTAATAGGTAATATGACAATAATTTACGTTTTCTAAAATCTTAATCAAAGTTTTTAAAATAAGTAATTTTTAATTGTAAATAAAAAGGAGATTTATAAAATATAATGTTTTCCTTTTTAAAAAGTCCTAGCAAAAAAAAATTTAAAGACTTATTTAATAAAAACATTAAATTCATGTATAATGTTGTCATTGATTTGATTGGTGTATTTAACTTTCATTTCTTATTTCGGATTGTGTTCAGTTTAAATGTTTATGTATTGTATTTTCTCTAATCTTGAGTATAAAATTTATAACAACTCATCTATGCACCATGATAATAAAATACAAAAATATTAACTTGAACTTATGTGTGAAAATAGGTTTTAATTATAAAATAAATCTCAAACAATATATGCAAAAAACAATCACAATACTATAATGATTTATTATTTTATGGTTTTTATTAAATTAAAACATCAAACAAAAACCCGTTGCGTTGCAACGGGCTCATTTCTTGTTAAATATAAAGATGAGGTTTATGATAAATTAGTTGGTTTTTTCATAGTATGTTTCATTCTAAATTACGTGACGACCCTAAACAAAGAAGAAAAAAAAATCGGTGTAGATTGACTTATATAGGAATAAAACTAATTAATGGGGTTTTTACATCAAGGGCGGAGTTATATATTAGTTGGATATTCTTTTAGTACTGTTAATGTTATCAATTTATGTTGCGGCCGACTTAGCTCTTGAATAACACATACTCATTCTACATTTTTCTATTTGTTTTTAAAATTCATATCTATATAGCTTTGACTTTATGAAAATGTATTTCTTATAATATAAAAATATCAGTTATCCTGGTTTCAAGGATACCCAAAGCTATTATTGTATACTGATTTAATGCAACTACAAGTTTTTGAATTAAAACCAAACTTTATACTAGGGTCGGTCCGCCCTACGGGCGGGATATTAGTTAATTTGATATTCACTAAATGCTCGAGTTGAAATTTATTTTAAGATTCAAGAATTTGGTTATCTGTTATGTGTTACTTATTAGTATGCGGTAGTATAGTTGTCTTTCGATTATTCTTACTTTGGTATTGTAGCAAATTAACTAATTGTCCAACTAATAATTATAGATGTACAAATGTGAATTTGTGATAAAGTTTGATGACAATACTGTTTTTTTTTTAATTCTTATTCATAGTGGAGTGTGCATGTGTCAGAAAGAGGCCTATATCAACTTTTATGTTTTTGCGTATGGATTTTAAATATATATTATTTTGTATAATGCATACTTGCTCTACAACATTTGCTTGTAGATTAAAAAAATTGTTTTCTATATTTTTAAAAGAGAAAATATTTAGTCTAGAATATAACATGGACATATGTATTGACTATATATAGAAGTTGGGTGTTATTTTAAAATGATATATGTATAGAAGTTTTTCAACCATTACTTCATTGGCACAAAACATTTATAACTGCAAATACATTCTTTTAAAAGCAAAACTAATAAAAGCGTGTACAACAAATATATTTTGATATATATTATATGCATCAAGTTATACAGGTTGTAAACATTGTAAAACTGTTTGAAGCAAAGTTTTTAACTTCACGATTTTCATCTTGACATCAGTTCAGTGCCGGCCTTGGCCACAAGCAGAAGAAGCATGGGCTTCCAGCCGACACGATAATAAATATTTTCGCGGCCACATATTTATAAAAAGTGACTTTAGCCTAATAGTTCTAAGAGAAATTATCAGTGCTGGAGGTGTTGGGTTCAATTACCCCTGGCAGTCTTTTGTTTTATTTTGACCTCAAATATAAAATGGGACACGTGTCACTCCATAACACATGACTTGATGACGTGACATCACATGTGAGAGTCGAATATATTTATATATATATAGATTAGAACATAGATTTTTTTTTAGAACATAGATAAGTTAAACTCTTCCAATGATCTATCATAATATAATAATAATATCACTGTATGAAATAAATAAATTTTCTGATAAAAATTATAGTTCAACCATTCAGTATGTGAGACATATTAGAAGAGTCTTTATAACGTTTGCAAAAGTTGGCAGTTGATCTTGACTTGGGATCATACAAAACAAGCATGACTAGAGCTTTCTTTGACCTCTTTACTAGAATCCAATATGAATTATATGATATAAGGAGCAGTTCTAGCTTAGTGTTTCAGTTCATTAATTCAGCAGCAGTTTTTAGTAGCTTGTTAGGCCTAGAATCAAAGCTTGGGCTGACACAATTGATCATAACATGTATAGACATATCAGTAGAGAGTAAACTGAAACATGCACATCCCATTCATCTAGCCTTAGAGCCCAAAGGCCTACGAAGGAGAGTACTGATAAAAACCCAAATTGACCTTCAGGTTCAAAGGGAAAAGTCACGTTAATGATCTTTCTAAATGCACGGCTAGGATTTTATATCAGATTCCGAACAGACAGACACATCGAGAGGATTGGATGATTTGGAGTAGGAATGTCAGAGAGTGGGACCCTTTCGAATGTTTGGTGACACGTGACAAGCACGGTAGGTCCAGCGTGGAGATACGTACACCTCACCACACCACAAAAGAGAAACATTCTCTCAGTCATACGGAGTTGACCCATAAAAACAAAGAGCATCGAACTAGGCAAAAGAGGAGACTCTGTCGGATAACTATCAACAACCAAACACAACAATCACTCCCGTCGCCGTGCGAATTTACTCTCACCGTAAACTCTTAATCTCTTGTTTCGTTCGGAGGGTTTTAGATTTTTTTTTTCCATACAAATCGAAGAAAATTAGGGTTTTTAATTTCGTCTTAAACAGATTTTTGAAGAATGAAGAGGAATCTAGACAAGAGCAACGATGAAAAGCAGCCTGAGCGAAAGCGCCCTGCTCTTGCCAGGTATTCATCTTCTCTGTTTCACCCAATTGTTTTTTATTTAAATTTTCTTAACTCTATTGCTCTTTTTGTACAGTGTGATTGTTGAGGCTATGAAAGTTGACAGCTTGCAGAAGCTCTGCTCCTCTCTTGAACCTATCCTCCGCAGAGTTGTAAGTTCTGTTTATTTTTTTAGCTTTGTCAATCTTTGTTAGCTTCTTGTTCTTGTAAGTTATCTTCAGGTTATGATTATTATTCTTTTGCTAAGGTCTTTGGTATGTCTATTGTTTGGAGTAGGTGAGTGAGGAAGTGGAACGTGCTTTGGCAAAGTTCATCCCTTCTAGACTTGCCGAAAGGTAACCACTTTTTATTGAATGCAGAGAGCTTAGACCATAATTAACCCGGGCTTTTAGGATGAGAGTTAAGAACCGTTTCTCAACTTTTAACTAAGAAATGTAAGAACCGTCTCTTAAATAAAAGATTTTAAGAGATATAAGAGCCCGAAAAGTGTAAAACAAAAAAACAAAAAAGTGTCAAATCATGAGTTAAAGATCTAATAATGCTCTTAGTGTGTATCCCTGAAGCTTCTGATTACTTCTGCAGTTCTGAGTCTTCTCCCAAACGAATTAGCGGTCCTGATGGCCGGAACTTGCAGCTGCGTTTCAGGACTAGACTCTCTCTCCCTTTATTCACCGGAGGTAGAGTGGAAGGAGAGCAAGGCGCTTCCATCCACGTTGTATTGATAGACGCACACACGGGGCGTCATGTGGCGTTTGGACCAGAAGCTTCTCTCAAGCTCGAGGTCGTTGTCCTCGAAGGTGACTTCAACAAAGAAGATTGGAGTCGAGAAGAGTTTGAAAGTCATGTTGTGAAAGAGCGTGATGGGAAGAGACCGTTGCTTACTGGAGATCTCTGTGTTGTTCTCAAGGAAGGGGTGGGTGCTTTGGGGGAGATGGTGTTCACTGATAACTCGAGTTGGATTCGGAGTAGGAAGTTTAGACTTGCTTTGAGGGTTGCCTCTGGGGGATGTGATGATGGTGTACGGGTGCGTGAGGCGAAGACTGAAGCTTTCACTGTTAAAGATCACAGGGGAGAATGTGTGTATTCAAAATTTTCTCTATCACTTTGTACCTTGTGATGAAAATTTTGGTATGTGCAGTGTACAAGAAGCATTATCCACCTGGTTTGAGTGATGAGGTGTGGAGATTGGAGAAGATTGGTAAAGATGGGGCGTTTCATAAGAAACTAACCGCTGAAGGAATAGTTAATGTGGAAGACTTTCTGAGAAAATTGGTTAAGGATTCTACTAAACTACGAGCTGTAAGTAGCTGAAACGTCAAGTTCATTTGCTAATTCATTTGATTAACGCTCGTCATGAATAGTTAATGCTTATCTGATATGTGTCTAGGCTCTTGGAAGTGGCATGTCAAACAAGATGTGGGATGTGCTAGTGGAGCACGCAAAGACATGTGTCCTAAGCGGCAAGCTTTACATCTACTATCCTGAAGATTCAAGGACTGTGGGTGTTGTGCTCAATAACATCTATGAGTTGAGTGGCCTTATCTCCGGGGATCAATACCTCTCTGCTGACTCACTCGATGACAGCCAAAAGGTTCAGTTATAAATAATCTCCTTAACTCTTTCCACTTAACTCGTTTATGCTGCTGTTTGGTGTTGTTCTGAGAAACTCTAATTTACAGATACGGTGGTGTTTGAATTTAATAGGTATATGTGGATGGATTGGTGAAGAAAGCATATGATAACTGGAACCAAGTCATAGAGTATGAAGGCAAAACTCCTTTAAACTTGAATCAGCCTGAGAGAGTGGAAATAGAATCTGTAACGGTGCCGGCAAATTACTCTGTCTTGCCTCCATCTCCTATACCTCCTAGTCAGTTTCCAGGATTCTCATTCGAAGGTTGGCAAAATCAAAACGTTGTAAACTACTAAATCTCAGTTTTGAAAGCTTATATTCTATGTCTATCTTTTATTGCAGGGTATAATGTTTTGCAGCAAGATCAGTTTATGGGAATACATCAACATCAAACTCAAACTCAAACAAACTTAGAGAATCAAAATGTAACTGGGATGGCTCTTGGTACTACTCTACAATCCACATGCGGGTACCAAGACATGGGTTCTTCTTCTGTTCATCAGGCAAATCTTGATCCCTTTGAAGAATGGTCACACCAGCATGAGAACGACCTCTTATCAAGGAGTCATGAGATGCTGGAGAGCGAGGACATGCAGCAGCTGCTCCAGCTCTGTAGCATGGGAGGAGGGAATGGAGAAAATGGGTATGGTTTCCCGTCGTTTATGCAAAATACACCGATGGTGCATGAGGACCGAGAGAGATCAGGAAAAGCGGTTGTTGGGTGGCTGAAGATAAAAGCTGCAATGAAGTGGGGAATCTTCATAAGGAAGAAAGCTGCTGAGAAAAGAAGAGCTCAGATTGTTGAGCTTGATTAATAGATGATTATACAGGTTACTTGCTAAGGGTACAGTATGACTAAACATACCAGATCACATACTTCACGTTTTGGGTTTCGTTTGCTTGACATATTACAGGTTTTATGACATCAACGTTAAAATCTTTCATCTATTAGTCCATCGAGTCTGCTTATGTTTTCGAAAAGATGTTTGGTAAAATAAGTCAAGGGCATAAGTTTGTCGTATAGAGAAGAAAGATAGATGCCTGTGGACCAGTGCCGTGCGAAGGTT
This sequence comes from Brassica napus, assembly GCF_020379485.1. Taxonomy (NCBI): domain Eukaryota; kingdom Viridiplantae; phylum Streptophyta; class Magnoliopsida; order Brassicales; family Brassicaceae; genus Brassica; species Brassica napus. The sequence goes on from NC_063434.1 coordinate 8,732,841, forward strand.
TTTTGAGGCCCAAAACGAGTTAAAAAAATTTACATGATATTGTTTTTTAAAAATAGTTTTGTTTAAAATCGAATTATATAAAATACTTTTTTTGAAAAAAAAAAAAAATATATATATATATATATATATATTACCTAAATATTTTCTAAATTTTCTGCATTAGACTTTTATAAACTAAAAAAATAAAATAATGATAAAAGTAGGAATTCATAATATAAAAAATATATACAAATTTTGGATTGAAATGTTGGCCGCTGTTAAAAAGATAAATCTTAGTGTTTAGTTTAAATACAATAAACTATATATTCAAAATATTATAATTTTTAATCAAATTCTATAAACATATAAAATAAATCTAACTCATAACATATATAAAGAAGACAAATGTGGATCAAATATTTGCATTTAATTAGAAGTAAAATCTTTATAGTTTTGTATAAAATATAGTAAAATTGATTATAAACTACTATGTAAAATTATTTTTTTTGTAATTAGAAACTCTAAAATTTTTACAAAATTTGGGGGCCCTAGGCAAATGCCTTTTTTAATAGCTTGTAAGCACAGCTCTGCTGTGGACTGTAGACAAACCGGATGTTACTCGAGATTTTCACTTCGAGGTCACGGGTTTGCTAACATGTATTGCAGACAGAGGAACGCACCTTGGATCTGCAAAAGCATTGAATGACTCAAAGGCTTCAAAGCAGTAGCTGTATCATCTATGCTTGTCTGGTAGTCTCTCTTCCGCGTGAAGTTGATTTATAGAAGATCGACTGTATTTGGCCCTTTAAAGCCCATTAATGTCTTCAGTTCCAACATATAAACCTGCTAATATCTTCAATTGATAGACCTTTATAAGATATTTAGATGCCCAACTCGTGAAGAACGTCTTTTGTATCAATTCGTTTCACCTTAAAGTAAGAGAACCAATAATCAAATGTGATAATCCCTTTGATTCTAAAAAATACATATTTTAGAATTTTCACAAATATTAAAAAAAATTAATATTTAACTATCAATACATTAATTTTTAAAATTATAACAATTTCCCATGAATCTAAATTTATAGCAATTCAATAAATTTTAAATTGTCAATTAATATTTTTTGAAGTTTACAATTATTATTAAAAATATATAGAAAATCTAAAACATTGACTTTTAGAAACAAGTAAAAATGATAGAACATCTATTATTTAGAAACAGAATGAATATTATTTATTATTTTTCAAATGATCACACATGCAATGCATGAAACATGTTTACATCTTAATATCATAAGATTTTCCGTCATTTCTTCTAAAATAGTTATCCGCAAAACTTATCAAAACTTGTGCTAGAATTTAACGCCAATGTTTTGGACTGATTCTAAGATGGTTGCACTTGGGAGACTTGGTGAAATGAAACTTGTCAACATTAACGTGGTTAGGAGAAGATGAGATCTTTTCTGAGCTGGTCCCATACACTCATCTAGAAAAAGCGACGTAATGGTCAAGTTAAATAAATGTAATTGTAACACACACCAAAAGAGACATTAAAACAAAACCGCGTCTCCTACTCCATATAGCCATCTTAAAACCATCTTTTTCCATGATTCCATCTTCCAGCTGTACAAACCAAAACGCGCCTTTGTCTTTTCTTCAGTCTTCACCAAACCCATCGTCCGAACCGAACCTTCTTCTCTGACTCTGACCGTGTCTTCCCTTACTATAAATACACAACATTTTAACCTCTCTAACAAATCTTCAGTCAAAACAAAACCCACCAAAAAAAGAAGAAGCTAGATATGGCGATGATCAACTACTCCACCATCTTGTCTCCTCTGCTTGCTGCTATTATGATTTACTCTGTTTCCGCCAATTTTCACCAAGACGTGGAGATAACTTGGGGAGATGGACGTGGACAGATCACTAACAACGGCGATCTTCTTACACTCTCTCTCGACAAGTCTTCTGGCTCAGGATTCCAATCCAAGAATGAATATTTGTTTGGTAAAATCGACATGCAGATCAAACTCGTCGCGGGAAACTCCGCAGGAACAGTCACTGCTTACTATGTAAGTCCCTAACATACAAATGTCTTTTAAAAAACAAAAGTTAGAGCAAAATAAGCTTAATGGTTTCTTTTGTTTTTTGTATAGTTGAAATCATCTGGATCTACATGGGACGAGATTGATTTTGAGTTCTTGGGAAATCTAAGTGGTGATCCTTACACACTTCATACCAATGTCTTTACTCAAGGCAAAGGAGACAGGGAACAACAGTTCAAACTCTGGTTCGATCCCACTATTGATTTCCACACTTACTCTATCCTCTGGAACCCACAACGCATTATGTAAGTGTTCTTGCATGTTTCTAAATTCGAAAATGGTTACAACGAGTACCTTTTTCTACATATCCAAAATCCAATATTATTGTATAGAGAAAAATAAAATAATGGATTCTTCAGGAAATAGCAAACCAACCGAACCAAAACTATCCATATTTTTGATCAAACAAAGCTTCATTTCATACCAATAGTTCATCCTCCACCAACGGAGGTTACAGAGAGCAAGGCGAGGGCAGACTTAGCTACTGAGTCAGCCTCACAGTTGCTTAAACGAGGGATATGGGAAAAGGAAATAACATCAAAGTAGGAGCTAAAATGATAGATGTCAAACATAATACCAAATAATGCAGGCCTAAACTCCTTGATTCTCTCTGAACCAAAACTATCCATATATACATATATATTAGACTATGGTTTTACTATTTTATTATAGACCAAAAACTAAACACCCAAAGTCAAGATTGAGCAACCTATTGTCTTTTAACTCATAACGCAACGTTTTTATTGGATCTAATCTTGTTTGTCTTTTAACATTTTTTTCAGATTCTCTGTGGATGGAACTCCGATAAGGGAATTTAAGAACATGGAATCTCAAGGAACTTTGTTCCCTAAGAACCAACCGATGAGGATGTACTCAAGTCTATGGAACGCCGAAGACTGGGCAACAAGGGGTGGTTTGGTCAAAACCGACTGGTCTAAAGCTCCCTTCACCGCTTCATACCGTGGCTTCAGTGAAGAAGCTTGTGTCGTGTCAAACGGGAAGTCATCGTGCTCCAACGGGTCAGGACAAGGGAGTAGTAGTGGTTCGTGGTTGTCCCAGGAGTTAGACTCGACGGGTCAAGAACGGATGAGATGGGTGCAGAGTAATTACATGATCTACAATTACTGTACGGACGCTAAGAGGTTCCCTCAAGGTCTTCCACGAGAGTGTCTATCTGCGTAGAGCTTTTAAACGAAAGATCCACAGCCATAAAATAATACTATTCTTTTGTTCATCATATAAAGTATCTTGTGTTTTGGTCACAAATTTTATATTCCATGTAAGTATGTACTACGTAATGTATATTTAAGTGAGAAAAGGTTAAACTCAAAAATAATTGGATGCGTGGAAAAACGTATCTCTCCATACATTTAAAAAAAAATCTCTCCATGCATAGCTTTCGTAATTATAAAAATGCATGACTAGAAAAATTTAAGTCTGAACACTATAAGAACAAATCAAACGATAAGAATACATATCAAAATTTTCCATATACACCTAACCAAGTTGATTACTTCAAGTCAATAACTTTGAATCTATATATAACCCTACAAAGCCTACGGCATGGCTCGTTGCAAGCTCCTTAACAAGAACCATTGTGTCAAAGGGGCGAAGCTATGAGTTATTTTTAGTTGGTGCGTAATTCATAAATGAAAAGATAAATGTCAGAGTTGATGTGGAACCTTGATGTTTTTTCTGTGTAACCTTCTTTCAAACCTTGGATGTTTAGGGGTGAACATGTACGTAGACTTTAAGCATTTTAGCTAGCTAACTTACAACTTTTACTTACAAAACTTGTTAATATTGATAAAATTATGGGTGGCTTGTGCTTGATTAACCGAAATTGTACACTTTTAACTAAGCTATGTTCAGATTTTATGTTTGGCTTAAGTATTTATTTTCAATAACATCCAAACTTGGGTATCCCCTAGACTATATTTGAAAAGTGATTTGTATATGTGTCATCACTACATTAACTTTCACAAAAAAAATGATGACATGACTTAAAAGAAATATGACATGACATAAATCTAATTGTGACATGTAAAATTTACTATATGTAGATTTATGTTTTTGGTAAGATTTCTTAAATATAATAATGATGATTTTCTATATATAGATTTATATTTTTGGAAAAGTTTCATAATATAGTAATAACTAATAAATTTTTTATCAAAAATATTTTTTCTCAGAAAATATTCATTTTGGTAAGATTTTATGATACCTAATAACTAAAATAATATGTTTTTATATATAAATAATAATTACGAATATTAAAATCCCCTAGACTATATTTGAGAAGTGATTTGTATATGTGTCATCACTACATTAACTTTCACAAAAAAATGATTGCATGGCTTAAAAGAAATATGACATGGCATAAATTTAATTGTGACATGTAAAATTTACTATATTTAGATTTATATTTTTGGTAAAATTTCTTAAATATAATAATGATGATTTTCTATATACGGATGTATATTTTGGAAAAGCTTCATAATATAGTAATAACTAATAAATTTAATATCAAAAATATTTTTTCTCAGAAAATATTCATTTTGGTAAGATTTTATGATACCTAATAACTTTTCTATATCTATTAAAATAATATGTTTTTATATATAAATAATAATTACGAATATTAAAATCTTACATCAATATATGAATCATATTTTTATTATTAAAATAAGTGTAGTTTAAACTATATTTTATCAACATATATAAGTTATTTTTATTTAATTTATATATTATTAGAAATAATTTATATATTTACAAATTGAAATATTTAAAAATGATTAAATAAAGAAGGGGAAATTACATGTTTACCATTTTCATGGTACCACTTTTTATTTTTACCACCACTAAAGAGACATTTTCAAAAATACTTTCTTCATTAAGCGGCAAAAGACTCTTATGCCCTTGTTATTATATATATAATAAATCATTATTTAAATAAAAATAATAATAAAAAAAAAAGTAATTTTTTTTTATGTTTTCGAATTATACTTTTTCAAATTCGAACTTTTTTATAAAACCTTTTTTTGAAAATTTTTTTCGAATTTTTTTTATTTTTTTTCAAATTTCTTTTTGAAAAACAAAAATTATGTTTGAAACTATTTTTTAAAAGTTTTATATATATTTTTAAGTATTTCTTTATATATTTATTAAAATTTTAAATTTCACATTCCAAAAACCATACCCCACCTCTCAACTCTAAACCCTAAGTCTAGATTAGTTGACCCTAAGGGTATAATTGTCTTTTACCTTTTATTAAAAGTGAGGGTAAAAGTGATTAGTGTAAACATGAAAAGTGGTACTATGAATGTGTTATTTGTGGCAATTTCCCTCTAAAGAATAATATAATAAAGTAACTTTATAAATTTCAATTATTTTAATCAAAAGTTAAATAATGCAAAATTAAAAGGTCAAAGTAAACTTGAATAAATCAAACTAAAAACAATTACATTATGGTTTTATTTTTTAAACTAATAAAAGTAAAATAGAAAAATAGAAAATTTTATTTATATATAACTTTTTTAAATATTTTATATCTGTGCATGGCGCAGAAGAATTCCTAGTTTACCATATTTGCTAAGAGCATCTTTATCCTTGCAAAAAGAAGGATCTCTTAAGCAAAAAATACAGGGAAGCCCACAAAATAACAAAAACTGTATGCCCAAGTTGCCAAATAAGAGATGTTTTCAGTGGGTTTTTTTAACTATTCGCGGGCTCCACTAACACATGACAACCTGCAACTGATTATTTTTTAATTTTTTTTAATCAGATAAAAACGAAAAAATAAAAATAAATAAGAAGCCCATTAAAGGTTTGTGCGATAATGATGCTCTAATATCCTGCAGAGTTAGGCATTCCTCAATAGTTACTATTTTAACTATTATTAGATTCTAACCCGCACATCCGTGCGGGTACCATTTCATTTATAGATATAAAATTTTATATTATTTTGTATATAATAATTTATGATAATATATTGCTGTCATTTTAAAAATAACTTAATAGATGATATACAGTTCTAAATATTAAAATTTAACATATGTTAACAATTTTATTTTTTGTAAAAATTATTACTTAATTTATGAATATTAATTATTTTAAAAGGTGAATGATATTTTAGTCACTTTAAACGGTGAATGATATTTTATTTATTTGTCTTAATGAAAGTATTTTTCAAACCAATTCAACATAATTTTAATATGTTTGCACAAAAAACATAATTTTAATATGTAATTCATTAATTACTTCTATTTTAATATAATGTAGAATATACTTATAAAATTTATAAAATTAGCATATAATTTGATTAAAAGGTGAATGATATTTTAATTAAAATTAATTTATAATAATATTATACTACTAATTGCGAAATTAATAAGTGCATTAATTAAAAGAATATTTACATTTTTAAAAAGATTTTGTTAGATTTTTTTTCTACAGATTTTGTTATTCCTAAAACTAAAATTTAAATTTATTTTAAAATAGATTTGTTATTAATATCCTTATAATTATTTAGAAATGTTATACATTAAATAAACTAATGTAAACAATAGAAAAATTATTTGAATATATGGACCTAGACTTCTAGTATGACTATTTTATATTAGATAAAAATGGTATTTTTCTTTTAATGGAGAAGATTCAACCTTTCTTCCTGCTGTGTATGGTTTTGATATGTTCAACAACCCTTCACGCTACTTTGTTCTATATATAAAATATTTTCTTCAATAATCAACCACAATATCAAACGCGGTTTCCCATTAAACTACAACGATTCTTATAAAATTGTTAGAGAATATAGTATTTCATTCCAGCTACAAAAATATATACAGTAATTCATTTTTTATATGAAAGTAAAAAAAAATCGAAAGGTATCACATTCTGAGATTCTTTTTATTGATTCCTCAAGCAAAAACATATGCTAATTAGTCCGACCTAATAATGATAACGGTAGAATTGTTCAACCCTTCCAATTTATAAATGGCAATTTGATCTAAATTAATATTTAGTAGATATGAAATTATATATGTTTTGGTGACAGATACAAAATATATAAATTAATATATGAAAATGACCTCAAATAGCTTCAAAACAAGTTTTTGTTATTAAATTAGCTTTTAAAGGTTAAAATGATCAAATTGGATTTCATTAGATAAGAGATTGATAATTATACTTATTTTATAATATATATATATATATATATATATAATATTTAAATGTTTTTAATCGTAGTTTTTCAAATTTCAAATTTTTGGAAAACGATTTTCTGTAAAAATGTTTCAGTTGACCTTTACGACTATGTATAATATATTCCTAAAGTTAAGTCTAGAAAGATCTTCATGAATAAGTATGATATTTTGTTAAAACTTAGCCAGATATTCTTTTTTGTAAATTTAGCCAGATATTTTTGAATAAGCATAATATATATTGACATTAATCTATCAATTAGATTTTGATCCGCACTTAAGAAGCGCGGATATTTTTTTGGTGACCATAAACTCAAATATTAAATGAATTTATATTTATTATTAGATATCTAAAATATTTAAAAGTGTTCTATTATTATTATTTCAGACCGGTACAATGTTTTCATTGAGTTTTCATATCCGAATCAGACTTGTGGTCGAACCGTAAGATCTAGTAACTCATATATAGTGGGATAGAATATAATAAAATGAATATAGTAAAAGTATCTGAAAATCAAAAAGACCGTTATTAACCCACTGAAAAAAATATAATTTGTTTTTTGTTTTATAAATTTTTGATATATTAATATACATTTGACTTGTATAAGAAATTTCTTTTAACAAATATTGTTAAGTTTATTTATAAATATATTAATTATCAATCTACCAAAATAGTGAAGCAAGTATTTTTTTTTTCCTTTTTTAATTTTCTATCAAACTATTATCAATTTTTTTTAAAAAAAAATCAGTTTGTGACAGATATTTTATTATTAGAAATCCATACAATTTAAATAATGTTACATTTATATGTATTTATGTATAAAATGGTCTTCATAATTTGGAATTTTGTAAAAAATGGATCTAAAGTTAATTTGGCTAATTTTTTTTTTCTGTAACAAAAGTTAATTGGATTTATAATTTTATTTTCTGAATGGGTTGTATCAGTTAAATTATCATTTTTAAGTTAAACGCCCAAAGCCCAATTAATAATATTTGTTTTGCTGATAACAAATTGAGATTAAATAGGGATAACATATAATATATAAGGAAGACCAAAAAATAAAAATAAATAAAAGGTTCAACAACTTTTTATAAGTAAATTTTTAAAAACTAATTTCCTTTTAATAGTATAGATTGAAACATGAAGAAAAAAATTATATGCACATAAAAATTCCACGACGTTGAATCGTGTAAGGTCGAATATTTCTTAATTTAAGTATTACTATATAAAAAGTTTAAGACTACCACGTCGGTAATGTGCCTCCACGAAACTCTCTTTATATATTCTCATTTCAAACTCGTCTAAATCCATCGACAAAGCATTTATCTTTCTCGGCAAGAAACAACAGAGTACCGAGAAAAAATGGCGGTTTCCGCAACCAAAAAGCCTTTATTGTTGTTGTCTCTCTTCTTCTTTGTCGTAGCTGCATCTGCCGGAAACTTCTACGAGAGCTTTGATATCACTTGGGGAGATGGTCGTGCCAAAATACTCGAGGATGGTCAGCTTCTCACTTGCACTCTTGACAAGATATCCGGCTCAGGTTTTCAATCCAAGAAGGAGTATTTGTACGGTAAGATAGACATGAAGCTCAAGCTTGTCGCTGGAAACTCCGCTGGTACCGTAACCGCTTACTACGTACGTAATCTCCTTGTGAAATTGATTGGTTTTGAATTTGATATTATTACGTAATCTCCTAATATTGTAATTTTGTGGCAGCTTTCATCTAAAGGCGCGACATGGGATGAGATTGACTTCGAGTTTTTGGGTAATCTCACTGGACAGCCTTACACTATCCACACTAATGTCTTTACCGGAGGTAAAGGTGACCGTGAGATGCAGTTTCATCTCTGGTTCGATCCCACCGCAGATTTCCACACCTACACCGTCCACTGGAATCCTGTTAACATCATGTGAGTAAATAGTCTTATGAGGAAAGCCTACACTACTAGTAAAGAGATTGTAATATTACTTTTAAGGGCAAATCTCTAAAATAGCACTTTTCTAAGTTTATGTCATAAAAATAGCCCTCAAAAACTAAAATGACCAAAATAACATTTTTTATTTTGAAAATTTTAAGTTTTTTTAATTTTTTTAAATTGGAAATCATTTTCCCAAAACCCCACTCCTCAACTCTAAACAAAAAGGTTTAGGATTACTTAACTCAAGGGGTAAAAATAAATAATTTATAAAACATTTAAGTGCTATTTTGGTCATTTTTATTCTTAAGTGCTATATTTGTGATAAAAACTTTTTTAGTGCTATCCTAATCATTTTCTCTACGTTTAATTCCTTCATCAATTATTCATTGATTTTGATACCAAAAGCTTATGAACTTTTACACGTCTAATCCCATATTTGTTTATTTCTCCATGTGATCCCTTGTTATGTTATTTTGATATAAGCGGATTATAATTCTTAGTAGGAAACCTGAAAATTTAGGGTTTAAACGTCTACTATCACTTGACATGTTTTAACTTTTCTTGTGTCCGAAGCTTTCTTGTGGATGGGATCCCAATTAGGGTGTTCAAGAACAACGAGAAAAATGGTGTGGGTTACCCTACGAGCCAACCGATGAAAATATACTCAAGCCTTTGGGAAGCCGATGACTGGGCAACGCAAGGTGGTCGCGTGAAGATTGACTGGAGCAACGCACCATTCAGCGCCTCCTACAGGAGCTTCAACGACCAAAGCGCATGTAGCAGAACCTCGAACGCAACATGGGTGGCTTGTGACGCAAACAAAGACTCGTGGATGTGGACATCTCTCAATAACCACCAGTACGGACAGATGAAGTGGGTGCAAGACGAATTTATGATCTACAACTATTGTACCGATTATAAGAGGTTCCCTCAGGGTCTCGCCAAGGAATGTAACCTTTAAACCAACTTGGTTGATTCTACTTTGAGAATTTTCGATCATTTTCTTCAATAAGCTTTTTTTTTTAATTTCCCTTTTCATTTTACTTCATACTTGTGATGAAACTTTGATTTATTCTTTTGGTGTTTCTGGGATAGGATAATACAGGTATATGCAATCTCACTGAGAAAATAAAAAAAGTAATACTTGATAATACATTCTATTTCGCAGTTATGTGGTCTGATGTTTATTATTGCTGTTTTCTTGTTTAATTATGTGATTGTTTATTTTGCGTTCCATGTGTAAGCAACATCGATGTGGTAAAAAAAATAAAAATACGCACGAAAAGAAATACACAATAATTAAAAAGTTGTGAGATATCGCATTTCCTCAAACAATCCAGGTGAACTGCAACATTGGTTCTTCTGTTCTTTAAAGATCTATTTTTTAGAAAAAAAATTTATTTCAAAAAGATATATTTTTAATACATTAATTAATGAAAAATTGTACTTTTCAAAAATTGCAACTGTATTTAATAAAATCTCATTGGTTAAAAAATTATTAAAAATAGTTAATTAAAAAAAATAATGTATTGGAAAATATAATTTTAATTTTTTTCTTAATAAGTGTGAAAAAAGTATAACATAGATCTTTTAGGAACGGATGGAGTAACACCTTACTTTTGTGCGGCAAACATAGGTTATAGCTTGATAGTGTTATTGAAACAGATATTTTACTCATGAGTAAGAAATATTATTTTATCTGTGATTTGAAAAGCAAATGTTCTACAAACATAGGTCATGCAGATTTAGCGTTGACTAATAATATAAAACATTTGCTTTTCTCTCCTGTGTTAAGGAAATATGAAAAAAAAAAATCAAACAAGCTAAAATACATATATTTTATCTGTGATTTTGTGACTAAAGATCAAAGATCTCAATAACTTAAAAGTTTAATTCAGTGTAAAGTACTAAACATATTTATATTATGAAATTCAGAAATTGAAAAAAAAAGAAGTTACTTACTTACAAAGTTAATGAATGCGTGAGTTGGTCCAACTAATAACAGGACCAAACTTTAAAGACTCTTACCTGTTAAGGGTCACTATTAGGAAGTGAACTTTTGGGACAATCCAAATTATAGCACAGAACGTCTCTCAATGCCAATATCATTCCCCTTCGACAATTATGTTTAAATTATATATTTATTTATTTTTAATATCCATGATCTTTCAATTTATATAAGTTTAGATGCATATTCCAGCTCACATTTGTCCAAACTCGTAATTCTCCGATCATTTTGTTTATTTCATCTTTCGGATCAGTTTTTTTTTACATATTTGCCTAAGTATCATTTTTTTTTCCTTTATATTTTTAGACGAACTCAGATTTTTAAAGTAAAGTCATATCTAGAAATTATTAACACAACAATAATAATAATTAACTAATAGATATTTTAATTTATAGATATTGAAAATTGGTATGAACAATAATTAAACACAAGTTAAGTTAGGTTTAGATGGTTTGAATCGATGGTTCAAGGTTCCTCATAATATTCAGATCCAAAATCTAAATTTGAACCCAATCCAAAATATCTAAACTCGAACCCATCCAATTATAAAAATATTTGAATTTGTACTGAATAAGAGCAGATTAGATATTCAACCCTGATATTATCCGAATTTAATATGAACATATTCAATACTATTATATAAGATGTTATCCTATTTTTTAAATTTTAAAATATCGTATATTTTGTTAATATGTTATATGTTTTGGTTTCGGGAGATGATGAAGGGGTTTCTGGCGCAAATGAATATTAGAAAAAGGTCTGTTCACAACCTTTCCTTTTAGTCGAGTAAGAAATATTTCATTTATATTTAGATATATATGTGTTAGTTTAAATACAAATATGTTTGTAGCAGGTATATATATAAATTCAGATAAAGAAAAAATAAAGATATTCAATATTATATATTTTGAATATTTATTACATTATTCAAATATATATATAAATATATTCGAATCCAAAGCTTATAGTAAACTCCTAAACCAAAATATCTAAAAATCTAAAATACCTAATTCAAATCCGAATACTCAAATGGTATATAGAATTGTTACTTTCTATTTTAATTACAATCTGGCTTGTGCTAAACAACCTCATTTAGAAGTTAGAACCACTCGTGACAATTTATTTTTATGTCCATAAGAAAAAAAAATGGTAAACCATTCTCCGGAGAGAATGTGAAAACTCAAGTGGCCACGCGTATGAAAATCTGGCGTAGTGCGGATTTGAATTCGGGTTCCAAGAAACCACGGAACGTCTTGACCATCCAACCACATACGTGTGGTTATGTCCATAAGAGAATATGGAGACAAATTGAAACTGTTTGAGTTCGCCCATCTTATATTTACCAAGAGGTGTCATGCCTATCTCCGTGATCAGAGCACTCCTCTCCAGCAGCTTTTTGTTTCCAGCTCTGGTTTCAAATTTTATTCAATTAATTCCACAAATGTTACACAAAAAAAGTAAAAAAAAAAATAATTTCCACAAAATTGCAAGCCAAAATATTATTCTTTCCGTTTCCATTTAGTTATCGATTTAGACTTGTGTACACAGATTAAAAAAACATTTTTTATATATTCTAAATAAATACATCATTACTTAAACACCTAACCACATTTCAATTAATAGAAAAATAAATTAGATTATAAAATCAATAAATTTTACATTAAAATTACAAAACGATATTTATTTTGAAATAAAAAAAATTTCTACAATGACGATTAAACTGAAATGGGGAGAAAATGACTTAAATTCGTGAATAAGATACTCGTGACATTGTTTCAGTTTGATGTTGATTTTTATTCTATCCAGAAAGTTTTGAATGTATAGGATCGAGTACTACTTTTCACAAGATATGACAAAACTCACCCACTAATCTCCTATATATTATTTGAGAAACATTGCAACATTTTTTGTAGCCACGTGTCATCACTAGAATGATTCTTAGAATCCTTAGAGAAATAAGTTGGTCCATCTAAATATATAATAAGCTTTTTATTAAACCACAATAAATACATTATTAATATGCTTCATTATTTCCTTAAATAAGATTACGGAATTGCCTAATGTGGCTAAAGTATATATGATAATTAATGATTTTGAATAATAAAGATTTGATAAAAATAAGTGTGTATTATAATTATATTTGTTTAATTTTAAGCTAATAAAATAAATTAAACAATCATAGTAACCATATAATAAAAATTAAAAAAATTATTTATATATTATATTTTGATTTTTTTTTAAAACGAGTATAAATCACTAAAACTGTTAAAAGTTTCACATTCAAATTTTGTAATCTATGATTTAAAAATTTTGTTATGACATGATACAAATAACTAAAAAATAATATAAGTTAAAAATCTCATTTAATAAGTATCAAAAATAAAAGATATATAAAAATATGTATCATTTTAAATTAAACTATATACCATATAAAAATACATAAATATCTTAATTTTGAAATTTACTTTGAACATTTTTTGATAAAAAATTTGAAAAAAATATTGACAACTTAATTTTTTAAAATATTATAAATTACTTAAGAAATTAATTCCACGGTGAAATTAATTTAGACTTTTTGCTATAACAGATACAAATGATAAAAAAAATATGAGCAAAAAGCATCATCTAATAAATATTAATATTAAAATATACCATATATATGCTACTATCATTTAAATTTAATTATATATCATATCAAATAGAAAAAATATTTTTTCGATTTATAAAATTTATTTATATGTTTGCACCAATTTAATTATATAAGTAGTAGATAATGACTTTTTAATTATTCAATACATATTTATTATTTCATAATATATTGTAAACACATAATATATAAAATAATTTATATATATAATGTTCATCCCGCGCAAGGCGCGGGTCTTAACCTAGTCATTATTAAGAGAGAGGAAAAGAACTCGAGATTCTTGGCTAACTATAACGACAGAAAATTAATTAGAAATCATTTACGGATCAAATTCGTTGGAAGAAGTTAGGTCATCAAACATTTAATGCGAGTTGAGACGTGCAACTGTATTTTGCTCAATGCTCATGCAACTAGACAAGTGATCTACAAATTGCCGCGTGCATATATCAATATATAGTACGAGTATTATATATCATGTCAAATCCTCAGTTCCAAACCATTCTATGTTATATATAATATACATTTACAATTTTATGTTAGTCTGTCTTTATTCCCACAAGTGGATTCATCTACAAAACGGGGAATAGCCAAAACAGAGGGCAGATTATAAGAGAACTGGACATTCCTCTTAGAAGGAGAGAAAAGAGATGGTGAGATTGAGAGAATCAGAAGTGATCCTGAGACTCTGTATCGTCTTTCTTCTTATACTTACTTCTGTTCTGATAGGTTTCGATTCTCAGACCAAAGATATTGCTTATATCCACAAGAAAGTCACTTTCAGATACTTGTTTGCTCTAGAGTAAGTCCATTTTCATTTATATTATCAATTATATAGATTTATATGTATAATTAACAATCGATCTCTCCATAAAAGATTGATATCAATAGTTTATTTCTAGAAAATCTGCAAATTAAACCAGCACTGACAACATTTCATATGTACTATTAAAAGTTTATGGAAGACTAACAATTCCTGCTTGGTTAAATCTGCATGTCAGTGTGCCTTTTTGTACCGTGAGGACTGCTACTTTCATATTTTTTCTGTATAACAAATGTTCATAGTACATTCTCCTCGTACAAAAAGCTATAAGTTATCTTATTATAATATGTTTGGGCGTTGTTTATGATTCTAATTCAGGATTGAGTTGTACATAAATGTTGTGGTTGCTGCATATAATATCGCTCAATTAGGGTTTGGTTGGTACGGTGTTGCACAAAAAACCTCCAATTCTAAATGGCTCTCTTACCTCTTGGATCAGGTATACATACTAACTCTTTTGATTTAGAGTATCTTTAATTATGCTATATATATGTATGTGTGATATTAGTTTCGAAATGAAATAGACGGCGGTGTACGTGGTGTTCGCCGGGGTATCTGCGGCGGCACAACACTCATTGCTGGTGGTGACTGGTTCCAGGGAGCTTCAGTGGATGAAGTGGTGCTCCAAGTTCACAAGGTTCTGCTTTCAGATCGGAAGTGCCATCATCTTAAACTACATCGCAGCGATGCTCATGATCATCCTCTCCTTCATCTCCGCCTTCAGCCTCTTCCGCCTTTACTCCCCTAAACGTTATTTTCAGTTCAAGTCCTCCTCCTAATTATTTACTCTGTTAAATCCTTTTCTTAATCCAAAATAATGTTGATTAATGCGAAGAATATGATTATTGATTCGTCTCTAATATAATTTTGTATCTTGAAGTAAATGCAAAATTTTCATGCATAAATATCATTAGTCCATTGCCTGAGAAATTAGGTGTGTACGTAGTAGCTATTTATTGGAACTAGGGCCTATTGTTGTCCTTGGATTATTCATTATTGATACATACTAGGGCCTAAACACGACTTACTGGACTTGAGGAGCCCAGAGGTGGACCTGATAAAAATCCCAAAAATCTATATTTAAAGTTTACTAGATCTGATCTGCACCCCTTTTGATCCGCACCCCCGCACGAATATTAGATTTAACTTGCGTTCAATGTAAATTTATAAACCATTTATTTTATAAAATATTCACTTATATTTTTATGTTTTGTAAAATATATTTAGAGTATAATATATTATATTATAATATAGATGTTTGATAATATTTTTTTATCTGTACGTAATATTATATTTATAATTTTATAACTTGATGCAATTTGATGTAATTGTAATATTCATATATTAACTTATTGATTTTTTGTTTATTTATTTAAAAATGATTTAATTTTTTGCAGTAGGCTTTTATGAATTATTATTAATTTTATGATATTTGGTTTTCTTGAAAATTGTATTGTAGCATATTAATGTACTACTAGATTTTAACCCGCACGTTCGTGCGGATATTTTTTTCATTTTATAAATGCATTAGATATTATAATAAATGTTTTAAATATAAAATTTTCATTTTAGTATTATATATTATGTAACTCTATAATATTATTGTTTATATTTTTTTATTCAGCATTATTCATATATAGTGATTTTTAATACATTTTACTTTGTTATTAATGTTTATTTCTTACTAATATATTTTTGAGATATATACAATAAAATAACAATATGAAATAATCAAATAGAAATTTATACATTTTTTTTATAATACATTTTTAAAATTTTTAAATTTATATTATAGAAAATAAATATGTTCAAGATAATTTATATTTGCATGCTCTGTTTGAAAAATATACTTTAACATATATTATTTTAGTATTTTACAGAATTTAAGTAAATTTTTTTTTTAAATATTATAACCCTATTATTTTAGTAAATTTTATACATAGTAGCATCTATCATATTATTTTACTAAATTTTATTGATATAAGATATTTTATGGATGCTATGATATTAAGTTTTTTTTAATTATATTTTCAAAATATTCGATTGCTTTAATTCTTACAACATATATAGTTTGTTTGTTTTTTCGTGGTGCATTTCAAAAAGTTATTCTTTATTATCTGTGATTTAATATTTTGTAAAATTTGAAATATTATCATTTGAGTTTGAATATTTATTTTCAAAATTTATATTTTGTCAAGTAAACTTTGAAAAATTACAGTATTATATTTGAGTTTGGAAGATTACATTTTGAATTTGTTTTTGTTACTACATCAATACATTATTTTATAATAAAACATATTAAATTTTTTGGTGATATTTTCAAAATTTTCTCAACAGATTTTGTTATAACTAAGAAAAAAATATAATTAAAATTTGATTTGAACTACTAAAATTTCATAGTTTTCTAATAACATTCTAATAACATATTTTTAAATAGTATATGAATTAAAGGTTATTATATAATATTATATCTTTGTATATAAACATTTTAAAAAATATATTGTCGAGAGTTTCAAAATAAATAAAAGATAATATATAGTTGTAGATATAACAGTTTAACATATCTTAATAAATTTATTTTTTATATAAAAATATTATATAGTTTACGAATTTTTACTCATTTTAATGATGAGTGATAATTTATTTAAATGAAACAATTAAGAATTTTTTTTTGTTAATTTACCTATTTAATATGATTTTATCATATTTAATTCTTATAGAACATCTATTTTTATATAATACAGAATCTAATTATATAATTTATTAAAAAAATAGTATATAATTTTTATTTTGTTTTTATACTAAAATTTTAGTTAACATTGATTTATAAAAATATTATATTATTAATTACGAAATTAATTAATATGTTATTTTATAAAAATATTTAAATTTTAAGTAAGATTTTATTTGATTCTTTCTCAACAGATTTTTTTTATAATTAAAAAATAAAATTCAAATTTATAGTTGGTTTGTTATTAATGTAAATAATTAAATATGTCATATTAATTATTTTCTTAGGTGGTCCTACTATGACTTGCTAATGGTAGATAAAAATAGAACCCTAAATTAATAGATTAGATATATTACAGTTTGTGTTTTTATTTTCAGCAAAAAGAAATAACAATTCATTGTAATTAATTTAATTTTTTTATTTTAAGTGAAGTGGCAGATTTTTAAATAAGAAAAAATACAATAGCTAAATGTGTAAATAAAAAGAAATATTTAATTTGTTATCCGTGTTTCCAAACAATTCTCATTTAATCTGCTATCCAAGTTTCTAAACGACAGAATCTGTAAATGAGAAAGAAATACAGTGACTAAATATGTAAATAAAAAAAATATTTAATCTGCTATCCAAGTTTCCAAACGACAGAATCTGTAAATGAGAAAGAATTACAGTGACTAAATATGTAAATAAAAAAATATTTAATTTGCTATTTTTGTTTCCAAACAAATTTCATTTAATCTACTATCTAAATTTCCAAACAGTACCAAAAAGTACTTCAGTTTTAATAATATAGATGATTTTAAATTAGATTATGTATTAGATAAAAAATAGTTTGTCAAATGTGAATTTCATTGGCAAAACAAATTATAAATACATCCTGCATGAAATATTATACATGAGGAATGCGAAGAGAGTTGTTTTTTTTTGTCCACGTTTCCTATCCAATTTGAAATTATGATTATTTAGGATAATATAATTTGCTTCCTAAAGACAGAAGGTTATGGAGCAAACCAATGATTCAAAGTTCTCAAACTATCTGTCATATCTTTTCACAATTATAATCCAATATATTTGAAATTATTAGCCACCGCCTAATATAATATGAAATTAATTTCAACATTGTTGTGTTACCTCCCCAAAAACACAAAATTGTAAAGATAAAAACGTTTTCCGTTTTAATGCAATTACTGTAACTCTATGAGGAACATTGGACCCAAAAAAAGTCACTAGACTCAAAGTCAAACAATCCAATAGGTAACTTGTGAAAGATTTTAGTATCCCTTTTCTTTTCATTTATTAGGCAGTTTCCAGTTCAATATTAAAATTTTATTTTATCGTAATTTTCATACAAAAACCTCTCCAATTTCAATGAAACACTATAATTTACACTAAGTTTAGTGTTATGGGGTAGAAATGCCTCAAATGTATTATGTTTTATTTACATAAAATGCTATTTAATATTATTAAATATTTAACAAAGAACCACAACCTTCAAATAGTTATAGCTTCACCCATAAAGTCTTTGATTTCAGTTACAAAGTCGTAATAAAAATAATATTTATTTCCTTTTTATTCTGTCAAAACATATATTTCCTCTATAATGTTTCAAATTACTAGGAGTTTGACCAAATATCTTTGGGTATTTATAATTGACATTTCTTTTCTTTTTTAGCAACCCCAAATGTTGGCCTTCTTTTTTTTGTTGTTTGCTCCAAAAACTTAATTTTGTTCATATGAATTATGAGCTCCCCACATTTTCAAAGCCTTTTTTTTTTGTCTCTTTTAAAATATTTTCTCTATAAAGTCTCTAAAAAGTTTCCCAAAAAAGGAAACGAAGAAGTTTGTCAAAGCAAAAAAAAGCTATCAAATTGTATGTGTATAAATTGAGAGAAACACCCACTTTGTTCTTCTCTCTCAGACACATCCAGCTCCAGCATCACAACAAGCTTGATTATTAGTATTACTAAAAGCTTCCTCCTTTTTCTGAAAATTCGCCCACAAAAAACGAGAGGCTCTTTGTTCAAGAACACTCTGTACAAAATCTCAAATCAGTTCATTGACTCGACAAATCAATCAAATCTCCCTCGTTTCTCCAAAAACCCATTTTCTTCTCTCACTTTATTTAGCCGTAAAGTTGTCACCTTTTCAACTAAAAGCTCTCTGTTTCACTCTTCTCTTCTCTCTCTCTCTCAAACACAATGAAAGAGTATTGGACCTCTCTAGCTTCCCTTCTCGGCGTCCTAGCCTTCTGCCAAAGCCTCATGAACTCCGTATTCCCACCGGAGCTCCGTTACGCCTCCCTCAAACTCATAAACCGATTCTTCCAACTCTTCTCCTCCTTCTGCTACTTCGACATAACGGAGATCGACGGCGTCAACACCAACGAGCTCTACAATGCCGTCCAGCTCTACCTCAGCTCCTCCTCCTCCTCCGTCTCCTCCTCCACCCGCCTCAGCCTCACGCGCGCCCTCAACTCCTCCTCCATCACCTTCGGCCTCTCCACCAACGACTCCATCGTCGACACCTTCAACTCCGCCACCGTCCTCTGGGAGCACATCGTCACCCAGAGACAGTCCCAGACCTTCGCGTGGCGCCCAATGCCCGAGGAGAAGCGCGGCTTCACGCTCCGCATCAAGAAGAGAGACAAGAGCTTGATCCTCGACTCGTACCTGGATCACATCGTCGAGAAGGCCGAGGAGATTCGCCGGAGGAATCAAGATCGGCTTCTTTACACGAACTCGCGCGGCGGCGGCGGCGGCGGGGGGCTGGATTCGAGAGGTCTCCCTTGGGAGTCTGTTCCCTTTAAGCACCCGAGCACGTTCGAGACTCTCGCTATGGATCCGGTTAAGAAGAGAGAGATCATGGAGGATCTCAAGGACTTTACCGAGTGTCGGTCTTTTTATCAGAGAACCGGTCGGGCTTGGAAGAGAGGTTATTTGCTACACGGTCCACCAGGAACAGGTAAATCAAGCATGATCGCAGCCATGGCTAACTACCTCGGTTACGATATTTACGATCTCGAGCTCACGGAGGTGAAAAGCAACTCGGAGCTGAGGAAGCTGTTGATGAAGACTAGCTCCAAGTCGATAATTGTGATCGAGGATATCGATTGCTCGATTAATTTAACGAACCGGGGAAAGAAGTTTAATGAACCGGAGATGGCGTTAACCGGGTCCGGTTTAGGAGATGAGTCCGTGAACGGGGATACGATAACGTTGTCGGGGTTGTTGAACTTCACTGACGGGCTTTGGTCTTGTTGTGGAAGCGAGAGGATATTCGTGTTCACGACGAATCATATCGAGAAGCTTGACCCCGCGTTGCTTAGAAGCGGGAGGATGGATATGCACGTGTACATGAGTTACTGTACGTTTCCTTCGTTGAAGATCTTGCTGAGGAATTACTTGGGGTACGAGGAGGGGGATCTAAGCGACGTCGTTTTGAGGGAGCTTGAGGGGGTTGTGGAGAAGGCGGAGATCACGCCGGCTGATGTGAGCGAGGTTTTGATTAAGAATCGGAGGGATAAAGAGAGAGCTGTGAGGGAGCTTTTGGAGGATTTGAAAAGAAGGGCGGAGAGGAATGAGAAGAAGGGGAAATTGAGGGGTCAGAATGGGAGCGTGACGGTGGCTGATGATGACGTGGAAGAGCAGGAGAAGAGGGCTTTGGATAGTCCTTATGGAGAAGAGGAGGAGGAGATTGAGGACAGCATTTGCAAGATCAGTGAAGAGTAAAATGTTTTAATGTTTCATTGTTCTTAGATTTTTCTAACATTCTATGTTTGTTTTACACAATGTGAAAGTTGTGTTCTTTCTCCTTTTTGGGTAGTCAACTTTTGGAAGTGAGCTAAAGTGAAAGGAGAAAAAAAGCTAGAGAGTTGGTTTAAAAGAGCCAATGGTGGTGTTGAAGATTTTGTATGTGGGGATTAGAAAATGCAAAGAGCATCATTGGATAAACCATTGGCGTATGATATGTATTGTTATAAACTTATCATTGGTGTTTTGTTAAGTGGTATGTACTAGTAGTTATCATATTATTAGGTATGGGAGTTTGTACCTAATCTATTTATTTTAGTTGATTAAGAATCCCAAGATTAATTAATCTATATATGTCAGTGCAAACTTGTTTTGAGATTTGGATGTAGTAGGCTACTAGGTCAATCACAAATGATCATATTCTCTCATCTATTCAAATCTGGCTTTGGTTTTGGTTGGACTTTGGATTTGAATTTGGTTTTCTAGTTTTTAGTTTCTTTGATTATTTTTCTTATTACGGGAAAACAGGAATAATCGTCTCTTGAGTATGTCTAAAAGACCAAGATTCAAACTCTGATGCATTTAGTGGCTTGGGATGATAATTAGCCCAAATATTTCAAAATTCTAACCCAAAATAAGATCAAATTAATGTTTTATTGCATGGGTTTGTAAACTGATCACACCTATGGAGTAAATGAACGATTATAAGTTAACTTTATTACACAAGTGGAAGATGTATGATATATAACGACGTGACCAACCATCCATTATCAGTGACATCAGCGAGTAAAGCTCTACTTCACTTGAGTTACAAACATGTTATTCATATTCACTCCATGTCGTGTTTGTGGATAGACGCCTATTTTTGTTATGACGTGAACAAGATGAATATTGACTGTAGAAGAAAAAGATTCTAGATACAGAACTGGAAAGATTTTGAATAAGAATATTTCCATTGCAATGTCGAACTTGACTCGCTACTATAGGCTATGAAATGATATCGATTGATTTTACTAGTGTTTCTTTCGTGGACTTGATTACGTACCATGATCACTAATTCGAGAGAGAGATCATTTTTTCATCAAAAGACAAGAGTTCCAATTTTTGGTTTCTACTATAGTCTATTGTGTTATACCAACGCTATTTACTTAAATAGTTCATTATTAAAGGTTACTCCATTGCAAAATCACACACACTCAATTATCACAGAACCATCAAGTAATGGATTGTCATTTCTTTTGTATAAGTATATCAATTCAGGCCACCACCTTATGAAATCACACATGGTCAATTAACTAATAACTTTCTTTGTCTTTACTTATTAGTATTTTAACTTAGTTCAACTTATACCTAATTCATCCTCCATTAAACTGAATTAGATTAGAGTTAGAAAACATAGATCATTGTTAAAAGGGATCTCCCATTGGATAAGACCAATGTCCGAAGATCAGTGCCCTGTCAATGTCAAAGTACAAAAACACAAGACGAGTTGTTTACCCTTAAAGCCAAACATTTGATTGTTGACACGTTGATTTTTGGATTTTTTTAGCATTGTGGAATACTAGACTCGTCCATATGAAAATATGTCAGAATGTGGTGTCACCTTTTTATATTATTTTGTTTAAGAAACAAAGTATATGCTTCTGCTAATTAACTGATTGACAAACAGATTGGATCTATCCATCGACTATATTAATTAAATTGTGATTATATTGCTCATAGATAATAAAGTAATCTTGTGAACATGCTATTCTATGATATGGATAGATTTGGATGTCTCTAGTCGCATTACCACAAACATAATGAGAGTTGAAGTTCTAAAAGAGACAAACTAATAAAGTTTAATGTCATGAAATGATAATTGCGTACAAGAAAATACCTAAAAAGAGTATATATTTTATATCTGTTAATACCTTTTTGGGATTTGGTGAGAAATAAAAAGAAGATTTGATTTAGAAGTGAGTTGGAGGTGATGCATGTTCACTAGGCTTTTGTCGGAAAAGCTGAGAAAACTACAAGACTTCTTAAACCTATTTTAATTTTATTTGATATGTACTCACACTTTTACTTCTAACGAAGACATCTTAAAATCTTAAATTGTCAGTAATACATTGCTCAAACGAAAACGGTAGCTCAAGTTTCATGGCAAGACTAAAACCGAAAAAGCCTTTGCACCAGACCATGTAACTAAGGGGCTGTTAATGGAGCTTAGATTTCTATAGAGTTTGTTAGTTTGTTTGATTTAAAAAATTGAAAGATTTGTTAAATTTGGAAAGAATAAAAAAGAATTTTGTATAGTGTAAAAATCTATGAAAATAAAGTATTATAATGATTTTAAAAATCTAAGGGACACATATTTAGCATTTTCAAAATTTTGTTTGTTAAAAAGTTAAGATACAACTCCCAATAACACTTATTTTAATAGATTTAAAGAATCATAAAAATCTAATTTTTAATAACCAAAGATTTTGTATAGAATTATAATATCATCAAACCAATGACATTAGTTTTTAATAAATCTCTACTAATAAAAGGGATCTTTTGAGGCTCCATAGGGCGTCCACATCAGCGGAAAAAATTTCTCCCGAAAGATGACACGTGGCATAAAATATAGTTTTACATTTTAATATTACTTATTTTCGAAAATTGTAAAAAATATGTAAACATACAGCATAAAAAATGGAAAAACTACATAAAACATATGTAAGATTACTATTTTTCACATAAAAAAAAAAAGACGGCTTATCTCCAAAATGTAACATTACCGTTTTATAAAAAAAAAACAAAAAACATTATATATAATTTCGAAAATAATAAATATATGTAAAACATACAACATAAAAATGGAAATACTACATTGAACATATGTAAGATTACTATTTTACATTTAAAAATAACAATAATATGTAAACATACAACATAAAAAAATGGAAAATTTACATTAAACATATGTAAGATTACCATTGTTCACTAAAAAACGGTTTATCTTCATAATGGAACATTACCACTTTATAAAAAAAAAAGAAAAAAAAAACATAAATATAACTATTTGACTATTTGTCCAAGTTCTTCTATTAAACATTGCCGTTTTACATTAAAAATGGAAAAATACGTAAATATTTAAACATCTATCTTAAAATATAAAATATAGACATTAACTAAATATAAAGTATAAGAAAGAGAAATACTCAATATATAAAAAAATAAATAATAAGTAAATATTATAAATATACGAATTATATATACAATAATAAGTAAATGCACAATTTTTAAGAAAATGGAAAGAGTCCATTAAATATTAAACATCTATTTTAAAATGTAAAATATAGATATTAAGTAAATAGAAAGTATAAGAAAAAGAAATACACAACTTAAAAACAATGGAAAAAGTATATTAAAATTTAAACATCTATCTTAAAATGTAAAATATAGATATTATGCAAATAGAAAGTATAAGAAAAGGAAATACACAATTTAAAAAAATGGAAAAAGTACATTGGTATTTAAACATCTATCTTAAAATGTAAATCAATCTTAAAATATAAAATTATTAGTAAATAGAAAGTATAAGAAATAGAAATACACAATATAAAGAAAAATAAATAATAAGTAAATATATAATATAATCCCGAAAGATGACACGTGACATAAAATATAGTTTTACATTTTAATATTACTTATTTTCGAAAATTATAAAAAATATGTAAACAGACAGCATAAAAAATGGAAAAACTACATTAAACATATGTAAGATTACTATTTTTCACTTCAAAAAAAAAGACGGTCTATCTCCATAATGTAACATTACCGTTTTATAAAAAAAACAAAAAACATTATATATAATTTCGAAAATAATAAATATATGTAAAACATACAACATAAAAATGGAAATACTACATTAAACATATGTAAGATTAACATTTTACATTTTTAATTTAAGAAAATAATATGTAAACATACAACATAAAAAATGGAAACACTACATTAAACATATGTAAGATTACAATTTTTCACTAAACAAAAAAGACGGCTTATCTCCATAATGTAACATTACCATTTTGTAAAAAAACAAATTATATATAATTTCGAAAATAATAAATAATATGTAAACATGCAACATAAAAAATGGAAATACTACATTAAACATATGTAAAATTACCATTTTACATTTAAAAATAACAATAATATGTAAACATACAATATAAAAAAATGGAAAAAGTACATTAAACATATGTAAGATTACCATTGTTCACTAAAAAAACGGTTTATCTTCATAATGTAACATTACCATTTTATAAAAAAAAAAAAAAAAAACATAAATATAACTATTTGACTATTTGTCCAAGTTCTTCTATTAAACATTGCCGTTTTACATTAAAAATGGAAAAATACGTAAAGATTTAAACATCTATCTTAAAATATAAAATATAGACATTAACTCAATATAAAGTATAAGAAAGAGAAATACTCAATATATAAAAAATAAATAATAAGTAAATATTCTAAATATATAAATATAAGAATTATATATACAATAATAAGTAAATGCACAATTTTTAAAAAATGGAAAGAGTACATTAAATATTAAACATCTATCTTAAAATGTAAAATATAGATATTAAATAAATAGAAAATATAAGAAAAAGAAATACACAACTTAAAAACAATGGAAAAAGTATATTAAGATTTAAACATCTATCTTAAAATGTAAAATATAGATATTACGCAAATAGAAAGTATAAGAAAAGGAAATACACAATTTAAAAAAATGGAAAAAGTACATTAATATTTAAACATCTATCTTAAAATGTAAATCAATGTTAAAATATAAAATTATTAGTAAATAGAAAGTATAAGAAATAGAAATACACAATATAAAGAAAAATAAATAATAAGTAAATATATAATATAATCTCGAAAGATGACACGTGGCATAAAATATAGTTTTACATTTTAATTTTATTATTTTCGAAAATTATAAAAAATATGTAAACATACAGCATAAAAAAATGGCAAAACTACATTAAACATATGTAAGATTACTATTTTTAACTTTAAAAAAAAAAGACGGCTTATCTCCATAATATAACATTACCGTTTTATAAAAAAACAAAAAACATTATATATAATTTCGAAAATAATAAATATATGTAAAACATACAACATAAAAATAGAAATACTACATTAAACATATGTAAGATTACCATTTTACATTTTTATTTTAAGAAAATAATATGTAAACATACAACGTAAAAAATGGAAAAACTACATTAAACATATGTAAGATTACCATTTTTCACTAAAAAAAAAGACGGCTTATCTCCATAATGTAACATTACTATTTTGTAAAAAACAAATTATATATAATTTCTAAAATAATAAATAATATGTAAACATACAACATAAAAAATGGAAATACTACATTAAACATATGCAAAATTACCATTTTACATTTAAAAATAACAATAATATGTAAACATACAACATAAAAATGGAAAAACTACATTAAACATATGTAAGATTACCATTGTTCACTAAAAAAAACGGGTTATCTTCATAATGTAACATTACCATTTTATAAAAAAAAAAGAAAAAAAAACATAAATAGAACTATTTGACTATTTGTCCAAGTTCTTCTATTAAACATTGCCGTTTTACATTAAAAATGGAAAAATATGTAAAGATTTAAACATATATCTTAAAATATAAAATATAGACATTAACTAATTATAAAGTATAAGAAAGAGAAATACTAAATATATAGAAAAATAAACAATAAGTAAATATTATAAATATATAAATATACGAATTATATATACAATAATAAGTAAATGCACAATTTTTAAGAAATGGAAATAGTACATTAAATATTAAACATCTATCTTAAAATTAAAATATAGATATTAAGTAAATATAAAGTATAAGAAAATGAAATACTCAATTTTAAAAAAATGGAAAAAGTACATTAGTATTTAAACATCTATCTTAAAATGTAAATAAATCTTAAAATATAAAATTATTAGTAAATAGAAAGTATAAGAAATAGAAATACACAATATAAAGAAAAGTAAATAATAAGTAAATATATAATATAAGTAAATACCAAATTTTAAAAATGGGAAATTACATTAAGATTAAATATATTATGCTTTAAAATAACTTAAATTAAATAATAATAATATTATGCTTAAAATATAATTTTAGAGAGTTTTCAAATATAGTTTACAGAACATTATAGGTGATGAATTTAATTTATTAAATTCGTTTATTACTTAAAACTAAGTTTTTTTAAAAACATACTGAGTTATAAATATCAATGATGGATTGGTGAGTATAACATGAAGACAAAAAATATAAATATCTGATTTCAAGATAAGAAATTCAGCTTTTATTTAGATACTCAATATATAATATCTTAATTTTTTTTTTTTAAATATACATAATTTATATATATATATTAATCTTCCAAACTTAAACTATTATATTATATATGAATAATGTTTTTAAATAAAAATAATTTCTGATTTAAAATAAAAATAAAAACATAAAAATGGTTATTTTCAAATAATGGATGTAATTTACATTATACTATCATTTAACAAGTATTAGATACGTTTTGATATATCATTATTTTCTATTTCCAGAAAATAATAAATTATTAAACATCAATATCATCTAAGTTAAGTATACGAACAACACAAATTCAAACATCACAAAAAATATTTACATAACCATTATAATACAATAATTTAATCAAAAAATACAATTAAAAAAATATTAAAAAGAATAGTTATATACTTAATATTTGAAAATAAAAGATATTTTTGCTAAAATTGTACTTACCTGGCCAAGGAGATCGACCATCTTTTTACGGATCGATCGAATGTTGAGCATGTAGTCGATCCGAAAATACACTGCAGTTTAATAAAATCTCTAAAACATTTATTCCAACACTCAAAAGATAGTTTTGCTAAATATGATAACTAGATAGCCAATAAAATTACAAAAAAATATTTAAATAGTAAAAAATATGTTAATTTAACGTGTTAAAATTTAAAAATAAATTTTAATTATGACATGCATTTAACATTTATATAAATATATATCATAGCCTAAATATAAATAATTTAACAACTTAAATTAGAAAAAATAAAAATCCTGGGCGTAGCCCGGGTTAATCCCTAGTTTTTAATAAATATGTAAGAATCTTAAGCTAATAACACTAGACTTGAAAATTCTAATTATTATAAATTCAATTTCCACTAACAGCCCCTAAATCATTTATCATTTCTACATACTCATTTTCTTCCACATCAATTCAAATACCAAACAGTATCTATATAACATTTCACAATATCTAACCATATAGTTCAAATCTATCTTTTTTATTGCTAAAAGCTAAACCTCCGAATTATGAGTCACAGCCCATGACTAAATGAAGCCCAGTAAAGAAGACCCAATACTTTTTGGGTGGTGTGTGAGCATGAATGGTGATAATGGTACCAGATCCCAAGACAGGACAAGTCCTACTGTGATGTTGCGGATCAAGTTCTAGCCTCTGCTAGATTTCATACCAGCTGATGAATGGGGTTACATCCCTTCGATGCTCCAAAAACTAAGACCATGAGGCTTAAGGGTAACGTTATCCTCAAGCGAAAGATACTTGACTTGTTCGCTTTGATTCTTTCATGATTGAAAGCCCCGAATCCTGTGATTGGGAAGACCGTCCATACCCAAATTAACATAAAGACGATAGGTTCTTATTGGGGTATTTTACTTCATATTATATGGTTTGATATTAGTACTCCAATATCTTTAAGATTCTCATTTTCAAACCGGGTAAATTAATTGTTTGACATTACCAAACGCAAACATTACACTGCATGTCACTGACAAAAGGAACAGATTGTCGCGGATTTATTGCAAATTCTGTCACAAATTAATATGAGGAAGATACGTGATTATGTTGCATGCAGTAATAATTTTTGTTTGCAGTAATTTTTTTTTTTTTTGCTTGCAATAATCTTATAGGTTGCTTGCTTTACTATTAAAAGTTTCGTGTTAGTTTTTTTGTGTGATACCGTTTGTAAGCGATTGATGACAAGATGAGTGCTAACGTAGATAACTGATGATTAAAGAAGACGCAAAGTTTGGCGTTTCTTTAGAGTTTTGGTTTGAGCCCTCACATGCGCGTATGAACCGTCCAACATCAAAGTAACTAACGTGCGCTTCGTATCAAAGTTAACACAGATTTGACCAAATATCATATATCTAAATAAGATAATATAATACACATCCATCTATTCCCATTCATATATACGAGTCCATGTGAATTGGATACATGCACCGTGATAATGTAGTATAAAGTGGTACCTTGACCGTGTAAAAGCAAGAGTCATTGAAGTATTAAGCAATAGTATCTATTGTACAAAGTCAAAAACCCTCAACACAGACTTACAATATACATCATCAGCAAGTAATTAAATACAATATTACAAATCAACTTGATCTATCATAACATGTTGTGTTTCTAACTTCTCTGCCGGACAAGAATATCACTATATATATTTCATAATTCCCAAAATTCTAACATATTCTCCCTCAGTCTCTTCTTGTGTCTTCATACAAAAACATCAAACCAAGAACCCGCATATAGTGAATCAAGAACATATATAGCATAACTCAAACACCATAAGGATCATTGGTGCTTGTCATGGAGAATGATATAGGCAAGAAAGGATCGCCATCAGTGTCGAGAAACTCATCGATCGGATACTACTATCAGCGGAGGTCGGAGGGTGTACCGTTCAAGTGGGAAATGCAGCCAGGGACTCCAATTAATACTCAGACCACGGAGATGATTCCTCCTCTCAGTCCTCCCCCGGCTATGCTCAGCCTCGGCTTCCCAAAGCCATCCATCTCGGTCGAAGAGCCAAAGCACTCTGTGTTTCCAGCGAAGCTGAAGTTGCGGAAATGGAAATATATACGTTGCAAGAAATATTTCTCTAGATTGGCTAACAAAATGGTTTTGCCTTCGATTCGTTCGTACCCTGAGAAACGGTAGATGGCCACAAATGAATAAAGCATATCAAAATAGGCCGCGTTAATATCCTATTCGGTCAATCAACATAGTTTAGTTTTTAATTTTTTATTACCTAAACAAAATGATTATTTTTTTTGTTAAAGTTAAATAAAATAAAGTCCTATAGCAAAAATAATAAATAAATAAAAAAAAAATATATATATATATATACTAGGGCCGTCCCGCCCTACAGGCGAGAAGTTATAATAAAAGTGATTTTATAATAATTTATGAAGTAATTTAAAATTATGATAGATTAAAAAATATTATAAACGAAAAAATAATGAAAGACTTATGAGATCATTATAATTTTTTTTTTTGTTTCGAATTATAATGACAGTAAATTTCACTATTTTCTGATAAATAAAATTATATTTTTAATATTTATTTTAATTCAAATGTTTTGTTTTATAATATTCTTAATTAAACTAACTTATTTAAGATTTTTTTTTTGCGAATATGATTCAAAACTCGAAGTCATTCCTAAAGTAATTCATGCTTCTTTTTTGTGATGTAATTGTATATTCCCTTTGTATGTATGTTTTGTAAAATTTTGTTAAGAGAAGTATATGATAATGTTTATGGGTTTTGAGAATTTTAGGGTCTCGAAGGATTATTTATGTTAAGATTAGTTATATTTGAGTTAAAATATTTTAATGAGAGAGTTCATTATATGATTTAACGTGATAGTCAATGAGGATGCATGAATCCAACCGACTTCCATAACGGTTCCAAAATTCAACCAAAGGTAGAAGAAGTGGAATCGAACAGCCAAATACGACACCTTCCAACTGACCTTGATCGGAATTCAGCGTGGCCGGTGCAGCAAATCTTCATTAGCTGTAGGTTTGAACCGGAGTTGTTAAAACGCAGTAGATCTGTCTTTCGTTCGTCGACATTATTTTTGGAGAAAAAGCCGTTTTATATGGGACCCCTTCATGTGTTACCCTACAGCCCAGAAACTCAATTATGTTAAGCCCAAAACACTGATCTAAAATATTTATTAATAAAAAGAAAAAAACTCATTAATAGTTGTGATTAAGTGAAACGGTGAGTATCATCTAACCCGGACACGTGTCAGCTTGTCAGGAACCGACTTTATGACGTGGTAAAGCAGGAGTGAGACGAACATATTTTTATATATATAGATAGATATATACAACGCAAAATTCTGTTTGTTTTCACGTAACATCCGTGCAATACAAAGGCTATTTGCTTGATCCACCGGAAAGATAAAGCCTTGCAACTATGAGTTAACGTCTTTCCTAACAGGTTGATATTGAGCTTCCTCCCACGCTTTGCAGTCGACTTATGTAGTAAAATCGAGCTCGACTTTGGTTAGAACTAATCTTCAACATTTTAGGTAAACCGAAATAACTTGACCGAACCAATAGACATATCGAAATAACTGCATCAAACACATGAAAACCCTCGCCAGCCAATAACGAAATTTTTTTGTTCCTATAATTTTTTTTTGTTCCTATATAAAGTTGATTCTACTAAGAAGATTTTTTTTAAAAAAGATTCGATAATACAGTATGATCAAAAGTAAATACATTACCCCTTGCAAAGTTATCCGATTCTGTATATAATAATATATCCGGTTCTATATAACAGATTTGATATTTACAAAATCTATACTATTAAAGCAGGATCATATTTTAAAAATTACCTTAGCCTGCCTTTTCTTTACTAACATTGCATGTTTCATTAAAGATAATCAAGTAATTTTAATAACACATTTATATTGGGTCTTTTTTTTATCCAGCCCACATCAGATCTCTCTTGGGCCATTTGGGCCGATTAAGAAATCAGATCAAATTCTCACATTTTTTTTCCTTTGGGCCATTGAGTCCAAGTTCAAATAATTTTTTTTTAAACTATCCTTAATTGTTTTTTCTTAATATAATTTAAACATTCATAAAAAAAATTAAATTTTTTATTGAAAAGTATAAATCTTTATTAAAAGTATATAATTTTTTTATTAAAATATTAACCACATAATAAAATTAATTTATGAGAGTTATACCAATTTAATTCATTAAAGAAATAAATTTTAATTTTTTAAACATAAATAATCATTTAAAATAAAATACGATAAATAAAGATAAAAGTGTAAGTCTTTTATAAAATAAAACACAAATATATGAAAATATGACATTTCAATTGAAAGAAAAAAGAAAATAAACCCGCGCTTTCAAAGCGCGGGTCAAAATCTAGTTATGTATTGTAATGGATCCATAATACTAATGAGTTCAGCATTAGAGCATGTTTTAAGTATTATGCCAGCCCTAATTAAAACTCATGAGTCAACGTAAAACGAATTCGAGAACAAGTTAAAACTTAAAATAAAGAGTCTAAAAGAATTCCCCTAACCACGGCATAAAACGGCTACGTATGATTTAAGCGAATAATGAGGTATTAAATGATACGAAGATGGGATCTAACGACTAACGCTTCCTCCAAATCTATAGTTAATGCTCATTCAATTCTTTTCCTTCTCTAACACCTCTCTAATTACATGTCCTTGACTATGTTTATATATAAATGGAGCAAAAGGTTAGAAGTAGTACTATGGGTAATGTGATATATGAAGAGTAGTTTAACACGATAGTTTTTGAGCTCTTCAGTTTCGTTTTGATTTCATAAATACAACACCTTAGTTTTTTTTTTAATCGTTCATTCAGAAAACGAAGTTTCGTCAGCAAAAGTCAGAAATATCATTTCCCTTCCACGCCTTTTCAAATGGCAAGTGGATGATACTCTATCACATACTTAGTTTTCTTTTAGTTTTAATAGTTCCAACTGTTAGTGATTAATGTACCACCTAGTTCCTACTCTCTATTACCAGAAAACATGCGCAGAGAATATTTGGTTGGTACGTTCTCTTAATATTTGTTTTCTTTTACATATATACATCTCGATCTTAATCATGTCATTTTGTTAGCAGGCGCCATTTAAGATGAAACTAGATTTTTTTCTTTGAAGTACATATATATATATAAGCTAGGGTATATATATTTATATATGATGATATGAGTTGGGAGAACCATGTTGAACAGCTTTTGGACGTGAGAAATGGTGGTTAATTTGAAGGAAGTACAGATAAAGTTTTAACAAAAAACTCCTTGATTTTAATGTGTTTAAAGGCAGAAGAACAAGAAATTAGAAGGCACGTTGTACTTACCAAACCTTACTCGTTGGAAGATGAAAAAGATTCTGAGCACACCGCTGCAAATGTCATCCGTCGGATCCTTAGCCTCCTCAAGAATGTACGCCCAGGATCCGATCTCACCAATTTTCAGGTTTAACTTTTTAGAACTTGATGGAGTGATAGTTCTTTTATTGCTATCATCTTACTAAAAAATGTTAAAGAAAGTTTTAGTAAAGGCAGAAACCAAAGTTTGTGTTAGGATAAATATGCTTATATATAGTTTAGAATATCAACAGATATTTTGCATGAAAAAAAGATCAAGGTATTAATTAGTCTATAATGCTATGTGTCCAGGTCGCAGCATTAATCTCTCTAAGACTTCTAACAGTTGAAAATTATATGTTCCGTACAAATCACATCATTTTCCTGACGAATTCATTCTTCTTCAACCATAAATTTCATTTAGAATGATGAGTATGCATTTTCTCCTTTAAATGTTAATATTAACTATTTTATTTGAACGTAAAGCTGCCACCACAGCTGAACCTACCAAAATCGCAACTTCAATGTTACGGCGAGATGATCTACAGCTTTGGTGGTCATGATCTGCTAGGGGAATGCAGCCGTCGCGATCTTCCCATCGAACGGCTCAAATCGGTCGTAGCGTGGAACATCTCCAAACTCCGTCCTGTACTCTTTGGACAGGCTCCGTACAACCCCGTTCTTGGAGAGACCCACCATGTCTCCAGTGGTCACATCAACGTCCTCATTGAACAAGTATAATCAATATTTATGACAATAATGAAGAAACTTGTTAAATTTACGAAGAGAACATCTTGTTAAAATCATCAATTATTTATCTATTTTCAGAAGTACACATATTTCTATACAAATATCATACGAATAAAGCATTTATCTCAGTATGAAGTTATGATTCATCATAGGTCTTGTGTTTTGCATGCGACTTAACAAACATCAATACTAGAAAACATTAAAAAAAAGTTTTAAATGCAAACATCGATTGAACTTTTGGAACAATTGTGAGATCGACATCGTATTTACATCGTTAACTTTTCAGGTGTCGCATCATCCTCCCGTGTCTGCACTTCAGGCTACTCACGAGGAAGAAAACATTGACGTTATGTGGGTTCAGCATTTCATTCCTAAATTTCGTGGTATGCTTATTATCTCTTATTTACATGCACAACATCCAAATTATCCCAAAACTAAGTCTAATTTTGAATAATCCGTCGAAAAAAAACAACAACCAAATTTGAATAATCATTTGGTTTGCTCTAATAGCGGACGCATATTCCAATTATTTTATCATGGTTATGTATCCGGTTTAATAATCTTGATTATAAATCTTATTTCTGCGTCTCTGCATGGTTAACAAGGTGCTTATGTGGAGCTTGAGGTAAAGGGAAAAAGAGTAATGAAACTTCAGAGCCGAAAAGAGACTTACGATATGAACCAACCAAGACTAGTTATACGACTAGTACCCGTGCCGAGAGCTGACTGGGCTGGAAAAATGAAAATAAAGTGTCCAGAGACCGATCTTGAAGCCGAGTTACACTTGGTCTCCGATTCATTCATCGAAAGGTTCCGAGGCAGCAACAATAGAGCAGTCAAAGGAAAGATCTCTGAATCTTCCTCTGGGAGTAAGCTCTACGACATCTTTGGTCATTGGGACAGGTGAAAACATAAACCATAAAGCCCTTACAACTCTTAGGAACATATTAACATGTAATGTAATTAACATTAACATCTCATAATGTTTCAGAACAATATCGGCTAAAAGTCTCAAGACCGGTGAGGTCGAGGTTATTTACAATGCCAATGGGAGTATCTCAGGACTTAAACCTCCAACTGTCAACAATCTGAAAGAGGTAATGGAGAACGAGTCTGCGATGGTGTGGAGTGAAGTAAGTGAAGGAATACTGAATAAAGACTGGGAAAGAGCAAGAGAAGCTAAGAAAGCTGTAGAGGACAGACAGAGAGAGTCTCTGAAGCAGAGAGAGGCATCTGGTGAGTCATGGGTTCCCAAGCATTTCTCAGTGGTTAGAAATGGTAAAGACTGGGACTGTACACCGTTACAGCCTACTGTTCCTCGTGCTCCACTCGTCATCACAGAGGCACATGAGGAAATCATGAACTAATATCAAGATTCCAAGACTTTGTGTTGATGATAGCTTTAAGTTACTACAATCCCATATTCCCTTGTAACACAAACCTATTGGTAAAGACCGAATCAAAGGGAAAATCGAAAAGTTAACTCTTTTTAACCATTTTCTTGTCTAACTGCGTGCAACTGGCTTTCAGCTCCCTCAAGTGTTGCAATGGATGTAACAATAACGAATAGAAACGTAGAAACAAACACATATTTATGTGGTTCACCAACATTGTATTGCTACTTCTACATGCAAAGGAGACTGGTTTAGTAGTGACTGCATAAAGCTTAAAAAATAATAATAAAGGTTAATTAGAGTATAAATAGAAAACCATATAGCAAATTTATATATTTATTCTGTCAATTTTTACACATTTAAAATAAAAGGCATGACCAAACCAAACTCTAGTCGAATTCAAATGACTTTGGTTACCGTTAATCGTAGTTCTACTAAAGTCTAAAACTAAAATAACTGTACCCAACCCAGAAATAAACAAATATACCCACCTAATCTACAAAGAAAATCTTTTGAGGAGTTGTTAGAGATGAGTTACTCTGATGCCATATGAGTAGATAATCTCATTCTCATTAATTAGCAAAGACTCTGAATTGATAGAATACAAACATGACCAAGACCTAAACCAAGCCTTTAAACCAAAATGGAGATTCTATATACTTCTGGTCTATACTATACCAGATCACAAGGACTCAATGTACAAAGCATACAAAGATTCTCTATGTACAAGGACCCTCTATATATGTACAAGAATAATATGATTCCCCTATAAAATTTATATATGCTGTAAGGAAATTAGAGACTTACAAGATCCAGTCTATCTATTCGGTGGTAAGTAAAAAAAAAATCTCTACAGATTTTCATCTCCATAATTTATTAATTAGCTAAATGTGGGGGAACCTTTTTAAAGCATAAGGCCAGCCTTAACATTCAAAAAATCAAGTTAATAACAACAAAAAAAGAAGCGAGCATCTTGGACCACTCCCCTAAGCAGTAAGCACTACACAAAACGGCCACGATGAGATAATAAATGTTATGATGGGTGATTGATCCAACGACCAACGCCACCTCTGAATCCAGAGTTAATGCTTATCAAACTCTTTTTCTTATCTATCATCTCTGTGTTTACATATTCCTACATATACTTCTATATAAAAGGAGCAAACCAGATTCAGAATTATCACTTTGTGTACTGTGATGAACATGATTTTCACTTTTATTTTTTGAGTTTTTCTGATCGTTTCATAAAATTGTACTTCTTGCTTTTTTATTTATTAACACCATTCATTCTATAAAAAAAATCTCATCCATAAAAGTCAGAAATATCGTGTCTCAGCAACAACTTTTCTGATGGTAAGTGGGTCATATATTCTTCTATCTTTTTTATTTAACACAGGATCATATATTCTTCTACCACACACTTGGGTTTTGCTTGGGTCATGCATACTTGTAATCTTGAGACACTTTTAAAATTCCAACAGTTAAAGATTGCAAAACCTAATTATATAGGATATCATTATTTATCTATCGGTTTACAACCCAACCCACAAACCTGAATCTAGTAACTATAGAGAGCATATTTTTGGTACATACGTAATCTTAATTTATATATTATCTTTTGTTGATAGTTCTCCCAGTGCAGGCCCTTGGGGCAAGCTAAAAAAGCTCAGGCTTCCAGCCGATTCCGTTAAATAAAAGTTTCTGCCATAAATTTTATAAATGTCCTTTACTCTGGTACTAGAGTATCTTTACTTGAATCTGTTCATAGGCCACCAGGGTTCATCTTATAACAATTTATATCTTCGTTTTTATCTAGAGTGGCCAGTTTTTTTTGTTCTTCCTTATATAGTCTTCAATATCTCAAAACCGGCTCTGAGTTCTCCATATTGATTATCTATCCATTTCATTTTTGAATCTAACCATTTAAGACGAAACGTAGATAAAACTTTTTTGGACTATATATATGATCAAGGGTTTATACGAGTGTAGAGGAACTATGGTTAGTTAATTTGAAGCATTTAAACATCAATTTTCCGGATATTAGTTATGGCTCCGGATGTATATACTTACTATATATGTAGTTTAGGAGGCGGACTGTACAAATATACAACCATTTTTGGTACTTTCTGTCTGCTAAATCGTGTATGGAACAGTCATTTGGAGCCCAGGAGTTTAAGGTTCAATTAAACTTATAGATTCAATGGTTTTTGTTGTGCAAAGACAGAAGAAGAAGAAACTAGAAAGAACCTTGTGATAGCCAAACCTTTTGCGTTGGAAGATGATAAAGATTCTGAGCACGCAGCCTCCAATGGCATCCGTCGGATTCTTAGCCTCTTCAAGAACGTCCGCCTTGGATCTGATCTCACCAATTTTCAGGTTCAAACAAAAAACTTGTTGAAACGAGTCTTATTGATATATTACAGAGCAACCACTGGAATTATGATTACTAGTTTTAGTACTATAATTTGATAAAATATCCATAATTAGTAGTAGCTAGGCAGCAGGCATGATGCATGAAAGACAGTGAACCCAGTCAGTTATGAAGACAATACCGCCCCGGGATCCATAGTATTAAGAGTGTAATTTTCGAAATGTTTTTATAAGTTCTTTTTGTAAAGAACAAAATATTTTTTAAGAACAAAATAAAATATACATATATTCTAAATGTTTTTATTTTATAGTATGTTTTATATCTAAACTTAATAGCATTTTATACAATAAAAATTTTTTAAAAAAATTACGCTGAAATTGTGTGTGTTTTAATTATTAAAGGATTTTTTTTTTGTCTGAGGAACCATTTTTTTTGCCCTCCTTATTTATTACATTATTTCCCATTGTTCATCCTTTTTAGATTTTTACTTTTGAAATATTAAATCATGAATTGTCGTTCTGTATAACAGCTGAACATTTATATTTTATACATATCACGTCATTTTTCAACACATTCATTGAAAATTATGATTACGATTTTTTTCCTTTAAAACTTATTAATCATACACCAAAAGAAATCTTATTAATCATATTCTTTGAACGTAAAGCTGCCACCTCAGCTGAACCAACCAAGATCACAACTTCAATGTTATGGCGAGATGATCTACAGCTTCTGCGGTCAGGATCTCATGGGAGAATGCAGCCGTCGTGATCTTGCCATTGAACGGCTCAAGTCGGTGGTGATGTGGAACATCTCCACACTCCGTCCGATAGTCTTTGGCATGTCACCGTACAATCCCGTTCTTGGCGAGACTCACCACGTCTCCCACGGTCACATCAACGTCCTCACCGAACAAGTATAACCTTATTTATTGCAATCTTAACACATAGTGACACCATGTCACGTCAAATATTTTTGGTTGTTAACTTGTTATGTTTCAGGTCTCGCATCATCCTCCAGTGTCGGCACTTCATGCGACTCACGAGAATGAAAATATTGACGTGACATGGTGTCAATATTTCACTCCTAAGTTCCGTGGTATGATCTTTTCTTTCATCTCAAGTATCTCAAAACAACCGTTTTTTTTTTTTAACAACCGGCTATTTTACTACGAATGTGATATGGATAACCAAACCGGAATTGAACAACAACAAGACGAAGATCCTAAAACGTTCTAAAGAATCTGAAAACAACCGTCAATGAACACAAACAACTATAATACATATTTTTATAAAAGTGAAACATTACGTCTTGGCTAAGAAATCTAAGTCTAAATCTAATTTATGCGTGTATTCATGGTTAATAAGGTGCTTACGTAGACGTTGAAGTAAAGGGCAAAAGGACAATGAAGCTTCTGAATCGGAAAGAGACTTACGAGATGGACCAACCAAGACTTGTTGTAAGATTCTTACCTGCTCCTGGAGCTCACTGGACCGGAAAAATCAAAATAAAGTGTCCAGAGACTGATCATGAAGCTGAACTACACTTGATCTCTGACTCCTTCATCGAAAGATTCAAAGGCAACAACAATAGATCAATCAAAGGAAAGATCTCTTTGACTTCCTCTGGAGATAAGCTCTACGACATCTTTGGCCACTGGGATAGGCAAGTTTATGAATCATAACATTATACGCTGTAATGTTACTAACATCCAATAATGTTTCAGAACGGTAATGGCCAAAAATCTGAAGACAGGTGAGGTCGAAGTTATATACAATGCTAAGGAGAGTATCTCAGGACTCAAACCTCCAACTGTGAAGAATCTGAAAGAGGTAACGGAGACCGAGTCTGCGATGGTGTGGAGTGAAGTAAGTGAAAAGATACTGAATAAAGACTGGGAAAGAGCAAGAGAAGCTAAGAAAGCTGTAGAGGACAGACAGAGAGAGTCTCTGAAGCAGAGAGAGGCTTCTGGTGAGTCATGGGTTCCCAAGCATTTCTCAGTGGTTAGAAACGGTAAAGACTGGGACTGCACACCAGTACAGCCAACGGTTCCTCGGGCTCCACTTGTCATCACAGAAGCACAAGAAGAAATCATGAACTGATATCAAGATTTCAAGACTTTAAGCTTACTACTATGTCATGTAACATATACTTATTGATAGAGACTGAACCAAAGTGAAAATCGCAAAATAAAACTCTTTTTTAACCAAAACTTTCTGCTCTAATTGCGTATAAGCGGCTTTCAGTTTCACCAAGAAACATCAATTTCCAAGAATCATTTCAGCTTTTTTTCCAGAAAATTTACAGTATCTAAAAGATCCAAGAATATAATCAGGTCCAAGAATCGGCTCAAGAATCATCTCTCAGGAAGCTGTGCTTGTGTAGTTAGGGAAGAGGTTGACCAATGTGTCAAGAGCATCAGGATGAAACTTCCTTGCAAACAGATAACAAGGCCGTGTGATCCCATTCCATGTACAAGGCCAATGCAGCTCATCTCCATGCTTCAAAAACCACAATTAAAAGTGAGAAAGAAAGAGATAACAGAAGGCAACGAGAAAGAAAGTTTCAAGAGCATACCTCTCCCACACTTGTGACGTGTGTACTCATTTCCTCAGACTGCACAAGCGCAAATCAAGAAAAGCAGAATAAGAAACTAATTGTGAAAACTAATTTTCAAAGAGATTGCGTTTCAAAACATTACCGTGACATTTTTCATGAACTCTAATGATATCTCATTTGCTGTGTAAGTCTTTGGATGCCACCTTCGTTCAGACCAATCAACATACGTTACTGACCAGTTGGAGATCCCCATGGGATCAAGCATCTGAAAGAAGAAGAAGAAGATCCACCAAATAAAGAAAACGTTTCAGCATCAAGAAGGCTTGAAAGATTGCAAAAAGATGTGGGAGGGATGTTAAGAAGAATATCCTCACACTGAAGAATGTTGGCAAGTAATGTTCATCTGCAATACAGTTCTTGTCTGCCTCTATCCCTGGCTGAAATTTTCAGAAATTTTCTTGTCAGAATCAGACCTCAGAACAAAGAGAACTGAAAACTTTATCAACAAGGATAAACTTACACCACAGTACTCGCGGAATTTTGAGTAGTAGAGACCATCAGCCATCACTATAATAGCGTGTTGTCGCTTCATTGTGAACCACTGATCATAAGAAAAGACGAAATTTACATCATAAAGGTGGCAAACATACTAA
The DNA here is from genome assembly GCF_020379485.1 of Brassica napus. Lineage (NCBI taxonomy): Eukaryota > Viridiplantae > Streptophyta > Magnoliopsida > Brassicales > Brassicaceae > Brassica > Brassica napus. The sequence continues at coordinate 8,774,002 of NC_063434.1, forward strand.
CTCAGACCTACATGATCATTAGAGATTGAAGCTTTGTCTTTACCTGAGCACCCTTTCTAAAATCTTCCTTGGCAATTTCAGGTAACATGTGTTCCATATGTCTACCAGTACCATGTGGTCCAGGATCCACAAAACTTGAGAAACATAGAAAATTGAAGCTTGTGTCATTAATGGATAACTCTAAAACTTTTTTTTCTTTTGATTTAAATGATTAATGTACCTCTCAATGAAGCTGACGTTGGAGTGCAGCAAATATCTATAGGTGTAGTCAAAAGTATGCAACGGTATACAACTGCAAAAGAAAAATCAAGTTGATGTGATTTTGATTTTGTGCAAGAAAACCTTGATGACTCAAGCAAGAATGAATCATTACATATTTACATGTAGGTTATTGAATTTAAATACGTTTTTCTTTTGGATTTATTTTATTAAAAATTTCAGTATTTTATTCAGTTTTATTATTCAAATGTATTACACATTACCTCTCTGAAAGAAGAACAAAATGTTGGTTGTCAGGATCTTCAAGAGCATTAACAAGTAACCGCTTCTCAGCATCAACCATTGAGATTCTCCCCCAAGTGACCTCATCACTATGAATCTCCCTATCAGAAAAGTGACGGCTGATATGGACTGGCCTTTCCTTTGACGGGTGGATGTAAATAGAGAACTTCCCTTCATGACCCTTCACAACACCAGATTATAAATTAAGACCGGAAAACACGGAGAGATTAAGTAGTGTTTCAAACTAATCTTTAAAGAACAAGACTCCTTTAGGAAGAAGCAATCAATAAAAAATGCACGTTGTTCCCGTGATTCGGGAAAGTCCAGGACATTCCTTAGTACTCCTCCTAGCTATCACTCTCTCTCTCACACGTACGAACTTAACAAAGTTTTAAGTAAGTTCTCCGACCAAACTAAAAAATCAAAAACTACAAATCTCAGATTCGCTTTCCAGCAAAGTATTAAAATGAACTTACTTAACACTGGAGACACTGTAGCGAACTAAAGAGTCAAAATGCAGTTACCTGGATAGTATCGAGCTGAATCAAAAACGGTAGAATGCAGAAAGACAGAGTCTTTGTCCGAACCCAGATCTCAGAAAAAGTGGACTTTGATCTAGGGAAAGAAAAGTAAAGAACCCAGAAGAGTGATTCAACGAATATGAGAGGGGAGGTCGAAAGAGAGAGAAATCAAAAGAGAGCTTTTTTATTTATTTATTTATTTAGCTTTAAGTAAAGACGTTTAATTTTGTTAAAACTTAAAGTACATGCACATGTTTATTGTTAATGTCAATACGATTTCGAGCCTTTTCTTATATAAAGAAATGAAGAGACTTTTTGCTGAATCAAAAACAAGTCTTAAGTGATCGAATTCGAAACAAGGAGAGAACATTATTAAATACAGGTTTTCTAGTTTCTCCAATAATTTCTCTTAATATTTTGTTATTAAACTAGTCAATAAATATTCTCCAAATATTTCTATTTTGTGTTGGATTTGAGTTGGCTTCACGACTCTGGAACCTTTTTAAATTTTTTTAAGAAAAATAAGATTCTGCAAGTGGATATATAAATAAACGAATTTAGCTCTGTCATCGCACTAAACTCCTAAGGACAGTCGCCGGTTGTTCCTTCCACGACGGCGACGTTTCTGCTTATTGACATTATTTATTTATTTTTCATACTGCTTCCTAAATTAGTTTAGTTTGCTGTTGATGTACTAGATTATTCAAATGAAGTTTGTTGTTGATACAAAACTAAGACTGACTTTTGAAGCAGTTTTGCGTTCAAAAGAAAAAAGAGACTTTTGAAGCAGTTTCCCAAAACAGGAATGCGTCTCACGTACTAAAGGAAGTGTCCTGATCATCAGGAGCCAAAAATATACAGATCCATCCATCAAAGAAAAGAGTTGTACGTAAAATGGAAATCTGTCATACGCATGACCTATCGTTCTGCTTGGAGCCTTGGACAATAAGCAGAACATGTTACCAAAATGAAAAACTTCTTAGTTCAGATGGGCTTTGGATCTTAGACCCATTTTCATATTGGGCCAGGAAGCAGAACGTGTTACTAAAATTAGTTTTCATCCTAGCACTTGAGCAGCAAAACTCGAACTTGAAATCTTGAGGTGTACTTTCTTTGGATCAGTCCCCACTACATCAGTATATTTAATGAAGTTGTTTAGGTCGATAATAATTTTATAGAAAAAAACAAGCAGACACTTATTTTCCCAAAATGCAATAACCATAAATGAAGTATGGTTTCCATAACCTTGGATGGAAATATGGCACGGAAGATATGGTCATATCCAACGAAAGAGAAAAAGGTATGAATGCTATTCAGAATTGACCCCAAACTATGAAATCGATAATGTCTCCAGGGTTTGCACAAGTGTTGCTTTTCCTTTTTCTTTTTTGAACATTAGGTTTTGCTTTTCTTATTCAGCTATAGTTAAAGGTCTAATGAATTTCATTTGAGTGGTGAATGAGTGGTTATTGTTATTGCTCTTCTTGTGTTTTATAACTATTTTTTTGACCGAAGATTGTAGCGTTGGGTTTTATCTGTGGAAAGGTCTCAACTTTTGCCAACTCTGTGTAACAAAAAGCTAACTGTGTCAATGACAATGAAAAAAAACGTTAGTTATATTAACTGTATTTTTTTCTTTTGGTAAAATAGTATTTTGAGTTAAGATTTCGTTTGGCGTGGTTCTTTAATTTACCACCACCTTTGGATATTTGAATTCTGTTAACTGTATTTGAAGAAGAAGAAGTTAATTTTAAGTCTTTTTTTCCTCGTTCATATATAAGTTCCGAATGATAATGTGTGGTTGTAATAGTTATGTAGAGATTTTTGTTATTATTCACGGTGGTGTGGTGCAGAATTAGGGTTGGGCAAATAAACCGAACCCGAAAATCTGAACCGAATCCGATCCGATAAAAATGAATCCGAACCGATCTGAACCCGACATAAATACCGAATGGATCATGTTTTTTGGTATATTGGGTTATGGGTATTATCCGAACCGAACCCGGACCTAAATAGATATCCGATAGAACCCGAAACATTTAAAATCACAAAAAGAACTTCTATCAAATATGCTCTTAATTCTTAATATGTATCCAAAATACTTTAAGATATTATTGAACTTCTAAAATAATTATCTGTTACATGAAGGTTGATAGTGGAATGTGGCGGTTGATGCGTGAAGTTTTTAGATTTTGGTTATGTTATTATTGAATAATGTTTCTCATTTCATGAGAACTTATTTTTTGTTTTATGATTTTATTTATATGGTTTTCTTTCTATCACTAACTATGTTTATCTTTCGCTTGATTTTGAATGATCACGTTTGATGTTTTTTCTTATTTTTGAATCGATTTTACTTATGTTTTGGCTATTAAAATATGTACAAATCATGTATTTTAAATCCAAAGAACCGATTTCATTTATGTTTTAGTTACAAAATAGGTACAAATCAGGTATTTTAAAACCGAAGAACCGATTGGGACCCGAACCCGAAAATACAATGGGTTATACCGGTTCTTTGAAGATTTACTAACCCCGACCCGAATCCGATAGAACCCGAACCGGTCCCAAACCGAACTTTTATATAACCCGAATAGGGTTGATTTTGATAAACCCGAAAAACCAAAACCCGAATAGATAAAACCGAAACCCGATTGGGACCCCGAATGATCATGCCTATGCAGAACGGTTCGTGACCGTTTGAATCCATAGTTCTATAACAACATTTCGAAATAAATGAAAAATACAAGTAATAGTTATACCAACATTTTGGTTAACCGAGAATATGCTAAAAAAAGTCAAAACTCCACAAACTTCGCGGAAAAAGAAAGGACCAAACCAATGGGTGGAAATACACATTTTTATTTTTATTTTTCTTTTATTATTTTGCTTTTGTTGCCATTATCAGGAAAAAATCAAACATTTATAAAAAAATCCCACTGACCAAGCCAAAGAAGGTCACTTTTAAAGTTCTTATTAGAAGAAACCCTCCTCTCTTCTCTCTCTCTCTCACGACTTAAAGTAGCAGCAGAATCTAGGGTTTGTTAACAGTGAATTCCTTTGGATTCCACCCCTCCCTTCCTGGTAAGAACGAATCATCATTCAACCTCTTCTCTCCTTCGTCACTCTCTTCTGCTTGTTAAGTAAAAAGCTAGGGCTTTTTTCATTTTCATTTTCATTTCCGTACTACTTACTTACATACACTCTGTTTCTTCTCTTTCTCTCTGCGACGAGCTCTACTAGATATGTCATAATAGTCTTTAAAGCTTTGTTCTTGCTTTCACTTTTTCACTTCTACACTTGTTAAACTACTCGATTTCGAATTATTTTTATTTTTTCTGCTGATTTTTCCTTGTTTAATGTATATAATTGAGGAAAATAAGTGTTTTTTAATTATTATTATTACAAGCCATGTATCTCTTCTGCTTTATTTGGTGATTAGTTTGTTTAAATCTCCCTTCTTGTTCTTATTGTAGAGTAACCAAGAAAAGCAACAACCTTTTAAGCAAATGGCAACTGAGAATCCTATTAGAATGTCTGGGAGCAATGAGAGATGGTCTAACTCTGTTCCTAACCGAAGTGGAAGTGCTCCTCCGAGCATGGAGGGATCTTTTCGAGCCGTTGATAATCTATTGTCACGGCAGGGCAGCTCCGGTTATACTAACCTGAACCGCACACCTTCTCCACCTGTCTATTACCCTGCTCAGTATCATCAGTTCGTAGACAATCGTGTAGGTAGTAGATTGTATAAAGTTAAGTCTCCAGTTCACTTGTCCCAAGGTGCACTTTCTACTCACAAGGAAGTGTCTGAGGATGAAAGCTCTCAGCAGCTATCTGTTATTAGTTTTTCCGATATGACAAATGCTGTGGAAGAAGAGTTGAGACAGGTTTGGCTTACTCTTCTCCAAGTTCATGTTTTTTTTATGCTCCAAGGCCTTTGATAAGTTACATCTGAATCTCTTTTGGTCACAGGATGATAGTAGTGAGTCTAACTCTTCAACTGGTGAAATGAACATAGCGGATGAGAGTGGTAATGTCTCGGAGACATCAGATGATGCTGCTGTAGTGACTAGAGCTTCCGCTGTCACTGAGAAGACTCCTGATGAGTCAACCATCATCTCTAAGATGAAGAATGTCAACATATCTGGACCTGGAACGCCCAGATACCCTCGAGAGCCAAGGAATACAAGGCCAGAAAGGCAGGTTTTTCAACAACAAAATAATCTAACATGGGTTCAAGGTGGCGGCAAAATGAGTTATCATGCGGTTAACGGGACCGGACAGTTTCCTTATGGTCAACATGTGCTTCAGTCTCCAGGATTTAAGCCTCCTCCTCAGCTTTACGTTCCAACTCAAACGGCTTACGTGACTTCACCAGCGCAAGTCTACAACATGCAGTCTCCTCCTGTTTACTCTCCTCAATATGGTTATGGACCTTACACTAACATGAGCCCACACCCACAGTTCATACCTGGAGGATACCCTTCACATGGTTCCGTTCCGCTTATTGTCGGTCCAAGTGCGGGAGGTGAAATGCAGTATGCTCAGAAGTTCTATGCTCCACAGGGCCAGCCTTCGTTTCCAGATCCTATGTATATGCAGTACAGTCAACAGCCATTCGGGCAGATGGAGCCTCCTAGGGGGTACCATAAGAATGGTCCTGAGCCTCAGAAGTTTGTCCGGGGAATAAGGGGGCCGCCGAGTAACTCTAATATGGGTAGAATGGGTCTTAGTTATCATGGAGTTCAGCCAAATATGGGCATTATGGTGCAGTATCTGCCTGCACAGCCCGGTGCTCCTCTTTCACCCGGCTCTCTTCCCTATGTAGAGGCATCATATCCTGGGTGGCAGCCACATGGCAATGGTCCGAGGTTGTGCAATTTTCTTGAAGAGCTGAAGTCTGGAAAAGGCAGGAGGTTTGGTTTATCAGACATCACAGGGCACGTTGTTGAGTTCAGGCAAGTTTTTCACGAGTCTTTGTCTTTGGTTTCTTCTCAATTTAACTTTACTAAAACCTTCTGTTTTCTTTTCAGTGCGGATCAGCACGGGAGCCGGTTCATTCAGCAAAAGCTTGAGCATTGTAATCCAGAAGAGAAAGCAGCTGTCTTTAGGGAGATTCTCCCACATGCTTGCAAACTTATGACTGATGTGTTTGGCAATTATGTCATTCAGAAGGTCTGTTCTTACTTGACCTTATGTCTTACAGTGCTTTGTCTGTTAAAGTATCCCTTTTCTTGATTATTTGAAATATCTGTTTCAGTTTTTCGAATACGGAAACCCATCACAGAGGAAGGAACTCGCTGATCAACTCATGGGACAGATAGTACCACTTAGTCTGCAGATGTACGGTTGTAGAGTGATACAAAAGGTACAAAAAGTCACTACTATACATTTTGTCTGGGGCTTGTGAAAAATTGTTTAAATGGTTAACTGATGGGTGTTAATTTGGTCTGGTGTTTAGGCTCTTGATGTCATAGAACCTGATCAGAGAGTTCGTTTAGCACGTGAACTTGACGGACAGGTCATGAGATGTGTTCGAGACCAAAACGGAAACCATGTGATCCAGAAATGCATCGAGAATATCTCTGCAGACAGAGTTGGATTCATGTTAGCTGCATTCCGTGGTCAAGTTTCCTCGCTCTCTATGCATCCTTATGGCTGCCGTGTCATACAGGTACTAAGAAAATCAATTAAACGACTGTTTTGTTCCTTCTCCTTATCTTAGTTTCTCTCATTATTACTCTATTAACAATTCATCTTCACGTTTTTCTTTTCCCTTATGTATAGAGGCTTCTGGAGCGTTGCGCAAATGAGCATCAGTGTCAGTTCATCACCGAGGAGATACTGGAATCTGTATGCGTCCTTTCCAAGGACCAATATGGAAATTATGTCACACAGGTATGTCACACCATTTAAATCTTTTGTAATCGAATTTGAAATAAACCAAAATCCCACAGTATGACAACCAATCACCACTAAAAGCCAGTGTTGCTATTTGGCAGCATGTCTTGGAGAAAGGGACATCTAAAGAACGTGAGAGAATCGTGAGGAAACTATCAGGGCACATTGTGCAGCTTAGCCTACACAAATTTGCATCAAATGTTATAGAGAAGTGCCTGGAGCATGGTGGCAGAATTGAGCGGGACCTTATTATCGAAGAGATTGCAGGGCCCGACGAGAGCTATGATAGTCTATTGGTGAGCAAATGGACAAAACCTGATACATTTTTATCTAAAACCGATAGGATATTATTAACTGTAAGGCAACCTTTAACAGATGATGATGAAGGACCAGTATGGAAACTACGTGGTGCAGAAGATATTTGAGACGTGTACTGTTGAGCAGCGTGCAGCATTGTCCAGCCGAGTCAGGATGCACGCTTCTGCTTTGAAGAAATACACATATGGCAAACATATTGTTACTCGTTTAGAACAGCCCTTTGCTGAAGGTACTGTACTACTAACTTCCTCAACTTCAACTAAAGAGCAGGGTGAAGTACAGAGTCAGATAGAATTTGTATGCTAAAACTGATCGCTCACAATTGACATGTGCTGATGTGCATAAGACTGAACATGCTAGAAATTATCAAATATGCCGGGTGCTGTTTCATTCAGCTGTCTCTTTGTTTTGCAGGAAGCCGAGAATCGAGGCGATGAATGGCTCTTCTGATTCAAGGCAAGTGGCTGACTGAGATTTAGTTGATGATACAATTGGCTTTTCATAGAAGCTGGAGATTCTCTGCATTGGAAATGTTAAGAGTTGACAATCATTGTGGAAGCAATTGGTTGTGAAGAAGAAACGTATCAGTAGATTGTGTGGGCATGTTGGTAAATATTGAAAAATGTATCAGTAGTACTGTAGCTGGTTTGTGGATTCATCAAAGACAATTCCAGAACTTTTCTAAACAGTATCATTACTGATTCCATGCTAGTCGTTATACAGCCTAGTTCCATGAATTCACATCTTTTGCCAACAAATTTTTTATTCCACATAGAGTAACTTATATCATAAATGGACTGGAGCCAGATTCCCGAGATGCCACAAAGTCAGCAACCTGTATCAGCCGAGGAGATTAAAAGACAGTTGTTGGTTACATGTTACATGCACTCCTTTCTGTGCCAGACAAGTTCTAGCAACAAAATAAGTTTTCTATAATAATTTCAAAGGTCATATATATCGGCCAAAACTATAACTATGTAGACATGTAGTATAACAAAATTTGTCATGGAGGTAATGTACATTTGTTGAATTGTATACATTCACTAGAGTTACAACATGGCGAAGAAGATAACCCCAAAACGTAGCCCCTGATAAGTCAGTTCACGTTGCTATCTAACTCTTGCAACTTTAGAGCCATTTCCGGGTTATGTCCAGCCTCTAGGCTTCTGGCAAGTGACCGTATAGCTCTAGAGATCAACTCTTTTTTCTGCTTCTCACCAGAAGTGCTCGTGCTGCCTGATCCAGATGCATTGTCTTCCTCCTTCAGTGTCACACACAATCCTCTTAACCACTCCTCTAGCAAAGAGGCTTTCTGTAGGGTTTCCAACAAAAAAGTTATGTCATTACTTTAAAATCTCGCAAATGAAAAGTTATGTCATTACTTTAACAATAGCTGCCAGTTTCTTACTTTTAGAAGAAAATCTGTCAACGCTTCACAACGACCGCTTGAAACTAAGCTAAGGAGATGCAGCATGGTCGAGGTTAACTGAATTTAAACAACCGCACTTGAGATTAAATCATTCATCAATAACCTGAAATTACGCCAACAAGGTTTTACCTGATTCTCAAGTGATTTCTTATATTTGAAATTTGTTGGAGTCGTCTCTCTGTCGGAATTGAGATTCTGTAAAGTATGCCACACACCTTTGACAACATCAGGGAATGATCTCCCATAAGCTGCAATTACATTATGTGTGAGGGAATAATCAACCAAACAGTACAATCCCCAAACATTATGAAACAAAAAGCGACCTTGTATAATGTTATAGCTACAGAGGATGGGCAAAAGAGGGTTTAGTATCAAACTAACCAAGTGGGGTTACAGGAACAGCTAAAGCGGCAGCAGCTTGTATTCTTATCTTAAAGTTCGATGCATCACGAAGCAGCAATAGTAGAATGCTAAAAACACTTGGAGTCCTTCAAAAAGAAAAAGAGTTTGTAATGGTAACCGAGAGAAGTAGCTTAGGTATTAGAGAGCTAAAGGATGCATACCAATCCATATCTTGTAGTTTCACTGTCTCGTTGGAGAATAAATTGCTTAAGGCATGACAAACATTCCATTGAACCTGTACCAACCGAACCACATTGATACAAACCAGATCAAATCGAATATATTTCTATATAAGACATCTTTTATCAAACCAAACCAAACCAAATCAAATTAATTATATTTGAGTATGGTAAGCTTTCTCTCAAACCAGTTTAGGCCAACTCAAACCAAAACTGATTGAAACCCAAATGCTCACATCCAGAAAACCCAAATACCTTAACATTACCAGTAGTAACACAGGAAAGAAATGCTTGCACGGTTCTCTCCAACCAGCTTGAATCTACCGCATTACTTGTCATGCATCTCAATTTTACATATTTAGAAATACTCCCCAGTGCTCGAACTGCATTGGCTTTGACCTTACAAAAGAATTCCGGAAATGATGATGATGTCAGGTAAATATACCAAAACCTACTTTGTGCTTCATAGATAAAAGTTTCTGCAAGCCAATGTCGCCAGACAGAAACAAAACATTTGGATAACAAGTTACGGGGAAAACAACTAATTAATTGTTTTTAGAGTAATTTTTGGATTGGTGAGCATATCACTGAGCAGTAGTAGTAAACTAATAAAAACGAAATGTTGGGAGCAATTTTCATTACCTTGTCCCCATCCTCAGTAAGGCGCAAGGCATATTCTATTAGCGAGTCCACGACTTGTGAAGTTGTATTTGATCCTACTAATGAGAAGAAAGAAAAAGTAAAATCCAAAAGTTGTAACAGCGTCTAATTATAACTTCAGCATTAATACCTTCAACGGACGTATAATTGACACGGTAACGTAGAGCTTCGCATACATTGGCCAAAGCCCAGGATGCTGTTACACGCACCTGAATTGAGAATCATAAAACGCATAGCAATAAGAAAAAAAGTGAATCTAAAATGCATGGCTCATGAGAGCAAATAAATGAAAGTCGGTAATGCAATACCGAAATCAAGGGATCGCGGGTATTCGCTTCAACAGCCAGGATAAACTTTTCATATATCCCAATACTGCATCAACAAAGTTCCTTAAGTTCTCGACCACGGATACCAAGACAGTAATAATTGGAGACACTCAAGAGAATGGGTTAACCTACCTTAAAGAAGTTTCTGGAAAACATGAAACTACACCAATAGCTCGGCAGGCTGCTGATCTGACTGAAGGTGATTTGTCATGCAATGCAGCGTTTATCTACAAAATAAAGGACGTCATGCACATATACTATACACTAAAGTCGAGATAGTTAAATTCCAATCCGCAACAAGGCTCAAGTACTTACAATTGATGAAGTAACAAAGTCCCTTTCCTGCTGACTGAAAGAGACAAATACGGATGACGTAATACCAGCAAAGCAAGTGACCACAGTGCTCCTCACCTTCCAAACATACGAAGAAATTTAAGACCGCAAATATTATGCAAACTACAGCAACTGCATGTATGATTGAACTGTTATTTGTTAAGTTTTCAACCTACCACCGCAGAACCACTGTGTAACACCAGAACAATATGTTTACGAATAGCCTCAGACCATTGGTAACATCCTGCCTGAGAGAATTGCTCTTGAGCAATTTCGGAATTCTCAAATCCATATGATGGTGCAGATGAAATTCTTATCGACCTTATGCAGTCAGATGTAAAAGGTGTATCAATTATTCTATCAAAATGAAGATCCTCATTTCCCTTAAATCCAGATATTGCGCGAAGGCATCCATCCAAAACCTACATGCAATCATGAGTAAGTTCTTATTGCACATGTGGCCCTAAGATATCCCTTAAACTAACTATGAATATGCTACCAATCAGCAATGGCTTATGATTCAATAATAGAATTATATTATTTCAAAATAGAATTATTTCAATTCAAGTTTTCGGTTGTTTTGGCTGGAGGAATCTTAGCGATGACTTTATCTGGTCCACAGAGTCCTCCTACCTTAATAGCAGCTGTGAGAATTTTATCCCCAACATATCCAACAGGCTCTTTAACTGAAGCCTTCCATGTCTTTGCAGGATCTTCAACAACAGCAAACTGCAAAAGTTTATACACGAGGACAGAGACCCGTTCCCAACACGCTGACACTATTGTTGGGTAATTGAGAGCCATAGCTCGGAGGACCTGCGCAGTAACCATATTATCTTTTACAAGGAAATGTAGCAGCTATCATAATCAAAATCTCTACAAAAGAGCTATAAATTTGGCTAGAATAACGTTAAACTAAATGCCAAAAAAAAAAAACAGTCGGCATATCCCTCAACCATTCCCCGGTGGCATAATATTCTACCACATCTCACCCTCATTACAGAAACGTTTCAGAAAGGTTACAGTGTTCTTAATGTAGAACTGCAGTCCAGATAGCACTAATCCGCCTAAATTTGTTATATGCGTCTATCCTTCTACGTTTAAAAGAACTGCTTTTAAAGGGGTAGGAACCCACATAATACCTGAAGAGCCTCAATGCATGTAGATGCATCAGAATATTGCTCAGCAAAACGAAATAAAGTAAAAATAACTCCTGACTTCCTTTCACTTCCGTCGAATCCTGAAATGAGTTCAAGAAAGAATGTCAAAATCATAATGAGATAATAGTCGCAATGAAACAGGAGAAAGTTATCTGATAAGGTCAACCTGCTGATGCCTCATCCAAAAGCATACTATGTACATTCATCTGAGGAGGAAAGGTAGAGAATGCAGCTGTCAGGCATCCTATTGCGGCAACCTGTACAAAACGTATCACAATATAGGTATGACATTCAAAGGTACAACTTCTAAAGAGAAGAAGCTTATCAAACGAAAAAGCATCTTAAAAGCCTGAGTTCCTAGCTCGCATAACGCACCATCTAAGTCAAAAATGGGAAGGGATTGTATTGCTGTGAGTTATGTATTGGGGTTCGAGAGCTAAGAATCCTCTATTAAAATTTAAAAGAGTCTCAAGGTGTAATTATTTCCTTGGATGACTGAATGAAGTAAGATTTTTAGTTTGTTCTTCCCACAATAAAAACTTAAGATCGACGGGAATAGGAAACCAGCGAAAACAAACGGACAGATTTTATTAACATGATATGAACTGGGAAAACATAAACAGAGACGAAATTGTCCCAAGACATCCCTAGACCTTTGTCCAACGCCTATACCGTCCAAAGAAATACCCATATTTTTCTCCTCCTATTACTTCCCTATGTCTAAAAACTAACGTATGTAACTAAAACTAGTCTAAATCCCACATGATTTAGCCAGTGGAAACTAAAATAGTCCAAAGTACTCTAGGTATTAACACATGAATTCATATCTCCATCATAGACCAAGACAACAAACACATAAAAAATGAGGAGAAGAAGGCACAAACCAGGAGACCAGTTTGATCATTTTTGAAGGGAAATCCCTCATTAATCCTAGCGTGCAGAGACATTATAACTTTTGGCAGCAATTCTCCTGGCATTCTCGAGTAACTGAAAATGAGAACCAACATTAAAGAACACTAGAAAAAACTCATACAAAATACCAAAATATTGGAAAATGTTTAAAAAGAAAAAGCATCAGCTAAACGGGAGCTGGGTCTACGCACATATCATGAAGCTCAAGCTCTTGCACTTAGTCAAAGATAAACCTTAACAAAGAGCCACTAAGGTCTTTTCTATGACAGATATCAAATACTATTATAAGGATACTGCAATACTTATAAAACAAAGATTATTAACCATGAAGAGCTGACAGGATAAAACACAAAAGAAATTTACTTACGGTGTGCTCGATATCAGCAGCAAGAGAAACTTGAACAGCTGAATCAACAATCTACCATGGTTATCACGGTGAATCAAATGTAGAATGCCTACAGCCATATCAAAGGAATAAAAGATCTTCGTCAAACAAGGAATAGCTAATAGCCAAGCCAGAATGAAAAGAGAAAGAAAATTAATGTTGTTGACGTACCTGTGTGGAGTTGCATTAATACCAGACCAAGGGAATTTGAGAGGGGCGTGAACGATCCATACTTAGAGGATTCCTTGTACTCTGCTACTTGAAGGAAAATAGATGAAGCCCCATCCATCATGGTGGAAAGAGCTGACGCAGATGCTATCCTTACCTAGACATTGCAAAAATAAACCAAAAAGTATTCTGTCGGGACTAAGCAGTCACAAAACTGAGCCACAAATATAGACCTCTAAATATATTTGCTTAACCACATAAGATGTTGAGACTATAAGAATAGAAAATCGAAATATGCAGCCTCGATGACATAAAAAGGGATAGGAAAAAACACCTTCAAATGAGGATCAAAAAGCAAGCAGGTCATAAGAGTAGCTTCAAGCTTCCTGTTAATGATCTCAGAGAGTTTAAGGAGACAAGAAAACATAACGATACCCTTACAAGAGATGTTGTAGGTAAAAAATTTACCTTGGCTTTAGTACATCATTGGTTGGCACGAGTGTCATCCACTGAGTGGTAAATGACTTTGAATCAGCTTGGCAAAGATCCTTAACAGAAGAATAAAAAACTGAATAAGTAACAGCCACTGAAAATTTTAGTAGAATACTAGAATATGAGAACCACATAAGAACAAAACATTGTTACTCGCCTGTATGCAAACAATCGCAGCTATCCTGACCTTAGAGCTTTGGGCGCCATAAGAATCCCTAATGGATCCGTCACTGTCACTAAAATCAGAATCTGATAATATAACATCAGAACTAGCAGAATCCTGAGCAGACAGGCGTCGCCAGTCGCAAGACTCTGGAAGCTTAGAATTCAAATCATCCCTCTTGCGCAAGTGGGGTGGCCTATAAGGAGTATCATTGGCGTTCTTACTTACTCCAGATCTCAATGGGGAAAGCTTGACATTTAACTGATTATCCTTGCGAACAACATCAGGATGAGAGAACTGAGGTGGGCCATTAAGTCCAAAACCGAAAAACATTCTCAATGCTGCTATGAAACTTGAGACCTGCAACCTTACAATTTCTGGTTAAACAACGCGGAAAAGTCTGCATTTGTTGTTAAAACCATAACATCACTTATATACGGATATGGCGATAAAAGGCTACCAAGAACCAACTTACATGATCAGAAACCGGACATTTGATATTTGTAAGGACCACGTGCACACAGTCAAGAAGGCATGAATAGAAGCTGAAGAAATTTAAGAAAACAATATTAGCTAAGGGGAACAACAAGTCTAATAAACCCCCAAAAAAGGAGTAAACTGTATTCTCCAAAAAAAACAAAGGCATAGCTGTATGGCCCATAAGACGTACCGCCACATAGATCGATCTTCGACAAGCTGGCCCTTGGATGCTAAGACGTCCATTACTTTCCTTAGAACCTATATCAAAATGTACCAGCTTGAGTAACAAAGCATACCTATTATAGAGATGAGAGGAGAAGTGAAGGGAATTGAATACCTCCAGCGTGGATTGGCAGACGTCATTAGGAAACAAAGACCCAGACACAGAAAAGGCCCCACCAAACATGTCAAAGGCAAGAGCCATGGCATCCCATAGACTCAGCAATTTCTTCCCAGCAGGGTCTTGATTTGAGCAACCATAAGATGCAACTAAATCATGGTGTAGGAACGGAATAATGCGCAGGACAAACTTGACAAGGTGAATATTCTCCGGATGGGAGCTATTTCTCTGGTACAGAGCGGCCAAACGTCTGGGAAAAGGAAAGTGAAAAGTCAGCAAGAGAAATTCAATCAGAGAGTGAGACATGATGTAACCTTAGAGTCTCGAAAGATTGGATCACAGGTTCGATTCTGGAGTAATATGCAGTGGAAGAGGGTGAAGGCATTGGTTGGCGCAGAAGAAACTCCAAGACACTAGCAAAAGAGTGAAGAAGGAGCGGCCACGACGATGAGTTTTGTTGCAGAAGTACACGAGCACAAACATCGTGTATCTGGATTTACAAAAGCAAATAGAGTTAAGAAGAGCGAGAGAGCAATAGAAGAGAGGTGGAGGAGAGGACGCACCAGCTGGAAAGTATGAAGAGAGACAGGGATCCAGACGGGACCATCAGCTTTGGAAACCAAATCGAGAAGGAACAAGCAGTCAGAAGTGAGCTCGTGCGGTGGGAGGAGAGAGACGGCGGAGAGAAGGGAATCGGAGTGAGAGAAGATTAGATCCTGAAGCAACTGAGGAACAGGTGGCTGTGGAGTGGTTGAGATTTCGTCCCTGAGAGAGAGAAACGCTGTCCTCCACTTTCCCGCCGTGAACATTTGATGTGATGCAGTGGAATCGAAAGGCAATGAGGGCTTATTAAATGGGGCTGCCTATAAGTTATTAGTCTTTCTTTCTTCTCGTCCTCCTTAGGAACGGCTGCAGCTTCACCAGCACCACCTCCACCGACAATCACCTGCTCCACAATATGAATTGATCTTAAAATTTGATACAAACAGAGTCACAAGAATTCTCAGTGCAAGGCACTAAATTGAATTGTACTAGTTTAAGATCCATGGAACACTACAACACCTTGTAAGAACATCGCAAGTCAAGAAACACAAAAAAAGCTGTAACCTTTATGCATCCACTGTTAATGTTTTTAGCAATCACAACTGATAAAGAGACTATGATTCGTAAGGGGCAAGTTTAGATCACAACCTAGTTAAACGAGATCATGTGAGAACACTCACCTCATCTACAGACATAAACTTAGTCTATAAACGGTGAAAGAGAGAAGCGTGATCCAGCAATCAACCGAGAAAGAGAGGAATTTTATATACCTGACTGGCACACGGCGGAGGTAGGGCAGAGATGAGAGAAATGAAGACTGAACGCCGGCGGATGAATCAGAGAACCTGTAAGAACTCAATTTCTCCCTCGTGTTGCTTCGCCGATCATTCTCCGCCGATGTTCCTCCGCACCAATGTGTATACTGATACTCCCATCTTCTTCTCTGTTTCAAGGCCCATTATTGAATAATAGGGCTTATATGGGTCAATTTGGAGAGCTGTGAATTTGTTGAATTGCAAATCTTTTTTCGGAAAATATTATATGATTTCACTATTTTTTAGATTTTAATCTTTTTTTCGTAAAAGATGCATGGATAGTTTTAATTATCTTGTTTATGGTAGGAAACCAATTTTAAAAAAAAATCTTTTGGTCAAGAAACCATTAACTTAAGGGCTTAGTTAGCATGTGAAACAAAGATAATTCAAAAACATGACACGTTAGTTTTACTCGAGAGATTTAATGTGGGACCAGTAGATATTAAATTAGTGATTTTATGTTCATGTTGTTGATATGTTACTATTTTTTTTTGTCAAGTTGATACGTTACTATTTAAGTTCAACGATTATTGACATAAAAAATAATTTAACATGGCAATATATGTCATTGAGCCGGAGGTGACGGAAATCTCTACTAGTAAAAGGGAGCTTTTGAGGCTCCATAGGGCGTCCACATCAGCGGAAAAAATTTATCCCGAAAGATGACACGTGGCATAAAATATAGTTTTATAAGGGCGTCCACATCAGCGGAAAAAATTTATCCCGAAAGATGACACGTGGCATAAAATATAGTTTTACATTTTAATATTAATTATTTTCAAAAATTGTAAAAAATATGTAAACATACAGCATTAAAAAATGGAAAAACTACATTAAACATATGTAAGATTACTATTTTTCACTTAAAAAAAAAGACAGCTTATCTCCATAATGTAACATTACCGTTTTATAAAAAAAAAACAAAAAACATTATATATAATTTCGAAAATAATAAATATAAGTAAAACATACAACATAAAAATGGAAATACTACATTAAACATAAATATGTTTGACTATTTGTCCAAGTTCTTCTATTAAACATTGCCGTTTTACATTAAAAATAGAAAAATACGTAAAGATTTAAACATCTATCTTAAAATATAAAATATAGACATTAACTAAATATAAAGTATAAAAAAGAGAAATACTCATCTCTACTAATAAAAGGGAGCTTTTGAGGCTCCATAGGGCGTCCACATCAGCGGAAAAAATTTATCCCGAAAGATGACACGTGGCATAAAATATAGTTTTACATTTTAATATTAATTATTTTCAAAAATTGTAAAAAATATGTAAACATACAGCATTAAAAAATGGAAAAACTACATTAAACATATGTAAGATTACTATTTTTCACTTAAAAAAAAAGACGGCTTATCTCAATAATGTAACATTACCGTTTTATAAAAAAAAACAAAAAACATTATATATAATTTCGAAAATAATAAATATAAGTAAAACATACAACATAAAAATGGAAATACTACATTAAACATAAATATGTTTGACTATTTGTCCAAGTTCTTCTATTAAACATTGCCGTTTTACATTAAAAATAGAAAAATACGTAAAGATTTAAACACTATCTTAAAATATAAAATATAGACATTAACTAAATATAAAGTATAAAAAAGAGAAATACTCAATATATAAAAAAATAAATAATAAGTAAATATTATAAATATATAAATATATGAATTATATATACAATAATAAGTAAATGCACAATTTTTTAAAAATGGAAAGAGTATATTAAATATTAAACATCTATCTTAAAATGTAAAATATAGATATTAAGTAAATAGAAAATATAAGAAAAAGAAATACACAACTTAAAAACAATGGAAAAAGTATATTAAGATTTAAACATCTATCTTAAAATGTAAAATATAGATATTACGCAAATAGAAAGTATAAGAAAAGAAAATACACAATTTAAAAAAATAGAAAAAGTACATTAGTATTTAAACATCTATCTTAAAATGTAAATCAATCTTAAAATATAAAATTATTAGTAAATAGAAAGTATAAGAAATAAAAATACACAATATAAAGAAAAATAAATAATAAGTAAATATATAATATAATCTCGAAAGATGACACATGGCATTAAAATATAGTTTTACATTTTAATATTACTTATTTTCGAAAATTATAAAAAATATGTAAACATACAGCATAAAAAAAATGTAAAAACTACATTAAACATATGTAAGATTACTATTTTTCACTTAAAAAAAGACGGCTTATCTCCATAATGTAACATTACCGTTTTATAAAGAAAACAAAAAACATTATATATAATTTTGAAAATAATAAATATATGTAAAACATACAACATAAAAATGGAAATACTACATTAAACATATGTAAGATTACCATTTTACATTTTTATTTTAAGAAAATAATATGTAAACATACAACATAAAAAATGAAATTAGCAAATATTTGAATCAAAAACTTAAATATCTAAGATATTAGTGGAAAATGGAAATATATTATGTTTGGATGTAATGTTAATGGAAATATATTAAGATATTAAGCGGCTTATCTCCATAATGGATGTAAAATCAAAGAAATTCAGCTTTTATTCAGATACTCAATATATAATATCTTAAATTATGTTTTAAAAAATATACATAATTTATATATATAGATTAATCTTCCAAACTTAAACTATTATATTATATATGAATAATGTTTTTAAATAAAAATAATTTCTGATTAAAAATAAAAATAAAAACAACAAATGTTTATTTTCAAATAATGGATGTAATTTACATTATACTATCATTTAACAAGTATTAGATACGTTTTGATATATCATTATTTTCTATTCCCAGAAAACAATAAATTGTTAAACATCAATATCATCTAGGTTAAGTATACGAACAACAAAAATTCAAACATCACAAAAAATATTTACATAACCATTATAATACAATAATTTAATCAAAAATACAATTAAAAAAATATTAAAAAGAATAGTTATATACTTAATATTTGAAAATAAAAGATATTTTTGCTAAAATTGTACTTACCTGGCCAAGGAGATCGACCATCTTTTTACGGATCGATCGAATGTTGAGCATGTGGTCGATCCAAAAATACTCTGCAGTTTAATAAAATCTCTAAAACATTTATTCCAACACTCAAAAGATAGTTTTGCTAAATATGATAACTAAATAGCCAATAAAATTATAAAAAAATATTTAAATAGTAAAAAATATGTTAATTTAACGTGTTAAAATTTAAAAATAAATTTTAATTATGACATGCATTTTAACATTTATATAAATATAAATCATAGCCTAAATATAAATAATTTAACAACTTAAATTAGAAAAAAATAAAAATCCCGGGCGTAGCCCGAGTTAATCCCTAGTCTACATTATAATGAACCAGTTTCAAGACTCCTCAGCGTGTCACATCAACATTTTATAAGTTATATTTTAAAAGAAAATGAAAAAATGTCAAGTTTATGGCTCAAACTCGGGTTATTGACATATAAACACCAACATTTATACCACTAAACTAGATGATATTTTGTATATTGATAGCCGAAACTAATATATATTTATGAAGGTGAAAAGCCCTTGCTTCTTCGACTTCCCCTAAGGGTCGGGCCTACAAGTGTATTATGAGTTTTATTTTTAAATAAGATTCATTACGTTATATGAAAAAAAATTCAACTTTGCAACAATTATAGTTTTCCAATATTGTAAATTATCGTCATTTAACATGAGTTAGGATTCTTTTCATCATTGTCTTAGACAAGTCTGAGTTACAGAGTTGCGCCGTGTGTTTGTTCGTAATCTATTTTTTCACCGGTGAACTTTTCATCTCCCCATCTTAAATCGCTTGATCATAAATATTCATGATTTGTAGCCCCTCTGTAAACCCTATATATATGATTCTCATCTTTGATGAACCTAATCTGCATCTCCACAAAACTCATTGATTTCTCTTATCTTTAACCATCTTCTAGAAAATGTCTATATCTGCCTCTCCAGTTCCTCAAACCGGCATCCCCGACGTCTATCACTCAACCTTCGAATCTCTCCGTCTTGGTAGTAGTAGTCAGAACATAGTCTCTGGCCTCCTCCGCTTTTGGAATTCCCTAAACTTCAAAAAAGACAGGGAGTTTATGGGAATCACAGTTCTCTTCCTTGATGAAAATGTAAGTTATTCTTCGATCTATCACACTTATTTAACATAATTGTTTTTAATTGGTTTTCTCATTCTTTGTTGAATAATATTATTTGTAGATTCCGTGGTTTATGAGTTTATTCCCGTTAGACGTGCAAATCATTACATGCCATATTTGAAAGCATGTTCCATTGTGAAAGTCGATCGTTTTGAGGTTGTTAGGTGCACAAGCATGTACATGATAACTTATCATCCATTCCTCATTCGTTTCATCTCACCAACCATTATTGATGAAGTCATCACAGGTGCTCCTCAGACAATCTCCAGTCATAATTAGATTGTTCGACAATCTCCAAGTGATTGAAAACACAAATCTAGAACTCTCAGGTATATTATCATATTGCATCTGCGTTTATATTATGTTTCGATACCATAACTGATATTTAAACTCGCAGATATGGTTGGGTGAATCCGTTCTGTCCAGTGCTCTGACCTTACCAAAGAAACAACTCGAGTCGTTATCTGGCTCCTCATTGATCCATAAGAAACAATCAACACACAATTTTCTTTATATTACTGTCTACATTATGCTAACATAAATAATCAAAAATATTTTCTACCCAAGATATGTGGTCGCCTATTTATCTCCCTTACTTATCAAACTTACTTTACACAAACTTTTATTTTACAGCTTAAAAAAACCACAACAACCCAAACAATCAAAACACCAAAAACTAGAATCCACGAATCATTAATGATCACCTCCTTTTTTTGTCTAAACTTACAAATAAACTTCAAAACAAATATACCAAACCAATCATCTTCACTAAAACTCAACGACACAATACATTGAGTCAGTTAAACAAATACAAACTACACGGCCAGCTATTTAACAATTTACAAACTTATTTTCGTAGATGCTTACGAAGAAGATGAAGATGACAACCAAAATCGGTGAAATTACCTAAACAAAAAAGTAGAGTAAGTTACAAACTCTGATAAATACAACTAACAATGATTAATTTTGTTTACATATTACCCATCAATTAAAAGAGAAACAAAGACAGCCACACCAAGAGATACAAGAGACAATCCCGACATACACAAATGCGGCAACAACATCTCCACCTAAGCACTCCTCTGGTCTTATGAAAATAGCTTATATGCTCAGTCTCAACATGTCAATGTTTATTGTCTTCTTATGAGAAATACATATATTCGTTTAAAACCCATTAAAACCCAAATACTCAGAATTGTCACTCATCTTATATATTAAAACAGAAGTCGCAACTTAATTCATGTGTGATTTTCTTAAAAATGGACCCTCACTAGAAATCATTTATCATTCATTTATTACTAATAAAATGGATTAATAATATATCATTCCTAATATAACATCGACTCCTAAAAACCCGGATTGGTTAACAAATTTACCTTGATTCATGTGTGATATTTTTATTTGGATCATCATTTAACTTTTTTATTAAATGTATTTCCTTAATGCTAATATATAATCTTTTAACTACTTAAATCATAATATAATTTGATATCTTTTAATTTAAAATATAAATATATGTATTTAATTTTCTTAACAAATATGTTGAAAAACATTATAACAATATCTTAATTATCAAAAAATTTATATAAATATTTTCACTAATTTTGTAATTAATAATGAAATTAATGTTATTATAAATTAATATATACATATATATATATATTATATATATATACTCAGTTATCTTTTATAAATTGAAAAAAATTATATCAAATTTTACTATTTTATAGTTATATCTATCATTTTAAAATAAAACATTGTATTTAACTAAATATGATAAAATTATTTTAAACTGATAAATTAATATATTTTATTTTCACAAACATTAAAAATGTATGCTAGAAATATAATATGTTGGTAGAATGGGTTAACATTAGTAAATTAGATTATTCATTTATAAAATTAATTTATCTTAAACTTTTATATATATAGTTATTATCTTAAATGAATAAACATAAAAAATATAATTTAATAAAAAATAATTTTAAAATATATATAATATAAAATACCAAATATATGTGATGGTTTGAAATAATCAATTAACTTATAGCATGAAAACTATCAAATTGTTATATTTAAAATAATTATATATAAATATTTAAATATATAAGTAACTTAAAAAATATATTCTAATTATGTAAAATATATATACATGAAAATTAATATCCGCACGGTTGTGCGGGTCCAAATCTAGTTTTATAGTTATTTCTACAAGTCTTCATGTATGTATTTTAAAGGTCGGGTAAAAGCAACAAGTTTAAAAATAAAATAAAAACAACATAAAACAAACATAATAAGAATAAGAATAATTATTACTTAATACACACAACCTACACAACTAAACTGGAGAAAAAATATCCAGAAACAAAAGGTACTCTCAACAACGTTAATATAATTTATGTACTCTCAACAGTACAAAAAAACAAATTAAAAAGGCAAACAAACAATAAGTCTTAGTGACACAACAAGCAACACCACGAATTATATCAATCACATTACTAACACAGTTTAATCTTTCATAAATGGAGAACAATGCATATACAGTTCATCATCACAACTCTAACCCAATGACAATAAAAAACTTGAAAAACAATGATCAACCCAAAACGCAAAATTCACAACTACAATAACCCTGACAAATACAAGAACTATGTTCACAATCCCGCGCTTGCACGGGGGCAATGTCCCTAGTAAATATAACAAAAAAGTACTTCCTTCGTTTCATTTATTTATCGTTTTATAATTTATGCACACATAATAACAAACTAACTAATTTTGTATATTGTCAAAATAAAAATACTATTTAACTATACATGTAACCATATTTCAACAATAGAAAAATAGACAGAAGGATATTGTTAACAAATTTTGCAGTGAAAATTTAAAACATTTATTTTAAAACGAGAAATTTTATTTGATAACAAACAATCTACATTATAATGAACCAGTTTCAAGACTCCTCAGCGCGCCACATCAGCATTTTGTGGGTCCTACTTTTAAAAAAAGTGAAAAAATGTCAAGCCTATGGCTCGAACCCGGGTTATTGACATATAAGCACCAACATTTATATCATTAAACTAGAGGATACTTTGTATATTGATAGCCGAAACTAATATATATTTATGAAGGTGAGAAGCCTTTGCTTCTTCGACTTCCTCTAAGGGTCGGGCCTACAAGTGTTTTATGAGTTTTATTTTTAAATAACATTCATCACGTTATATGAAAAAAATTTCAACTTTGCAACAATTATAGTTTTTCCATATTGTAAATTGTCGTCGTTTAACATGAGTTGAGATTCTTTTCATCATTGTCTTAGACAAGTCTGAATTACAGAGTTGCGCCGTGTGTTTGTTCGTAATCTATATTTTTACCGGTGAACTCTTCATCTCCTCATCTTAAATCGCTTGATCATAAATGTTCATGATTTGTAACCCCTCTGTAAACTCTATATATATGATTTTCATCTTTGATGAACTCAATCTGCATCTCCACAAAACTCATTGATTTCTCTTATCTTTAACCATCTTCTAAAAAAATGCTATATCTGCCTCTCCGGTTTCTCAAACCGGCAAACTTCAATAGATTAGAATGAAATGGGTAACCGGGGTATCGGCGTGGATATTGGATAAGGTTCAACAGCAGGCAAACAAGACTATTCTTGTTGTTCAACAAAATAAAGTCTTCTCTCTTAATGAAATTAGCGAGTTGTACATTCTTACTCGTTTTATTTTTTGTCGTTGACTTTTTTATTCCTTCTCATTGGCCTATTTAATAGAAACTTTCAACAAGGTATCGTCCTCGTGAGCGAACACTGTGAGGAACGACGATTCACGATGGGGAATAAGGCAAATCTGATCTTCTTATGGGCTACGCTGGTTGCAGTAGTCGCCATGGCCACGGAGCATCGTCCCTTTGAGCGGACTAAGGGCATCAATGGTCTCGAGAAGATCATCGTCCGCGACCGTCGCGGTCGATCTTTCGAGGTACTCTTCTTTGTCTGATTATCATATACGGAACAACCAGATCAGCCCGTGTTAATGTTTGCTAATTATTATCAGTTTTGACTTTTGATCTGATGATCGTTATGTATAGCCGACAGTTGGTTTCCACTAATCTTTTTAGAATTCAATTCTATATATAATTCATTTTCTTCAATATTCTTACATAAT
The DNA here is from genome assembly GCF_020379485.1 of Brassica napus. Lineage (NCBI taxonomy): Eukaryota > Viridiplantae > Streptophyta > Magnoliopsida > Brassicales > Brassicaceae > Brassica > Brassica napus. Next base: position 8,798,408 of record NC_063434.1, read on the forward strand.
TTCAGGTTTATTTGTATGGAGGTCAAGTGACTTCTTGGAAGAATGAGAAAGGAGAGGATTTACTTTTTATGAGTACCAAGGTACTTCAGATTCACCCTTGTATATGAGCTTTTATGAGCTCCAAAATGAGTGAGATCTGAGATAATGTGTTATGTGCTGTGCAGGCTATATTCAAGCCTCCAACACCTATTCGTGGAGGGATTCCAGTATTGTTTCCGCAAGTATGTGCTTAAGAATGTTCTTTTTTTTCTTACTATGTTTATTGAATGTTGTATAAGTGTTGTTAATGAAATGCTCTTTTCTTTTTTTTTTCTGTAAATGCAGTACGCTAACACTGGCCCACTTCCCTCACATGGGTTTGTCAGACAAAGGTTTTGGGAAATTGATGCTCATCCACCTCCGTTACCATCACATCCTTCTTCTAGTGCTCACGTTGACCTCATCCTAAAATCATCCGAAGCTGATTCGAAGATCTGGCCTAATAAGTAAAGATTTTTAAACCTCTCTTTTCTTTCATACTCTTATATCATTTTTCAATATGTTATGATATCCCACATTAAAAATGAAAATGATTCATAATCAAAATATAAATCATATGATATACTAACATATAAGTCTTTTTAGTTTAATTCTCACTTGAAAGCAACCTTGTGACCAGCTCTTTTATGTCTTTCAGATTTGTATATCGCCTGAGAGTAGCATTGGGGCATGGTGGAGACTTGATTTTGACATCTCGTGTTAAAAACTCTGATGTAAAGCCGTTTAACTTCACTGTTGGTCTTCACCCCTATTTCTCTGTTTCCGATATCAGGTAAATCTCATCGCAATTTTTTTTCAAATATTTCGTTGTGTTGGTATTAGTATATAAAGTTATACATCTATTTGCTTCTTGTGTTCAGTAAAATCCAGGTGGAAGGATTGCAAAATTTGGATTATCTTGACCAACAAAAGAACAGAACACGTTTCACTGACCATGGCAAATTTATAACTTTTAGTTCACAGGTAAGCTTATCTCTTTTTTTTCAACTGCTTATATCATCACTAGTATAAAACAACACTGCTAACTCTTCAAAATAGCTTGACAGGCTTTACCTAAGGACTCCAAAAAAGATCAGAATCGTGGACCACAATAAAAAGAAGACAATCGTGGTACACAAGGAAGGATATGCTGATGCAGGTAATGCTTCTTATACATAATTTTATGAAACAAATGGACACAGAAACATTTTATTCTAGTAACGATGGATCATTTATAATGATAATACAATATGCAGTGGTGTGGAATCCATGGGAGAAGAAAGTGTCCGATTTGGGAGTTGAAGATTACAAACGTTTTGTTGCTGTGGAACCCGTTGCGGTCGAGAAACCGATCAAATTGAAACCTGGACAAGAGTGGAAAGGAGTACTCCAAGTCTCTGTGGTTCCTTCTGGTTGCTCCAGAAAGTCATGCATTCCTCATACTTAAAAACTTAAAAATGTTCTTGAAGATATACTTTATGTTACAGAATCATATGTGAACACCTAGTCAGGATTCATACCGGACCTTACCAGTGTATTTGTTTTGTAACTTTAGTATTCTTGGATCATTATATCTACAATAATTGATATTTTCAATAAGAATTTGAATTTTATTTCTCTAGTGTACTTGCCATATATACATTTTACCGTTGTTGATTAATACAAAATATTGTCAAAAAAAAAAAAAAGATTAATACAAAATATTTTCAGTTTTCAACTAAAGATGTAAATAAAATATTGTCAAGAAACAGAAAAAGAAATGAGAACAGATGGAAAAAAAATGTCGAGAAGTTTCAAGACCAACGATGCGTTGGACTAGTTGTTTATTGATTGGAGTTGGTTCTATTGTACTATTAGTTCGATTTTCCCTGAGGATACTTTACCTCATGACACTGGTATTAGTATTACCACCGGCTGATCTCAGGTCTAAGGAAAGATTAGGGACTTGGTTCAAACTCTCCTAGTTTACCAAAAAAAGAGGTTTGAAGGAATAATAATAAAAGTGTTGCATTGAGATTTGTAACGTGCTATCGAGCGATCATATTAGGCCTGTTCGTTTCTCTGACGCAGCGTCAGCGGCGGCGACCAATAATTAACAAACAGGTGAGAAAATTTTTAACGGTGTGTTGTTGTATAGTTGCCGCCGGCGACTTCCATTGCTCCTCTTTTCTGTAATTCTATTGCCGCTGCAAATAACAGCGTCTCCCACCTCATACGAGAAGTGACGCAGCGTCTAATGATTGCCTTTTCTAACTCTCTAATTTAATTGGTTGCTGAGCTGTCATTAAAATTTCTTTACATTTTTGATCGTTCGTGGTTGACGCAGCGCGTTCTCGAAACGAACAGCACTATTATAATCCGAGTTTTTAATATAGCAATATGTGTATGAATCGTAAGGCGACGAACAAGAGCAGATGTGGCGTTATCGCTGTTTTCGAGCAAGATGGGATAAAATAAGACTTTTCTTTATATGGTCAACGTAATGAACTCCTTTACTACAAATTTTTTGGTCAACATAAATAGTCTTTTCTCAAATTAAATGATTGGAACTGTACGATTTATTTCTGTTTTTAGGCTTTGTTCTATTTTCACCTTCTGTTTCCTGCTTTGGTGTATATATGGAACGAAAAGATAAGAGAATTTGGACAAGGTATCTTCTTCGTGAGCTACATTGAAGGAGAGAATAAATAAATATGGGGAATAAAGGAAATCTCGGATATCTCATCTTCTTATGGGCAACTCTCGTTGCAGTAGTCTCCATGGCCACCGCGCAGCGTCCCTTTGAGCGGACTAAGGGCATCAATGGTCTTGAAAAGATCATCGTCCGTGACGATCGTAGCAGATCTTTTGAGGTATTTATTTTGGTTTTAATAAGATATCTATATTATTAAAGTTGAAGTACACATTGGGATTGTTTGGCAATATGAATAGTAGTTAAAAAATAGTACTGTTTGGAAACATAGATAGTAGTAAATTAGAAAAAAACAATAATGGGCTTATGCTACTAAAAAAATTGAAAGTCCATTACATTATATTAAAAAGTAATGGATCTATGTTACTTAATATATATATTCAAATCAAAATAATAATTTAAAATTAATTTATATCAAAAATTCATTCAAAAATATACATATATTCAAAATTTGATTTTTACTAACATATTTTCCAATATCTATTATAATTTTTTTAAATATATATAATAAAAATACAATACAAAATCCAATTTCAAACACCAACTTAAATTATGGTTTTATATTTCACATTAAGTTTTAAAATATAATATGTGATTATTTATATGATTGTACGTATAAAATATTATTAATTATAAGAAAACTTATTTGATGGTACGTATAAAATACGATTAGTTATATGATAACACATATTTTGTAACCTATGATAACACATATAGGATATATATAATAGTGATTAGGGGTGGACGTTCGGATTCGTTTTCGGATCTTTTTGGGATTTCGTGTTCAGTTCAGATCTTTGAAGATTTGGTTCTGATTTGGATAACCAATTTAAATAGGTTTGGTTTAAATATTTGGATAGAGAATTAATAATTATTTAAGTATTTTTAGAGTTTTGAGTATTTTTTTAACTATTTAAGATATTTACGTTTAATTATTTGTATATATTTTCAAGCATTTATGCGAACTTAAAAGTATCATATATATAAGTATATAAATCTATTTTGGATACCCAAAATAATTCGGTTCGGTTCGGATTAGGTTTCAATTATTCAAATACCAAAATTTTGAATAATTCAGATATTTAATTAATTCTGGTTCGAATTTAGTACTACTTATTCGGATTAAGATCGGTTTGAATCTTCGAATTCAAGTTTTTTACTCAACCCTAAATAGTGATATAAGAAGCAAATATCATCATATTTTTTTAAAAAAAATAGATCCGCACGGGCGTGCGGGTCAAAATCTAGTATATATTAAAAGATATTGCTAAATCGTATGATAGTAAAAATAAAATAAAATTTGAAGTTGCAAAATGAGAGAAAACATGTAGTTTGGAAAATGAATAAACAAAATGAGAGGAAATATGTAGATTGAAAAGGAATGACATTCCCTTATATGTGTGGCTGGATAAATTTGCAGAACCATATAAAATGGTGCAAACTTACTAATATGTACACATATTAAGAAGCAAATAATATCTTTAAGAAGCAAATAATACCTTTTAAAATAATGAATTTCAATATATTATCATAAGGGATGGATATTCAAAACTTAATTTGTTTTAGTCTCAAGTCATGTTTTCAGTAGGGTCTCCTATAAATTAATTAGTGATTTATGCTACCTAGACTTCAACTTCCGAATTTTGGTGCATAATATCTTAGTATAATAATTTCAGGTTTACTTGTATGGAGGTCAAGTAGCTTCTTGGAAGAATGAGAAAGGAGAGGAGTTACTTGTTATGAGTAGCAAGGTACTTCAGATTTAGTCATCAATCTTTACTTCATTCTAGGCATGTTGATGAACAGATAAGTAGTTACTAGCCTATTAGTATGATCTCCAGAAATCTAAAGAACTATAAAATCATGTGTTGTATATTGTACAGGCTATATTCAAGCCGCCAACACCAATTCGTGGAGGAATTCCAATACTGTTTCCACAAGTACGTGCTTTCAGATTTATTATTATTATTATTATTATTTTTAAACACTTCTTCTTTATAATCTATTTGTTTTGTTAATGAAATTATTCTTTTTTCTGTAAATGCAGTACGCTAACACTGGTCCACTTCCCTCGCATGGATTTGTAAGACAAAGGTTCTGGGAAATAGATACTAATCCACCTCAGCTGCCATCAAACTCTTATTATAAAGCTTGGGTTGACCTAATCCTAAGGTCATCCCAAGATGATTTGAAGATCTGGCCTCATAAGTTAGTTTCTTGAAACCTTTCTTTTACTTTACGTTTCAGATACATATTTGGCTATATACATTTACATTGAATTTTGACCCCCCCCCAAAAAAAAAAACATTTACATTGAATATGGATTATATCTTCTTTTGTATAGTTAGTATCTCACGGAAACCTCTATCCATTTCAGGTTTGAGTACAGACTGAGAGTACATTTGGGAACTGAAGGAGATTTGATATTGACATCTCGTGTTAAGAATACCGATGTAAAACCGTTTAACTTCACAATGGCTCTTCACCCTTATTTCTCTGTTTCAGATATCAGGTAAGCTCACATCTAGAGTCTAGACTCGAGGGGAGTAGTCATCATCTTCTTAGCAAATTGTTAACCAGTTATTGTTTTTGGTTATGCTGGTGTTTAGTATATTATGTGGAGTTACATCAGCTGCTTCTTGCGTGCAGTGAAATCCAGGTGGACGGATTGCAGAACTTGAATTATCTTGACCAACTAAAGAACAGAACACGTTTCACTGATCATGACAAGTCTATAATTTTTAAATCTCAGGTGAGCTTTGTTTCATATTTTATTACTAGTTAAAAGGAGAAAAAAAACACCAAGATAACTCTTTTGAAAATAGTTTGACAGGATATACCTAAGCACTCCAGATGACATCAGAATCGTGGACAAGAAGAAACAGAAGACAATTGTTGTACACAAGGAGGGACAAGTTGATGCTGGTAAAAAAAAACTTAAAGATCTTGTATACGTGATTGTATTATGTTTTATAGTAATGATGGAATGTAACAATAATAATAATATGCAGTGGTGTGGAATCCATGGGAGAAGAAAGTGGAGGACTTGGGAACTGAAGACTACAGGCGTTTTGTAACGGTGGAAAGCGCTGCGGTAGAGAAACCGATCACAGTGAACCCAGGACAAGAGTGGAAAGGAATACTCCAAATGAGTGTGGTTCCTTCGAGTTAATCCAGTAGAAAGCTTGATGTAAAGAAAGTCATGCATTCATCCTCATACTAAAAATCATATATATAAAAGTATACTTATGTCAGGATCCAAACCAGACTTGACCAGTCTTTGGTTTTGTAAAATTTTAGAATCCTGTACAAAATAATAAAAGCAAGTGTTTCAAAAAATTTAATGGTACACAATATATACTCCACTATAAGGGATCAATCATCCACTCTGTGACCCCAGGCAAAATGTGGTACGGAGGAGATATCACTCATGGGAACGGATATGGAGGCGAATCGATCTACGCAGGCTATCAAGTCACGGACAAGAAATTCATACAGAAGCACGACCGTAAAGGTATCTCCATGGTCAACTTTCACGAAAACGTCGTCGGATCTCAGCTCATGCTCCTCATGAAGGAGTTTCCTGACCTCGATGGCGACCAGGTCGCATTTGGACAAGTTTTGGATGGGTTTCAAAACTGTATCTAATTATTACTAAACTCGCCACGTTCTATTTTTAATTAGTTTAAAGAAAGTAAAGATTAATCATTGTTAGATAATATGATTTTTGTTATTTAAAAATTTTCTTTATAATTTTAAAAGTTAACAACTACAAATATTTAACATATAGAGGTATAATATTACAACATTAAATTATGTCTATTTAATTTATACTATCTATAAATCCAATGAATTATCTATTGTTTAAATTCAATTATTGATAGCCCAATAAAAATTTCTGGTAAGCTCAAAATTTAAATGATAAGATTAAAGATTAAATGTAACATGACTTTCTACGAATATGTCTATTTTAAAAAAATCACACATGAATCAAGGTCGTGACTTCTGTTTTAATATATAAGATACTATTAAAACAAAAGTTATGATTTCTTTCATGTGTGATATTTAAAAATGGATTATCTTTTATAATTATTATCAAATTTTACATAATTAATCATCATATCTTATAATATCTTTATCTTTTATTTAAAATACAAATAAATATTGTTTAAGACAAATCTAAGAAAATATTTTCAGAATCATTTTAAATTTTAACTATCATAAATATAATTAGAATTTCAAATTAAATTTATTTTTGTTTAATGGACGAAAATTAAAATCATATAAATATTTTTAATTATATTTTAATGATAATAAAAATTTAAATTAATTAATTTTTGGAAATACAATTTTTATAGAAATCTTAAAAAGATTTTTTTAGAAAGAAATATCCATTTCTATTTCAAATAAAATAAAATAACAAAAAATCTTATTCAACTTGGTGTATTTCAAGTACTTTTTCAAATAAGATTTTTACTACAAAATTGTTTTGCATGTACAATATATTATAGTTTCTTTTAAAAAAATAATTTTTGTTGTTTTTAACAATATCTCACAATATTTTTTCTCTATTATGCAGGTCCAATTTAATTTGATGTCCATATACATTTCAAACTTAAGAAGATGAAAAATTATGTAAAATAGTATTGGTATATAATAATGTTCTCAAAATAAATTTTGTTACAAAAATTTATAGTAATAACAATATAAGCCACTTAAATATAGGCATTATAGCGTTATATAATACATATAAATCACATTAATTTAGTGATAAATTGGTTATATAAACTAAAATGTTTTAGTATAAGAAGAAAAAACCCGTAAGATCAAGATTTAGTTAATGTTAAGAGTAAAAATAAAAAAAAATTCTCTATCATAGACTGTTTTTGTTTATTTTTACAAAAAATAAATGACCAAAAGAAGTTTTATTAAAAAGTAAAAATATATTTATACTTTAGAATTAAATAATCAAGATTTAAGTTAAGATTTATGGTTAAATGGATGAATTCTGAAGATACAGTTCAAAAAAAAAAATAATAAATAAAAATTCAAAAAACAATTATTTTGATCTTTTTTTTTTGAACTGTGAAAAAAAAAACTTAAAAATTGTTATCTGAAAGAATTGACAAAAAAAAGGAATGAATTATTTTTTTTATTTTTATTTTTTTTTATTTTTTTTATTTTTATTTATTTTAGTTTGTTTATTTAATTTTAAACCAAGGGTATTATAGATATTTTACCCTTTAATGAATGTCATTTTTGTGACTTTCTCCTTCTAGTGCTATTTTTGAGACATAAACTTCAAAAGGTGCTATTATTGACAATTGCCCTTAAATTATTGAAGTGAAATAATATTGGCCACAAAATGAAATCAGACGTATCATCATCTCTCCATCCACCAATGAAAAAGTTCAATCTTTTTTGATATACTGTTCACTTCCCAGATTATCAAGCTGATATTCGAGAAGGGTTTTTTAAGTTCTTGAAATCTTCTCGATCGAAGGATTCCAAATGGGTTCGGTTTCGGGTCAAACCCGAATTGCTACGATGAACCTCTCCCTCTCCTCATCAGAGAAGAGCTCTAATAATCGCTCCTCCTCGCTTCTCAATCCTAAGGTATTGTTTTCACCTTCATCGTCGTTCACCAGAAGAAAAAAACAACTCTTTTTTTTTTATCTTTTCTTCCTTGGCTTGTGTTAGAACGCAGTTTCAGATAGTTACGGGGTCTCTTCCAAATGCAGCACATTCCTCAGGGGCCAGTTCCAAAGAATACAACTCTCTTATACTCGCCACACTCGACCTTTGCCAAAACGTGCAGGTAATAATAAAACTCGTATTGATCACCAACAAATCTCTTAGAATGTTATCTGTCATTAGGTTTCTTGTAGTATAGGCCACGTTGTGTCTCCGAGCTGCGTCATGCCGTTGACGGAAGAGAATGTGGAGAGAGTGCTCGACGAAGTACGCCCCGCGTTGATGGCAGACGGAGGAAACGTGGCGCTGCATGAGATCGACGGACTCGTGGTGGTTCTTAAGCTACAAGGAGCTTGTGGTTCGTGTCCCAGCTCGTCGATGACGTTAAAGATGGGAATCGAGAGTCGTCTCCGCGACAAGATTCCGGAGATCATGTCCGTCGAGCAGTTTCTTGAAGCGGAGACTGGAGGGTTGGAGCTCAACGAGGAAAACATCGAAAAGGTTTGTTTTAAACTAAAAGAAAAGTTTTAGGGTGAAATTTGAAATTTTAAGTTATTTTCAATTTGGCCCCTGAGTTTGTTGATGACTTTGTTCAGGTTCTCGCTGAGCTACGGCCTTACCTATCGGGAACAGGAGGTGGAGGGCTTGAGCTTGTTGAGATCGATGGTTATATAGTTAAGATTCGGCTCACTGGACCAGCTGCTGGAGTCATGACGGTTCGTGTCGCGTTGACTCAGAAACTGAGGGAAAACATTCCTTCAATAGGTGCAGTCCAGCTTCTAGAGTGACCACTTTTTGTATTGTTCATCTACGAGAGCCTATATTTCGATTATATGTACATCATTTTCAAATCTAACATCCATACCATTCAGTTCCTGGTGGCTCTTGTGTTGGCTCTCATTTTTGTCATATGCTAAGTCTAGATCCATAGGCTCTCATCTCATAAGTAGACCTTGGATTCATCCAGGTTACGTTCTATATACAAGTAACTGAGTTTAATCCACCTTTTTTGAGCATTTGACCGGTTTATATAATCAAATTAAGAAATCACCAGTGACAAGAAGAAGTAGGTATCTAGTAAGAATGAAAGAATAGCACCCTGAATAAATATTCAAAAGACAACACTCAAACCATGCATGAGAGAGTGAGAAGCTGAATACAGCTCTTATTTATCACTCTAGAGGAGCATATGATGATGGCTGTTTTGCTGCTGCATCTGACCAGATGAGCCTGGAGGAGGTGGGAGGGCAAGGAAATGGTCTCCAAAAGGGTTAGAAGGAGAAGGACCTGCGGCTGAGAACTGATGATGATGATGATCATGAGGATGAGAGTAATTGTAGGGACTTTGATGCATCATCATCTGTTGTTGCTGTTGTTGCTGCATTGCCATTTGAACGTTAGTGGGAGGAGCAATGGTATTTGACATTGCAAAGGGATCTTGTTGCATCTCGAATGGGTTTTGTGGTGGAGCTGCTCCTGCTGTCTCTGTACCACCATGTCCATAGCCAGCATTTGTTAGTTGTATCTGTCTCCTCGCTGAAACATCCTCGTAAAGACTATCAAGCAATAGCTTGTCAAATCCTCCTGCCTATAAAACACAACAAGAGAGAACAAACAACAAACCAATGTGAGTTTGAGAGTATAAGTAGAGAGTTTCAAATTTAGATAGATGCAGTGTTAGACTTGATTACATATTTGGTGTCAGGAGCAGGGCGATGAGTGTTGTTGTTGTTGTTGTTTTGAGGAGTGACCAGTGCTAGTTCCCAACCGGATCCACCAGTTTCTATTAAGCTTAAACTATTGGATGGACCTGGAGCTTCATGACCTGTAGAGACCAAAAAACAAGTTCATCATCATCTTAATTTCTTCCTTTAATAGTGAAAATGGACCAGATGGAACTGAGACTTTGTGGTTGTTTTGGCTACCTGGTGGATATATTGCCAGAGCCAATGCATTGCGGTCTTCTATCTCTGTGGCTTTCGGGTTTATCTCACTCAGGCCCTGTGAAGTAGAAAAAAGGGGTCAAGAGGGTTTGAGAGTTTGGCAAAAAGAGATGTCAATACATATGAGAAGATGTGTAGAAAAGAGATTCACCAGCAAGTCATCCGTGTCTATCAAGAAAGAAGGTTTAGTATCTTCTTCTATTTGTTCTGTCTCCTCTTCCTCTTCTTCAATAAGAGGCTGGTCTCCTTCGGTGTTTTCATTTTGATTTTCTGTTTCTGCAGGTTCTTCAGGCTGAGCAGACTGTTCTTCTTCTTCTTCATCTTGTTCTTCTTCCTCCCCTTTTTCATGATACTCCTATTAAAACAGCAAAATGGCAATCATAAAGAAACTTGCTATTAGACTTCAACCAAAATAAGTTTTGAGAAAAGACACTGTACCAGCTTTTTCTGTACAGAACCACTTTGAGGCGCTTCTTTAATGTATTCTTCCATTGTTGCAAGAAAAGACGGAGGAGGCTGAAACAAGTTTTAGATATTAGGTCTTATGAGCTGATCAGTCTCATATCATAAACACACAAAAATGGTTTTAGAGTGAACCTGTCTCAATGTTGGGAACTGAAAGTTCCTTGCCAGCTCTAGACTTTTGCAGTGTTCATAAAAATCAGCCAGGTTTTCAGCCTGTGCAGTGAAAAACCTTTTAACATTCAAGCTTATAAAATATTGATACTAAGTGTAGCTTTAAACTCTTACCTGTTGGCCAGCTCGTTTGTATATATTTAGAGCCTTAACTGCATCATGTCTTGACATCTCAAAGAACTACAGAGAGAGCAGAAATATATGTACACTTTTTAGTAACATCTAAAAATTGATACTAAACTAGAGAAAGGAGATTTATACAAACCAAGTCTACAAGATTAATGATTCCATCATTAATGGCACAGTATATTTTGAAGCTTTCTTTAAGCACCAATGCAAGAGCGTATTGGATTAGGTAGTTGCTATAGCCTGCTCCTTCAGGCTGCAAAGCTGAAAACATGTTAAGAAACCATTCGTTGTAAAATAAAATAAAAGGTTGATATATAAACTTTACCTTACAACCGGTAAGTCTAAAAAGAAGCTGCTGTAAAGCAGGCAACTGCTCAAGCAGTTCTTCATTAGATAACATCCTTGTTCTATACGTTTGAGAAGCATTGAGATCCACGTTCTGAACAAATGATTTGTTGTTATAAACATATTAGTTTTAATTTTTTTTTTTTTGGTTTTTAAATGATGAGAAACTCCAGAACAAACCTTTGAAGATGCACCTGAACCTTTTGGTAAACGTTCTGCTTCTATGTCATACTTCAAAACACGGTAGCATTCAAGCCTCTCTTCTAGGAAAAGCGCGTAAGTTCTAATCCATGCAGAGCAATCCCAAGCTTCAACACACCATGCAAGTGATCAAGAAAATGTATTTTAAGCAATGTTTCATTAACATACCAAAGATTCATTATTATCATTATACCTAGAGGACTTGTATCGTCTTTGAAGTTAGATATTCGAAGTATATGTCCTCTGTGTGAATAATTGAGAAGCTCGTCTCTGAATGTTGGATCACCTTCTCTTAGTGTTCTATGAATGACTATCAAAACCTTAATAGCCACCTGCGTGTTGATAAAACAATTTAGAGCAGTCCAAAGAGAGAGTTCTTGTAATTGAAGAATGTGTGTGTGTTTTAAGTGACTCACAACCCAATTGTGAGTTCTAGATAATCTCTTGGCTAGTGCGTGAATGCAGTAAGCAACATCTGCTCGTGGTCGTATCGCAGATGTTGCAGAGAATATTTCTGTAGAAAGATTTAAAAAAAAAGCTCTGATCGAATCAGAAACTCATAATCGTCATAAACCAATTCAGAAGAGAGAAACTATACTGCGAATATGGCGTTCTTTGGGAGCAGATTCGACGTGATTTGTGGATTTGACGATCGCAACATCCAAATCCTATTTGCCATTATTTTCAAATCAATTCATAGGTATCATCATTTTTAAGAAAACGTTTTCAAGAAGAGAAAATGTAACCTGACCTTAAATTCGCTGTTGACCTTTGCGATGCTGACTGTTGTGGAATCTTTAAGCGCTCCAACAGCTTTTCGGAAGCTATGAAAAGTTGCCATGGAGCGATGATCTGAATCTGGAAAATTGTTTGATTATTTAGACGGGATTGAAGAAGACGAAGACCGAGTTTGGTATACTCTTCTGTTAGCCGTCTTGCAACAAACAGAACACGATGTATGTTTAAAAAAAAAAACAGAACAAAACAGAACACCATAACAGACTTTTCCACAACCTCCTCTCTTCTCTCTCTTGCCTCACCATGACGTTCGCAACGGAATATTGATTATTTGGTATTTTGTCATTTTTATTTAATATTATATCAAAAATAGTATCTCATATACCAGATCAATATTTTATTTTAAGGTTAACAAATATTGGTCTATTCTTATAATCGGATGCCAGTTACTAAAAATATTTTTTATAGTATGGTATATATGGAATTATTTCCCTAATTATCCATATACTGTATGTATTTTTACTGTCAAAATGAAATCCACTTTCTTAAAAAAAAGGTCATTGCAATCTACTTGTTTATGTGTAAGACCAAGATATATAATATAATATAATATAATATAAGCCTTTGTCCTGGAAGACCAAGATATATAATATAATATTATTGGTTCTCATTGCATCTCAATTCGATTATCATTTATTCTTGTTGGGTCATATTTGTTAGTATCATTGGCACGCACCGCATCTCGATTCAATCCTTACCGATTCTTACTGGGTCACGTATATATCACTGCACATGTTTTATTTTAAACCCTCATTTCTCTTGTTGAGGGTCACTTTTCTTTAGAAAAACCATCATATTTGTTGTTTCCGCTAAATAGTTCTTGTTTAGAAAAATATTATTAGACGGTTGGACAAAAAAACTTTATTAGACATTGTGAGTAATAAAATAGAACGGGCCACATTGTTTTTTATTTGAGCCACTTTCTTGGGGGTGAGTGTGTACAGTGAGCATCATGCTCCAGTAGTGGTAACATACTTGATGAGCATCTTGACAATTTCCTTAGAGACTTTTGAACTAGATTCCTTAAGATTCTGAATCCTTCCATCTGTCTCCTCTTCTAAACGTTTTGCGGCTGCTTCTTGTTCCGCCTGAAATAAAATGTAAAGAATTAGTACAAATCAATCTCAGTATCTAGCTTTTGTTTTTGTGCTGATTACCCCAGAAATTTGTGTCTGATACTCTTCTTCTAGCCGGGACCGATACTCTTCCATCTCCTTCTCAGCCTCGTCCTTCGCTTGCTTCATTCTTGCTAGTTTTGCTGATCATCGATTCATCCATCAAAAAAAAAAAGGATTCAACACAAAAGTTTTAGTAACTGAGCCAAGAAACCGTAAAAAAGAGAAAAGACTATACCGGTCCTAGCAGCCGAAACGATCCGACCAGCTTCTTGTTCAGCATTTAAAAGCATCTGAATCCCACCTTGGCCTCTTAAAGAATCCATAGCTTGTGATCTCCTCAAAGACAATCAAGACTTGTGTTTGTTCTTTTAAAAATCTTGATGCCAGAGATGGAAATTGTTGATATAAGCGTCTTTGGTTATTGTTTTAATTAGACGGAGAGCTTTTTTCTCCTTGGTCTATGGAATTAGTTTTTGACTCGTTATTTTGAAACTAAAATGAGTTCAAATAACATTGCGTTATCATCGGATCGGTGTGATTTTAAGATTTAAAGATGATTATGAACATAAAACATATTCTCTGTGGCTGCATGTATATCGGCTAATATGTACAACATGGGACTCTAAAGAGCATAGAACACATTCTCTAGGGCTGCCACTGGCTAATATGATCATTAGAGAAGACAGCGGTCACTGCATTCTAGGTCGTTTTCTTTGGGCGAACAATTATCTACATGTAGATGTATCTATAGTCGCTAATCCCGAGTTTTTAATGTCTCAAATAATCAGCTTACAAATTAGCTACAAAATTAATTAAAGTTAAACCTTTAGTAAACAGCTCAAATACATCATTTTCACTGACATAAATGCAATAATTAGCCCAAATGAGTCATACACATGCATTATGGTTAGCATTTAATAAATAAAATAATGAAAATCGTCACATCTATGTTATAAATATGTCAACAGAAACAAGTCGTTCGAGTTGGAATAAAATCTTAAAATAGAGAAGATTTGATTTTCTTGTTTTTCTATTTCTAAATGATCCTGTAAAAATCTTATAAAATTTACAATATAAGATGGTGATTGATATATAACATAGGGTGTGGTTGTTCTCAGTTATTCTTATGTCGGGTTGCTGTTCGGAGGCCATACTTTGATGTTCTTGTCTCCTTTTAAGTTTGTTGTTTTAGCGCTGTTCTTGAACATAAAATTTCTTGATATTTTGATATACGGATTCTAGATATGTTCACTGAATAGTAACATGTTTTTATCAAATAGTTTCCAAAGGCATACTTTGGCCATTTTGACCTAAGAGTAAAATGTTAGATTCATATTGTTTATTATGTATTTCTAACTTAAAATCAATTGGTGATTATTGGATTGGTCATAAATATTTATGTATTAAAAGAATTTTAGAATTTTTGATTTGAGATATTTATCTCTTATAGGAAAAAGCAAAGCTTATAAATGTGAAAAAGTAGAACCAAGAGAACATGTGAGACGTCATAGCATACGTGATACGTAACAACTGCGTCGAGAACCCTAAGACTTGGTCACTTCACTATGCACCATCCAAAGCAGCCAAAAGAACATGTTATAATCGAAAACTAGACCCCACCACATCATAAGTTCACCAGTCATCAGCACAACTAACGCAAAATCGTACACCATTATTAACCCTTCTGAATCATTAGCTTTACCGTGAACAAAATTAACAATAATTGCCAATATAATTAATCAAAAGATTATAAACAATTAAAGTAAAGCGAGGGATCAAAACTTAATTAGACAGTTATTAATAAGGGTCACACTTACAGCTTCACACCAAACATTTCACGCTGAAACCGATAAACTTGGTCTTATATGTCTGCTTTCATTTAATGTACTCTCTCTCATCCTCTTGCTCTCTAACCACTTTACCTCTTAACGTCTCTCTCTATTTATTTTATCTTCTTTTTCATCATTTTCCTCTCCAACAACTAAACACACTCTTTCCGGTGAACATGGAGGCGTCCAGTGATCCGGCGACCAAGAAGGAGAAGCAGAAGGCGACACCGAAGGTGTCACTTCTTAAGCTCTTCTCCTTTGCTGATTTCTACGATTGCGTTCTCATGACTCTAGGATCAATCGGCGCGTGCATTCACGGAGCCTCCGTTCCAGTCTTTTTCATATTCTTTGGCAAACTCATCAACATTATTGGTCTAGCTTATCTCTATCCACACCTTGCCTCTCACAAAGTCGCCAAGGTTTTTAACTTTTTATTTATTTTTCCTAGTATATAGTTTTAAATCTTCATATGTAACTAAAACTTGTAGATTCTTGCTCATTACTCGGAAACTGAATATAACTTTACATTGCCTTCAAAAATCAAAACAGTGTTATTGTTAGTAGATTGTAATTAATATGCACTCCAGAAAAAATTGACTGAAACCCTAATTAAGTAAGTTTATTAAAAACCCTAGTTAATTATATGCGAGTATTATAATTTTTATTTGTATTCACTTGGTGCAGTACTCGTTGGATTTTGTATATCTGAGTGTGGCTATACTATTTTCTTCATGGTTAGGTAAATAAACATTTATTAAAGTCAAGCAATATTTCTGAATTATACAATTCATTTTAGTAATTAAATAAAATATAAAATATACAAAAATGGAACAGAGGTTGCATGTTGGATGCATACGGGAGAGAGACAAGCGGCAAAAATGAGGAGAGCTTATCTTCGGTCAATGTTAAGTCAAGACATAAGCTTATTTGATACCGAAGCTTCCACCGGAGAAGTCATATCAGCCATCACATCCGACATTCTCGTCGTCCAAGACGCTCTCTCCGAGAAGGTACATCTCTTCACCGAATCTAACCGGCTCCCAAGTTCCTAACAATTTGATTAACTTGGCAATTATATTTGTTTTTGTGTTTTGTCAACATTTTGCATAAGTTCTATTACTAAATTCGTAATAGATCAATTACTAATTGCATTCAAATTAACATAAGATTTATATACACAAATCAATTTATATGTTTTGTGCAACTACCTAGTAAAGCCTGCTGCTAACTAAGACGTTGGTCGATCAAAGCTATAGACATTTTATTTATTCATTCATTTTTAGCTATAGACATTTAGCTGTTAAAATTTATAAATCTTTTAAGTGTGTTGTTTCTATTTCGTACACATGGGTTCTCTACTCTGTGTCAGTTTTAATGTGGATCACCATATGGTCCATTGAGTTCAATAAATAATACAGAGGCTTTTGCATGCATCTCTTTTGTTTTTAGTATTTCAAACACTAATATTATTATTTTCTGATATTCTAATAAAGCATATACCTTTATTTTTTAGTTTCAAAAAAAAAATATACCTTTATTTTTATTTTTTCCTTTTTGTAATATGCTTTCGGTCCTTGATGCAAAAATAATAAATGCATAGTCTTTAATTCGGTTATAGCTGCTTTGCATTTTGCATTTATAAGGCGGTTGAGTTTGATACAAATTAATTTATGTTTTTATGAATGACCTATATTTGGTTCTTTCCAGCTAGCCAGTCACCTTAACAATCTAGTCGCTTTAATCTCAAACTTTACATGTGATCATGCAAATCCGGTTCTAGGTTTATAATAGCTTCATTACCGGTTGATTTCGTTGCAGGTAGGGAATTTCTTGCACTATATAAGCCGGTTCATAGCCGGTTTTGCGATCGGATTCTCTAGCGTATGGCAAATAAGTCTTGTCACTTTGTCCATAGTCCCTCTCATTGCTCTAGCAGGCGGCATCTACGCGTTTGTAGCCATTGGACTTATCGCCAGAGTCCGAAAATCATACATCAAGGCCGGTGAGATTGCGGAAGAGGTTAGTTTACTTGTCAAACAAGTAAAGTTCATATATTGAAATCATAGGTTTTGTGTGTACTTATGTTTCTCTGTGGAAACTCAGGTGATCGGTAATGTTAGGACCGTACAAGCATTCACGGGTGAAGAAAGGGCGGTGAAATTGTACCGGGAAGCTCTCCAGAACACGTTCAAGTACGGGAGAAAAGCCGGTTTAACCAAAGGACTAGGTCTTGGTTCGTTGCACTGTGTCTTGTTTCTATCATGGGCTTTGCTCGTCTGGTTCACAAGCGTTGTTGTCCACAAGGAGATCGCTGATGGTGGCAAATCATTCACTACCATGCTCAACGTTGTCATCGCTGGCCTGTATAACATCTTCCTCTGTTGCTTGATTTCTTGATCTCTACGTTTCCTTTTATGTATCACAACGTTTTTGTGTACGTGTAGGTCGCTTGGACAGGCTGCGCCGGATATTTCCGCGTTTGTACGAGCCAAAGCTGCTGCATATCCAATTTTCAAGATGATTGAACGTGACACGGCGGCTAAAACTAGCGCAAAAACTGGCCGTAGACTCGGCAAAGTAGACGGGCACATTCAATTCAAGAACGTGACTTTTAGCTACCCATCTCGCCCCGATGTAGTGATCTTCGACAAGCTAAACATATCCATCCCGGCCGGGAAAATCGTGGCACTTGTTGGAGGAAGCGGGTCGGGAAAGAGCACGGTCATATCCTTGATAGAGCGGTTCTACGAGCCAAACTCCGGAGCAGTGTGGCTAGACGGAAACGATATTAAAGATCTTGATATAAAGTGGTTAAGGGGACAGATTGGTTTGGTTAATCAAGAACCAGCCCTGTTCGCTACAACGATCCGTGAAAACATTATGTATGGCAAAGATGACGCGACGAATGAGGAGCTTGGCCGTGCTGCAAAGCTCTCGGAAGCCATTTCGTTTATCAACAACCTCCCTGAAGGGTTTGAGACTCAGGTATGTTATATATGAACCTTGGAACACAAGAAACACTTATAAAACCTATGTCAAAGAGATACCTTGGAAGACAAGAAGCAACTATAAACCCTAAACTCTACTTTTACCTTAGGTTGGAGAGAGGGGAATTCAACTTTCGGGTGGACAGAAACAAAGGATTGCGATATCGAGAGCAATCGTGAAGAATCCATCGATACTTTTACTCGATGAGGCGACAAGCGCTCTAGATGCAGAGTCAGAGAAGAGTGTGCAAGAAGCGTTGGACCGTGTGATGGTTGGAAGAACAACGGTGGTGGTGGCTCACAGACTATCAACGGTAAGAAATGCAGACATCATAGCAGTAGTTCACGAAGGGAAGATCGTAGAGTTTGGAAACCACGAGAATCTCATAGCGAATCCTGACGGGGCCTACTCTGCTCTCCTTCGTCTCCAAGAAGCTGCCTCATTGCAGCGTAACCCTTCCTTGACTCGCACGCTAAGCAGGCAACAGAGGTACTATATGCTTCTCACTATACTGTCTAAAATCCTAACAGCAAAACCGATTGTTTGAAAATTTATAGTAAGAGTTTTAATAAGTTTATTTTTAACAAATTGTGGCCATATAGTTTATGTGTAGTAACACTTAAAAAATTCAAGGGTCAATATCAATGTTTCATCTTGTTATGTCTAGGACCGGGCTTGAATATCGGTTCTTTTTTTCATTTGTAGTGTAAAGTACTCAGGGGATCTATCAAGAACAAGGACGAGCTTCTGCTCAGATAGGGACTCAGTAACTAGACAGGACGGTGCAGAGCCAACCAAAAAGACTAAAGTAACGGTGGGACGTCTTTATTCTATGATCCGACCGGACTGGATGTACGGACTTTGTGGCACAATATGTGCTTTTATTGCTGGATCTCAGATGCCTCTTTTCGCGCTTGGAGTCTCACACTCCTTAGTTTCGTACTACGAGAAGGATTGGGTGGACACTCAAAAAGAGGTTAAGAAGATAGCTATCCTCTTCTGCTGCGCTTCAGCCATCACCCTCATTGTCTACACCATTGAGCATATCTGCTTTGGTACTATGGGCGAGCGTCTCACTCTCCGTGTCCGCGAAAAGATGTTTTCAGGTTCGTCTCAAACTGTTTTAAAGTTTTTCGCAATTTTTTTTCCAATGAATGTTAAATTTATTCAATTTTAAATATATTTTTTACAAAGAATGCATTTGTATAAAATTTTAAACTTATTTTGGGTTTTCAATCAATAATAAACTTAATAACTTATTTTTGGTTTTGTAGCTATTTTGAGGAACGAAATCGGGTGGTTTGATGAGGTGGACAACACGAGCTCCATGTTGGCGTCACGGCTAGAGAGCGACGCGACTTTGCTTAAAACCATAGTGGTCGATAGGTCAACGATTCTACTTCAGAACTTAGGTCTGGTTGTGACATCTTTCGTCATTTCCTTCATGCTCAACTGGCGTCTTACTCTTGTCGTAGTGGCTACATACCCGTTGGTTATAAGCGGACATATCAGCGAGGTAAAGGCAGCGTTTTTGCGTCTATTAACGTGTCTTTTTTGACAAATTAATTAGGTGATTGATTTTTTGTATGCTTTGTAGAAACTTTTCATGCAAGGCTACGGAGGAAACTTGAGCAAAGCGTACTTAAAGGCCAACATGTTGGCGGGAGAGTCTGTTAGCAACATCCGAACCGTCGCCGCCTTCTGTGCTGAGGATAAGATCTTAGAACTGTATTCAAGAGAGCTATTAGAACCATCCAAACGTTCTTTCAGGCGTGGACAAACAGCTGGACTTTTCTATGGCATCTCTCAGTTCTTTATTTTCTCCTCCTATGGCCTTGCTCTTTGGTACGGGTCAACGTTGATGGATAAAGGCTTATCGAACTTCAAATCAGTGATGAAAACATTCATGGTTTTGATCGTGACGGCTTTAGCGATGGGTGAGACGTTGGCTCTAGCTCCGGATCTGCTGAAAGGAAACCAGATGGTGGCGTCTGTGTTTGAAATATTGGACCGGAAGACTCAGATTGTTGGAGAAACCAGTGAGGAGCTGACGAATGTGGAAGGCATGATTGAGCTCAAAGCCGTCCACTTTAGCTACCCATCAAGACCAGATGTTGTTATTTTTAAGGACTTTGACCTGATAGTTCGTTGCGGAAAGAGTATGGCGCTTGTGGGACAGAGTGGGTCCGGGAAAAGTTCTGTTATTTCACTCATTCTCCGGTTCTATGACCCGACCGCAGGAAAAGTCATGATAGAGGGTAAGTGTCTGAACACAAAAGTTTCTTGCGGCTCAAGTTAACTATGAAAAACACCAATGTTTCTTGCGTCAGAAGAAATGATTATTTGGCTGACTAATCTGTTTTTTTTTTTAAATTACATTTACAGGAAAAGACATCAAGAAACTGGACTTGAAAGCACTGAGGAAACACATTGGTCTGGTTCAACAAGAACCAGCACTTTTCGCAACCACAATCTACGAGAACATTTTGTACGGAAACGAAAGAGCTACTCAATCTGAAGTCATCGAGGCAGCTACGCTCGCAAACGCTCACAGCTTCATCACCTCTCTGCCACAAGGCTACTCTACCAAAGTAGGTGAACGCGGCGTTCAGATGTCAGGCGGTCAGAGACAGAGGATAGCTATCGCTAGAGCCATCCTCAGGAATCCTGAGATTTTGCTCCTTGATGAAGCCACAAGCGCTTTGGACATTGAATCCGAGCGTGTGGTAAGTTTCCATAGAATTAGATGTTTCTAGGGTTTAATCCACAGTCTTATATATGATTTTATATACGAATGCATGTTAGGTACAACAAGCATTGGATCGGTTAATGACAAACCGGACAACGGTGGTGGTTGCTCACCGGTTATCGACGATCCAGAACGCGGACACGATAAGTGTATTACACGGAGGTAAGATCGTAGAGCAAGGCAGCCACCATAGACTCGTTCAGAACAAGACGGGTCCTTATTTTAAACTCATCAGCCTTCAGCAGCAGCAACATCCTTGAATACACTATATAGATGATTGTATTAAACTCTTAATTTGTTTTTGTGGAAAATATTGATCATACCTATAGTTTACCCGATGTGATTATATTTAATCATATGTGATTATGCCAATCATCTTGATTTACAAATTATCAAATTCAAATTAGTAAAAATTTCTAAACCAAAAAAAAAAAAAAATTAAACCAGCAATATGTTTTTTTTCTTTCAAATGAATCTTTATTTATTTATTCAAATGAGTCATCTCGCTTTTCTTATAAACTCTCTTTATCATCAACACGTTTTCACTGCGACATTCTCCCAGGATAAGAATAAAAGGATCAACAAAAAGACAAATGTGATGATAAGGAATAAAGGTTAGTGCAGAGTTCATGTCCCTACAAAATGACACAACCTTTTACAACAAAGCAGCCATCATTACCAGTTCACCACAAATAAGGCGAAGTCAAATTTGATAAAACTATATTCATCAACTTGAAATTTTATAATTAATACTTTTCCAAAAAATATTAAGAAAAGAATTACCTATAAATAATACTCTATATTTTATGTGTACTAAGACCATCTCCAATCACACTCTATAATTTCCTCTATATTTCACTCTAAAATAGAGTAACTCTATTATAGAGTTGAATTTGCTCCAATGGTTCACTCTATAATAGAGTTACTCTATAATAGAGTGAAATATAGAGTATTCTTGTTTTTTCACTCTATATTTGGAGTAAAAAAATAGGATTACTCTATATTTCACTCTATTATAGAGTAACTCTATTATAGAGTGAACCATTGGAGCAAATTTAACTCTATAATAGAGTTACTCTATTTTAGTGTAAATTATAGAGGAAAAAATAGAGTGCCTTTGGAGATGCTCTAAGATAGTGTATTTATTATTCCGATATATTAAAATCCATGTCAATTTCAATAATTTATCTCTAATAACTAAGTTAAGAAAAAAACAAAATCCCTTTAAAAAAAAAGAAAGAACTAAAGCTAAAAATAAATTACTTACATAGTTCATAAACATTGATTTCAATAAAAAAAAACTCAAAAGAGACGGTCGAATGTAATTTATTATTATTTATAAAGAAAACAAAAAGTATTCATAAGTGTGATTATTCATCTTCAACTACTCGCTCGGTGACATTTAGATATTTTGCAAACTAAAGAGACTCCGGTCACTGCACAGCCGGCGAGAGATAGACTCGACAACCATGGGAAACGGAAACTCAACGGAGACGAAGGAGTCGCGCCGATCAAAGATGCGACAGAAGCTTCAGACCTTCAGCAGCCGCCACCGTCTTCGCCGTCCAGGATCCGGAAGCGTCTCCGGATTAGCCACCCAGAGATCTGTGAGCCAAGAGGATTTCGCCGGCATTGCTCTCCTCACTCTTATAGGCGTAAGGATTTTGATCTTATTGTAATCGCCAACTGCGTAATTCGATTCGATGGTCATGGACTCATTGTGTAATCGGTTTTGGCAGGCGGAGATGAAGTTCAAGGACAAGTGGCTCGCCTGTGTTTCCTTCGGCGAACAAACATTCCGTACGGGAATCTCAGATTCGTAAGTCCTCTGTTTAATCTTTTTCAAATCGTTTTGTAGTTCTAAGAATGTCAACGCCGTCTTTTTGATGTTTTTGCAGTACGGATAAGCCGGTTTGGAGTTCGGTAAGAAAAGTTCAAGCTTTTGTTATTCAATTCAGCTCTTTTTTTTAAGAGTTGTGAATCATCGGTTTGTGTTGTATATAGGAGAAGAAGCTCCTTTTGGAGAAAAATGGACCAAGTCTGGCTAGAATCTCTGTATTTGAGGTGTGAACTGAATCAAATACTCAGACTTGGCGTTTAGTTATATTTTTCACTTTTGAGTATTGATCGGTTGGGATGACTTTGTTTTCTTGACGCAGACCAATAGGCTGTCGAAGAACAATATCATCGGTTACTGTGAGCTCGATCTCCTTGAGTTTGTAGTGCAGGTCAGCAGTTCCAAGTTTGTTTTTTTATTTTTCATGTGAAAGCTGTTTAGTAGGTTCTTCTACCGTTTTTCTCTTTTTTTTTTGTACTTTTTCCAGTTTATAAGTGTCAGCAAGTTGCTTTCTTATACTTGTCCTCCGTTGGTTGATGGGAATTTTTTTGGCAATGCCTTGAATGATAAGTGGATGATAAAATAGTTTGTTGACAGATTGGTTGTTTCTCTTGTATACAATGTGATATAGGAACCTGACTCTACTTGCAAGTCTTTTGATCTTTTAGACCCGACCTCGTCTAATGTTGTGGGCAGCATGTTCATTTCTTGTTCCGTTGAGGTATGCTCTATGTTAAAATTTAAAACAAATGCGGTTGGAAGGGTTTCTGATATTTTGGTTGCTAACATTCGCAGGATCCTGTTGAAACCGAGACATGTTTCGCGAAGCGAATTTTGTCCATAGTGGTATTACGCTTTACTTTATTTTCCATTTTGTTTATTCTGGTTTTGTGATGTTATCCTCTTTGCTACATCTTTAGTTTTCTTGAAATGTTTTAATGATTGGTGATAAAGACCTGGTACATGCTGCATCCTTTAATCAAATTCCCTTCTGTTCGTTTTTATTGTTTATCTTTATTTTGAATTGATGCGACGCTTTTCTTTTTCATTTAATAAATAGCCTATGAGCTACCATCTTCCTTTCAATTGCTTCTTAAGCAGTTTTTCTACGGAAAATTATGGCCTCCTGCAGCCTTTATAATGAATTGATGGAGTCTTCCTTCGTCTAAGTGCAGGACTATAATGAAGATGGGCATCTCTCATTCTCAGAATTCTCTGATCTGATGAATGCTTTTGGGAATCTAGTGGCTTCTAAAAAGGTTTGACCTTCTCCTCTCTCTGTTGTGCGTGCTTGTGCACATGTGTTTGCTTCCAAATGTGTCGTGTCAGTTAGTCTTTTAAATTTCAAGTATCAAAAGTTGTACCGTTTAGCATTTTCTAGTAGATAATGCTAGATTGCTGCATTTTTCTGAAGGCATTGTTCGACTTTTTTCACTTGTTTACCAGAAAGAGGAGTTGTTCAAAGCGGCTGACCTTAATGGAGATGGTGTTGTTACGATTGATGAGTTGGCTGCACTTCTTGCCGTTCAACAAGAAAAGTAATAACATTCTATGCATTGCTTTGTTGATAACTTCTGTTTATACATATTATTGTTTCCCATTACATCCTTGAATCTCACTCATTCTGCATGCATCTTTTGCAGAGAGCCAATTATAAATAATTGTCCGGTCTGCGGCGAGGCTCTTCAACTGTCTGACAAGCTCAACGCAATGATCCATATGACTCTTTGTTTTGATGAAGGAACTGGTAATCAAATGACCGGAGGGTTCTTGACTGATAGGCAGGCTTCATATGGGTTAGAATTCTCCCCTTTTAAGGTTTTAATCAGCCACTAAAAATCATTTATATATTCTTGGCTTGCTGAGCATTCAAATTTTTAACATTTCATCAGGTGGATGTTCAAACTAAGTGAATGGACTCATCTATCAACTTATGATGTTGGTTTGAATACTGGTTCAAGTGCTTCACATATTGTGGTAACTTCTCTTTCTACCACTTTTGTTTGTGTAATGATAAACAACTAATACGGAGGCCGATTATGAAGTTATCTGATCTCCTGTGTTCTTTAAACTCTTTAACTTCAGAAAATCCTGGTTTGGGGGGAGCCTCATTTAAAAAAAAATATATATATATATATATATATCCTCCTAGCCATCTTTGTGGTTTTTTTATATCTTATAATGCTCAGCAAATGCACTAAAATATACATATATGTACGTTATTTGCTATAGGTGATTGATAGGAAGACTAAGAGGCTCGTCGAAGAGTTGATTGATTCAAAGATTGTTATGTCGATGAGAGCTATTTACCAGTCAAAAATTGGACTCGGGCTTATGGACCAAGGTAAAAATCTGGTTTTCACCTCTATAATGCACCTGGCAGTAGTACCTCTACAATGTGCCAACAAGCTACACATTCTTGTATTCATTCTGGTTTCTGGATCGACCTCCTTGATGCAGGAGCAAAAGAGATTTTGCAGAACCTTTCTGAGAAGCAGGGGAAGAAAATGAACACAGCTGAATCTGCCCAAAATATACCCAGCTTTCTCGAGTTTTTCAAGGTATGAGATCCTCTTTTAAGCCGTTTGGCTACATTTTGGGACTTTTCATTAACATCGAAAATTGAATCATTTGTCTGTTGCAGGATCAAATAAACATGGCTGAAGTCAAGTATCCTCTAGACCATTTTAAGGTATGCAAAGGCAACTCATGGTCTCATTATAACTAAAATAAAATATGTTGCTAGTTGTTGGACTTGACATCTAACCAAAGACTGTTCACTGTATGAGTTTTTAAGAAAAACATATTAGTTTGTGGCCAAGGTATCGATATAGAAGTAAGTTTGAGGTAAATCTAAGCTAAATCATTTGCCGGTTTTATCTAGGAAGGGGAAGACACCTCTTTGATAATTTAGTAATTATAAGCTTGTGAACCTTTCATGGATTTGAAAGATGGTCTATTCACTTGCAGACGTTCAATGAATTCTTCATACGGGAGTTAAAGCCTGGTGCAAGACCAATTGCGTGCACTGATCGGGATGATGTTGCTGTATCATCTGCTGATTGTCGATTAATGGCGTTTCAGTCGGTAGATGATAGCACGCGGTTCTGGATTAAGGTAAACCGGCCTCTATAGTAGCTATAATATAACAATTCTACAAGCTCCGCATCTGTAGCAAATGATTAACTCTTAAGATAAGTGATGCAGCTGATAATTGCTTTATTTCTAAAATATTCAATCGTTTTGTAGGGCCGCAAGTTCTCAATTAAAGGCCTCCTTGGGAAGGATGTGGATTCAGATGCTTTCATTGATGGATCTTTGGTGATATTCCGATTGGCTCCACAGGTGCGACAAGACTGCATGTTTCATGTCTTTCGATCTAAAGCTAGAATGTTACCGTCGTTTTTGTTCCATCTCTTTATTATGCATTTATTGATCTGTTACAGGACTATCATCGTTTTCATTCTCCTGTTTCGGGCGTCATTGAAAAGTTTGTCGACGTTCCTGGAAGCTTATATACAGTATGTACTTACCCCATCTCCCTTTTTAAGTTGAAGAGTTTCCAATCTTCTCTTCATTTTCTTATTTTTGTTTCCTTGCTTTTTAGGTTAATCCGATTGCAGTGAATAGCAAGTACTGTAATGTGTTCACTGAGAATAAACGGACCGTCGTAATGATATCAACAGCAGAGTTTGGAAAGGTTTGTCATCGCGCATAACTCTCTCATTATCTTCCTTCTCTCTGTGCAAATTATTTCTCAGCTGTCACTGTGCTTGCTGCTATGAACTCATTGATGCTGTAGTTTATACGAAGCTATATAATGCAATCTGATCTTATTACGAAACTTGACATCACCTTATTGTCTGTAAAAGGTGGCATTTGTTGCGATTGGAGCTACAATGGTTGGTAGCATCACCTTCGTTAGAAAAGAGGGAGACCACATAAAGAAAGGGGACGAGGTAACAGTTCTGTATTTTTAAAAAAAAAATATTTGAAAAGATGCGGAATAGCTTTTTATGCAAGCGAGTACTAATTTAACTTTCTACTTTTTTTCTAGCTTGGTTACTTTTCATTTGGTGGAAGCACCGTTATATGCGTTTTTGAAAAGGTAAGCTTCTAACTTGCACCACTATGATATATACTTTAATCTTTTCGAAGAAACAATTGACGTACAAGTTTCCACTACCATAGAAATTGAGTTTCGTGATTCGAATTTTTTTTGACGAAATACCATACATGCTCATAATACTATATCCCTAGATGAGTGCCTGCATCTGCACCACCAACCTTACCTTTCACGTGACACGTATTGCAGGACTCGATTAAGATTGATGAGGATCTCCTAGCTAACAGCGCTAGGTCCTTGGAGACATTAGTTACTGTTGGAATGCAACTAGGTGTCTCCTTTCCGAAGCTGGAAAACTGTTCTCTTGAATCCTGAACTACTTCAAAATCAAAGATACCGATGATCTGCTTCGGTTTGGTTTGCTTTGTTTTAGTTTTCCTTTTTTCCTTGAGAAACTCAAATCCTCTTTTGTTTGATACGCAATGACTTTGCTCTGTATATATAAACACCAGTATGTCCCGGGCATTGGTACTTGTTAATATTTACTGTGTTTCGTTTTTTTAATGCTAGATGACAATTTTACATGCAAATAGGGCGAAACACATGTCTTCTTTATAACTTGTTCTAATAAAGAGGCTTTCTCTGCATCTCTCTTTCTTTTTCACCTCTCTCTAACTCTCTGTCTCCATTTGTGAATCTCATTCTCTGTTGAGCTGAGTTCACTAAAATCACAAATGGTGTGGACAAAGGCTAAGGTTAATCTAGCTTTGTCTCTGGTCATAATTTTCCTCGGCATCTCTGTTGCTGATCTCAAAGTCGGGTTTTACTCCAATACATGCCCTCAAGCCGAGTCAATCGTCAAAAGAGTTGTCTCGGGAGCTTCTCTTTCCGACCCAAACCTCCCAGCCATACTTCTCCGCCTCCATTTTCACGATTGCTTTGTCGAGGTACAAAGCAACTTTCCTTCTCCGTCACTGCTTTCCTTCAGAAGTTTTTAACACACACTTTCAGGGATGCGACGGCTCGATCCTCGTGGACAACGGAGCAATCTCTGAGAAGTTTGCGTTCGGGCATGAAGGCGTTAGAGGATTTGAGATAATAGAAGCTGTCAAGGCGGAGGTTGAAGCTGCATGTCCTGGTGTTGTCTCGTGCGCAGACATTGTTGCCTTGGCTGCACGTGATGCAATATCTTTGGTAACAGAAAAAAACATGAAAACCTTCTGATCTTTCTTTATACACTTCTCCGTTTTGATCGATTCATCATATAACAGGCGAATGGACCGGCGTATGAAGTGCCAACAGGAAGAAGAGACGGTCGGGTTTCGAACTTGTCGCTGGCTAAGGACATGCCGGATGTGAGTGACTCGATAGAGATACTTAAAGATAAGTTCATGCAGAAGGGACTTCACGCTAAAGAACTCGTTCTTCTCAGTGGTATGTGTCCTCTTCTTCTATTATTCTTTTCTCTCTCATTCATGTTTGTTTGGTGGTGTGGAATTACTCAAGGTTTTTGGTACGAAGTCTAACTTTCATTTCCGAAAACCGTGATGTGTTTTGCATGTTCTTCCTTTCTTCGTATTGATGTCACGCACGTGACTAAATTACTGGATTTTTTCCAAACTATGTCAGTAATATTTTCTTCAGGAAAAGAAAGGTTTTATGAAAATTTTAGATGGTGAATTTGTGAAATAAAATCTCTGTATCTATACTTTTGCTAGTAGTTTCCTAATTTTAAAAAGAATTGAAAATTCGTTGTTGTTTTTTTAAACAAAAAAAAATCGCTGTTAGGGGGAAAAGAAAGTGAAAATTTGTACTTACTTTAGGCATTGATTTAAGAAATTTTACATTTTACTAAAATGAACATGCCTCGTTGATTTAACAAATTTGTATTTTAACAAAAAAAAATGTGTTGATTATCTGTCCTCTTTCCCCACTAAAGCTGGCATGCCTCGTAGATGTTAAGATTCACACGGAAACAGGCCTGCTTTACCATCGGCAAATGTTAATGGTTACGTTATGGGACCCTTAAATCGACTTGCACGTGTCACAGAAAATATATAAATCAATCAACATGCACGAAGTCTATCACACTCAAGATCACCCGTGTTCATGACTCATGTGCATTAAACTTGGTCCGACTCATTTTGTTATTTTGATATTTATCTGCATTTCAAGTACATGATTAGAACATTCTGGTAGGGAAAAGGTGCTCCTAGCTAGCTTTAAGAAATCAAAAGATTTAATGGATAACTCAACACCACTTTGCTTTCGTCCTGATAATTATTCTCTACCTTATAATCAGCTGCTCACACTATCGGCTCAACGGCCTGCTTCTTCATGACCAAACGTCTCTACAGTTTCTTACCCGGTGGCCAGCCTGACCCGACCATCAATCCAGTATTTTTACCCGAACTAACCACTCAGTGCCCACAAAATGGTGACGTAAACACCCGGATACCAATGGACCGGTCCAGTGAGCGGGTATTCGACAAGCAGATTCTACAAAATATAAAGGATGGTTTTGCGGTGCTTCAGACCGACGCAGGTCTCTACGAGGATGAAGCAACCCGCCGGATCGTTAATTCCTACGTTGGGTTGCTAAATCCGCTCTTTGGCCCATCGTTCGAATCAGATTTCGTCAAGGCGATGGTGAAGATGGGGAAGATTAATGTGAAGACTGGTTCTAATGGGGAGATTCGAAGGGTTTGCTCGACTTTCAATTGAGACAGTAAGATTTGAAGTGGTTAATTTCTTAGAAAAATTGTAATATATATAGTATGTCTTCCATACTATCTATATATTAATTATCTTCTACGCGTAATGAGCTTAGAAAACTGGTTCATTTGTAATCTTCGATTCAAAAGTATGTCTAAAGTTTGGATTATTAATGCGAGACACAACAAAGGCTATTAAAGCGGATGGACAATATTTTGAGCTCTAGTACTTTTTGAACAACAAATTCTAATATTCTTGTAAAAATAATAATTCAAAATTTAAAATGCTATGTATCCTCGACGTTGATAATGTTGAAAAATATGAATCCATAATCTCATCACGTGGTTTCCAACAAAAGACAAAATAAGTTTTATTCATTCTTCTTTTTTACTTTCTCGAATCAACTAATCTATATTCCCCATTCCCTTAGGACCAAAAAAATAAGAGGAGTCAGTAAAGATAAGAACAAAGATGGAGAAGGCGAAACCAAAAGCATCCAACAAAAAAGAGAAAGGAATAAAAGGGCTTAAGTACTTTCGACACTTCTTCTTATAACCGTAACCCACCCAAGTTCCTTATGTTGGACCTTCTCACAAATCGTCCCTGTCGATGAACATAAACAATGTTATCATTAGAATTTTTGTCCTAATTCGCAGCTCAAATGTCAAATTTGTTAACATTAGTATCAATATTTTACCCTAATCGTCAATATAAATATTTTAACATAGATGTATATATGTACCTTCATACGAGGTCTTTGATCAGCATTGAGTTTGCGGACTTGATATCGGATTCTTTTGGAATTGGAGAAGAGCCGGTTCCTCCGTTTCTCTTTATACCGCAACACAATAGCTTCTCTCATTCCGCTTTCTCCAAACAAATCTATCTCAGCCAAGCTTGCCTGTCCCATATATAAATATTTAGTTCATCCTTCACTATAATTCCCTCGTAGAAGCATTGACTTTTGTTTTAAGAATTTTAAAAGTTGACTCGTTTGAAAAGATTAGCGAACCAATAGAACATAACTAGGAGTTAGTTAAGAAACCACTTTCAGTTCTTGTCAGATTTCAAATACTCAAGAGATTTGTAATGAATTTTTTCTAAAAAATGGTTATAAAAAACATATTAGATTTTTTTTAAAGACAACAACACTTTTTAGTTTTTTCAAATGCAAATCTGAATGAGAGTTTATTATAATAAACTATAAAAGTAAACGTACATGGACGTCGCTTCCGGCAGCTTCCGAGCCAAGAATCTCATCGGAGAAGGGCGACTCCTTATCCGACCAAGCTTCTAAAACCCTGTCGTAGTCGAGCTTCAAAAACGGACTCACTCTCTGTTCTGTCTTTAAATCCGCCGCCGCAGCAGCAGCAACTTTCTTTTTCTTCTTCTTTTTCTCTTCTCTCGCCACCGTCTTACTCTTGCTACTACTCACGTCGACGGGTTTACCGTCATCAGCTGCTGCAGTGGTTATAGTGGTCTGAATTCTCGGCGAGATATGTTCGAGTTCCACGGTGGGAAACATCCACAAGCTCGCATCGTCGCATTCCCGGAGAGAGTTCCTCAACCCCAGGGAGCTTCCTTGCCAAGGAAGCATCGTCATTTCCCCTAACGGGTCGATTCCGGCAAAACCAGATTCTCCGTCGTTGGATTCAATGCTCCCCATGAAACTGTTAATCCCTTCTTCAATCTCTTCATCCAGAATCGACTCAGCATCAAAATCTTCTAATATTCCAAACCGATTCACCAAACTGACTTCATTGTGCTCCAAGAACTGATCTTGTTTTGTCTGTGTAGTGGGACTGAACAAGAAACCTGGCTCCTCGGTTGACGCAAACGGTAGAAGTAACTGAGAAGCTTCGTCGTAGTCGCTGAGAAACAGAGGACTCAACGGAGATTTTCTCTTGGAGGAGAAGATGTTTGGGTATGCGGTGGAGAGAAGAGCGGCCGCTTCGTCGTAAGTCTGGTTCGGTCGTTTCCGTTGAGTCCGTGGCCTTCTTTTGGAGATTGCGAGTGGAGGAGAGTTTGACTCGGAGATTGTAGATGACGGTGAAGGAGTGTTGTGTGAGGATGAGGCGGTGGTTCTCGACGGCGGAGACTTCATCATTTCCAACTCAAATGTATACGCGCCGCCGCCGCTAAGACAAGATGACATGTCTCTGCCGATGAGAAAGAGAAACAGAGGACTCTAACTTATCAGCTGGATAACTGTTGGATTTGAGGATGAGATTAAATTTTAGTTAAAAGTTAAAATGAAAAAAAAAAGAAAAAAGAGAAAAAACTTTCGATTCAGAAAAGTTCTGAGAATCGTACGAACTCTACTGTTCGTGCGTAAGAGAGAGGGAAGCTTTTTAAGGTTTCCTTTTATAGAAGAGTTATTATAATAGGGAGCTTTGGGAAGCGAAACTGGATTTGTTTGTTTTGTGTGTTTTCTGTAGGGTTGATGATGATGATGCTAAACCCTAAACCCTCTGACAAAATCTTTGTTTACTAAATATAGCAAAAAGGTCAACACTTTAAGGATAAAATAGAAAGATTTTGTATACTAGAAAGGAAATAAAAAAAAAAGATAAAGAGAGATGTTCATTCAACACCTAGAAGAACGAAAGAAAGAAAACCAATGAACATCTAAAGATTAGAGACAAGAGAGAGAGAGACAGAGTGGCCGATTGGATTGGGAGAGTCACGAGAAGAAAAGAGAAAAGATCCGTTAGGGTTTGTCAAAGTTATATACTAGTACTTGTCGAATTAATGGAGGCTCTTTGTTAATTGGTTTGTGAAAAAAAAATCCTCCATAAGTCGGCGAAAACAAAGGTGAAAAGTAAAACTTAGTGTTAGTGAAAAATGTAAGAGAGTATGGTTTGAAACAAAATGTATGTCGTTGGAAGATAATTTCGTGAATTTCTAAAGAACACAAAATTCAAGTTAGATTAATTCTGCAGGAGAATGGAAATAATACTTTTTAGTAAAAATCATAAACCACCCACTTGTAAAAACATTTTCGGCTTTGTATGTTAAAAACATACAACATGTCACCTTATCTATGTACGTGGCATGATCTAATTGCATGTATTAGATTTCTGTAGTGACGTAGTGCTTTTCTTTTACACGAACTAGGAAAAGTTTAAAAAAAGAACTAGGAAACGTTTTGACCCTCTCTTCCAAATGAGTTTACTTACGATGAAGATAGCTAGTTGCCTAGTTGCTTAGGTTCGTTAATTATTAATTTTTTTTTCTAAAAAGAAAGAAGTTATAACTATTGAGGCCCTTTATAAATATTTGTCCCAAGTTGGAACTCTTTCTAATTCTTGTTATATTTTTTTTGTTTATATCAAAACAAAAGCACCTCTGTTGTTTCTTATTTTGATTTATTGGTTCGGATATAAGTTTAGTGTCAGACATCCCTAGAAAACGAAAGACTAGGCTGACACCCTCAAACACTAAAATGATAGCTATAGTTTTCTTTAGTTATACATAAAAATTATAAAAAATTAATATTTGGTAAATTAATAAACATGATAAATTAATATTTTTTGGTTTTGAGTTGGACGAGTTTAAAATATGAGACAAATCGATAAATAATAATTTAATATTTTTAAGAAAAATCCCATATAAATATAAGGTTCATTAAAATTACAAATTAATATTTTATTATATATAATTTATATAAGTATAAACAAAACATTATATAGTTTGTTCATATTCACAACATAATTATCTATATTTTTTCAAGTCACTTCAATATATTTTGATGATATTTAGTAAAATTATATCTAAAACCACATTTAAATTCTATGAAACATATTTTATATACAATAAATACTATAATAAAAATAAAGCCAAATTCTAAAATTTGATTAATGTATATCCGGTAAAATCAACTAATTTTCTTATAAAAGATACATTTTGAATAGAGAAATCTAAAAAAAAAAAATTGGTAAATTAATAACTATAGTATTGAATCTATTGATTATAGTTTTGAGTAACTCGTACTTTTTCAGATTTAGTGTTAATAAAATGAAAATGTGGAGAGAGGAAGAGAATGAACAATTTGGTCTCATCCGGAGGTACGTAATATGTGGCATATGGCAATCATACGTTTGCCTCATTAGGTTAAATGGGCTCATTAGATTTTCTTAAATTATTTCCATATATTTTGTGTGAATTTTGAATGCCTAGTGAATAATTTGAATACTTCAGGCTGTCTTTGTCATATAGTACCGATTATATTCCCACCGGTCCTTTTTTACGTTCAAGTTTAATTTTTTTTTGTCTCTGGATAATGTGTATGGGATGGATATATATATATATATATATATATATATATATATCTATATGCTTATGGGATGAATATTGTAGGAGAACGATAAAAGATAGGATTTTTCTAGTAGAGAAAATGTAATGGTGATAAACCTGTCTGCCAACTCTGCCCACTGCTATGATGCACCGGGACGGATACGGGGACAGAAACGGGGACGGAAGCGGGAACGGGAAACGGCAAAATTTAAAAATTATGGGTACGGGTACGGCAAATATATATTAGTAAAAAACATAAAATATTTATAAAAAAAAACAAATTTATACAGCAAATCTAACATAATTAAATATAATTTACTATAATATGTCTATTTTGCCAACTAAAATTAGAAGCAAGATAATAGTGACAGTTAAAAGACAATTACACAAGCATTAGGTCCCGTGAAAACTAGTCTTATTCATAACTAAGTTCTCTAACCGTCCCCAAGCCGTACCAGTGCTGTCCCCGTGAAGTACCCGTCCCCGAAACGTTTCCGGTACCGGTACGGCATCTAAATAGACGTCCCCGTGCTACACAGGCCCACTGTCTCCAAAGTCCATCCCAGTTCTTTATTGGAATCTTCTTATGATATTACACTTCTTTTCATATGAAAACATGTGACCTCTCCTTCTCATTTCTGTTCCTCACTTTTGCCCCTTCATTAAATCGTTTGCTTTTTTCTTGTCTTTCTCAATGTTAAAATAAATATATAACGTACAATTGGAAAAGATATGGCTTTTTGATTGGCTAACCAGTACCTAGTCATCGAATTTTTGTGTAGAAGCATCATGGGTCGATGGAAATAGACGATTCGACTGTGTATTTGACTTTTCAACCGATCTTCTAACAGATGGTTCGTGAAAGTATTGATGTTTGATGAACCTGTCACTTAGTCACGTCATCTAAATGTGTTTACTGTTGGATAAAAATATTATTTGTGGGATTTTATTCTCATTTGATGGTAGATGTGACCTTTCATAGGGATCCGAAGAAAACTAATTGTTGACGTTAATATGATGTAATTACTTATTAGTCAAGGATTTAAAATGTGCTATAAATATGCAAGGTTAAATATGTTGTGGCCTTGTGGGTCTCTCACCAAATTTCTCATAATAAACACATACAAAAAATAAAAAGGAAGTTGAGAGAATCTAATTTGTGTTTGAGATACTCTTCTTACATTTGTCGCTTTCTCATTAGTTTAAAATTTAATAGCAAGAGACTCATTTGAGTTTCTCTCTAATGCAGATGGCCTAAGGTTTGTTTTTGAAAATTAACCAATAAAATTGCAGGTAACTGGAAAATTCTATGTGATAATGTCTAAGTATGATGTTAAGCATGTGACCCTTGAGAGTCACTTAGGGCACTGTAGAAGATTGACCCAAATGGTTACAAACAACAAGTGAACTATCTTCTCTTACATACGTACGTGTGTAGAGGGGACCATTAATTACGGTAAACACATACACGTATATATATGTATATGTATGTGTATGTTTTGCCCTAAATTCCAAAATTTGATTGAGCATGGGGACTCATGCGACAGCAATGCTGCTTTTTCACATTGCTTTCCATTTCTTGTGATAAACCTTTCGAACCCTTTTTGGTAACCCCAAACAATGAAAAATAAAAGAAATAAGACAACAAAGACCAAAACAAAAAGAACATGTTATAAACTAATAAACGCCTAATGAGACTATACATTAAAATAATTTTGTTATAAAAATTGTGACTGAAGTTAAAAGAGTAATCGGTGCATGTAAGAAATTATAACATTTGGTTCTCGGGTAACAGGAAAAAGGATCAAAACAATTGTGCATTCGGATTTTAGAAAGCGGTGACTATATAGTAGAGTAGTACTTCGAAAATATGTGAAAACATTTGAAAAAAAACTAGAAGACTAGTTTCAAAAAGAAAGACTTGTTTCAAAAAATTTATCACTAAAATACAAATTCGCATATTAGTAGTTCAACCGGTTATAAAGATGATTCGTGTTTTAGGCTTTTAGCGCTATATGATTTATAGTTCTAGTTTATCATGCATTATTGTTTCTGATACAAACAAAAAATTATGCCGTTTAAACTTTTGATGACTTAGAAATAAAAGTAGCTTGATCAAAAAAAAAAAAAAGTAGCAAAGTTTTAAAAACCTACATACAAAAAATACCCGCAGAGGGATAAAGTATCTTCTGAGACAGCAGATATTTTCTAGGTCACGTCCCTTTCATTCCCATTGCATATGAAGACAAGATATATCAACCAAAATCTTCCAAAGCATACAAAACATAAGATATGCCAAGTTACGGTAAAATTCATAATGCACTGTCATCTGAAATGTGAATCATCTAATTAGGTTATATTTACCTACCTTATCCGTAATATATGATATAGTTCAATTATGTTCTTTTACATAAAAGAATTCAAAAGAGTTTAGGCTACTTTCAGGACATATTACATGGAAACCAAACAAAATCTAAGGTAAATGAAGAAAAAGGTTATTAATGTTAACATGATAGATAAGTCCAAAAAAATTACTATTGGAAGCTCCCTTATTCCAATTATTAAATTGAGGATTTATTAATGATTTTACATGATGAGGATTGGGTTTCTAATCTTGGAAAACGCTAATT
The DNA here is from genome assembly GCF_020379485.1 of Brassica napus. NCBI lineage: Eukaryota > Viridiplantae > Streptophyta > Magnoliopsida > Brassicales > Brassicaceae > Brassica > Brassica napus. Next base: position 8,835,092 of record NC_063434.1, read on the forward strand.
ATGCTAGCTAGTCTGCATTCAAACAGATAATCAAAGTTCAGACAACATACCACTCTGATTTCTTGGGTTACAAAACCTAATCGATATATAATTTTCTTTTAAAGTATATATAGTATAAACTCTATGAGATAATACTCACTAAATCAATACTTATAAATTCATAAACTGAGTTCAAGTTAAATGATTTATAATATACACAACTCGATAGAAGTAATAATTTTTTAAAAAATATGCAAACATATGATCAAGTTTATATCTTAAATTAATAATTATTGTTTAACGTTTCTACAAATACAAATATAAATCCATTTCTAACTCTACTATTATTTTAAAATATTTTGTGTTGTTTAGATTTTATAGCGCATATAAATCCGAAATTATGAATACAAAAAATCTAATAAAAAGAGTGGAAGGCAAATCTATAAAGTTTAGTAAATATATAAGATTATGAAGATAAATATTTTTAATTTCTAAATATGAACCAAAATTTGTTATTATTTAAACTATTAACACTAAAAATAGAGTAAGTCTAATATTATTAATTTATAAAAAATTATTCTATATATTTAAGTAAATATTGAATATTATTTGGTACTATATAGCTGATAGGTTGTATGTAGGAAAAAGTATATAGCTCATGGGCTACAAGAAGCTGAACTGAATATCATCACGGGACTACCTACACAGCACGCTCAAACGACAACGTATGTTTAGTTCATACTTCATTTGAATCAAGATCCATTTGTGTTTATGTTGCTTCCTCAGTAACCACATCTGGACCAAATCCTGAACTTAAACTATTTTCATTAAAGAATTAAGCTTTGTGAGACCTTGGTTTCTGTCGCATAAAACTATTCTCATTGATGCTCATGGATCCCATAGTAGATGGATTGATGAAACATATCACCAACGGAATCAATAACAGAACCATTGGAAAGACGACAACACCACCGAAAATAGAACCATATCTGGGAAATAATTAAGAATACTCTACTTTTTTTTTTTTTCGTCTAACGGCCATTCTATTACTCAAGCTTGAGGTGGTCTGGGTAACCAGACCGGAATAGAACAGCCAATAAAAAGTAACTCTCTCCGAAATGTCATAGCAGTCTTAGCTAAAAAGTCCGAAAACTGATTGCGCACTCGTGGAACATGTACGATTTTGAAGTCCGGAAAGCAAATCTGCAGCGTCTCTATCTTCTCCAATTCTGTCGCAAATCTTGACCATTTTTGGGGTTCATTTATCATAGCAATCAGCTCTTTGCAGTCTGTTCCAAAGCTCTGACATGGCGAATGTTGAAGCATGTTCTCCATCGCCCAGCGCAGTGTTTCTATCTCAGAATGCAATGCTGATTCACATCGACTGAAGTTCCGTGTACCCATAAGTTGTATGTTCTCCCCGCTATCCATCCAAACCCATCTGCATCCACTGAATCTATCGGAAGCTGTCCATGATCTATCCAGGAGGTAAATATTACCCAAGCTTAAGACTTGGTTTTCCTCATTGTTGTTTAAGAATACTCTCTTAAAAGTAAGGAAACAACTATAAAGATGACTCGTCTCAAAACGTAATACAGCTGTAATCTACCACTACGAGAAAAAAAAAATACAAAGACGAAACATGTGTATTTTAACAGCTAACGAAACCACATAAATTTCAGACCGAGGAGCCATCTGATGATGGCGTTAAAAGAAGAAAACATAGATGAAAAAAAAATAAAATATATATATATATATATATATGAATATTTATTAAATGAAAATTTCTATTTAAATAGTTTTATGATCAGTTATATTTTGTTATAACAAAAATTGTAAGCATTGATCACAAATTTTTAAATGTGATACTTTTAACAGTTTTAATAATTTAAAATAATTTTTTTTCAAATCTCTTATACATTAATTAAAAATTATTTAAAAAGTTGTAACTTATATTTTGTACTAATTACAAAAGAGACTTGATGATGTGACACTTAATTGAATAATTTGTAGGTCCAAAATCTAATTGATAAGGAATATTATATTAACCCAAAATATTCGAAGCATATTTTTTTTTAAATAAAAGCTATGGTGTTACATAATATGATTAACATATATATATATGACAATTAATGATTATGAATAATAAAGATTTGATAACAGTTTTTGTAACCTTTCTCATTTTTATTTAATTTTATATTATTAAAAATAAAAAATAATAATTACATTAACCATATAATAATAAAAAGTAGATTTTTATATGTTTTTTAAAACGAATTTAAATTACAAAAACTGTTAAAAATCCTTTTAAAAATTTTGTGATCGATGACTTAATTCTTTTTTTTATAACAAGATACAATGATAATAAAATCGTATTAATATAAATTTTTATCTAATAGATATTCATATTAAATAATATATATACATATACATATCTATTTTAATATTGTTTAAATTAAACTATGTACCATTTAAAAATTCATAAATATGTTAATTTTGAAATTTGCATTGAAAGAGTATTGAGATTTTAATATTTTATATTTGAAAATTTGCATCGAAAAATATGTCATCGAAAATTTTAGGATTAATAGTTTAAATTTTTTTGTTACATCAAATATACAAATGTTAATAATGCCATATGAATAGGAAGTCTTAATAATAAATATTTATATTAAAATATACTACATATTTATGTAAATATCAATGAAATATAATTATATACCATATAAAATAAATTAAATGATTATTTTGATTTATTTACCAGAAATATATTGTAAGTAAACAAGAGGTATTATGTTGATTTATGTGATTACTCTAGTCTCCTATATATTAATTGAAAAACAATTCAGCATGTGTAAGATTTTATTAATTAATATTGTTCGAAAATCTTACAAGAAACCGATAAAACTAAGATTTATTTAGAAGCTATTGAAAGCACCTAGCGAGAACATGAATTGCACAACAAATTTGCTTTCCTAACCCTAACCCCACTTTCTATTCGTCATAACACTGATATAAAATATTCGGAAATATCAATTGACAATCTGAAATGGTAATTCTTTTTAAGTTCAACCCATTGTTTTCTGGGAAATTACCACAAATACCACATTCATAGTACCACTTTTCATGTTTACACTAACCACTTTTACCATCACTTTTAATGAAAGGTAAAATACAATTATACCCTTAGGGTTATCTAATATAGACTTAGGGTTTAGAGTTGAGGGGTGGGATATGGTTTTTGGAATGTGAAATTTATGATTCTAATAAATATATAATAACTTAAAAATATAAAAAAAATTTTAAAAAATAGTTTCAGACATAATTTTCATTTTTCAAAAAGAAATTTGAAAAAATAAATAAAATAAAAAAATCAAAAAAAAATTCAAAAGAAAACAATTTATATAAAAATTTGAATTTAAAAAAGTATATTTCGAAAACATAAAAAAAAAATTATTTTTTAATATATTTTTTATATTTTTTATTTATATATTTTTTTATTATTATATATATTTTTTTGTATTTTTTTTATTTAAATAATAGGTTATTATATATATAAATAACAAGGGCATAAGAGTCTTTTGCCAGTTAATAAAGAAGGTATTTTTGAAAATGTCTCATTAGTGGTGATAAAAATGAAAAGTGGTACCATGAAATTGGTAAACATGTAATTTCCCCTTGTTTTCTTTAAATGGGCCGAAAACAACTTTTAATGATTAACTAAATGGACCATGTACATAGTAAAATGTGTTTTGGTTTAAAAATTATTGTATGCCCAAAATCAATACGAATCATCATCATTTTCGTTTAAAATTTTGTCACAAAAAAATATTTGGTTGGGCAAAAAATCTGAATCAAAAAAAAACAAACCAAAACCGATCTAAAAAAAGTACTGAACTTTAACTAAAATTGGTTAGATATCCGAATGAGTTCAACAAGTATATATGAACTTTAATTTTTGAAAAAAAATAAATAAATAGGTTATCTGAACCCAAACCAGACCTGCAAAGATCCGATCCGAACCAAATCTGCAAGGATCTAAACCGAATCAAATAGTACTTGAATGCCCAGTTTTATATAATCAAATGTAAAAAATGTTTTTGATAACAAAATGTATGTTGTTTATAATATTTAAGTACAATATATTTTAAAATAATTCACTCCACGCAGGGCGCAAATTATCATCTAGGTTTAAATATAACATATACGAAAAAATCTAAATTTTTATTATTTCGTGAATATTATTGTTTAATTTATTTTAATAATATAAAATTCAAAAATGTATGATTGGGAAGATAAACTTAGTTTATGGTCATTTGATGTTATTTCTCTTTATCTAAGGAAAGAAAGAAAATATATTTTGTGCATTAGTAAATAGTTTATGATTTGTTTAATAAAAATATAATATATATTTAGATAGACCAACTTAATTCTCTAATGATTTTAAGAATTATGGTAGTAATGACATGTGTCATAGATAAAATATTATAATGTTTCTGTTTTAATATATAAGATGTTTTAATATATAAGAGATAGATTGATAAATGATTCTCGTTTGCATTGAGAGTAGAAACTGTTTTAGAAAAACATAAATTGGTCAATGATAGTTTTATTAATGAACTTGCCTGCTAAAAAAAATAATGAAATTATTTTCTCTTATTCTCTATTTTTATCATTGATTTGGAAATGTAATAAATTTCACTAAAAATCATAGTAACTAATTCACTTGTTTTAGAGAAGTCAACACCATAATTCATAGTAACTTCTTGTGTTTCAGAGACTTTAATTAAATCTATTAAAATACTTTCCAAGTAAAATTACATTAAATAACACTAAACTTCTCAAACCATTAGACCAAAAGAAGAAAAACTTCTCAAACCAGTACACATTCCTAAATCGTTTTATCTCTCTAGCTCGCTAATTCTTCTCTTTTATTGCCGTTTATAATGTCCGCCGTCGCAGATTCCGTTAAGAACGGACCATTAAAGTTACCCGAGAATGAAAATCTCACACCTTCGGGAGTCAGAGCCACCGCATTCCCTAACGAAAACTCTGGCGCTGCGGAGAGATGGCCAGGTTTTCCTGGTGACTGCGTGTTTCGTCTGATCATTCCGGCGCATAAGGTCGGAGCTATTACAGGACGTCAAGGAGAATTCATTAGAAAGTTGTGGCAGGAGACTCGTGCTCGCATCCAAGTCCTCGATGGTCCCGTTACGACTCATAATCGCCTCGTGAGTATCCTCTCTCTATTTACTATGTGCAAACATAACTGGTCTCAATTAGGCATAGTAAGATAAAACATTTGTCTATGGTCCGCAAAATATTAATGTTTAATACGTACTATAAATTAATTTAAATATATATTTACTGATCATTTAATAATTGTTTCAAATTCCATTTTAGGACCTGTTATGTGTGCAAAGAAATCGGAATTGAGATTGTTTTCTTTTTCTGTTTTTATTTTTTCTCTTGGAATTGTAACTTCGATTCCGTAATTGGAGAGAATTAGGGCTTCTTAAGCATATGTAGTAAGATTCCTAGGGTTTTGATCATTGTCTTAACATTCAGTTCTTGGCGGGAAAATTACAAAACTTTTGGTTTCTAAACATCGTACGCAATGTCAAATATATCTCGTTTATTTTATGTGTAGGTGATAATATCTGGAAAGGAAAAACCAGAAGCCAACATGTCCCCTGCAATGGAGGCAGTCGTCAGGGTGTTCAGGCGAATTGCAAGGTTGCCTGATAACGATGATGATGATCAAAACGCTGTAAGTGCGTACTCTTCAGTGCGCTTGTTAGTCCCGGGGACGCAGGCGCTCTCTTTGATTGGAAAGCAAGGTTCTATAATCAAATCAATAGTACAGAACTCTGGTGCATCAGTTCGCATTTTATCACAAGGTAATTATCATCATCATACGCATTTTCATATGGATTTCTTTTGTTGGTATTTGAAGTTGTGTACTTTATACTTCACATGAGGGCTATAAGAAAATGCTACGTTTTTTTTTTCGCTAGATGCAACGCCGTGGTATGCTGCAGAAGATGAAAGGATAGTTGCTTTCCATGGGGAAGCTTTGAAGATTGTAAAAGCGTTAGAAGCGGTTGTTGGACACCTGAGGAAATATTTAGTTGACCATTTTGTGATTCCTTTCTTTGAGGAAGAAGTAAGCTTTATTGTCTGAAACTATCCTAGTTCCTTGCTTGTCACGTTTCTTATTTTTTTTGCTATGAATTATCTTTTTTTAATCTTTAGTATCTAGCTAGAGTCTTTCAAGAAGATGGAGCATTAGCTGACAAGAATCCATCTCTCCCTGCTGAACCCTCAAATGTAACCGATTCTGATTCCTGGCTCTTGGCAAGGAGAGAAGCTCTCGTTCTGGAGGGCAAGAATCGAGTGGAGTCACGTGTTCAGCCTTCGGGAGTTTTATTTACACAGGAAGATCCCATTTTTAGTGCTATCGAGGTTCGTACTTGCTATGTTTTGTTTTATACTGAATGGTTTTGATATCATCGCATGCATGCAAGCTTATGTCTCAGAAATAGTAAAAGACGTTTTCTATAATTGGTTTTCCTGCTAGGTATGTCAAACAGTTCGAGCTCCAATCTCCTATTCCGATGATATTATTGGTTCAGGAGGAGCTAATATAAATTACATTCGTTGGAGAAGCGGAGCTATATTAATCGTTGAAGAGAGTCTAAATCCTGGTGAAATGATATTGGTAATCAAAGGCACATTTTCTCAAGTAGAAATTGCTTATCAACTAATTCAAGTAAGAACACACATTCCATTTATTTATACATTTTTTTTTGTGAAATAGTATCGTTAAATTTCTAAGATTACACTTTATTAATTTACATACTTTTTTGTTATTGTTTACGTGTGTGTAGGAGTTAGTCAGCACGCAGAAGGATCCAGTTTCGGTTTCAGGGGGAAATGCCAGAATCGACACTGGCAATGTACCTGTGAACCCTCCTCAGCTGAGCAACCGTCAAGAGACGCTCTCGAGCAGCTACATGGGCACAGAGACGGGGCCAAACGCATCCTCTCAGGTCACGGGTCCTTCCCCCAGCCGTCACTGACCGCGCAAACTTATGGAGCAGTGTATAGACCAGTTTGTGTATTGTTCTCGAGGTCTAACTCATTTCTAGATCAATTTATGTTTATAGAGGGGGCTCATTTATACAAAAGAGGGAAAGACCAAGTGCTAGAAACCAATGTCTTGAATGTGTGATATAAATCTAAGTGCCTTTTGTTTTTCCCTTTCAAATCTCGATATGTTTTACTGACGTCTTGAATGTGTGATATAAATCTAAGTGCCTTTTGTTTTTCCCTTTCAAATCTCGATATGTTTTACTGACAGTGTCAAATAAGAACAGTTTCATGTTTTTTTCTTTTCAGTTTCATGTTTTTCATTATTATACTGTTCGTTTTGTTTTTGTTGAAAACGTATATTTTATTTTTACCTAGAGAGATAAGTTTTGTCTGGTCTGAAGAGTCTTTTTGCAAAAATAACCAACGTCTACACAAATTATGTTTATTGCTATCACGCTTCTTGGTAAAATGTAAGACTCTAGATACAACTCAAGAGTCACGAGTTTGGAGAAAAAAGGAAAAGAGGTCGTGAAGTAACATTTTAAACAGTTGTAAATTGGCTTGCAGAAAACCAAGCCCAATGTCTCTCCTAATTACTATTGTGACACACAACACACGAAGACTGTCCATCGCGTGAGGAACAGTGCACAATCAGCAGAAACAAGGTACACCAAAAATCAATCCCCATGCAATCAAATTCTGCACTCTTTCAAATATGTTATAATTTATGATAGATTGATCATGAGTGTGTATAAAATAAGTTGTAAATCATTTAGTCAAAAACTATTGACAAAGAAATAAGAAAATTTTCATCTTTTCCAAATTACTTTCTTTTTCCTTGTCAATAACCTCATTCTACTAGGTTTGAATCGGGTTGAAGGTGCAACAAAAATGCACCAAACCAATAAACTACCTGCCATGTTTTTCTCCAAACCATTTATTTTTTCATTCTATGTTTTTTTGAAATATATATTTTATTTCATTAGCGGTGTTTTTATTTTATTTTTCATATTTAATATTAAATATGAGCACTCCACTATATCATACCATGTGATCATATGGATATGAATTTGTTGCCTAAGGCTCATTTGAATATTCATTGAGATAATTTATCGGTGAGCTGCACTTCTATTTGTGGATTGGTCTGGACATTTCGAAATACCCTAAATTAATCAAAAAATAAAATAGAAACCAACTTTGAATCACTGACAACGACATGCACGCGAATACAATAGAAAAAAAAGGTAACGCAAACCGTGTTAATTAAGAAAACAAAGCATATAGATTGCAAATTATATTCGCTGCACATGGTATTTGTAGTTTGTAATTTGTTGTTTTCTGAGAAAAAGCAAAATAAATGGACGAAAACAGCCATCTGGACGTAACGTACATGCTCCTTCTCTCCTATAGCGAATAAGGGGGAAATGTTGATTCTTTCTGTATACTTTTTATAGACGTATGTTTTAGAGTTTTCTTACTTAATAAAAATGCATTAAATTTTATTTACCAATGCATTATTTTTCATAATTAATTATTTTATATAATTTTAACTAATAGTATTTTTTAATAAAAACCATTATAATTTTTAATTTACAATTTATCATTAGTTAATTAATGCATTGAAAATATAAAAAAATTGTTTAACATAGTTCCTTTTTAAAATGGAAGAAGTATTTATGAACGATACGATTTATCATTGGGGATCAAACCGGATTAAGAAAGTATAATATAGTCCCCATAAAATTACCCAATCTACTTTATCTTCTTGACCTCACCACCTCTAAGCCTGAGTAAATGTTTTTGCATTATATTTCATTCAAATGATTATGGATGTCTAACTTGATAAAAGTAAACAATATTTCGTATTTATTCTAAATGTTTCTCGTTGTAGTTACTTCAACTTTTAATTAGTATTCTAAGCAAACTCCTCTATATGACTATAGTACTTTATATAGAATTCTCTCTTTTTTTCTTTATCTCTACAGCCAGATTTGATTCTTCTTCTTTGTTCCTAGATTCTTTTTTAGACCATAATTAATCCGGATTCTTATGGTGGAGTTCTTACCTTCGGTTAAAAACCGTTTCTTTGCTTTTAACTAAGAAAAACTAAGAACCGTCTCTTAAATAAGAGATATAAAAGCCGGTTCTTAGCCGAAAAGTGTAAAAAAACAAAAAAAAAAACCAAAAAAAAAATAAAAAGTATCAAATCATAAGTTAAAAATCCCAAATATTTTAGCAGCTTGTTCATTGTTGGAAAGATTGGGCATGTGCAAGCGTGACAATTAAAGTAGATAATGATGACTAAAGCACTAGTTGATGACATGGGAATACATAAAATGTAGAGGTTAAAGGATGAAGTAACAAAAAAGAAGGTTGTTTTCCATATGAACCAATATATACTACTATTACTTATTCATATATAGAGTACTTGTCATATGTATTTTTAAGTGTTTTAACTTTTAACAAACTTCACCGAAAGCTAAAGAGGAAATATACTTTCCACGTTGAGAAGTATACCATAATTAGTATTAATTTGTAAATATTCATATCCATGATCTAATTGTGTTCAATCAACAACGTTAAAATGTCCAAAGCTTTTGTTGCCGGGATTATAATAGCAATATTGTTCTACTAGCGTAGAAGAGCAACCACCAATCTCATCATGAACCTTTCTAGCAAGGCTGACTTCTACATTTCATTTCATTAAACTTTCTCCATCCCTGAGCTAGTCCTACTCTCATAAAAAGCAACTTGAATCCAACGCTACAATACGACCAGAATTGTCTTTTCCTTTTTTACTGATTGAGAGTTCCACCAATAAATCTCGTAGTGAGCAATCTTTTTTTTATAGAAATATACAACTTGACGAAACAACACTAAGTAAAGAAACCAGACGGAGCACGCGTTTATCAAAGAGACCGACCGAGCGTATTTATACAAAAAAATATATATTATTCAAACATAAAAAAATTTAAATGTAATTCTACTAAAGTTGTGATTTAGATTAACTTTAAATTGTTGACAAAAAAAAGATTAACTTTAAATTTATTGTTTTTTAAAAATATTATATTTTGATAGTGTTTTAGACAAAATACAGATATCTAAATCTCATAAATATGAAATAGTTATGTAGCTATTTTATTTTGTAAAGAAACAGTTTTTTTTTTTTTTAAAGAAACCGATTTAAAATGTAAATCACTGTAAAAGAACATTTTTTCATCAAAAACTCTGGTACATAAAGCACTGTAAAAGTTTATTTTTTCATCGTTATGCTTAATGTTTGGTTTTATAATTGCAAATGTGTATTTTAAGTCTGTCTATTTTTTTTTATAAAGAACGGTTATTCTATTACTTAAATTTGAAGTGATCTACGTAGATTGGAATACAACAACTAATAAAACAAAATTTTCTATAAAAGATTTTACAATCTTAGCTAAAGAATTATAAATTTCATTATGCGTTCTTGAAATATAAAAATCTTGAAATCTGGAAAACAAAGCAGGAGAGTCTTTACCCCCTTGATTATGTTGCGAAACCTGGCCATACATAAAGGTTTTTTATCGTTGCGGTCAAATCTTTGCAATTTGTACCTAAACTCTAACATGCTGAATATATTATCCAAATCAGTAAAAAATCATATGTTAAAACAAAAATCATTGGATTAAGTGGTGGGCTAGCTTTAATGTGGAAAGATAGTTACAAGGTGGTTATATTGGAACGCGACAAGAGACTAATAGATGTGAAAGTTTCTTATGGCTCGATGGTTTTTTTCCTCACTTGTGTTTATGGAGATCCTGTAACTGCAAGGAGAAAAGAAGTATGGAATCGTCTCGAGGATATAGGGCTGCTAAGAGACGAAGCTTGGATGCTGGCTGGGGATTTTAATGAGCTTATGTCAAATGAGGAAAAAAGTGGAGGGGCTATAAGGAGTGAATCAAGTTTCTGGGATTTCAGGAACATGGCTCAAAACTGTAAACTCCAAGAGATACGGTTTTCTGGTAACTGTCTATCTTGGGGTGGGTGGAGAGAGAAGGTGTGGGTGCAGTGTAGATTGGACAGAAGCTTTGGCAACAGTGAATGGTTCTCCCTGTTTCCACGGGTAAAGATGGAGTATCTTGACATGTTTGGCTCGGATCATCGTCCAATCAGAATATGTTTTGCGCATGAGGCTTTTGGATCTCACAGTAGCAGATTCTTCTTTGACAAAAGAATGATGAAGAGGAAAGGTTTTGAAGAGATAGTGAAACAGAGCTGGGGTGTTGATTCCACTGACACGAGCAATACGATGGCTCGAATAATCAGATGTAAACGTAGGATCAAGAGATGGAAAAGACAAACTGACCTTAACTCAAGAGAGAGGATTTCCCGCCTCAAAACTCTCCTAGAAAAAGAAGTGTCAAAATCTCATCCATCCTATCAGGTGATGAAGCGCCTCAAGCAAGATCTTGCCTCAGCATATCGCGAAGAAGAAATTTATTGGAGACAAAAATGTAGGGAGGAATGGCTCAGATCAGGGGACCGTAACACTAAGTTTTTCCAGAACTGTGTGAAAGGGAAGCGGATGCAAAATCGAATTCTGATGCTTCTTGATGAATGGGGACAAGAACATTTCTCAGAAGGTTCTAAAGGCAACATTGCAGTAGATTTCTTCTGTGATCTCTTTCAAAGCTCAGACCCTTTTGACCTGGAGACATTGTTTACAGGTTTCAGCAGTAGAGTAACTGATGATATGAATATAAAACTCACTGCCCCGGTCCTAGCTGAGGAAATTCGAGCTGCAGCCTTCTCAGTTAAAGGTAGCAGTGCGCCGGGAGAGGATGGTCTGACTGGTGCATTTTATCAGAAATACTGGCACATTATCGGTCCTGGTTTGATCAGAGAGATCCAGCAGTTCTTTCAATCTTCAGTAATGCCAGAGGGCTGGAACCATACCTTGATTAGTTTACTCCCGAAGATGACCAAGCCTACTCAGATGCGTGATATGCGGCCAATCAGCCTTTGCTCTGTTCAGTACAAAGTCATATCCAAAATACTGTGTAATCGTTTGAAGACAGTTCTGCCTCAGATCATTTCAGAGACCCAAGGAGCATTTGTTTCAGGGCGAATCATATCAGACAATATATTGATAGCTCATGAATTGGTACATGGACTCAGGACTAACCCCAAAGTCTCTGAAGAATGTATGGCTGTGAAAACAGACATGTCGAAAGCCTATGATCGAGTGGAATGAAATTTTCTCGAGGTTCTTTTAGAGAAAATGGGTTTCGACAGAAAATGGGTCTGCTGGACTATGGCATGTGTTACATCAGTTACATTCTCTATCTTGCTCAACGGGAATTCTCATGGGTTTATCAAACCGGAACGTGGTATTAGGCAAGGGGATCCTCTCTCCCCTTTCTTATTTATACTCTGTGCTGAAGCTTTGGTTCATGTTCTTAACAACTCTGAGGCAAATGGTAGCATACAAGGAATCAAACTTTCAGCGGCTGGCCCAGCAGTGCATCACTTATTATTTGCTGATGATAGCTTGCTTTTATGCAAAGCAAATCCGAGGGAAGCAAGTGATCTTGTGGAATGTCTCCGAATGTATGGTGAGGCATCTGGTCAAGTTATTAACTTTCAGAAGTCTTCTATAATGTTTGGAGCCAAAGTACCAGACAATGTCAAAACCGAGATTAAGAATGTCCTTGGTATTGAACAAGAGGGAGGAGAAGGATCATACCTTGGCCTTCCAGAATGCTTCAGTGGCTCTAAAAGGAAACTCTTGAGCTATATCAAAGAGAAGTTGCATGGAAGATTGAACGGATGGTTCTCTAAGTCTCTCTCTCAAGGAGGCAAAGAGATACTTATGAAATCCGTAGCACTTGCCCTGCCTGTTTTTGCAATGTCTTGTTTCAAATTGCCCAAAGACTTATGTTCCAAGTTGACGAGTGCAATGATTGAATTCTGGTGGAGCAGTGGCACAAACAAGAAAAAGATCTCGTGGGTGGCTTGGCAAAAGTTATGTAAAGATAAGGAGCTAGGAGGTTTGGGTTTTAAAGATATTGAGAAGTTTAACCAAGCTTTACTTGCGAAACAAGCTTGGAGAGTATGGAAAAATCCAGATTCTCTTTTGGCGAGAATTCTACAGCACAGATATTTTGCTAAGTCGTCTTTCTTGGATTGTGGAATTGGGACAAGACCATCTTATGCGTGGAGGAGTATGCTTCACGGCAGAGAACTTCTCAAGAATGGTCTGGTTCACAAGCTTGGGACTGGGGAGAATACCAAAATCTGGACTGATGAGTGGATAATTGACAAGATTCCGAGAGCTCCGCGGTATAGACAGGATGCCATAGTGGACCTGACTCTAACAATGGATAGTCTGATTGACAATGTGTCCAAAAGATGGAATGTTCATCGTGTCAGACAGCTCTTTGAGGAAGAAGATGTGGCCATGGTTCTTAACACGCCTTTTAATATTCGAGTATCTGATGCGATTGTTTGGGGTTTCTCCAGAAATGGCTCTTATGATTCCAAAAGTGGTTATCGCTTGCTGGAAAGCATTCAAGAGATGGAATCTGCAGTAACTCAGGCCCTCCCTCCCCTCGAGAAAAAGCTATGGAGTGATCTCTGGAAAACAAAAACCTCGCCAAAACTCAGGCACTTCCTTTGGAGAGTTCTATCAGGTGCACTGGCGGTTAAAGAAAGACTAAGATCAAGAGGCATTAATTTGGATACTACATGCCCGTTGTGCGGCCATCATCAGGAAACCATATGCCATGTCTTATTCACTTGTGATGTGGCTAAGGATACTTGGGCTCGCGCTAAGGTTCCACTCCCGCCTGCAGGTTTCTCTTCGAACTCTGTTCTTCTGAACTTGTATCATCTGTTTTCCATCAGCAAAAATCAGATGATGGGGCAAACAGAGAGATTAAGGTTTCCATGGATTCTTTGGCATTTATGGAAAGCAAGAAACAGTTTCTGTTTTGAACAGAAAAGAGTCTCAGCTGAGTACGTGCTTTCCAAGGCAATAGAGGAAGCCAACATTTGGTTTAAGCTGGCACAAGCTGATCTAGAGGAAAAGAAAAGTCAAGGAGAAGATCAAAATGAGCAAGTCTGGAGAAAGCCTCCGATGGGTTTCGTAAAATGTAATGTTGGTTGCTCATGGACAGATAGTTCTATGCATAGTGGAGCTTCGTGGATCATTCGCGATTTTCGAGGTCAACCAATGGAACATAGTCGGAGATCTTTCACAGGAATGAAGTCTATCATTGAAGCTGATCTAGAAACAATTTGATGGGCTGCGAATGATCTTCAAACTCTACATTGGAACAAAGTTATTATTGAAATTTCATCACCCCAAGCGCTTGAAGCTCTTAATAACCCGGCCAGGTGTCCAGGTTTGGCCAACCTCATTGAGCGCACAAGACAAGCTCTCCACCGGTTTCATAACTGCTCCATTCTAGTGGTTAATTCGGTTGTCAACTTGGTTGCTGGAAAGATTGCTGTCAGTGTTACTAATGATGGTCGTTTCTCCTCTTACATCGCTCGTGGAGGTCCAAGGTGGCTCTCAGATATCATTTGTGCAGATGCTGCCAATTCTCCATTCCCCTTTCCATGATGACGTTGCATTAGTCTCGTGGATGGCCGCATGGAATCATGGCTCTCCTATCTCTCCCTTTATAGGGTTGTTTGGTTTTTTCTTCGACCACCTATTGGTGTGGGTTTGGTTTACTGTTTTTCTTAGTTTCTGTTCTTTGTTTCCCTTGTATCTCCTTTGGAGAGCAAACTATTGAAATGATTTCAATGACAAAAAAAAAAAACAAAAATCATTTTTTAAAGATATAATGGTTTTAATTTTTTTCAGACCATTTCCAATGGTTTATTCTATTTTTTCTCTAAATTATAGTAATTCTATAATAGAGTTCGATATTGCTTTAATGATACTCTATTTTAAAATTAAAAAAAATGATTAAAAAACAAACGAGTTACTCTATATATAAAGTAAACCTATTTTTTATTCTATTATATAGTAGAAAATAGAATAATATTAAAATATTTTTAGGGCAATTTTTTCAAATAGTCTTTTTGTGTTTTGTCACAAAAAAAATCTTTAAAAAAGAAAATGACAAAAAAAAAACCTATTTTATTTTGAAATTTTTAATATATATATATATATTTTAATTTGAAACCCTATCCTTAGAATCCCAGTAGGTAGAAATTTTTTGTAAACTCTATTTTGAAATGGTAAATAGAGTAGCGTAGGAGATTCCTTGCAGAAACTAGAATCTCCATAGATAAAGGTTTGTCTTATAATTGGTGAGTGGAAGAGTGGGACCGACATGTTCATAGCTTTTTCAAATTTGGTCAAAGCTTGCGACGACGATTTGAAGATGCATCCATCCCACGTATCCCCACCACCACCTCCATATAACTAACTAACTCAACTCCCTCCGTTACACTGACACACTCTCTCTCTCTCTGTAATCACTACCATTCTCCGATGAAATCACCTCAGCGCAGCTCTGATGATATGGAAGCCGGCGGCGATGTTCCCAAGTCCCGGAACCACTCTCGCCGCCGCGGCAGAGTAAATTTGCCTCTCTCGATTTCTTCTTCATCCTCTTTGGTTTTACGTCGATTTCGAATTAGTTTCTGTTTCGTTCTCAGTTCTCACCTCATGCTTTTGGTTGCAGGGTATTTTTGTTGCGGTTGATGCTTCTATACGTTTTAAGTCTGCTATGGGTTGCGAAAAGGAAATTGAGCTCGGATCTCATGATCAACCTACTGCAACGGTCTGAAAATGAAATTATTTATGGTTTATATGTATATATATATATTTCCTAATATGTTGGTGTTGCCTTTTGTAGGATGTTGCACTATCTCAGTCAGAGGAACAACCAGTACAAGGTAATCTTCTTATTCACCCCATATTTGGTTGATTGAAACATCATATAAGCTAAGTACTGGGACAACTGTTACCTTTTATAGAATTTTTGACATTTTTCTAACCGTTCATGTGACATCAATTTGCGTTTACACTTTTTTTGATAGTTGAAATTGAACTCCCAGCCTCGTATCAAGATGAATTTGGTATCAGATTGGAGGAACTTGTTTCTATATCCCGAGATGGTGGTCTAAGTGTTCTAAAGCGATTTGATGGGGTACCATACATTTGTTTCTACCAATTACATGTTTCTTTTTGTTTACTTATTTTTGGTCTCTTTCATGCTACTCACAGGTTAGCGGATTATCACCTCTGTTGCACACCGATCTGGACAAGGGTATCTGTGGTAGTCATGAAGACATACGGAGACGAAGGAACACATTTGGATCCAACGAATATCCTTTGAAGAAAGAAAGGAACTTTTGGGTGTGGTGACTAACTGTATTTGTAGTATTCTGTGAAAACTTTGACAACAAAAATTAAAAGCTTTCGTTTTTGCTCTTCTGATTGTAGATGTTTCTGTGGGAAGCAAGCAGAAGTTTTACTTTGATCGTGTTGGTTCTTGCTGCACTGGCTTCTCTGCTGCTGCAAATAAAAACTAAGGTGGGTGGTTGCTGAAATGTTTGGCTATTCTTTATATTGAATCGACTCTATTTGGCTTACTCTATACTTTTAGCTTCTTTGAAACCCAGAGCTTATTGCATTTTTTATTCACGTCCCTCAAGCAGACTATCAGTCATGGATGGTATGACGAAGCTGGCATCATTGTTGCAGTTATCCTTGTCATCTTTGTGACAGGTATCCTGCTATCTTTGATGCTTTATTACACATTGGTAACTTTTCCTTCATCTGTAGAAATTACTTTAAAGAATAGAAATTAATCACATCTAGCTCGGTTTTGTGTAGCGAATAGAATTGGTCTGTTGTTTACTTTTGTGACTTCTGCCCCTTTTCTGCAGCTATCAGTAATTACAACCAGTCTCTTCAGTTTGAAAAGTTGAATGATGAGAAGAGAAATATATGTATCGAGGTTTGTGCTCATACCATAAAGATTTCCATGACCACATGATATGTTATTCGTCACTTAACTTTGCTTAATATCACTGGATACAGGTTACTAGAAATGGAAGACTGGTCGAAGTTCCGATTTATGATGTAGTTGTTGGCGATATTATACCTCTTAAAAGTGGTGACCAGGAAAAGATCCAATCCTTTTGTCATTGTTGAGTGGTTTCATTAAACTGGAGTTTCATCATTAAACTGAAGTACGATATAATATGCTGCAGGTGCCTGCAGATGGTGTCTTAGTTTCTGGGTACTCACTTCAGATAGCCGAATATGAAAGCATGGGAACTAACAGAACGGTGAGCTTGTACTTTTGTATCAAGCAGTAAATGCATTATTATGTCATACTGATTTAACACCCCGTTCTCATAAATAGGTTCACAAAGATACAGATATAGACCCAATTCTAATATCCGGATCTAAAGTGGAAGATGGCATCGGTAGAATGCTGGTACGAATTAGCTTCACATCTCTTTTAATGTGTTATCTATTCAGTAGTTTGCCCCTGTATCACCTCAGATCACATGGTCTTCCAGGAAGTAGTTCTAAATGATATAACTACATAGACTTGAGTTTGGTTAGGACTACATGACAAGAGTCTTCTGAGAAAAGATTCTCTATTTCTCTTCCATACAACTGAACGTTTCAGACCTTTTTTTTTTCTGCTTACACTGGGTTTTTGGCTCCGCTCTTTTTCTTGTCCTGCGTTTCTAAGGTTACTAGTGTCGGGATGAACACCCAATGGAGGATGCCAGCTTGTATCCCACTATATACTGGTCAAGAGACACCCTTGCAGGTACGTTTTATTGGTGACTGGCCCTTTTATATTTTCTTGTTACAGTTCTTTATTCACCTGTAAGTCTTTTCTTGTAGGTGGGCCTGAACCGAGTTGTTACTGCGTTTGGCCTAATCAGTATCTCGGTTGCTTTGGTTGTTTTTCTTATCGAGTCATGCCTGTAAGTTTGTCTCTACACCAAGAATTTCTTTCTGTTAATTCGTCTCAAGTCCTATATATTGCTCGATTCTTATCTTCAAGAAACCTGTCACCCCCAGATGCTTCATGGGCCGAACCAAAAATACAGATGGTAGTCCGATGTTTGATGCTGGGAAAACTACGTCAGATGAAAAAATAGACATGGTGATTAAGTTTATAATTTTGGGGGTAAGTATAGATTAAACATATGATAATTATATTTTACTTTTCATTTTTATTCATGTGGGGGATCTTTATTTGTATCTTTTTAGGTTACCATTGTAGTCGTGGCCGTGCCTGAAGGTCTTCCGTTAGCTGTTACTTTGAAGTAAGGCTATTCAAACATCTGCTAATTGAGTAACTTGACATATTCTGTACTTTTGAATGGCTTTATATGTTATGGTTGCCTACCAGTCAATTTCTATTTATTGTCTGTAGCGTATATGCATCTTTTATACTCGAGCATGCAAAACTTACATGGGTTCCTAACTTTCTTATAGCAGTTTGAACATCTTGTTTTTTGTTTGTTCGTTTAATTAATGCCAATCACTCTGGAAACAGCATTGCCTATATGACGAGAAAACTTCTAGGAGAGAAGGTTTTGGTACGCAATTCGTAGATGACTATTTTTTGTCATAACTTAAGTAACGAACTAATAATCTCACGCAATGTTCAGGTGCAAAAGCTCTCTGCCTGTGAAGCGATGGGGTCTGCAACAATGATTGTATGCCACAAGACCGGGATTTTAACCTTAAATCAGGCAATTTGCTATCTCTCCTCATTTTTCCACAGCATACTTAGTTACTTTATTATCCCCTTGTGTCATTGTTTCTTCACAACTGAATATTTACTCATGGTTTAAGAAATTGAGTTTGTTGGCCCTACCGGATCAGTTCTCCCTTGTTTACACAGCTTTCCTAGTGTCTGTTCTTATTAAACTTGTTGTGTTCCTTATTATAGACAATTCATTTTCTTTTGAGCAGATGGAGGTTGTTGATGTTTGTGCCGGACGAGTAAGAACGCATAATTTGGATACTATAGCAGCAGAGTTGTCTCCCCTTCTAATCTCGTGGATCACCGAAGGAATTGCCCTGAACACGAATGGGAGTGTATATCATCCTGAGGTACAGTCATATTGTCAAGTTTTATATAGATTGGTTCCAGTTCCCGCTTTATAGTTTGATGGGTCAGCCTTGATTGATTAAAATCAGGGACAGTCTGAACCAGAGGTCTTTGGATCAGCAACAGAACGTGCCATTCTTAATTTCGGTGTCAAGGTGGGGCTTGTTTCTGATAATGTTTATTAGTTATCTCAAACGTAGTTGCAACCATCTGATTGCAGAACTAATCTAACTCATCTTTTTGCAGTTAGGAATGAATTTTGACGAAATAAAGTCAAAATCAACAATTTTTAGCGTTTCACCTTTCAATTCAAGGAGAAAACGTAGAGGTGTTGCAGTCCAATTGGTAATGTAACCTGATTTCTTATTCTTGCTAATTTATCCCACTTTCCTACCTACTTCATGTGGGAGAATTGGTTCAGTATGTTCGGTTTTGATTCAACTTTTTTACGGTTTCATGTTCATGTGAGCTATACCCCCGCTTGTCTGATATTTTTCTTGCTAATACACCTTCAGCATGATTCTCAAGTCCGTGTTCATTGGAAAGGCGCTGCCAAGACTATTCTAGCTTCTTGCCAGTGGTACATGGACAAGGACAACATAGCAGCTATGGACCAAGAAAGAGTAATTAATTTACCTGAAATAAATTCATACACTATAATCATAAATATAATTATAAAAACAACAACATAAGGAGGCCTCTAGTAATCTTTATTTCTTTGGTCTTATTTGTGTTCTTCGTTTTTTTTTTTCCTCAGATATTTCATTTTGAAAAAATCATTGATGAAATGTCCAAAGAAGGATTGCGCTGTGCTGCCCTTGCCTACCGAACTTTTACTGACGAAGCATTCCCAGACATACCTGAAAGCAACCTCGTGCTATTGGCTATCATTGGTATAAAGGTAATATTTTGCTTTTCAACATGGCATCAGAAATGACGACTGTGGAACATGTTAAACTACTAATATTTGCTATATATCCCCTGCAATATAGAAGCTTATCTTCACTTTTAACAAATGGATAAAATGTGTGCAGGATTCTTGTCGGCCAGGCATAAGTCAGGCAATCCAACAATGTCGTAATGCTGGAGTAAAGGTGGCATGTTTATTTTGCAAATTTCTATACCACTTTTTCATATATTTTCTCTCATGATGGCATACTCATTAAATCTTTTTAACGGCTTCTCTCGTTTTCTGGGACCCAAACTCAGTTTGCTATGCAAGACTATATAATAAGATCAAATTATTTCTACAAGCTGATATGTTACATCGTGTTTGATTTGTATGATAGGTGTGCATGGTGACAGGCGACGACCTTCTGACTGCCAAAGCAATAGCGATGCAGTGCGGGATACTGAGAGGAACCTTAGACGAGCCTGCGAATACAGCAATCTTAGCAAGCGAATTTGCTTCGATGTCAGAAGCAGACAGAGAAGAAATTGCTGAAAATATTGTAGTACGTATAATTATGTTCTTACCCTCATTTGTATGTACTGAGATTTTGCAGCGGATTAAACAAGCAGTTAACTTAAACAACCTTATTTTTGATAGGTGATGGGTCGATCTTCTCCTGATGAAAACCTTCTTCTACTTGAAGCACTGAGAAAGAAGGGACACGTGGTTGCAGCAACTGGAAAGGGAATCCGAGATGCTCCGAGCCTGCGCCAGGTCCTTAAAAATACTAATTTGTGCTTTGAAACTCTCAAAATGACACTCAAAATGATTATCTTCCCTACTACTGCTATAGTTGTTAATTTGATCATGGACCGCAGGCGAATATCAGTCTTGCAATGGGCATTGGGGGGACTGCAATTGTTAAAGAATGCTCTGATATCATTATATTGGAGGACAATTTTACTTCGATTGTCAAGGTTAGTGAAATATCACGCATCAATGTAGTTGACATCATATTTGAAAATGATTGCAACTGAAAAAGAGGTGTTTGTTTTAAGGTCATCCAATGGGGACGTTTTTTATACACAAATGCTCAAAGATTTCTCCAGTTCCGGCTAACTGTCAACGCATCAGCTCTAATTATATGTGTTGTTGTGGCGGTCCATTCTCACGAAATTCCCCTAAATGTTGCGCAGGTAATTTTCAGTCTCTGCATCATGAAGAACTCATTCTTTCTTTCTTTCTCATCAAGTTACTTTCAATTTCTCTATGCAGCTTCTGTGGATTAATCTTCTCAATGATACTTTTGGAGCATGGGCCTTGGCATCAGAACCACCAATGGACAACTTAATGCGAAGGCCTCCGGTTCGTAAAGGGTATGAAAACGGTTCAGTAAATAATATTTCAATGAACAGATTCCTTAATTACCATATATGATGGTGACTGCATGACCATATCAAACGTTTTTAAGCTTTCTGCAATTCCAAAAATCTGTTTATCCTCAATAAGTTTCAGTTCTGATTTATGCAGCGGAGCCAAGAGGATAACTTGGTTTTGCTCCTACTTATGTGAATTTCTGAAGTGGATGGAGAGAAAGAAGTCCAAGAAATTCCCTATAAGTAGGAGCAGAACCAAGTTAGTCTCTTGTTAGCCCATAGCATGATAGGAAAACTGAACTTTTGTCAAAAGCATTTCATCACGATATAAATTCCCTGCTTCTGTTTCCCTTTCGTCATATATAAGATGCAGTTTGATGGTACTCCCTTTGCCATTTCAGAGAACCCTTTATAACCAACCTCATGTGGGCGAAGTTTGTTGCACAGGTATGCATGCCCATTTATAAGCTTCATCTTCCCATTAATACTAGTGATTGTTTCATATATTTCAATGAAGTAAATACAGTTGCAAAGCTGAATTTACACAAAGACATTTATATATCCGCCTGTTTGTTGCAATCATATCATGATCTTGTTTTAGGTAACATCGTCTTAAGTGTACTTTTACAGGTTTCTTTCCAAGTGAGTGCATTGCTTTACCTAAACTTTCATGGAGAGAGTATACTAAAACTGGAGAACAAAAGTCTAGATCAAGCTAACAAAGTCAAGAACACAGTTATATTCAATTGCTTTGTCTTCTGCCAAGTAATCGATCTCTCACCCCTTTGTCTTGTCTCTCAACACCATCCTGTATTTGATTGGTGAGCGCTTCACGTTTGTTGGTATCCCGGCCTGAATTTGTGCAGGTATTTAACGAGGTTGAATGTCGAACTTCATACCAAGGAAATACATTCAGCGGGATCCTAAAGAACCATTTGTTCCTTGGAACAATTCTTGTAAATGTTATACTTCAGGTAATCCCTATGCATAAACTGATATTTGTAACAATTATTCTCTCTTTAATGCTAAACACTCCCTAATCTCCATGCTTGCTTTTGCTGTTTTGATCAGATAATCGTGATAGAATGCCTTGGCATATTCTTTTACACAGCCAGGCTTAATTTGAAGCAGTGGCTGATCTCGATTGGAATCGGTTTTTTCAGGTACCACTTCACAGAAAAGAATCATCCCCTCAATTGGCGAGACCTTTAACTCTCTTGTGTATTTTTGTGCAGTCAAGTCATTGGTCGTTTTCCTTTCCCAGCATTTCCTTACCTCCGGAACGAAGATCATATATAAGACATAAAAGGCTGATAAAGAGCTGGACATGCTGTTATCAAAAGAGATTGAAGGAGAATAACTCGGAAGCTGACGTGGACAAGAGTGAAGAATAAGAAGCTTAACGGTTCTACGTGGGAAGTCGTTAGGGACGTTAGAAGTTAGTTTGGTTCGAGTTGTAATTCAAGCTATAAATAATGGCCTTAGAGTTTATAGATCTTCGGCTTTGTATTGTGAAATTTGGGTCTTTGGTTTGTAAACATTAAGAAGTGTTATACGTATTGAATACATTGTGCTATATCATAGGCCTTATAGTGTAAGTATTATGTTACTCTTTTACATCTAACTAATCTTTTATATACTAAAAGACGAGTACAAATCAAAATTTGATATATGGAAATATAAAATACAATTAAAAAGAAAACAATTCCTAGTTTTCGGCACATATATCCTAAATTTTCTCAGGATATTGCACGTTCAAAATCAATTGACTACCATTTTCAAACTGTTTTTTCTATATAATTTGGATTTAATGATTTATTCTTTGTTTTTTTTTCTCTTTTAATCTTCTGCGTCAAAACAACAGATTTTTATCTCTCTTAAATTTTCAGTTTTGACTTTTGACCTAAACAGGTTTCTTCATGTCTTTTTTTCTTACTCTGTACTAATTCAAAATTTTATCTATTCATCGTTTGGATTATAAGTCAATTGACAAGATATTAGATCAATACAGTGGTAGAATTATGGGAAGAGATTGATACTGGTATGGTATTTTTTGAAGAGATTCAATTTTAATTCACTGCAATATATAACTTAGAAACTTTCTTATCAATTGATTTACAGACACTGTAGATCATGGTTTGGAGAGATGGGATAGAGCATAATCAAAATTATTCTCGTGAAAAAGAACTAAAAAGACAAGCATCAAGTTTTGGCGTCACAAAGAAAGTTTTGCAAGTTTTCCACTCTTTACTACTTTTCTTTGATTTTTATTAATTTTTCCTTTGTTGAAAAATTATTTTTCAGCATTCACTACATAAATTGAGTTTTAGCCTAAAACTATTGTTGGATGTATCATAGAGCTTGCATTTCTGAATCCAAAGGTAAGTTTACTTTATTTAGTTATTGCTAGATAAGTCATTATAATTTAATAAAAAATCAAACTAAAGTTGTAAAATTCACTCTTCTAATTTAACAAACTATCAAAATAAGTAATTGTTAATTTTAAATATGTGCCTACAAAAAGATGTTAAGTAAATTAATATAAACCTAGATTTTAACCCGCACAACGACGGGTATTTTTTTCATTTTTATATATATAATTTATTTTATGTCAATCGTGGTATATACATATATTTAACATTAACCATATATTTAAATGTTTATATATAGATTTTATGGTACTATTTTTAGATATATATTAAAAATAATAAAAAGAGTGAGGAATATTCTCAACATTGTTAGATTTTTAAAATATAGATTTTTGTACAATTGAGTATTATATAAATTTGATTTTGGTAAAGATATATTAGCCGACCTAAATATAGAAAAATATATTGTGAAATTATAAGTAATGTAAAACATAATATATGAAAAGCATGACATTTTTTGTGATGGTAAATATATGCTTTTGAAAATTATTTTCTAAATCAAGCTTTGGATACATGTATTTAAGAATTGAACAAAAAGAAACAAGCTTTAGATTTGATCAAAAAAGAACTGAACAAAAAGAAAAGTTAAAACTCGTACCTTTATGCGTTCCCAAAAACTGTTGGTACCTTTATTAATCATCTCCTTATTTTACGTGACTATTGTTAACGAAGAGAAAATTATAGAGCAGCGAGATTATAGGTAAATCTTGCTTTAATATTTTGCATTAATAGGTAGAATATATGGAAAATGATAAAACCATTAAATGTGTTTATTTTGTAGTAGATGATCCAAAATGAAATATCATATATGAAAGAAGTCATACTTCTATTTTAGATAAAATACTAGATTTTTATCAAGCGCGAAATAATTTTTCGTTGAAATCTTTATTTAATCGTATTTTCTCTTTATTTAAAATAGGTGTGGATACAAAATCCGTTACCGGAAGTCCAAACTGAATCCAAACAAAAACTCGATTTGTACCCGGTCTGAAATATAAGAAATACCAGAGTAGATCTTGTAGGATGGTACAAAACATATATAAACTCGAAGTATTATTACCTGAACTCGAATGTGTAACCTAAAACAAAAGTCTAAATTAATCACAAATATAAATATTTGATAAATAAATATGTACTTCAAATATCTAATTCTATGTTTATTTTCAGTGATATTAAAAATAAGAATTTAAAATTTAAATAAGTACCTTAAATATCCAATTCTATATAAATAGGTATTTCTTCACTACAAGAAAACATGACCTTAACGACCACAATATTAGTAGTTAGTTGGTCGTAATATGGGCATTACGACCAATTAACTTCGAAAATTGATTGGTCGTTAGAAGCTGGTCGTAATTAATTATTAGAGGCACATTGGTCGTAATATTATGACTAGACATATTAGTCGTACACTGGTCGTAATCTTACGACCAATTTACCTCTAATGTTAACGACCACTTTACATCGACTTTAGATGTTCATTGGTCGTAAATTTGACCAATTTTATTTATTTATTTTCAAATTTTGTATTTATTTACTAATTTTATATATTAATTAAAATTAAATATTTAAATTTAGTTTGATTTAATTTTTTAAAATTTGATCAAATTAAAATAAAATATCTAACATCCGTAAACATAATAATATCCATAATATAAAACATTTAAAATATAAATTAATTAAAACTGAAAAAACTAAGCATTAAGGTTTATTTCGTCGAAGAAGTCGGATGATGTGCCGGAGGTAGAAGCTGATGGATCCGGCTTTCCGAGAAAGGTACTCCCGGAAGAGTTTCTAGGCGCAAGGTTCCTAAGTCTATATCTACCGCCAGCCATAGCAATATCGTCAATCTGAAAGAAAAAAAACCAAAAAATAGATGGTTTTAAACAATTCAATTTTTTATATAAAAATAATCTAAACCTTTTCTAATTCCATCATAATCTAACTCCATCCTAATCTACTTCCATCCTAAACTAATTCCAAACCTAATCTAATCACCTAACTAACCACATAAAACGTAAAAAAAAAACCTTACCTAGAGAGAGAAGGGAAGTCATTGTTAGAGAGAAAGGAATTAGCAATCAAATGGCTTCGCGAGGTCCGAGTATATATAGAGTTTTGGTCTTAGTCATAAATGGGTTGTAATATTACGACCAATGAGGGATATGTAAATTTACGACCAGTGGGGGACCAAATAATATTACGACCAATTAGGGACTAAATATTTTTTTTAATTTACGACCAATTAAGAAGAATTAAAATTACGACCAGTGTGGGACGAAGTCCTTTACGACCAATTAGGGACCAATGTGAGAAGAATTAATATTAGTCATAACTGAGTCGTACTTTACGACTAATTAGCTTCGTTTTGTGTTTATACCCTAAAACCAAAATCCCAAACATCATAAGTTTTATACACTTCTAAACCCCAAAGTACAAAGATTTTTTTTTAAACTAAGTTCATATATAATTGAGCAAACATGATAATAAGTTATATATTATTTGTACTGCAATACAAATAGGTTAATAATATAATAAAATACAAACACTGTAACATAATCAAACTCGATCACTTGTCATCAGAAACATCATCCACTTCATCATTTTCTTCAAATTCATCTTCGTTGGCTTCGTCTGTTGCATCGTCTAGAAGTTCTTCATATCCCTGGTTGTGTGGATCAACAAGTAAGATATCATTTGTAGCTTTCTCATGTACTTCTACTTCATCTACGACATCTTCTTGTAAAGGCGGTTGTTCATCAGTCACAAGACTCGGCCTCGAGGTGTAAATTTTATAGCGGCTAACCAAGATATTCCAGATTGTCTGATCCTCGGGTATGGAATAAAACAAACTTGGTATGCTTGAGATGCCAATATGTAGGGTTCAAATTTGTTGTACCTCCGTGTAGCATTTATATCAACAACTCCAAACTTGTTATACCAAACACCTCTATTGACGGTGGAGTCAAACCAGTCACATTTGAAGAAAACGCATTTCAGCTTCACCAGGTTGGGGAACTCCACTTCGATGATCTCTTGTAAGATTCCATAGAAATCAGTTTCACCTTTCACAGATACTCCATAGTTCATTGTTGCTCGCCAACTTCCGTATTCGTAAGTGTGAAAAGTGTAACCTCGTGTGAAATACATAGATATTGTGGTGACCTTAGCGACCGGACCTTGTATCAATTCGTGAAACCACTGAGGATAGAAAGGATCATCATAATCAACCTGGATCATCAACATATATTTATAAATATATAACTTCATTAATTATATAATAAATAACATATTTATGTTTGATAATAACTTAACCACGAATGTGCAACTACGGTTCTCGTAAATTGGTCGTTAATCAGATGGTAGCTTGTCGATGTAATTTAGTCGTACATTTACGATTACATTACGACTACCTGAAAGTTTGGTTGTAAATGCGAAGTTAGTTTACGACCAATTTAATCTTTTAGTAGCAAAATTACGTCTAAGTTACGACGGACTTTAACATAGTATTAAGTTAGACGTAACGTCGAAGTTAATTTACGACTACATATTTGTAGTCGTAAATGGTAGTCGTTATTCTCACGTTTTCTTGTAGTGCTTTCTTATGTTTTCCTTTAAAATTTTAGATTTAACTTTAAATATATCCAAACCAAACCAATATAATCCGAATCCGAATGATATAAAGTTATTTTATGGATTTTAGGACGTGAAACAAATTGGAACCAAACCGATGTGTTATATCCAAACCCGATCTTTATTTACAAATTTTTCAGAATGAGATCTATGATGTGATATAAATTAGAAACAAAAGTTCAAATAAAGATACCTGAACAAATCCTAACTTAAAATGTGGTTTATGTTTTGTGTACTTATTTTCGAAAATACTTTTTTTTTATTTCCTTATCAACAACATTTATTCTACTAGGGTTGAATAAGTGTGATGGTAATACAAACCAATAAACTACATGTCATGTTTTCTGAAAATTTATCTTCTTTAGCTCTATATATTAATTCCTTATTTCACATTTAATTATTAAATGGTACATTTTTTTGTCAATAGATGTTAACGATGTAGATTAAGGATTAGTAGGATAACGAATTTATGGTCTTAATATTAATCCATGCATTCCTGAGGATGTCAAGAGCCATTCAACGCCAACTTCGAATCACTGACAACGACATGCACGCGCACAAAATAGAAAAACAAGCCCAAAAAGTAATGAAATCCTTGTTTACTAAGAAAATAAAGGATATACTATCATATAGATTGCAAAATTATATCCACTGCACATGGTATTTGTAGTTTGTTGTTTTCTGAAAACGATGCAAAAGAGATGGACAAAAACAGTCGGCTTGTGTTTTGTTATGTACGTAACATACAAGTAACGTACACTCTCCTTCGCTCCTATAGAAAATGAGATATGTTGAGTTCATTGATATGTATAGGTGAACGATACGATTTTATTAATGGGTCAATAAATCGGACTGGATTAACAAAATATAATAAAATATAATAATTTTTAGTATCGAATCGATTTATTTGTTTTTTTTTTTTGAAACTCGATTTAACTCTCTTTCCTCGGATCATTTCTAATTTACTTCTATAATTTTCTATATAAAACTTTAAGTCGAAATTAGTTTTATTCCAATGTATGTTTTTATAATAGAATTCTAATATTGTTTGTCTATCCTTTTTTTCGTTGAACAATAATTGAGGTAAAGTTTGTTTGTCTATCCTTGAATAGAGAAATCTGACGAGATTGATACCGATAATGCTGAAAAAGTGATGAACATATTTATTTCACTATTTCAGTTAATTTATTTTTCTTCTTGGTGATGACGGATTGCTCCATCCTTGAAAGAGAAATCTATTTCTCATTGCAATTACTTCGACTGAATTGCCATTTCTAGTAAACTCCTCTATATGACGACGGAACACAACTATATATACAATATTCCTTTTTCTCTCTGAGGAGCTTGTTCTTTGTGAGAAAGATTAGACATGTGTACCGGTGTACGCGTGTGAATTAAAGTATATAATGAGTTTTTTGAGGGACAAAGGAGTGGTTGATGACAGGGGAGTAAATTAAGTGTACTTTAGATTAACGGATGAAATAAATAAGAAAAAGTGGTTTCCCATGAACCAATGTACTTTCCACGTTGAACATTAGTTTAAATCTATAAGAAAATCGACATATCCTTAAAATTCTAATCGAGATCTAACTGTGTTCAATCAACAACGTTAAAATGTTCAAAGGTTTTGTCGCTGGGATTATAATAGCAATATTGATCTACTGGCGTAGAAACAACCGCCACGAATCTCATCACCTTTCTAACAAGGCCGACTTCCACAGGTTTTGTCCTAGGGTTTCACTTCATCAAACTTTATCCATCCATGAGCTAGTCTTATTCATAAAAAACAGCTTGAATCAACGCTACAATACTACAAGAATCGTCTTACTTTTTTAATGTTGGGAGGTTTCCACTAATAACTCGTAGTGATCAATCTTTTTATTATTTCCGTTCTCGCTACAATTTTTTTTGTTGCTAAAAACAATTTGACAAAACACTAAGTAAAGAAACCAGATGGAGCAAAGCCTTTAATAAAAAAAAAAACCATATGGAGCACTGTGTCATATATTCGGAATCTCCAACGTTCACATGTGCGCTTTACCAAAGAGACCGACCGACCTATAAGACAACCGTTCTATTAGAGTTTTCCTACTCCAAATGAAGTTTTACTAAACCAAAAAGAACTATACATAGTTTCACTGATGAATAGATAAAAAATATTAGAGTGATAGTGTGTTGTATTTTAATGTTCTCTATGCATATATCTGAACAATTTAAATTCATGCATATATCTGAACACTTTAAATTCAGAGATAAGGTTCATTTCTGGGCAAATATAGCTGTATTTATCAACTTTGATTAAAGTTGATATGGTGGTTTTCGAGTTTAGTGTGTTAATTTCTGTTAACTAAAACTTAATGCAAGGCAAAGGTGGATGACCCAAGACGAAAGGATTGTAAAGGAAAACTTATGCATACAAATGTCCACCTAGTTTGATAATTAAAGCACATTAAATTAGGTAAGCTGGTAAAGTTATGTGTTGCTTAGTAATCTCTATTCATTTTCTCAGCTTTTACAATATATATTCCACCGCACTCAGCTAGCTAACTGTCCTCTTCTTCTTTACACAATATCGTCAGGTTTCTTCGAGAAAAAGAGTGGGATATTAGCCTTTCAGAAACTAAAACCTCAAGATCAAACAGTTCATTAAGTTGTTTAGAAAATGTGTTTTAAGTTTTTGTTAACCACGAAAGAAAATTAATAAATTTATATATTCTTTCTCCAACCTTTTTCTTATAAATTTATTTGTTTTTAATGTTTTATTTTGTTTTGACTTTTCATATTGTTGTCTTCCAGAATTTATGACAAAGGTTCTAGAAATTTGCTTAGATAATCTTTATATAGAAGTTTTAGCTCAATTGGAAAAAAAAACTTTTATCATAAATTGCGTCAGAAGTTTCCGATTTGAGTGATTAATAGGACAAAACTAATATTAGATGTTTTCTAAGATATTCCGAACCGACAAAGTGTTTTTTTCGTGAAGAGATAATAATTTTGTACTTTTTTTATTAATTTAAACATATTCGATTATGTAGTTGTATTTATGTTTGTGGAACATGGATAATCTTCATGTGACTGAAGCTTTTATGTCTTTCAAATATGACGCAAAAGTAGATTATTTTTTGGTTTCAAAACAATTTTCACTAACCAAAAACAATTTGTTGCGAATGTCATTGTCCAAAATGAGCGCTTCCATTTTTTAGCACAGAGATGAAAGACTAATTCGTGTATTCTTTGTCTTCATTAACCAACCCATCATGCTACTATTATCAACTTTGTCTCAAAAAAATTTTATTTGCCTTTTATGAAACATCTGTAGAACACCATCGTCCAGACATTTGAGATAAGAGTGTTGCACCCTCTACCTAATGTGACTGGGTAATTGAATATGAAACTTCTACATATGTTTCACTTCAAAATAATGACTATGTTTTTGCCGGCTGCAAAATATCTTTGGGATCTATATCTATATTTTTGAAAACTATATTGTTACATACTTTCCAGAAATCCATAAAAATTGATGATTTTCCACCTGAAAATATAATATAATTAATAAATTTTAAAAAAATTCTTCTGATTTTAATATATTTTGATAAAATTTAAAATCTAAAAATACATCTCTTCAATATCGAGCAACATATTTCATCATCAGATAATATCTAACTCTATTATATATGATAATTAACTACCTGCAAATGCAACATAACCGTGCGATATTTTTGATGGATAAACTATAAAAAATACAAAATG
Organism: Brassica napus; assembly: GCF_020379485.1. Classification (NCBI taxonomy): domain Eukaryota; kingdom Viridiplantae; phylum Streptophyta; class Magnoliopsida; order Brassicales; family Brassicaceae; genus Brassica; species Brassica napus. Next base: position 8,866,335 of record NC_063434.1, read on the forward strand.
TGAGAATCTAATCTCAAATCTGGATGTATAAACCTTTAAATCTTAATATGATGCTAGATTAAAATACATCTCATGATGTTAGATAATAAGTTTTGAAATGCTTTATTTAAATTATAATTAAGGTTTAATTAATTAAATAATCTAAATTCAACAAAAAAAACAAAAACTCTTTAAATAGGTGTGAGTCATAAAGAGTGGGGGGGACCGAGTGAGTGAAAGGGATGCATTAGCTTTTCAAACTGAAAGTCGGTCCAAATTTTACGAGGACGATATGAAGAAAGCGTCCTTCTCCCACGAGTCGACCTCAAAGTTTGTTATATATATAACACACACACACACGCACACTCTCTCCCACTCTATCGCTCCGCAACCACATTCTCCGATGCAATCACCTCGGCGGCGCTCTGTTGATTTAGAAGCTGGCTTTGCCGGCGATGACGGCGTGACACAGGAAATGGCGGCGTTTCACGGCGGCGACGTTGTTACTGAATCCCCGAACCCCTTTCGACGCTTGAGAGTAAACGGCTTCAGTTTTCGAATTGGTTTCTGGTAAAACGGCGTCGTTCTCAGTTCAGGCTTTTGTTTTTGTTGTTGCAGAGTGCTGTGCTTGCGATTACTGCTACAAGACGTTTTAAGATTGTTCTGGATTCCAAAAAGGAATCCGAGAGGGAAGAAGAAGTCTGCGGATCTCATGATCATCAAGCTACTACAAGGGTATATGATATAATGAAACGAACAAAGATGATTACTTTTGATTCAAGCTCCAAAGTAGAAGTTTTGTGTTGTTGATTTATATATATTTCCTAATATGGGGCTTTGCCTTTTATAGGCTGCTGCACGGCTTCTATCTCAGTCAGAGGAACAAGTACACGGTAATCTTCTTATTCATTCCATATTTGGTTGATTGATTATACATCATAAAAGCTAACTAGTGGGACAACTCTTACCTTTTATTTTCTTTTTTTGGTTGTTGTAATTTTAGTGTTTATATTACCTCATTGGGTTGCATCTGTTGTGATATGCTAACATGAATTCCACTTTTTAGTTGTTGGAATTGAAATCCCAGATGAGTTTGGTGGCGTCAAACTGGAGGAATTTGTTTCTTCTATCTCTCGTGATGATGGTCTGCGTGTTCTGAAGCTATGTGATGGGGCAAGCTGCTTACCATACGCTATTTCTACCCAACTAGTGTTCTACTTTTGTTTACTTATTGGCTCCGTTTCATGCTATACAGGTTAGAGGATTGTCACGTCTGTTGCTCACCGATCTAGAGAAGGGTATCTGTGGTAGTCATGAAGACATACAGAGACGAAGGGATATATTTGGATCTAACACTTATCCTTTGAGTAAAGAAGGCAACTTCTGTGTATGGTGACTAACTATATTAGTAGTATTCTGTGAAACCTTTGACAAAATATATAAGAAAAAGCTTTCATTCTGCTGTTCTGATTGTAGATGTTTCTCGGGGAAGCAAGCCGAGGTTTTACTTTGATTGTCTTGGTGTTTGCTGCAATGGCTTCTCTGCTGCTTCAAATAAAAACTAAGGTGTGTCTTTTGGCATACTCTACACTTTTAGCTTATTTGAAACTCAATGCTGTTTGCCATTTACTCTGTCTTTTCATATACTGTATCCTGTGTTTGTTTGCTAGAGTGATCCACTATGTCTATCTATTCTAGTTGGCTATACCGCCAAGCATCCTATAATATTCACGTCCCTCGCAGACTATCAATCATGGATGGTATGACGAAGCTGGCATCATTATTGCGGTTATCCTTGTCATCTTTGTGACAGGTATCCTGTTGTCTTCGGTGCTTCATTGCATCTTGTTCTTTACCTGTAGAAATTACTTTAATGAATAGAAATTAATCACATCTAGCTCGGTTTTATGAATATTGTGCAGCGAATAGAATTGGTCTGTTTTTTACTTTTTGAATGTTTCCCCTATTCTGCAGCTATCAGTAATTACAACCAGTCTCTTCAGTTTGAAAAGTTGAATGATGAGAAGAGAAATATATGTATCGAGGTTTGTGTTCATACATAAAGATTTCCATGACCACATGATATGTTACTCGTCACTTAACTTTGCTGAATATCACTGGATACAGGTTACTAGAAATGGAAGACGGGTCAAAGTTTCGATCTATGATGTAGTTGTTGGCGATATTATACCTCTTAAAAGTGGTGACCAGGAAAAGATCCAATCCTTTTGTCATTGTTTGGTGGTTTCAATCAACTGGAGTTTCATCATTAAACTGAAGTACGATATAATATGCTGCAGGTGCCTGCAGATGGTGTCTTAGTTTCTGGGTACTCACTTCAGATAGCCGAATATGAAAGCATGGGAACTAACAGAACGGTGAGTTTGTACTTTTGTATCAAGCAGTAAATGCATTATTATGTCATACTTTTTAACACCCCGTTCTCATTAATAGGTACACAAAGATACAGATGTAGATCCAATTCTAATATCCGGATCTATAGTGGAAGATGGCATCGGTACAATGCTGGTATGATTTAGCTTCACATCTCATTTAATGTGTTACCGTCATACCGATTCACTAGTTTGCCCCTATGTTCACCTCAGATCACATAGGAAGTAGTTCTAAATGAGATCACTATGTAGACGTCACTTTAGTTTGGTTAGGACGACGTGACAAGACTCTAATGAGAAAAGATTCTCTATATCTCTTCCGTACAACTGAAGGTTGCAGACCATGCTTTTTTTCTGATTACTCTGGGTTCTTAGCCCCACTCTTTTTCTTGTTCTGTATTTCGAAGGTTACTCGTGTCGGGATGAACACCCAGTGGAGGATGCCGATGGCTTCTATTCAATTATGTACTGGTAAAGAGACACCGTTGCAGGTACGTTTTATTGGTGCCTGGCCCTTCTATATTTTCTTGTTGCAGTTCTTTATTCACCTGTAAGTCTTTTCTATTAGGTGTACCTGAACCGAGTTGTAACTGTATTTGGCCTAGTCAGTATCTCGGTTGCTTTGATTGTTTTTCTTATCGTGTCATGCCTGTAAGTTTGTCTCTACACCAAGAATTTCTTTCTGTTAGTTTGTCTCAAGTCCTACTGCTCGGTTCTTATCATTTAGAAACCTTTCACCCCCAGATACTTCATGGGCCGAACCAAAAAAAAAGATGGTAGTCCGATGTTTGATGCTGGGAAAACTACGTTAGATGAAGCAATAGACATGGTGATTAAGTTTATAATTTTGGGGGTAAGTATAAATTAAGCATATGATATTATATTTTACCTTTAATATTTTACCATTTGGTTGATCTTTATGTGTATCTTTGTAGGTTACCATTGTAGTCGCAGCAGTGCCTGAAGGATTGCCATTAGCTGTTACCTTGAAGTAAGGCTTTTCAGACATCTGCTACTTGACAAACACTTTCAATATCTATTAACCGTCTGTAGCCTCTCTGCATCTTTTATCCTCGAGCTTGCAAAAAAACCTAATTGGCTTCCTACAACTTTCTGATAGCACTTTGAACAACTAACTTTCTGTTTGTGTAATTAATGCCAATTACTCTGGAAACAGCATTGCCTATATGTCGAGAAAACTTGGAGGAGAGAAAGCTTTGGTACGCAACTCGTAGATGACTTCTTTTGTCATACTTTTAATAACGAACTAATAATCTCACGCAATGTTCAGGTGCAAAACCTCTCTGCCTGTGAAGCGATGGGGTCTGCAACAACGATTGTATGCCACAAGACCGGGATTTTAACCTTAAATCAGGCAATTTGCTATCTCACCTCTTTTTTCACAGCATACTTAGTTACTTTATTATCTGCTTGTGTCATTGTTTCTTCACAACTGAATATTTACTCATGGTTTAAGAAATTGAGTTTGTTGGCCCTACCGGATCAGTTCTCCCTTGTTTACACAGCTTTCCTAGTGTCTGTTCTTATTAAACTTGTTGTGTTCCTTATTATAGACAATTCATTTTCTTTTGAGCAGATGGAGGTTGTTGATGTTTGTGCCGGACGAGTAAGAACGCAGAATTTGGCAGAGTTGTCTCCCCTTCTAATCTCGTTGATCACCGAAGGAATTTCCCTGAACACTAATGGGAGTGTGTATCATCCTGAGGTACAGTCATATTGTCAAGTTTTGCGTTGTTCGGTTCCAGTTCCTGCTTTATAATTTGATGAGCCAGCCTTGATTGATTAAAATCAGGAAGGGTCTGAAGACTCTGAACCAGAGGTCTTCGGAACAGCAACAGAATGCGCCATTCTTAATTTTGGTGTCAAGGTGGGGCTTGTTTCTGATAATTTTTATTAGTTATCTCAAACGTAGTTGCAACCATCTGATTGTAGAGCTAATCTACTGTTTTAAACTCATCTTTTTGCAGTTGGGAATGAATTTTGATGAAGGGAAGTCAAAATCAACAATTTTTCGCGTTTCGCCTTTCAATTCAAGGAGAAAACGTAGAGGTGTGGCAGTCCAATTGGTAATGTAACCTGATTTCTTGTTCTTGGTTTAATATGTTCGGTTTTGATTCAACTTTTAATCAGTTTCATGTGTATGTGAGCGACACCCCTTTTGTCTGATCTTTTTTCTTGCTAATACACCTTTAGCATGATTCTCAAGTCCGTGTTCATTGGAAAGGTGCTGCCAAGACTATCCTAGCTTCTTGCCAGGGGTATATGGACATGGACAACATAGCATCTATGGACCAAGAAAAGGTAATTAATTTACTTGAAAGAAAATCATTCACTATATTATAATCATAAAGATAATTATAAAAAAAAGAAATATATAAAGGATGTTTCTAGTGATCTTGATTTCTCTTGTCTTATCTGTGTTCTTTCATTTTTTTTTTTAGATATCTCATTTTGAAAATACCATTGATGATATGTGCAACGAAGGATTGCGCTGTGCTGCCCTTGCCTACCGAACTTATCCTGAAGGAGATATTAATAGGAACGAAGCATTCACAAACATACCTGATAGCAACCTTGTTTTGCTGGCTATCATTGGTATAAAGGTAAAATTTTGCTTTTCAACATGGTATCAGTGATGACGATCGTGGAACATGTTAAACTGCTAACTTTTTATACATATCCCTGCAATATAGAAACCTATTTGTTCTCTTAGAAATGGATACATGGTGTGCAGGATTCTTGCCGGCCAGGCATAGGAGATGCAATCCAACAATGTTGTAATGCTGGAATAAGGGTGACATGTTTATTTTGCTAATTTTTACACCACTGTTCCTGTTCTTTCTTTCTTTCAGAATGCATACTCAATCTATTTGAAAGTTTCTCATATTTTTTCTGGGACCCAAACCCATTTTGTTATTCAAAACTATATGATCAGTAAAAGAATAAGCTCAAATTATTTCTACAAGCTGATATGTTACATCGTATTTTATTTGTATCATAGGTGTGCATGGTGACAGGCGACGACCTTCTGACTGCCAAAGCAATAGCGATGGAGTGCGGGATACTGACAGCAACATCAGATATAAATACAACAATCTTAGCAAGCGAGTTTTCTTCGATGTCAGATGCAGAAAGAGAAGAAATTGCTGAAAATATTCTAGTGCGTATAATTATGTTCTTACCCTTATTTGTATGTATTGAGATTTTGCAGCGGATTAAATAAGCAGTTAACTTAAACAACCTTACTTTTGATAGGTGATGGGTCGATCTTCTCCTGATGAAAACCTTCTTCTGCTTAAAGAACTGAGAAAGAAGGGACACGTGGTTGCAGCAACTGGAAAGGGAATCCGCGATGCTCCGAGCTTGCGCCAGGTCCTTAAAAATTCTAATTTGGCCTTTGAAACTCTCAAAATGAGATCCTCCCTATTACTGCTATAATTGTTGATTTGATCTTGGACTGCAGGCGGATATCAGTCTTGCAATGGGTATTGGAGGGACTTCAATTGTTAAAGAATGCTCCGATATCATTGTGTTGGACGACAGTTTTGCTTCGATTCTCACGGTTGGTGAAATATCAATTTAGCTGATATCATATTTGAAAATTGTTGCAACTGAAAAGAGAGTGTTTGTTTTAAGGTCATCCAATGGGGACGATCTTTATACACAAATATTCAAAGATTTGTTCAGTTCCGGCTAACTGTCAGCGCATCAGCTCTAATTATATGCGTTGTTGTGGCGGTTCATTCTCATGAAATTCCGCTAAATGTTGCGCAGGTAATCTTCAGTCTCTGCATCGCGAATAACTCACTCTTTCTTTCTCATCAAGTTGCTTTATATTTCTATATGCAGCTTCTATGGGTTAACCTTCTCATTGATACTTTTGGAGCATTGGCCTTGGCATCGGAACCACCAATTGACAACTTAATGCGAAGGCCCCCGGTTCGAAAAGGGTATGTAAACGGTTCAGTAAATTATATTTCAAAGAGAGCTTCCTTAATTACCATATATCATATGACTGCATGACCATATCAACCGTTCCTTTAGCTCTCTGCAACTCCAAAAGATGTTTATTCTCAACAGGTTTCAGTTCTGATTATGCAGTGGAGCCAAGAGGATTGTTTGGTTATGCTCTTCTCCTACTTGTGTGAATTTCTTAACTGGATGGAGAGAAATTTCTTATAAGTAGGAGCAGAACCAAGTCATTCTCTTGTTCCTTTGGAGCCCATAGCATGATTGGAAAAATGAAATTTTCGCAAAAGCATTTCATCAGGATATAAATTCCCTGCTTCTGTTTCACTTTCATCATATATAAGATGCAGTTTGATGGTACTCCCTTTGCCATTTCAGAGCACCCTTTATAACCAAACTCATGTGGGCGAAGTTTGTCTTACAGGTATGCCCCATTTATGAGCTTCATCTTCTCATTAATACTAGTGATTGTTTTTTTCATATATTTCAATGAAGTAAACACGGTTGCAAAGCTGAATTTACACAAAGATAAGTCTGCTTTTCCAGGTTGCTTACCAAGTGACTGCATTGCTTCTCTTAAACTTTCATGGAGAGAGTATACTGAAACTGGAGAACAAAAGTCTAGATCACGCTTACAAAGTCAAGAACACACTTGTTTTCAATTCCTTTGTCTTCTGCCAAGTAATCTCTCTCTCACCTCTTTGTATGATCTCTCAACACCATTCTGTATTTTCTTGGCGAGAGCTTCACGTTCGTTGGCATCCTGGTCTTAACTTATGCAGGTGTTTAACGAGTTTGAATGTCGGACTCATGACCAAACAAATATATTCAGCGGAATCTTGAAAAACCATTTGTTCCTTGGAACAATTATTATAACTGTTATACTTCAGGTAATTCTTTATTATTCTATCGTTCATGCTGAACACTCCCTAATCTCGCTTGCTTTTGTTGTTTCGGTCAGGTAATCGTGATAGAATGCCTCGGCATTTTCATTTCCACAGTCAGGCTTGACTGGAAGCAGTGGCTGATCTCCATTGGAATCGGGTTTTTCAGGTACTACTTACTTCACAGAAAAGAATCATCTTCTGAATTGGCGTGACCTTAACTCTGTTTTCTATGTTTTTTTACAGTCAAGTCGCTGGTCGCTTTCCTTTCCAAGCTTTTCCTTATCTCCGGAACTAAGATTCTTCTTAAACACATATAAGCCTTATAGTGTAAGCATTATATTTTACTCTTTTACATCTAACTACGATATGTATGTATGAACTATGAAAGAAGTCATTATTCACAATCTCTATGTTTGGTTTTAGGTTTGGATACTTCTCCCGGCCGCTGATTATAGTTTCGAATTAGCGAAGTAAATAGTAGTTTTCGATTTTCTATGTAAATAAAATAAAATAAAAACGAAAAGCACATAGGTGCATTCGTCACTTGTGTTGTAAGACGCTTCGAAGTATATATATAATCTTCATTTGTGTATCGGATCAGTGGTATTCAGTGGTATGGATTGTTGTACAGAATATAGAATCGTAACTTTCATCTTGTTTTTTTCTTGGACAGCAAAAAACAATCTTTAGAGATTTTATTACTTAGTAGTCTTTTTTTTTTCCTTGCAAGTCCGTATAATAAGTAGAAACAGTTCGGTGGAAGCCTCAAATCCAGTGGTTTACCGAGCTTCTAGTTTGATTTTTGAATTTTGTTTCTAGGTCTAAAGGTATTTTATCAATTTTAGGGACCAATATTTTAGCTAGTTTACTCGGGTCAGCACTAAACTAGATCCACTTCTCGACATGGAAATCATACCTTTCACGCTTTCAAAGCCAACTTAATCTTGAACGGAAGTTGTTTACATATGTATTCCAAGTTGGCCATATTGAATCTTTGACGTGTGCAGAACAAACACTAACCTTTTTTGGTGAAACATTATTAAAACAATAATGCATCATATATATTCCTTTAGACCAGTCAAGTTGACAATGTATCCATTTTTAACTTATGCACGTCTTCTAAATGAAGCATTCTCTTTGTCAACTTCTGGTCCCCAAATTTATATATAAATATGCATGTTACGGGCGCTCAGAATATCATCACCAAAACTTGGAAGTAACATTCATCGTGGAGAGGCAAAGAAGAGCTCATCATTTCGAAATGAGGTCAATCACAGCTTTATTTTTCCTTTTCTGCTTCCTTGCTCCTTCTGCTTTGGCTCAGCTCCGATTTGGCTTCTACGGCCGATCATGCCCACGAGCAGAATCTATTGTTGCTAATGTTGTTGCCAACCGTTTCCGCCGTGACCGTACCATTACTGCAGCGTTGCTTCGTATGCAGTTTCATGATTGCTTTGTCAGGGTTAGTACGCTTCTCCTTATGTGTGTTTGTGAGTGTATATATCATCATTGCAAGTCTGACATCTTTAAAAAAAAAAATCGTAACAAACGATAGTTTGTGTCCCTTATTTTTCATATAAAAATTTCATAATGATCTACATACAATTAAAATTGTCTCATAAAATCATGATGCTCTAACCGACTGGTTCTTTTAGATGTATATCATGGACTAACTAATATATCTTGACGTAACATTGACCAATCAATATTTTTTGGTATGGTTAGGGTTGTGATGCTTCCCTCTTGATCGACCCAAGACCCGGAAGGCCATCAGAGAAAAGCACTGGACCAAATGCAAGCGTGAGAGGCTACGAGATCATTGATGAGGCTAAGAGACTTCTCGAGGCTGCCTGCCCCCGAACTGTCTCATGCTCAGACATTGTAACTCTAGCCACTAGAGACTCGGTCGCATTAGCTGGTGGTCCAAGGTTCTCAGTACCAACAGGAAGACGTGATGGATTAAGGTCAAGCCCCAATGATGTGAACTTGCCCGGACCAACAATTCCCGTGGCCGCATCCATCCAACTATTTGCAGCACAAGGTATGAACGCGAACGACATGGTTACACTTATTGGTGGTGGCCACAGCGTTGGCGTTGTGCATTGTAGTCTTATCCAAGATAGACTCGCTGATCCCGCAATGGACCGCTCATTAAATGCTAGGTAAGTTATATAAATCTTATGATAAAATGTTATGCTAATTTGAAAAAAATATGTATTATTTTTGTTCTATAATATGCATTATCATCGAGCATATAGTGACGTGCTCTCGTCATTTATTAAATGAGCATATATGTGATAAATCTGACCCATTAACATTTAATACATCTCTTAAGGTTGAGGAACACATGCCGTGCTCCAAATGACCCATCTGTGTTCTTGGACCAAAGGACTCCGTTCATTGTGGACAACGCTATCTACGGAGAGATCCGAAGACAGAGAGGAGTCATGAGGATTGATCAAAACATGGGTCTTGACAGATCAACCCGTGGAATTGTGTCGAGTTTTGCACAAAACAATGCACTCTTTAGAAAGAGATTTGCTGAAGCGATGGTGAAAATGGGAACCATTAAGGTTCTTACCGGACGTTCTGGAGAGATCAGAAGAAACTGCAGAGTCTTCAACAACGGACGTTGATTCTACACTGTCCTGGCCATTATTTATTTCGACTCTTGTTGTTTTGTGTGTTTCCCTTTTTTTTCGTCTGAATAATCAATGTAAGTTTTTTGCAATCATATTTTATTATTTCCTTCAAATTGATGTGTCATCATTGTTCTTTTGTTATTTAATTTCTTCTGTTTTTCTATTGTGTGCATTTTTATGTGATTTAACTATTTGTGCGTAATTCTTTTATAATTGAAGCAATCAAAACTAATGCACATGATGAAACTGAATAAACCATGCTTAATTGCATAATTGTAAATGTACAGATGAAGAGATCCTCTTAAAAGAAGAAGAGATAAATATCAATCTTATATCCAAAAAGGATTAGATTTGCACCCAAAAAGAAGGGCTAGCTGGTTAATAAAACCTAACGCTAAGCTTATATCTCAAAATCTGAACTAGGTTGAATCCATTACAAACTGGGTCGGATCTATATCTTTTGGATGAAACATGGCCTGACTTGGTCAATACTTGTGGTAGAGTGTCTAGACGAGTGTACAATTGAGAGGCTCTATAAAACTCCCCTGGTTGTGCAAAGAGGAGGAGAGTCAAGGAGTGGCTTGACTGAGTCGTCTAGATATGTTTAAACTCATTAGCCTTAGGGTTGATTGCCAATCATGAGTCATGACAACATTCCAATCCCGATAGAAGGGAAGTCTATTTCTATAAGAATCTTTCTAACATCTTTTATTAGTTTTCTCTTATATATTTTCTGTTTCTTGTACAGCAAGAACCAGTCCTTGCAGAATTTTATATTTCACTACTTGTATTCTTAGGAAAATATGGTAAACTGCAACAATGCATATCTTATTGAGCCGGCACCAAATATATTCCACAACGCGAAATAGATATGGTAGAGACCTTTTCGAAATTGACAGAATATCGCAAATTGTTCAAAATATATTCCAAGTTGACCATAACCAGTTTTTAACATGCGGAAGATATAACATTTTCTGAAACATTTCTTAAAATACAATATCTATAATATTATTCTCAGGTTAATTCTTATGATGGTTAATTACAAAGATAACCTTGATGAATTAAATTTATTTTACATGATTGCCATTACTAATTTTTCTATTTTTTAATAAGTTTTTTAAAATCACTTTAATAGATATATTAATTTTCCTACTTAGCAAAAACGAATTTCCTATTATATATATTCCAATTTTACAAAGATTTTCTTCGTATCTATTTCCTAAATCACATTACTTAAAATTTTATTAGGATATTAAGATATCTAGTATCTCATTTTCTTGATTAAAAAAAGAAAGCACAGTAGTTAGGTAGATTTAAAATTTTTTTTTAATTATTTATAATTTCAAAATACTATTTTATTATAATTTTAATAATTATAAAATTTCTTGTTTATAAAAAATCTCTTAATGATAACAAAAAACTCTTAGTCTATAAATTATCAATCCTAATACTATTTGAATGTCATTATCTTTTATATATTAAAGCACAGGTCACTTGAGCAATTAAATTTTGACATATGGAATATGTTTTATGAAAACCAAAAATAAAATTTATTTTAAACAAAATTTTCGTCTCTAATTTCCAGCAACTCTAACTTAAATTGTCTCAGAATCCACGTTCAAAATTAGTTAATCATGATTTCAAACGGTTTTCTTCTTCTATATAATTTTTTGATCTTTTAGTTTACTCTTTGTTTATATTTTATATCTTCTCTATTATCAAATATTGATGCTTATCAACACAAATGTTATTTTGTATCTATAAATTGAGTATTTACAGATATGTTTTTTGCCTTATTTACGAAATTACTATCTTTTGCATTAGTTTTAGTATTTCAAAAGGAACATACATGGTACAGTAAAATTCTATAAATTAATACTTGGTAAATTAATAAACACTGTAAACTGTTAAAATTTTCTGGCCTTGAGTTGGGTATACATATCGATAAAATAATAAGATATATTTTTTTTAGAAAGTTCTATGTAAATATATGGTACCATTAAAATTATAAGATATATACATTTTATATAATTACAAACTACACATTATATTTTTGGTTTTATATTCACAATGAATTTATCGCTATTTTTCTTAAAATGTTAATATATTTTGATAATATTTAGTAAAATTATATCGGAAATCACATTTGAATTCTATGAAACATAAAAGTATACATCAAATAATGTAGTAAAATGATATGAAAGTCTAATTTCTAAAATTTATTAATGTACATATAGTAAAATCATCTATTTCTTATTTTATAAGTAAAAATATTCAAAAACAGGAAAAATCTAAAAATAATTTTTTTTGTAAATTAATAACTTTATAAATTAATAAAATATTACAATCCTAACATTACTAATTTATAGAGTTTTTACTGTACTATGTTGGAAACACAATCTGTTCACACTTGTAACACGCATGAAACCCCACATTCTTGCTAAATAGCCCTAAAAATACCAACAATACTATATCATATGTTACCAATCTATTATTCTAATAGTACGTATAATATCTTTAAGTTCTTACATCTATTTTAGCCAAGGTCAGAGTTCATCGTGTTGGAATATATTTTCTAGAACTGTTTTTCATTCAAGGTCAACTTTAGATTGCCATATCAAGAGACAGAGTAGAGAGTAGAGAAAGTATAAAGATCTTAATTGTTAGTGAGGAAGGGGGAAAGGGATACAAAAACAACTAATGCTTCTAGAGATTTTTCATCAAAATAGAGAATCATGAATCATCTTTAGATGAAAATAGAATAATAAGCGTAGCCAGTACAAAAAAATAATAGGGATCTTCAGAACTGGGAAGATGATGAATCCTAGAGAAAGGTGATAAAAATTTTCTAGCTAAATGCAACTTCTTAGTTCGAGTGCAGCCATCTCTTATCATTTTTGTCGAATATTTGACTAGAATAATAATTTTTAGTGAAAGATATAATTAATTCGTGATCAAGTAATTTAATAAACAGTGAAATTGATCCGTTCATAGCACGGGAGAACACTAGTATCTATATAATCAAACAATCAATTCTTTCAAATTTAAACCATCAACAAATTTATCTATATCTTAGAATCTAACTTATTCATAAATAATATGTATTTTTGTCGAAAACTACTATTATATTTAATATCAGAGAATTTTATCCATCTTTGTATACATGCAAGATGAAAATAAATACCATGAGGCTTTGGTAAAAAAAAATATCTCAACTGAACTATTTATAGTGTGATTGTTTGATTAAATATGAGGTATTTTTAAACTTTAAATTTGTAAGTTCTGCTAATCCTGCAATTACATAAATTATAGCTTAATTCTTCAATTCTATGAAACTCCTAACTTATAGTTTCTATTTTTTTTTAAATAACAGCTTAGTTCTTCAATTATTCAAAGAATCATATTTATGCAATAGTAGAAGGTGACAATTGGGTTATTAAATTCAACAATAAATTAGCAGAAAGGAAATAAAAAACTATTAAAAGTTTAAAACACTTAAAATCATTTTCTTACTCTGGTGATTTTAGGACCACTCCATACCGTTTAATATATGTTTTTATTGAACTGTTTATATGGATGTCTAAGAAAAGTTTCCAATAGAGATGCAGAAAATATTATACCAATTTTACATATTTTATAACTCGAAACATCAACAAGAATTTGTTAGTTGGTAAGCTTTTCTTTTATATACCTGAATTTTCTGCTATTTGAAGTGTTTTATTTCAAAAACGTTTATTCTTATATTTCTCTTACGCAGATATAATAAAACAAATTGTTAGTCTTAGACTTTTACAAAATCCTAATGCTAAGAAAAAGCCACTTCAAAATCGATATTACACTAAGAGATACAATGTAAGTTAATAACTAAATAATTTTAAATTGTTAATCAAATTATTGATTACATTGGTATTTGAAATTGCAAGTGATTAGTGGATTTTCAAAAATTAATGAACCTCCAAAATAATTAATTAATATAATCAAGAGAAATACTATAGGATAACACTAAAAAAATTTATGTACAAATATAGACTCTAAAGATCAAAATAACCAAAATGTTTCATTAAAGAGGCAAATGTATATTTATACCCTTAGGGTTAACTAATCCAAACATTAAGGTTTAGAGTTAAAGGGTGAAGATTTAGGATTGAAATTTAAAATTTTATAAAATAAATATTAAAAATTTGAAAATAAAAATTTTAAAAATAGTTTCAAAAAGTATTTTCGAATTACAAAAAAGAAAATTAAAAAAAAAAACAAATCGTAAAAAAATTTATAAAAAAGTTTGAATTTGAAAACATATAATCTAAAACTATAAAAAAATTATTTTTTAAATTTTTTAAAATTTTTTAATTTTTTTATATATCTAGGATATTAGGGTCATTTCACCTATTAAATGAAATATTTTGGTCATTTTCCTCCTTATGGTTTATTTTTGTGATAAAAACTTGATAATTGTCTAATTAAGAGAATTGCCCTATAATCAAAGTATAAATTACAGTCATAATAACAATATGAATCATAATTAACCAACTATACCAAAACATTGCAACAAAATAACTCATAAATAGAAATTTTAACTAACAAACATAAAATTATACAAAAAATATTAATAAATATTATATTTTAGTTTTAGAAAATATTTATATCCATGCATGAGGGTAGGTAAATCACCTAGTTACATATATAATGTACTATGTGTTTTTCTGCACCATGTCCATGTGTAGTGACAAAAAAATTATTTTTTTAAAATTATTATTTTTTCTATTTCATTATTTTCTTTTCAATATTTAAATAAAAAAATTTATTTAATTGAACATAAAATTAAGATAAAATAAATATTTTTTTTTAATTTTAAATGTATTTAAAATAGATATGTATATATTTAAAATTATAATCTTATATATTTTTCTCTATTTCTTTTGGATAAAATATATTAAATCATTTTGGATAAAATTAATAAAAAATTAAGTTGTATAATTATTAAAGAGTATAACTAAATAATATTTATTAAATTTGTAGATATATAAAATAAGCTAATAATATTACGATTAATTTATTGAAATAATATTGTAAAAATATTGAAAATCCTTTTTAGAAAAAACAATTGTATAGTTATAAGAATAGAAAATAATAATATTTCTAAATTTGTAAAATATTATTATATTTTTATTATGTTATTTAATGTCATATTTGAATATATTTACTTTATTGATGATGTATAATTTACTACCATATTCTAAAAGTTTTACCAAAAATATAAATAATCATTAAATCTAATTGTCCATGTTACATTTAGTTAGGGGTGGGCACTTTGGTTATTTTATCGGTTCGGTTTGGATTCGGTTCGGTTTGGTTAATTCGGTTCTAGAATTTTTTTTCAACTGAAATAAACCATAATTAGTTTGGTTTGGATCGATTTTGGTTTGTTTTGTATTTGGTTCAGTTTGTATTCAGTTTGGTTTGTGTTTTGGTTCGGTTCAATCAGGTTTCCTAATTTAGTTCTTTAAAGAAAATTATGTTTTAAACATAAACGCATGGCCATTAAATCATCATGTTGGTGATTATGAAAAAAAAATATGTAAACTAAATCTAATATAAAAGTGAAAAAAAACCTACAAAAACATAAAAAATTTATAAGAATACAATCAAATGAATGTTAACTAAAGTAAATAGAAAATTAAAAAAACATCGTTTATAATGCCTCTTAAAAATTAATTATGTAAATTAAATCTAATATAAAACTGAAACAAAAACCTTAAAAACCACAAAAAGTTTATAAAACACACAATAAAACTAAAGTTAACTAAAGTAAAATTTTTTTTTTAAAAAAACAACATCATTAATAAAATTAACAGTGACTTTAGTCTTACGATTTTAGTACATTGTATATTGGTAGTATGTTTAATTAAAATAATTAAAAAGAAACACATTGGTTTATTGTTTCGGTTTGATTTGGATTGGTTTTGGTTCGGTTGGTTCGGATTGGGAAAATCTTAAACCAAACTATTTGATAATAGAGTTTTGTTTGGTTTGGATCAGTTGCAGATCAGGTTGTTTGGTCTGACTCGGTTCGGTTCGGTTTTTTATCCACCCCAACATTTAGTTATTAATCCATGTCATCAATTATAGCATGTTATGTCATATTTATTTTGTTAAAGTGATCGTAGAGATGAAATGTTTCAAAATCACTTTGCAAATAATGTATAGGGGATTCTTTTCCACTATTCTATCCATCTTTATCTATGCATGTCTTCCAAATGAAACATGCTATTTGCCATTATAGAAATTACATCTATCACCACGGCAAACACATCACTGGTAAGAGAGCATTTACTTGTTTCTTTCTGCTTCCTTTGTAGTCTTTTTATGTCGCTGGTGGGCAGCAATCATGGGCCCTGTTGGACCCATGATATTTTTTGGATTTATAAAAAAGTTTAAGATTACGTGGGCTATTTTTTATATCACTTTAACGTGGATTTTTTCCCGTTAACAACATTAACTTTTTTTTATATCCCTACTATAGTCTTCCAACACCATAAATTATGTAGGATTTTCATATAATAATTATCTATAGAATTAAATAGCAGTCAACAGGAAAAATGTTTATGTAAAGATTAATTTTTCTTTTGATTTTTCCCATTCAGATCACCTGAAATGAGTCCCAAACGGTTCGATCAATGTTCGTTATTTCTGAAACCATAAACCATGTCAATTTGTTTCTTCCCTAATCTCCACCTTTTACATCTTCTATCATGATTCACAAGTCTCTCCATCTTCCTTAAGGTTCAACAGTTCACGCGGGGCTTATCAGATGGAAATCAACATATGGTTTCTGACGTGAGATTGCCTCGCACGCCTCAAATCTCAGGTTTAGCTAACTCTCAGATTTCTCCAGTTTTGATCCCTCAAACTATCCCAAACAGCAGTTATCATCTATTGTGTTTTTTTGGGTGTAACATCATGCTATTGTTCCGACCAATAATATTGTCACTGTCCAAAATCGATCGTCATGAACGTGTCATGACTTTTTTTTGTACACAACCATTTGGAGTTCTACATCTCACCCTCCAAGTGTTTTTGATCACTCTCAGATTTCTCCATTTTTGTGTTTTAAAAATAGAAAACGCGAAATTTTCTTACAGACAGTACATATATACAATACAACCAAATGAGGTGTATATTTTCTGCATAAGTTACACTGTTTTAAATTCAATATATTTTTACATTTAACATTATCATGTCACTACAAGAAAACAGTCCATTAAGGACGGAAATTAATGACATCAACATACAGTCGTAAATTAGTGACATCTTAATGACACATGAACGACAAAGATATACATACGTCGTTAATACGTCGGTAATTAACGACATACACAAACGTCGGTTTTTAATGACATTTTAACTACACTATAATGTCGGCAGTAAACCTTATGTCGCTAAACCATCACTAAAGCATGGCTATAGTATACGTCATTACACTGTCGTAATTTAACGACATATTAATGACATGAAGACCATGTCGTAAACTATTCGTCGTTAATTTCAGTCAAAACGCACACGACTATCACTAACAAGTAACAACATATTTATATGACGCCAGTTAGCGTCCGGTTAACGATAATTATGGTATTCCGTCGTTAGTTCATTAGTAATTAGCGACATAGTAACGATAATTTCAATCCCTAAACCACAAATGTTTGTCTTAAACCTCCAAATCTAAAATTCATGGTATACTATGTTTACTATTTGTTATTATATTATAGCCTACTATTATATATCCAATATTATTACCTTTTTCCTTCATTGAAAAAATCAAATATCACTAGCTATTCCAAGATTTCTATAAGACTTATACGAAATATGATTACGTTTATTTTTACGATTATTAGCAACAACTTGGTGTAAAAGATATTGCATACGAACTTTACAATGAAATATTAGTGTGTGCAAGATGTAAACTTTTCTTTATGTGAATCTTAAAAAATGAGTTACAGTTATTTGGGGTTTTTAAAACGACATATCAACGACATTTAACCAGCAATAAAATTATAATTATTTCTGAATCTTTAAAAGTTTCTTATTTCTTATTGGCCAATATCTTTTTGCAAGGATTGCTATCTACACCCCTGATTAGTTTTTAATCTAATGGTTCATATTTCTCCTATCCCTTCTCCTCTCTCCTTCAGATTTGTTTTCAGTTTCTTCACATTGAGCTTCTTCTTTTTTTTTTTGTCACATTGAGCTTCTTCTATCTCATATTCTCTCCTCCTTCCACACTTCGATAATATTTTATTTCTTACTCATTCACCTCATCTCCATATTCTTACTCCTATCTCCACTGCTCATGGCTCTCCTATCTCCACCGTTCACCTCATCCTCTTATCTCTACTGCTCACCTCATCCTTTTAGATTCACCGCTCACGGCTCTTCTTCCTCCACCGCTCATCACTCACGACTTCCTCCTATCTCCACCGCTCACTCTCTGGTTCCATCTCTAGCTATCAATCGAGATTCAATCCCCTCAGGCTGGGAATCCCGCCAAGCGAGACGGTCTTGAAGCGACCAGAGCAAAATGACGACACTTCAGTCCCAGGCATACCTTGACGGCGCAAGACAACGAAGTCGCATGAAGATTACTTTTTTTTTTAGGTTTAGGTTTGTATTGTAATCCATTTCATGTTTAAACCGGTTTAGTTTGTTAACCAAATTTAATTGTAAACCAGATTTTATTTATAAACTAATTTTAATTATTTATTTTGCAAACCAATTCCATTTCTGTAAACTGGTTTAATCTGAAAGTTTTTAGTTACATAATTTAAAACAAAATTTTTAAAATACCACATTTAGGCATTGCATCGTTAATTATTGACATTTAGAAAGTGAAGCTAATTAGCAACATATGGGTACGTTGTTACTTAGCATCAGAAACAAATGTCGTAAATAAGTGGTATATTAGTGACGACAGGTTGTCGCTATATAAGGACAAAAGAAACACGCATAGAAATCTGTCACTAATTAACGACATTTTAACGACATAAAAAATTTACGACACGCGATTAAGGACATTTATTAGGATGTTATAAATGCGACTCAAATCATGGTTAACGACATAAAAGGGACGTTTTTGACCGTCATTAACGATGTGTTTTCTTGTAGTGTGTATTAAGATTATATGGAATAAGATATTTATTAATTAACTGGAGGAGAAAGCAATGGTTAAAATACATTTAACGTGGGTAGGAGGTATGCATATCTTACAAGCAAGATATGCTTTCAAAGTGCAAGTAGCAAATAGACAACGGGTAATCAATTATAATTAACTACCATGGACTAAGACAATAGATAAACAGCTTCACTACAAGCCTAGAATATGCGTTTAAAATATATAAGCTCTCTCTCCTATCAAGTACTAACATAATTTTAAAAGTGCTCGTAAATATATATTAAAAACTTACGGTCAACTTCCATAGCTGTTAAAGAATGGTATGTCATGTATTTAAAATGTATTCTTCTGAAGGAGGACATATTGAGGTAGACACAACAACAATGATTGATTGCGTAGGAAAGAAAACTTAAATGGACATTTCCCATGTGCTCATAATTTGCCGAGCGGCGGATTCTGTTGGCGCTTGCACCTGAGCCCACCTCACTGCTTTTTATTTTCTACACAACAATCAGTTAGTAAACTAAAGAAAAACAAAATTAGAATCAAAAGAATAATAATTTAACGATAGTTACGAGTTTATACTTCATAGTATGTTTCTAGCTTTTGGGTTCAAGTATATACACATATTGAATGTTTTGTTGTATCTCACATACAAAATTCAATTAAATAAATTATTGACATTGTTAATAAAAATCCAAACGAGGAAAATGGATACGAAGTATCCATGAAACACAACTTTCTAATTCATCGTGTCGCAGGTCCACCATATCGTGGATCGGTTTTTTCTTAGTCCCTCACCTCACAAACTCGAAAGAACTTAAATGTCTAGACGAAAACAGAAGATACAATAACAGCACAAATGTGATCGAGTGATACGATAGGGTTGGAAATGTGCTAAGTACCCCGGATTCAAAACTTATCAAACTCAGATTTATGTATTTATCTCTCTCCTGCGATTTTGCTCTCAGGCACCGTGTTTGAGAAAAGTCTTTAACCTCTGGTCCCTCCCTTGTTTTCCCTTTTACCCCACGGTTTATTCCCTTTTCAGTCTTTTATCCTCTGTAAATCGCAGTAACTTTTCAAAAGTTTACCGTATTCAGAAGAAACCAACGGTCCGTTGATAGCCTTCCTTACCGACCACCGCTTCTGACGGAAACCTCACCGGGTTCAGCCCCCGACGAAGTCGGCGGGTCAGCCAGGTCACCCTGCGCCGGGCCTCTACTCTCTTCTCCCCACTTCCACCGATGTCCAGCTCTCTCTCTGCAGAACTTGGGAGCTCGTACGGATGAACTATTGGTGAAGAGAGCATCTTTGGGTTGATATAACCTTGTACGCTTTTTTCACACTTTCAACTACTTCAAGGACAGTTAAGGATAAAGCATTTATCACAACTACTCCCTCACCATTGATTATATTCGTGAGCTTTAACTCCGGTGACTTGGTTGGTATAACCTCCTAATCAGCTTTATCTTGTTATTACTCCTCGCCGCCACCCACCAAAAGCTATAAAGCATCCAGATCTTCTTTCACAACTACAAGATGTCGCGACGGTTCAGTAGATCTGAAAAAGGAAAAATGCAAGCTCCTCAAAAGTTACCTCCGAAGAAACCTCCGGTCCGTATTCCAGCAAATAATAATGACGACCTGATCGAAGCTAATAGGTTAACCATCATTGGAAAACTTACAAACCCCCTAGTCCAAAAACCTAGAGCGGTAATAGATTTTATGGCTCAGGTTTGGAACCTTGAGGGGAGAGTGGTAGGAAGAGCACTAGGTCTCGATAAATTCCAGATCAAGTTCGAAACAGAACAGGAACTCACCCAGGTGCTAGAGAAAGGCCCTTATCATTACAAGCGCTGGATGTTAATATTACAACGATGGGAACCCACGGTGTCTGACCAGTTTCCATCCAACATCTCCTTTAATGTCAGGATACATAGTATTCCTCTCCACTTCTGGTCAGAACAAATCATTCGCACTATTGGAAAAGAGCTTGAGAATTATTTCCTCAAAGATGAAAAAGATGCAAAGATTTGGGTAGAGGTGAATGGTCTTCAACCGCTGATAATGAAGATGGAGATCGAGCTCCCTACGGATGATATCACAGAGGTGGAATTCGAATATATGAAGATTGAGAAGCATTGCTTCACCTGCTTCTCCTTGTGCTTCTCCTTGCTCCATGAGGAGATTGAATGTCCCTACAGGCCTTTAAATGCCCCTCCACCAAAGGAGACAAAGTTAGGCATCACTCAGAGTATTGCGTTACAGAGGATCGAAGCTGAAAAGAAACGCCATGATGATAGGCGGGGCTATAGTAGACCTGAGAATGCCAATTTGTCACTAAGATCAGCTGATGATAGCTACAATCAACCTAGAAGAGAAGGTAACAGATTTGAGTACGGTAGGTACAAAGACAGAACTGGCAGCTACAACCGAGAACATTATATTCTCTCTAGAACGGCAAGATCAAACGCTGCTCACTACAGGAACCAGCGCCCCTCAATGCAATACAGAGTTGTAGATAAGAGCAGACTCAGCTCTGGCTCTTCTACTCCCCATCAAGTATCGGGAGGACGATCAGGAGGACTTGCAGTTAGAACCTCTCCACCTAACAATATTGGACGAGATCTCCCACGTAGCAACGAGCTCACTCCGACTCGATCTCTTAAAGACCGTCTAGGACCTTCCTCAGATCAGGCTGAAACTAATTCGGGGTCGAAAGAACGTAGATCAGCACTACAACGCATATCAGAACCAGCTACCTCAGAGGAGCCAGTAACTAGAAGGACCCCTAGTTTTGAATCAGGCCGCCTGCAGCATGGCGAGACCAGAATGGACGAAAATGACACCATCATGCGAGCAAATACAGTTGAGTCTCCCCCTCCTGACAGGATCCCAGCTACTCTCCGCCTTTGTCTAGATATCTCAGAGGCTGCGAGCAAGAGAGGTTCTATCCCAGTGTCCTCCCTCAGCAAAGCAGTAAGTAAGAGGAGAGTTACTAAAATACAAAAGCGTGTCGTTAGAAGCCCTATCCTGGTACCCAGCCTGAAGAGGCAAACTGTGGCTCGACCAACCACTTCAACCAAAAGACGGCTCGCAGTTGATAAAAATCTCCCTTGTGATAAGGCAGGAACAAGCAAGACAGGCGCAAGCATGCAACGAAAGAAGAATGGCCAACCAAATGCGGTGATTATACCAGGGATTACTAGAGGTAGGATGGATTTTCGGCCCCATCAAAACTCTCTTCCTTAGCCATTTTGAGCTGGAATTGTCAAGGACTTGGGAGTGTCCAGACAATCCGGCGAATTAAGGAGATCCATAAGAACATGGCTCCTAATGTAATGTTTTTTATGGAGACAAAGAATGATGATGACTTTATCAATAAGAAACTACAAAGTCTCCAATACTCTCATTACTTTTCAGTACCGCCTATCGGGCTTAGCGGCGGGTTAGCTCTCCTATGGAAAGATGATACTGATATCACAGTGCTTGAATCATCTCCCAACTTAATTGATACCAGAGTCGTATATAAGGGAGTAACATCTTTTGTGTCCTTCATTTATGGAGCTCCGGCAGCAGAAAACAGAGCCGCTTTTTGGAGTAAAATCAGCGCAGTGGGAACCGGAAGAGATGATCCATGGCTGATCACGGGGACTTCAATGACATACTCACTAACGCAGAAAAGTGTGGAGGACCAACACGCCCTGAAAGCTCCTTCACCTCCTTTCGAACTTTTGTTGCGCAAAACGGACTATGGGATCTCAAGCACACAGGGGAACAACTATCCTGGCGTGGCAACCGTCATACTCACTTCATAAGATCCAGACTGAATAGATCAATGGGCAACTGTGCGTGGGCAGAAGCCTTTCCCATGGGTAGTTGTCGATACCTTCGCTTCAAGGGATCCGATCATCGGCCCTTAATGTCATACTTTAACTCGGACAGAACCAGGAAGAGAGGCATGTTCAGGTTCAACAGAGCCTTGACGGAGCAGGAGGAGGTTACTCAGCTAGTTGATGATGCTTGGAACTCCTCCCCTTTGGATACGGTTATAGAAAAGTTGAATAACTGCAGGCGAAGTATCATTCATTTGGCTAATTAAGGAGCAACAAAAACAGAGCAATTTGAGCATTAAACGTAACCAAGAGCTACTGGAGGCTGCTCTCTCAAGTGATAGTCCAGACGCTACTATCATCGATGGACTAAACGCTGAACTACGACGCTCTTACCTAGTAGAGGAACAATTCTGGCATCAACGGAGTCGGATACAGTTGCTCAGGCAAGGGGACCGTAACACCGGGTTTTTCCACGCTGCAACAAGAACCAGAAGGATCATTAACTCGATTCCGGTTATAGAAGATGCTCAAGGGGGAGTGGTCTATGAGGAGTCAGACATAGCTCGAGTGATCTCTGATTATTTCACTCATATCTTTACCTCAAATGGCAACAACTCTTTCTCCCAAATTCAGGGGCTATTAACCAGGAAGGTTACCCCCGGAGATGAATGCTACGTTGATAACTATACCGAGTGATTCGAAAATCCGAGATGCAGTTAAGTCTATAAACGGGAACAAAGCCCCTGGACCGGATGGTTTCTCAGCTACATTCTACCAGTCCTATTGGCATATAGTCGGAGATGATGTGATTAAGGACGTAAGGGAGTTCTTCATGACGAATCACCTGCACCCGCGGCAAAACAAAACTCACATTAGACTCATCCCGAAGGTGACAGGAGCGCGATCAGTTGCTGAGTATCGGCCAATTGCTTTATGTAATACACATTACAAAATTATTGCCAAGATTCTGACCAGGAGACTGAAGCCGCTACTACCTCTACTCATCTCCAACACACAATCAGCTTTTGTAGCGGGTAGAGCTATCGCGGACAACATTCTCATCACACATGAAACTCTCCACTTTCTACGGACTTCAGAAGCAACAAAGCAATGCTCGATGGCTGTGAAAACAGACATGAGCAAAGCTTACGATACAATAGAGTGGAGCTTTGTAAAGGAAGTTCTAGGCATGCTCGGGTTTGATGCAAGATGGATCTCCTGGATAATGAGCTGTATAGAATCGGTATCCTATTCTTTCCTGATCAATGGAACACCCCAGGGATCCATCCGACCTTCGCATAGGCTCTGGAAAGGTGATCCATTATCACCGTATGTCTTCATCCTGTGTACGGAGGTCCTCTCAGCTTTGTGTGCAAAAGGCCAAGCGAATGGAACTTTACCGGGGGTGAAAGTGGTTCGGGGTAGTCCGGCAATTAATCACCCCCTTTTTGCCGATGACACTATGTTCTTTTGTCAATCTAAACCATCGTGTGTCTCGGCCTTAATGAACATCTTGTCGACCTACGAAGCTGTCTCGGGCCAGAAGATCAACCCTCGGAAATCAGCCATTACTTTCTCTGCAAAAACACCAGCACCAATCCGTGCAAGAGTAAAGGAAACAATGGAGATTTCCTTGGAAGGTGGAGTAGGAAAATATCTCGGTTTACCCGACCAGTTTGGACGCAAGAAGCGAGACATTTTTGCCTCTATCCTGGATAGGATCCGGCAAAAAACACACAGCTGGACGACAAAGTTTCTATCCGGGGCAGGAAACAAGTGATGCTTAAGTCAGTCCTTGCGGCAATGCCTTGCTATGCCATGTCTTGTTTCAAACTTCCGGTGTCTTTGATACACTAAAAATGAACCTTTGCTACTGTCAAGTTAGCAGTGGTAATTGTAGTATTTGAGATTCAATCCAGAGGACCAGTTTACTCTTTACTCTTATGAGTTCAATGTTAAGCTGAGAAACAAGTGGGTTTTGAGAATTAATTGTGACAAAAGTAACAAGAATTTCTAGGTAATTCGAATTCAATTTAAATGAAGCTGGCTTAGGGTCAATGATCGGATGTTAATTGCAGAACTGAACAACTATTCAAGTGCGATGAAATGCGGTCTAGAACTCAGATCACTCGGCTGGAACAACTCACTATCGTGATCTTGTTCCCTATGCGTATCGGTCTTGAATCCTAAGCTCTCGCTTGGAACAAGACGCGATAGCAAGCTTTAGATGCGAGATCTGATTAGTTCACTTAATACCCTAATATCTACTCTCGCTGATTAGGGATACAAAGCTCATTCAATATATGTCAACTTATCTCCTAACGGTTAGCTAGAGGACTAAATCAAAGATCCAACATTAAGTGATCAGTTCAATGCAGGCAGTAAGATCAATATGAATGAAGACAGTTGGGATCACTTATTTGTGTTCAGTTCATGCGACTAACACCCTACAACCCTAAGCAAGCTTAGTCTACTACTCAATCATAAAGCAGGATGACACAGACATGATTTCTGAATAATACTGCATATAAAATAAGTAGAAAGACAAGGGTTCAGGGTAATCTTCTCGTGAGAATGAGAGATGGAGCCTTCTCCCTTACAAGTTGCGTAAATTCAAAGAGAAATCTAGGTTTCTTGCAAAACTAGCGTGAGTAAAAGAAAACGATACCCTAGGCCTTTTATAGGGAGGCGCTAGTGATAGGAAAATAAGAGAAAGAGAAAGTCGAAACTAGGGCAAACTCCCAGAATAGGAAGTTTCCTTAATGATCGGGAGCAGTCTAATGCTTGATCTCTTCGGGAGCAACCCTTGGGTTGTTCTAAATGACTGTTCCACGTTGAATCCTTCAAAACGACATCTGACTTCCTGAAGCTCTCTTCTTTACTCTTTCACCTGTTCCCAACCTGGAATGATGTAAATTAAGCACGAATTAGAACTGAAAATGAGCTCAAAGTGCACATATATTGGTATTAAAAACACCACATATCAGTCTTTGTGTAGACAAATTCAGTCGCTCCTCACACGGTTCTGGTGGGACTCGAATCCGGACAAGAAAAAGATGTGCTGGGTCTCTTGGGAAATAATGGCCTTACCGAAATACGCGGGAGGACTCGGATTCTGGGATATTGAAACGTTTAATGACGCTCTACTAGCAAAAATCGGCTGGAGATTAATCAAGGAGCCACAGTCTCTGCTAGCTCAGGTTTTGATGGAAAAATATTCTCGGTACCAATCTTTCTTGGACTGTCCAATACCGACAACAGCCTCCCATGGATGGAAAAGCATCCTAGCTGGAAAAGAGATCTTGCGGAAAGGGCTGAGTTGGGCTGTAGGCGATGGCGAATCAATTCGAGTCTGGGATGACCCATGGCTCTCCTTTGATACCCCCCTGCGACCGATGGGCCGGCTCATATGGCTACTCAATCTCTATTGGTTAAGGATCTGTTATGTCCTCTCACCAACAAATGGAACTTGGAAGAGATAAGAAGAATCATCCCTCAGTATGAGGACTTTATCATGCGCATTAAGACAAGCTCAACACAGTCTCCGGATACAATGGTTTGGCTCAAGGAAAAATCAGGGGAGTATTCTACTAAAACTGGATACGGTTTGGGAATGGTGTTGGACAGACCTACGCTGGTTGCAAATGAACTAGTCCACTGGCTGAAGGATATTTGGAACGTCAACACTAGCCCCAAATTGAAGGACTTTATCTGGCGAGTTGTGAAAAAAGCTATCCCGGTCAGCTCCAACTTAGAGAGGAGAGGTGTTCCACGATTCAACTGCAAGAAGTGTGGCGGGTATGAGGATGACAGACATGTCTTTCTCTCATGCTCTATTGCAGAGGAAGTTTGGAGCCTCATTCCGATAACACAAGGACCTGTAAGCTCCATATCCTCTGTCCCCGAACTCATAAAGCAGGTGAAACAATATGTCTCACTGCCACCGACGGGTTTAAACGCACCATTATGGCCATGGGTGATGTGGAATTTATGGAAAGCAAGGAACAAGTTGGTCTTTGAGAATAGAGCCTTTTCAGCTCAGGAAATTGTTCTCAAAAGTATCACAGATGCAAAGGAATGAAATGATGCACAACCTGGACGTAAATCTCCTCCCCAAGACAACCCCTCGCCGGCTCGACCCCACTGCAACTCGACAGTCCCACCTCCGTCACTCCCAGCTACGATACTTGTGTGTAAAGTTGATGCCGCCTGGGATGCTTCCTCTGGAGGATGTGGTATTGGTGGAATCTTCTGTGGCTCTAACGATCGGAACTTGTCAAACGTTTCGGAAGCTTACAGTCATGTCTCCTCAGCATTAATGGTGGAAGCTATTGCTGTACATCGGGCGGTTGCCCTTGCTGTCTATCAAGCTCTTGAAAAGGAGAGGGACACAACCTGAACTGTTCGGTATCATGTTTGATATCTATCATTTTACCACTTACTTTGATGTTATTTCTTTTGATTTCATTTCTCGTAACTTTAATGCGGAAGCTGATACCGTGGCAAAATCAGCTCTCGCCCTGTCTGTAATGAACTCCAATATTGGAGTGTAAAACCGCCTTAGTAATGCAATTTCGTTTGATCAAAAAAAAAATCAAACTCAGATTTATTCGTTTGTGAGATCAGATGATATGAGTATTTAATTCTCATTGCAAGCAACTAAATTTATTTGGCGTCGATAGATAACCTCTAGAAAATTAGTTAGTTAGGTTTAGATCCACTAAAGAATAACAGCAGAAAAATAGGCACGTGCATGATCATGCATGATTAGGTCTAAATATCCAGAAAAGACTATATAAAGAGGAGGTTGGTTACTCTTTCCGCATATAACACTATGGTTGCAACTGATGAATCAAAAAAATAACAAATGAAATAAGATAAATGGAATGCAATAGAAAAATAAAATAGATCCATTCCTTTTATTTTTTAACAAAATTGTTATAAAATAGTTTGTTTTGTATTTTGTTTAATTTTTTAGAATTGTGGGGATAAACATTTTATTCTATTCACCTTAAATGGTAAAAAAAAAAAATATAGAACTACTGGAATTAATCATTCCAAAAATAAGTAATCCAATTACAGCCTATGTCATTATTTTTTTCAACCGTTTCCACCGCTATTCATCTTCGGCTACTTGTATCTCTTCATCAAGTGTAGTAAAAACATCATTTTCCTACTATTTTCCTTTACATATTTAGTTCAGTTTTGTAATATTTAGATGAGATTATTGGCACCAATCAATTTGCATTGATAATATGATCAGTCTGACTGAAAAATGCAACTTGTTAGAATGTGTAATTAAGAAACTGATATATATAAGGTTATGAAATTACCATCTTTCGCTTTTGAAAATCATTATTGGTCCCAGAATATGAGGTCATGCTGAGACTTTATATATATGATATAATTTCAAATTTCAAATTTTTACGTACTTCACAAAGACAAAAATAAAAGGTCAGACGGTTAGTTTCTTAAATTCTTTCCACTAAGATAAGAAGATTATCAGTTACAAAAAAAAAAAGATAAGAAGATTATCTACTACAGAAAACATAAACCGCCGTACTATAATAACAGTGCCGGGTATATATATTTTTGAGACAATGCTATATTAAATAGATAATATATATATAATACCATAAAAAGTCGTCAAGTCTATAGTGAGCTAAAACTATTATATACATAACCCGAATTGAGTAAATCACAAATACATTTAAAAGATGAAAATATTATCTTCAATGAGTATTAACACTGCATTACGTACGTATGAGCTAATATTATAATCAATTTGTAGTTGTAGATAATGCCAGTTGTGGAGGCATCACAAATGAAAGGGGTCATTTGACCCCTATGAAGTTCACTTTGAAAGAATTTGGTCAAATGTTACAAAGTAAACTAATATGACTGCTATAGCATATGGTTGGAATCAAATTGACCCCAGTGGAAAATTTGACTAGCTTGGCCACTGGATAATACAATATATTGATGGCATTCCTATATTGATAGACCAGAAAGACATATTGTGGCTAATATTGTGGGGGTCGGAAGGTTTTTTGTTTTTTGGGTCGGAAGTTTTTTAAAGCAAAGTGACGGCTAAGTGAACAGTAGTGTGGTATATAGATGGTGTATATACATACATATTGTATTTGCATTGTTTTAGAGCATCTCCAACCAAAAACTTCAAAATGAAGATTTAAAAGTTGATTACTACAACTATGAATCTTCAAAAAAATCTTTAAAATTTTATTTATTTGCATTATAGTTATTGATATTAATAAAAGTTACTAATATTTATTGAAAGAAATAACTATAAGGATCAAAAAGAAAATAAAAAATAGTTTTGAGATTGTGAATAGTAAAATTTCAAATTTAAATTTCACTATTTATAATTTTAAAATTTGAGGTTGGATTAGAATGACATAAAACTTTAAAATATAAGAATCTGAGATTGGGTTGGAGATGTCGTAGTGTGGTAGTAGACGATGTAGTCATGTGGCTTCCTAACTTTCAAAAGAAAATATTCACCAAATTTAGTAGATCAAATATCTCTAAAATATCACAAGGTCGGCTAAAAATCTGCCGAAATCTTCTCTATATCCTGCCTTATTATACACTAATCCAGATTTATAATCGTGCAACGTGAATTTGATTAACTCCAAAAAATAGTTGTTAAAAAAAAAGATTAACTCCAAAAAATCCAAATTGCATTTGATCAATCGAATTTATGTAATTCTTAATTTTATTTTATAAACCGATCAGTTTACTAAACTAATTACCAATTAAAAACACATTAGACGGTGCAGCGAAAACCACCTTAGATAAGATTGTTTTTTCTTTCTTAATATGTATGAAGAAAATCGGGTAGTGACTTGCGAGATTAGCGGATTACTCAAATGAACAATAAAAGTCCACCCTTCCGAAAAGTTGACTCATTCAAATTACTGACGTGGCATACAGCTAATACGGGACCGTACTTTCGCTTCTCTTCTCGGACATATCCTTTTGTTTTAAAGTATTTATCGTACATATATCATATGACATATTAATCAGTTAATGCGTAATAATCAAAATTCGCATAACGATATGTATTATAGTGTCGTAGAAATTGTTGACAAAGCTCTAACGGATATCGTTCTAAAATATTCTTTAGCTTTATGTTTTGTGACCATTACTCACTCTTCTAAGTCTTCATATATGTATAAAAATTCTTTAGGGGTTGTTCTAATATACATATATGTTAGTATTTCAACAAAAAGAATGTATAAATATTTAAAAATAAAGAGATGATGGATATAAGTTTTCAAATAAGAAATCATAAAAATTCCTTTAGAACTTCTCCAACCACCTTATAATTGGCTAACTATTTTAAAAATCTTAAAATTCAATAATTTACAAAAATATATTAAATAATAATATTTTATCGTTGAGATTTTTTAGGTATCTCTAGGGCTGGGCAAATAAACCGAAACTCGAAAACCCGAATCGAACCCGACCCGATAAAAAATGAATCCGAACCGATCTGAATCCGATCTAAATACCGAATGGATCTTGTTTATGGTATTTCGGGTTATGGGTATTATCCGAACCGAACCCGAACCTAAATGGATAGCCGATAGAACCCGAAACATTTAAAATTCTCGAAAAAAGTTATACTAAACATGATCTCAATTCCTAATATGTATCCAAAATATATTGAACATCAAAAATAATTATCTATTACATGAATATTGATGGTTGAAGGTGGTGGTTGACGGTTGAAGTTTATAGATTTTTGTTTTGTTTTCATTTATAATGTTTTTCATTTCATGAAAATTTAGTTTTCGTTTGATGCTTTCATTTATTTGTTTTTTTTATCAATAACTATGTTTACATTTCGTTTGATTTTGAATGATCACATTTGATATTCCTTTCTTATTTTTGAACCAATTTTATTTATGTTTTTGTTACAAAATAAGTACAAATTAAGTATTTGAAAATCAAAGAACCGATTTTACTTATATTTTAGTTACAAAGTAGATATAAATCAGGTACATTTAAACCGAAGAACCGATTGGGATCCGAACCCGAAAGTACAACGGGTTGTACCAGTTCTTTGAAGATTTACTAAACCTGATCCGAACCTGATAGAACCTGAACCGGTCCCGAACCAAATTTTTATATAACCCGAATGGAGCTGATTTTGATAAATCCGAAAACCAAAATCTGATTGGACTAAACCGAAACCCGATTGGGACTCCGAATGCCCATGCCTAAGTATCTCATTAAAAGAAGTGCTCTATATCTCTTATATTACGTAGGTGGGATGTTAAAATTTTTTATACATATATATATATATATATATATATATATATATATATATATAGAAAATATCGTTTTAGTTTCGAGAGCATGTTATTTTGATAATTACAATACCATAAGGAGATGGTTTCAGTTTATAACTAAATAAGACAAATATAGAAAAAATGTTAGATATGTAAATATATAGGAAGAGCCAAAGTAAACAGATACTAGCTAGTATAAAGTTAAACAACACCAAAATCTAGAGAGAGATAAATTTCAAGTTTTCAACGCCCTCTCTGATCATCCGTACATATCCTACATTCCAATATTCAACTCTCTCTCCGATATCTTTATTGTATATAAGTAGGATATCTTTTCAACTCATTTATAACACATCTTCATAACCTCTCTATCTCTCTCTATCTCTCTCTCTCTCTCTTTCTTCATAACACATCTTCTTGCTTTGTGGGTTCTTCTTTGTGTATATAAATATATGCCCATACACATAGGAAGATATGATGGGTTACGAGCACATGAATCAGATGACAATGACGACAACGGGGATGATGAAGAATTTCAATAAGGTGGGACCAATCAATATTCCACGTAAGAAAACGACGAGGAGAAGTGTATCGGCCATTGATGGTGGTGCGGCGGCGACAGCTGCTGCGGCTGGAGAAGGAGATCGCCCGCAGGATCTCAAGACTCTTGATCTCAGCGGGATGTCCTTGGCTTCCCTCTCAGCATCTTCTATCAACTTAGCTTCAATCTCAAAACTCGATCTCTCCAACAACAATATTCAGGTATATATATTTATATATATATTGGATCAATATACTTTTCATCAACCGTAATTACTCAGTTTTGACTAAAAATCCGTGGAAAGAAGTTTTTTATGATGAAAATAGACATTTCTGTCGCTATTAAAAAAACTAATACGGTTTGTGCTCTAGTTAAATGAATTTTATTTGTGGTTGGCTCTAATTAAATTAAAAAGATCGTTGCTAAGTTGCTAACTACAAAATAAAGAAATGATAAAGATCGTAGATAAAATTCCTATTGCATATGCATGATTTGTTGTATTCCTTAATTTGTGGATTTTGTCATTTCCTGTTCGATTTTTCTTTGAAAAGATTCCTGTTTGATTTCATGAAAGAAAAGATAATTAAATGTCTATTATGTATAACAAAACAAAAGGTTTACGGATTAATTTTTTTTTAGCAAAAGTATAGCACAACAAAGCAAATTTTTCCAGAAATATTAAAATCATCTTGGCAGCGTGCACATAAAATTTCTTAGCCTATTTGTTTACGTCAACCCGAACCTTGGAAAGCATATTCGATCTTTTATTTACTCACCGTTTGGGTGTATAAGCAATTGAGCCACAAGTGTCCATTTGTCTTAAGAAAAGTACTCGTGTTACAAAATTGTTATATATAAATATATAATATAAATGAACAGCATCAAGCCATCAACTATTCGTAAATATGATATCGATTTACTAACATTTACTTCTGTATTTTACTCTGCTGTATTGAATATGTCTTCTTCCGGGAAGCGGAAGCAATATTATCTAGATAAAATACGATAAATACGCGTTGCCAAAAGATATATTGTCTGATACTTAAATAACACATCACCACTGATGAAAAAAACATAACATCAGTTTTAACATTTTTTTGAGAAAATATCAGTTTTAACTTTAAAACTAGATTTTGATCCGCACAACCGTGCAGGTACTAATTTTCATGTTAATATATATTTTACATAATTAGAATATACTTTTAAGTTACTTATATATTTAAATGTTTATATATAATTATTTTAAATATAACAATTTGATAGTTTTCATACTGTAAGTTAATTGATTACTTCAAATCATCACATATATTTGGTATTTTTTTATTATATATATTTTAAAATTATTTTTTATTGAATTATTATGATCATGATCCGTAATTCAAATCACTAGATTTTTTTTTATCAATATTTTTTTTTATGTTTATTCATTTAAGATTATAACTATATATATATCAATAAAATTTTAAGATAAGTTAATTTTATACATGAATTATCTAATTTACTAATGTTAACCCGTTCTACCAACATATTATATTTCTAGCATAAATTTTTAATGTTTGTGAAAATAAAATATATTAATTTATCAATTTAAAATAACTTTATCATATTTAGTTAAATACAATGTTTTATTTTAAAATAATAGATATAACTATAAAATAGTAAAATTAGTTAAATATAATGTTTACAAAAGATAACTGAGTATATATATATATATATATTAATGTATAATAACATTAATTTCATTACTAATTACAGCTATTTATATACAATTTTTGATAATTAAGATATTGTTATAATGTTTTTCAATACATTTGTTAAATATATATATATATATTTTAAATTAAAAGATATCAAATTATATTATGATTTAAGTAGTTAAAAGATTATATATTTAGCATTAAGGAAATACATTTAATAAAAAATTTAAATGATGATCTAAATAAAAATATCACACATGAATCAAGGTAAATTTGTTAACCAATCCGGATTTTTAAGAGTCGATGTTATATTAGGAATGATATATTATTAATCTATATTATTAGTAATAAATGAATGATAACTTATTTTTAGTGATGGTCCATTTTTTAAAAAAATCACACATAAATCAAGATTGTGACTTCTATTTTAATATATAAGATTTTAACTCTCTCTTCTCTCTTAATTTTTAACTCTCTCTTCTCATGGGTTGAAATCCCCGCCCACTCCAGTGGGTTAGAAAGAATACTAAAATAATGAAAGAAAATATACGGAAAAAAAAGAAAGATCAAATTAGTTTTTAGGGTTTATTCCGTTAGTTTTTTCCAGCTAGGACAGCATGCACAAGTCGTTATAGTAGTCGTAGGTTTTAAATGATACCTAGTAGTACATTTTTATATCGTAAATTTTTATTAGTACTATATGTGTATGTATATATAAGACATGTAAATTTGAACGTCTCCAATGTCCATCTGAAAAATACAATTGGATATATAAATATGATTCATCTTCCTATATATGTACCCTTCGAATTCGAATTTAATCCATTTCACTAGCCTTCTTTTATACATGTAAGACTTAAAACTATGCTGTAAGACTCATTTATCTAGTTTCTAATACAGCAAATTCCGGAGTCTCTAGTAGCGAGAATGTTAAATTTGTGGACATTGGATTTGCACTCTAATCAGCTCAAAACGCTCCCCAACTCCATTGGATGTCTTTCCAAGCTTAAGGTTCTTAATGTCTCTGGAAACAACCTAAAAGCTCTCCCCAAAACTATCGAAGATTGCAGGTATGTAAAATCCTTCCTCGTAACCATATTATCCATATGTACTAAAACGCTATAAAACGCAGATCGTTGGAAGAGCTGAACGCCAACTTCAACGAGCTGACGACGCTTCCAGACACGATAGGGTTCGAGCTAACGAATCTGACAAAGCTCTCCGTAAACTCGAACAAGCTTATCGTGTTACCAAGCTCCCTTGGCCACTTAACGTCGCTTCGTGTGCTCGACGCTCGGCTTAACCACCTTGGATCGCTCCCTGAGGATCTAGAGAACCTCGTGAACCTTCAGGTCCTTAACGTTAGCCAGAACTTCCAGCACTTGAAGACGTTGCCTTACTCCGTTGGGTTATTGATATCTCTCGTGGAGCTTGACGTTAGTTATAACGGAATTAAGGTTTTACCGGATTCCATCGGCTGTCTCCGCAAGATTCAGAAGCTATCCGTGGAGGGTAACCCTCTCGTCTCCCCACCTTTTGAAGTGGTACGAACAACTTAATTTATCTTACATTACTATACTATTGATTAACTTATTCTGTTCTTTTTGCGAAAGTAAAAAGAGACGTTTTATGTTTTAATAACAATCTATTTAAAGTTCTTATATAGTCGATTTTTAATATAAAAAATGCATTCAACAGAAATTAATATAGAATACAGAGCTTAGATTGCTTCACAAGCATTACTATCTGTAGTGTGTAAGAAAACGCAAGTATGATATTTATTTGGATATAATTATTTGTTAGATTTTAACGCTAATTAAGACAATCCGTTTAATGCACTACGGAATTAATTAACATATCAAAAGAAACTTCCTTTTTTTTTGGTAAAACATTACAAAAAAAAAAACTTGAGCGTAGTGAATATATAGATTAATAACATATAATAAAGTTTGTGATATAGTCTTATGTTTCATGATAATACACCAGGTGGAAAATGGTTTGGAAGCAGTGAAGCAGTACATGAGCGAGAAGATGACCGAATCTAACAAGAAAACTCCGACAAAGAAGAAGTTTTGGGGCATTGGTAAGATGGTCAAGTTCAAGACCTTTCACGGCCTGAGCTCATCTCCGGGAAGGTCTCCAGGAAGGAGAACCGGCGGTGACAGCCATGGAGACGAGAGGGAAGGTTTCATCAACGTCTCCGATTACCGCCAAATCGACGGAATCGCTTCCCCAAGACACGTGTCCCTCTTCAACCCTCGACGCCTCTTGTCTCCACTCTCCGCGTATTTCTCTCCTCCAAGGTATAGGTAGTGTTACTTCTGTGTGTTTTATATTCACCAAACCGTCTTCACACTTTCTGTTTTTTTTTTTTTTTGCATGCAACGTTGTTTCCTTTGTATCTATTTTTGCTTGTAGCGTTCCTTTATATGTATCATAGACTTTTGGGTGGCTTTTGTGGCTGTTTTTTTGTTTCAGTTTTGTTGAAACACATTTGTAAATTATGACATAGACTTTGTAGATTGATTCATGTCTGTATGTAATAATAATGTAAGATCGCATTTTGAAAATATCCTCAGTCGTGCTATGCAGTATCTTCCCCAGTTAGGCCTGAGTCCGTCTGTGAAGAAAAATATGGGCTTAGATGAGACATTTGTTTGAGCAAATTCTTTTACCACCAAAAGTTATATTTTCTATCGACTAGAAGAGATGTTCTGATATACATTTAGGAGATGCTATATGGCTTCTGAGACAATTATTTTCGATAGAAAGTAAAATATGTTTCCATTTTCATACGCAATAATGGCAATATATTGAAACTGGATAAACTATAATATTAAATGTCTAGGTTTTAATGTATATTGTAACCATATTACAAATTAGCCCGGGAACAAAAATACAAAGGGCTTTTAGGACGATACAAATAGCTTAAAACACATTAAGCTACATTCATCTCATATGATTTTATAACGTGTTAGTTAAAAATAATTTAAGCACAAATTATAAGTATTTTCTTTGACAGACCCATATTCATTGATAAAAATTAAGAAAAAGGACCCTCGGTTTCAGTTCAAAGGTTTGCTCTTGAATTTCCTCTGAGGCTTCAAATCAACAACCACCACAGTTATGTTGTCTTTGCTTCCTCTCTGTAAAGCTAGCTTTGACAAGTACTCAGCCGCAGACATCGCCGCCGGATCTTTCCCTTCGCCCCTCCTCTCATCCGTGTGCAAAGACGCATCTCCAGCCACAGCGTTCTTCTTGTGCCACAAGAGAATACGCTTCCTCGCCATCTCACACGCTTCCTCATCCGTCATTACATCCCAAACACCGTCACTCGCTAGAATCAGACAGTCATCTTCTTTGACTCTCCTCACAGCCGTCACTTCCGGATCAGGAATGATCGATGGTTTCAAGTACCTATCGCCTGTCACACACAATATAATGTTTTGTAAGAAAAAATTGTTTTTATTTCAAGAACCATTGATTCTTTTTAGTTAGTAATACAAGAAAGCTTACCAATAGATCTTGACATGGCGAGAACACCGAACACACGAGCTCCGTTCCACCGGATCACTTTCCCTCCGGCAGCTTCAATCCTCGCCGCTTCATCTTCTCTATCCGGCTATACACATTACACAAAACACACATCAGAAAACGATTCAAAATCTTTTTTTTTGTAAAATAAAATGAAATTAAATTAAATTCAACATTTTGACACAACCAATCTTAACAGAGATCCAAACTGTTTTTGTCGGAAAAATAGCTTACTTTGTGGTCAGTCGACAACGGAAGCGCAGTTTTGCCGCGGCAAAGAACGGCTCTGGAGTCGCCGCAGTTAGCTACAAAGATATGAGTCGGGAAAACTACCGCAACCACCGACGTTGACCCAACAGTCTCCGGCGCGACCGACTCCACCTCCGAGTCAACGCGGAGAAACGAGTTAAACAAAGCCTTCTTCCACTTCTCCTGCCACGTGTCACCATCGCAGAGCATCGGCTTCTCCTTCGCAATCTCCTCCGCTAAAGCCAAATGCATCCTCTCTCTACAATAGTTCGCCACCTACACAAACACAAAGACCAATCAAGATCCATCCTTTGAATTAAACAGAGGAGATCCATCGATGATTACCTGAGACCCGCCGTGACCATCGTAGACACCGAAGAAATGAGCGGTTGTCTGAGGATTGAACCGACCGTCTAACATCGAGTTTGTCGGAGATTGGAGGAACCTCGGTATCGTGGAGACAGCGTCTTCCATCTCCGGTCTCCTCCCACAGATCGAAGTCACACCGTACAAAGGCACACTCTTGAACTCGAACAGACTCCTGCTCTCTGTTCTGCTTATCATCTTCTTCGATCTCTCATCTGAGCCGTTGATCTCTTCTCCAACAACTATCTCCGACGACGACGAAGACGATGATGATGATGATGATGATGATGATGATGGTTCCTTCTTCATGTTCAAGTTAGGTGAGTTGATCCGCGAGGTCAAAACTTTCCTAGACCCAGAAACAGAGCACGAGCCGTTCTCCGAATCCTGAGACGAGTATTGACCGTTGCAGTAGCCTTTACCCAACATGATCCCTGCTAACTCCATCTGCTGTTCAGGGAACGGCATGAAAGGCATAGCAACGGCTGGTGATACTTCCTCCATTGATGCTCTGTTTTTTTTTTGATTTTTTCTCAGAAATGTTTTGTAAAGGTTTGAGTTTTTTTTAGTTGTTTGGTTGTGTAAAGATGGTTTGATCTATTAATGGAAGAAAAGCCGAAAATTCGACAGATTTCTACAAGAAAAAATTTAAGAGATCAACTTTATTAGAAGGTATGGAGACAAGATTCTCATGATACACCAAAACTTTCCCGGGAAAGATCAAATATTTATCAGGGTTTCCTGGGTTGTGGGTAATTCGTTACAGCCTCTTAAAGATTGTATCTCTCTCTTTCTTCAATTAATTTTTCCAGCTAATGCTGTTTGTAGATTCAACTACCTAGAAGTTGAAAGAAGGCTCTCTTTTTTCTTCTTGTTCACAGATAAAAGGAG
This sequence comes from Brassica napus, assembly GCF_020379485.1. Classification (NCBI taxonomy): domain Eukaryota; kingdom Viridiplantae; phylum Streptophyta; class Magnoliopsida; order Brassicales; family Brassicaceae; genus Brassica; species Brassica napus. Next base: position 8,904,827 of record NC_063434.1, read on the forward strand.
AAAGAAAGAAGGGAAGGGAAGTGGAGAGATAGGTAACGCAGAGGCAATAATCCCTTCAAATCTGCTATTTATGTTATTACTTGAATAGATATTATTTATCTTTATTTTATTACATTATAAAACTTCTGTTTTTAATTATTTTGTTGTTTTTGTAATAAGGGGAGATGTTTCGTTCTTGAGATTTTAAAATCAGAAAAAGACACCTGCTTTCCAACTTTTCTGCATTCAATAATTTTTTTGTATTTTATTTTGATTCATTGCTCGGCTTTTTTTCACTTTTAATAACTTTGTACAAATAAATGTTGAATCATCAAATATTATTACACCAAATAATTCTTTTTTCTTGTTAGAAGAAATACTCCGTTTAGCTTTTAAACTTTAGTTAGGTCATCGGTTTAATGAATTAAATGTAGTTTTATTAGATGTCTTTCACTAATAGACATACGTGTCACATTCGGATTTAAGTCGTAGTTTACAAAATATTTATTTGTCATTTAACAAAGTTTATTAGAAACTTCTAAACATTGGACTAAAAACATACTCATATATAGATATATTAAAAAACAATTAAACTTCTGTCATTTTCAGTATAAGAATAATAGAATTGGATGTTCTTATATTCTGTAAAAATGGAAGACAGCCTGTATGATATCTGAATAATTATAATTTAATGGGAATCATTAGTCAAATAATCTAAAACTATATATCTTAGAAACTATTTTTGGTCAAACTTAAAACCTAAAAGCATTGTTTGTATGTATATGTTAGCATATGAACATACAACCACCATAACCTAGATTATTCAATCTTAATTATTTTTAAAATTTATGTAGCCATGAAATGGTTATGCAGAGCTGAAAGAAATTGGTATTTTCCTGAGAATATGAAGTGAAGAATCGGTCTTGCAATTATAAATTTACACGAAATACGTTAAAATCTACGTGCATTCATTTTCTTTTCATTTCTTTTCCACAACATGTTGTTGTTGTTGTCGCAATACAGAAAATAAAAACATGATTCCGACTGAACATTATGATAGGACTCATCATGGAAATAATTGAGCAATGAACCAAGAACATGAGAGAATCCGTCAATATTTTAAAATCTATAAATTTAAGAAAAAAAATATGAATAACATTGGGCCCCATGTTTAACAGAAACCGGTCGATGAGGGACACGTATAGGAAGAAAAGTCCAGTTTTGGTGACCGAGAGGGGGTGACGTGTACGGTCGGAGATGTGTTAGTTGGGTGGCGGGAGAGAGGAGAGAAAGAAAGGTTCATTGCACCACTGACAAAGACAAACCTTTTAATTCCGTAAATATCTTGTCTTTCTCTTGTTTTATTTATTTTCCTATTCTTTTGGTTCTTAATATCTCAAATAAATAACATTATATTGGTTGACGTTACTTTTTTTTTGTGCATAACAGAACGTTACTATAAAACTATTTTACCAAGTTCCGTATGTTTTATGCCACTTGTGTCGTATTCTTTGGATAATGTGTAAACGAAATGTTATCTGTAAATGGAAATGTGAAAGTTGGTTCTGGATGATGGGCAACAGACAAAATACCCAAGACACCTCAGATTCAATGAACCAATCATCAACTATTTATGGTAAATAAAATAAAAAGTAGATAAAATATTTGGAAATCAACATATGCTTAAATGAAACAAAAAAATGAGAAGATGGCCAAGAAAATGGATAGTGGATATTTTGGTTAATATTTGCTTATTTATTATGTTAATCTTTTAGCTTTCCTTGAGGGCAACGCGATTAAGGGACGAAGTAAAGGTTGTTCAACTCGTAATTATAACCTAATTAAATCAAAGAAGGGTACTACTACTATATACTCCATCTATTCCTACATATAATATGTTTAGGTAGAAACACACATATTAAAAAACTACTTTTTGTCTAGAAAATATTATTAAAACTATAAATTAATAGTATTCATCAATTACAAAATATAGACTATTAAAATATAATTAGGTACACAGTTTTTTATAAAGTAAAAGTTATCTAGAAAAATGAAAATATTTTATATATTGAAACATCAAAATTCTGTAAAACATCATTTTTTTTAAGAACAGAGGGAGTATCATTAACTAATTATATATACTAGAGATTTTACCGCGCTACGCGGGGTTTGTTTGTTTATAAACATTAAACCTTAGATTTTTTTAAAAAATTAAGTTTGTTTTTTTTAATATTATATCATTTATTTGTTTCGATATATTTTTTTGTTTGAAATATCATTAATTTATGTTAACATATGAATTATCTCTATTAATATTTTCGTAACCATGTTTAAATCTTTCTCAAAATTTAAAATACTCTACATTTAATAAAATAAAATAAAAATTCTATCATCTTATGTATATTATATATTTTCTTATATATCGTCTAATTGATTTTGAATTATTTTTTGAAGTATAGGTGAATAACCTTTATTTCATATAAATATATAATTTTATAAATGTGTAATAATTTTGAATACTCAAATCTGTAAATTTTGATAACCAATAAAATGATTCAGCAATTCTTTAAGTTTTGAAGCCATAATTTATTTACAATATTAAACTTTTTCGTATTTAATATTGTAAATAATTGTTTGTTATAAAAATGTGAACTATGTAGTAGATTTCAATTTGAACAATTCTATATTTAGTTACTACATGAAAGGATATTGAGAACCATTAACATATTCACAGATAGTCATTTATTTAACTAATCTTAAAATTATCTCTTAACGTTAAAAATTCTTAGGTGTTGAGTTTGAGGATATAATCTTGTTAACATATTCTCTCTCTCTTAGAAAAAATCAGAGACATGTATGAAATCAGAAGCATAATATTGAAATATGAACACGTACCTCTTCATCAATCATCAGCATCTCAAGGCCGAGAAGAATGCCTCATTTGGAATTGTTGTGAGCTTTCCAGAAATAGATTAGCTGAAAAAGCAACTGAGAATCTCAAGGTCCTGATGAAACCTTACTGAAGAAAAATGGAGAGTGAACTTGGGTGGTGGTGACTGCCGTTTGATTTGCCATAAAGCTAGGAATGGATTTGAGGATCTGAACAATAGATTTTTGGCTTGAGGAGGTATCGTTATGATTGAGTAAGAGGAGGAATGTGGGGAGTTAGACGCCGATTTGTCTGGAGGAGTAGTTAAGTAGCTTTAATTCGTCATTATAGCCGTTGCAGGCGTTATACAGATGAGATAGGAAAACAGTGAGTTCTGGAAGGTCTTCTGTAGACGTCATAACAAAATTAGGTTGGAGTAAGAAGATGGCAAAACAAATCGGTCATTAAAGTTAAAGGGTCTATTACGCAGCACAAATTCGTGGTCCAACAACTTAACATCCATGTTGACATGGACAAATGATTGGTTGCGAATGTTTTACTAACGTGGACACCTTAACAGGCCTTCATATTCTCTTTTTAATAGTGTATGATCTCAATTTATTTCGGACCGTGTTTAAAAAAAATTTCTAAGCTTCTCGGCTATTTTGCCCAAAATCTTTCTATATTACCAGGTTTTAATTATTATCAATAATATCGTGAAGTTGCGTAGGATAAATATTTTTTGGCAGATTTGCTGCCAAGCTTGAGTGTATTTTAAATTAGTTCATACATTAGGGTAATATACACCTCACGAATATTATTATTTTAAATTTATTATTATAATCTTTGTGATTTTAATATCTTTTTATAAAACTATCAAATTATTCATATATAAAACAATCTTAAAATGATATATTTAATCATTTGATATTTTTATATAATTTATGAATTATTGTTATATTTATTCTAATATAACATCAACCCTGTTTGTATTACATTTTTATTTGTGTTTTATATTTATTAATTTAGTAATCTTCAAAAACTCACTTTAATAATTTATATTTTGCCAGGGGAAAATAAACTTGCATTTTTACATTGTTTTTCATTGCTACTAATTTTTGTTAATTGACAAAATACCGTTTTGAACGCTATTCTACCATTCCATGGTTACCAATCAAATCATTATTCAATTTCTTATCAGTAAATGAAAACTGTAATGTAAATACAACTTTAAAATTTAGATTTTATGTTTTGGTAAAGGAGAATAACAACTTAGGCGAAGTGGCAAACCTTAAAATAAAATTCATTTTAGAAATGATTTAAATGGAACAAACACCTACTTTAGTTATTCAACTTCACCATGTTCTCTCAAATGACTTCTTTCTATTTTCTCTATCCAAATTGAAAATAAAAGTGCTGTGACCCAAATTTCGCTTTTTCTTGTCTTGGTTTTAGTCTGTATTTGTCATTTTACAGCAAAGAAAAGAAGAATAAAAATAAACTCCAAATTGGGACATATATTAAACAAAAAGAAAAGAAGCTCAAATGTGAAATTATGGGACTCTAATAAACTTCTCTCTAAAACTCACTCCTCAATCATCTCTTGTCCCTAAATGTAGACATTTCAAGTTCTGAAGCTAGAAGCAATTCCCGCAACAATACAGTTCATTAGTCACCCATCACGTTGTTTCAATCAAGAACAAATGTTGTCTTAGTTCTTAACTTTGTGTTGCTCATGTAGCCAAAACCGTGCATTCCTCCTCCTCAGGACATTCCCCAACCTGAGCTGCTCATATGAACTACTCCTCATCTTATAGATCTTAAACACATTCTATTGCTTTTACCATACTTAATACACCATTCACAACTGTTCTCTACTTCTCTCTTATGCTTCTTTCCTACTCCATAGAAAATTGTGACATATAACATCCATTCTCTCTCTCTTATAGTGAACCATAAACAAAGATGCAAATTCAATTAGACATCTTTATATCTTGCTTTCTTTTTAACTTTAACCATTGACTGTTGTTTAGTTAAAATATCCATCATTGTTCTTTCGTGCTTGAAACTTGTAATAAAGAATTAAAAAAAAACAAACTGAAAGTAAACAATTTTTTTAACCTTTACAAAACTAACCAAGCTTCTCTAAACACATTGACCTGAAAACATATCTTAAAAACGAACACTCAAAAACTACACTTTAATGCTTGAGAAGCTTATTGGCTTCCCTGAAACCACTAAAGTAAGCACCAAGAATTGTAGAGTACTGGGTTCTACGTTTTACTTCCCCTACAAACATGACTTGAAGCTCATGAAGCTTGGCTTGATCACGATAACTGACCTGGCCACTCTTTTTTTAACCCTTGGCAATGGCTCAGCCATGGTGTGTAGGTCATCCCCGCTTGATCCAACCGCGACATATGAATTTCGCTGAATAGAGGGTCACCTCCCCTTTTGTTCTTCAAGACCTTTGTGATTTTCATGACTTCATCATCGTTATCATGCACAAAGCCTTTAACCAACGGCTTCGAAGTTTTTGCGGTGCCCTTTTCACTTCCTTTCCTGTCAAGCAAGAGATAGTGGTGAAGAGAAATAATCTCCAAGTGCATTGTGTACCCGGAGAAGAAGTCCACCGTGGCCGATCTCCGTCTCTCAGTCTCTGATCTTCCTATGCTCTCATGTCACAACATACAAAAAGGTGTGCTCCTCGCCACCCCTCCTCCTTCCTTCTCCTTCGACGACCTTGTCTCTTCTCTCCACCGTTCTCTTTCCTCAGCTCTCTCCCTCTTCCCTCTTTTAGCCAGCCGTTTCTACACCAGCCCCGCCGGTCACATTTACATCACCTGCAACGACGCCGGAGCTGATTTTGTCGCCGCTTCCGCCAAACACGTCATCGTCTCCGACGTTCTCTCTCCCGGCAAAGACGTTTCTCTCCTCGCCCGCGAGTTTTTCTTTTCCTGGAAACGCCGATATCTTCCCGTCGAATTTGTTCGCTCCTCCGCTCCTCACCGCTAACGGCTTTCCCCATCCAAAATCGTTGTCGTACATTGGGAATCTCGGTGAGCTCCCCATCGTGATCGAATCACCGTCTGCATTTCCCAGAGGGAACAGCCTCGGATTGCTCTCCCAATCGGCTATTCCCCGGCGGACCGTCGCGTCGTCGTGCGCCACCACGTTCCTGTGAAGTTGATCGGCAAACCATCGGAGATCGTTTGCTAGCAGATCTCCCGCAGTCGCCATCGTCGGTATGCTCTGTATCGCGTTCCCGAAGTATTAAGGATCCATCCTCGACTCAAGCCGGTGCCGGCAGTTAACCGCCATCCTAAATGTCGTCGTCTTGCTCGGATCGAGGTTCTTTGCTCGCGTAACGGATCGCCATAGCTAAGCACTGAGAGATTGGAACGAAGAAATCTCAGCCGTTCGAACGTAATTCTTCTTCGTTCAGCCGATTTAATTTGCCTAATATGTCGTTTAGGTTAATTTGGGTGACATGGCCTAATTCAATACTATGATAGGCTGATTAAATTTGCCTACGTGGATACTCTAGTTGTTGAGCTTATTACCCTTTTAGTATTGTATTGATTAGTCATATTTTAAATTAAATAAAGGAATAATGTGGTGTTTTATTACATCCATACACATCATCGATGCCTCCCATTTTCTGGGTGAAACAGACTATTCGATTCTTTTGATATGGAACATACTCTTCTTGTCTCCATTAACAACAGAAAAGCTTGTAATTATTTTTCAACTCTTCAGTGTTTTTTTTCCTTGAGCCCAAAACTCATGACACCATCATAAAGAAACTGGACCACATTCAGAATAATGTTTCTGTGGCAACCGAGCATCAATTCATCTCAATTATTATGATATGTTCATTCAAAGAATAGTCACGTATAGTGATCTAAGTACTAACTACGAACCAGTATGTAACTGTGTATCAGTTAGGCTAATGTTAACCATTACTGCATGCGGTCGATTACCATATATAAATTTTGAGAACTTAGATAGAATCATTAAGAGGCGAAGGTTGAAATTTATCACAGCTACATGTGGCATTCATAATTAGATTTAGTAGAAAGTCTAATCTTAACATGAGAACACTCTTTAGCAAGTCAACGCAAAAGTCTATTCGAGAGAGATTTGGCATAACGTTTCAATTAAATATTATTACTTTTAGGGTACTATATTCAGAGAAGCTTCTCAACAATGGAAGCAGGAAACCAGGAAACAAATGCTGTTATATCTGAAGAAGTCAGGAAGTGTTGTTCATCTATCTGATCTCTTAATATTCATCCAAACATAAAGACTTTCTGGTGGAGAATGGCACATGGGGGAATATAATCTTTGGAGGAGAGGAGTAAAAATGGACAAAACATGTCCGGTTTGTGAAGAACAGATGGAAACGCTAAACTATGCGTTTTTTCAGTGCAGAGTGGCCTAGTGGATGCTTCATGGAAGTCTTCTAGAGAGGAGATGGGATTTGGCTGGTCTTTACACAGAAGAGAAGGCACCCAAATCATGCATGGATCCTCAGCAGAAGCGCCTATGAATTCTACTTTAGAGGCTGAAGCAATAGCCCTCCTGAACAAATGGGCCGACTAAACTACTGTAAGGTTGCCTTCATGAGAGATTGTAAGAGTTTATTTGATGAGTTAAATCAGTTCAAAACTGAACAAACCATCAGAAATTTCCGTATCACAGAGGCTGCCTTTGTGCTACAGGATATCCTTGAGATCTCAAGACATAGAGATTACACTTTTCATTACATATCTAGAGATAATCTTAATGTTGTAGACTCCCTTGCTAAACAAGCTAGGCTACATAAGAAAAACTATGTTGTATGTTGGAAGTTTTAATGTGTTTAATGAAAATGTTGACAAAAAAATATATATTCATGAGGATATCTTTAGTATCATGAGTTGTTTAAAGATCTACTCGTTTACTTGGACCAAGTCACAACAAGCTTATTGTAGTTGACTTGACTTTATGAATCAACTCTCACCGTATCGGTATGATCAGATCGACCGCAGCAATTATCGACTTAAAATTAGTTTGCTCAGAGAGAGGAAGTGAAGAAAGAGCGAGAAATCTTCCAAATGGATTGCATCTCATCTCTAGTCGTGGGCTTAGCGCAGGCGTTGTGTGAATCTATGAATATGGCAGAGAGAAGAGCAGGACATAAGACTGATCTTAAGCAAGCCATCAGTGATCTCGAAACAGCCACAGGTGAACTGAAGGCCATACGTGACGACCTGAATCTACGCATCCAACGAGACAATCTAGAGGGTCGAAGCTGCACAAACCGTGCTAGAGAGTGGCTCAGTGCGGTGCAAGCAGCAGAGGTAAGAACAGAATCGATTCTAGGGAGGTTTATGCGTCGGGAACAGAGGAAAAGAGCGCGGAGGAGATGCCTCAGTTGCTTAGGTTGTGCTGAGTACAAACTGAGCAAGAAGGTTTTGGGTACACTGAAGAGCATCAATGATCTGAGACAACGCTCTGAAGATATAGAAACAGATGGTGGGTCGATTCAAGAGACTTCTATGGAGATACCTATCAAGTCCGTGGTTGGGAACACCACAATGATGGAACGGGTGTGGGAACTTCTCAGTAAAGAAGAAGAAGAAAGAGGAATCATTGGGATTTATGGACCTGGTGGGGTTGGGAAGACAACGTTAATGCAGAGCATTAACAACGAGCTGATCACAAAAGGTCATCAGTACGATGTACTGATATGGGTTACAATGTCCCGTGAATTCGGAGAGTGTACAATTCAGCAAGCTGTTGGAGCGCGGTTGGGTTTATCTTGGGATGAGAAGGAGACAGGGGAAGGTAGAGCTTTCAAGATATACAGAGCTTTGAAACAGAGACGGTTCTTGTTGTTGCTTGATGATGTCTGGGAAGAGATAGACTTGGACAAGACAGGAGTTCCTCGACCTGACAGGGAAAACAAATGCAAAGTGATGTTCACGACACGGTCCATGGCATTATGCAGCAAAATGGGTGCGGAATGCAAGCTGAGAGTGGATTTTCTTGAGAAGCAATATGCGTGGGAGCTCTTTTGTGGTAAACTTGGGAGAAGAGATCTCTTGGAGTCACCGTTGATTCGCCGGCACGCTGAGACCATTGTCACTAAATGCGGTGGATTGCCACTAGCGTTGATCACTTTAGGAGGAGCCATGGCTCACAGAGAGACTGAAGAGGAGTGGATTCACGCCAGTGAAGTTCTGAATAGATTTCCAGCAGAGATGAAGGGTATGGACTATGTATTTGCCCTTTTAAAATTCAGCTACGACAACCTAGAGAGCGATCTGCTTCGAACTTGTTTCTTGTACTGCGCTTTATTCCCAGAAGATCACTCTATTGAGATCGAACAGCTTGTTGAGTACTGGGTCGGAGAAGGGTTTCTGATCAGCTCCCATGGCGTTAACACTATATACCAGGGATATTTTCTGGTTGGAGATCTTAAAGCGGCGTGTTTGTTGGAAACCGGAGATGAGAAGACGCAGGTGAAGATGCATAATGTCGTTAGAAGCTTTGCACTGTGGATGGCATCTGAACAGGGGACTTATAAGGAGTTGATCCTAGTAGAGCCAAGCATGGGACTTACTGAAGCTCCCAAAACAGAAAGATGGCGACATACGTTGGTGATTTCGTTGTTGGATAACAGACTCCAGATGTTGCCTGAAAATCCCATATGCCCGAATCTGACAACATTGCTGCTCCAGCAGAACAGCTCTTTGAAGAAGATTCCAGCAAACTTTTTCATGTATATGCCTGTTCTCAGGGTCCTTGACTTGTCCTTCACAAGTATCACTGAGATCCCACTGTCTATTAAGTATTTGGTGGAGTTGTATCATCTAGCTCTGTCGGGAACAAAGATAAGTGTGCTGCCTCAAGAGCTTAGGCATCTTAGAATGCTGAAGCATCTAGACCTACAAAGAACGCAGTTTCTCCAGACAATCCCACGAGATGCCATATGTTGGCTAAGCAAGCTCGAGGTTCTGAACCTATACTACAGTTACGCTGGTTGGGAACTGCAGAGCTATGGAGAAGATGAAGAAGAACTTGGATTTGCCGACTTGGAACACTTAGAAAACCTCACCACACTCGGTATCACTGTTCTCTCACTGGAGAGCCTGAAAACACTCTACGAGTTTGACGCCTTGCATAAATGTATACATCATCTGCACGTCGAAGAATGCAATGGTCTCCCCCACTTCGATCTCTCATCACTCTCAAACCACGGTGGGAACATAAGAAGACTTAGCATTAAAAGTTGCAATGACTTGGAGTACCTGATCACACCTACAGATGTTGATTGGCTTCCAAGTCTAGAGGTTCTGACGGTACACAGCCTCCACAAGTTAAGCAGAGTGTGGGGAAGTTCTGTAAGCCAAGAGAGTCTGCGGAACATCCGTTGCATCAACATTTCACACTGCCACAAGCTAAAGAACGTCTCATGGGCTCAGCAACTCCCAAAGCTAGAGACGATTGACCTGTTCGACTGCAGAGAGCTAGAGGAACTGATTAGTGACCATGAGAGTCCATCCATTGAAGATCTAGTATTGTTCCCAGGCCTGAAGACTTTGTCAATTAGGGATCTACCAGAACTAAGCAGCATCCTTCCATCTCGATTTTCTTTCCAGAAACTAGAAACTCTAGTCATCATAAATTGCCCCAAAGTGAAGAAACTGCCATTTCAGGAAAGGGTCCAGCCAAACTTGCCAGCAGTTTACTGTGATGAGAAATGGTGGGACGCACTGGAAAAAGATCAACCAATCACAGTGCTTTGTTGTTCACCACGCTTTGTTCCAAATTGATACGAAAGCTAGGAGCATTCTATACATATCAACATCTGTCAGTAATGTACATGAAAACAAATGAATGTTAAACTCTTTTGCAAAAAAAATATTAAGAGCTTGAGCAGACTTTACCAACACTGTCGCCTTTAGCATGTCGCTTTAGAGTAGAGAAGTAAACATAAAAAAGCAGCCACAGAATTTAGCTTAACAGGTCATGGAGAGTGCAAAAACAATACTATAGAAAATGAAATCAGATTAAACGGTATAAGAATGACTAGAAACCTGATAATTTTATCGATCAAACTTGCAAAAGTTTCAAATTCGCATTGCCAACAACTTAAATAAGCATTCACTATCCCATAGGGAAGGAGTTCAGAGAAAAAAAGAAAGGAAAAAGAAACCCAAAACTCCAGCTGAGTTCAGTCGAACATGAAGTTGAAATGTGAGCAGCTCACAGGAGCACCAGCCCAAGTTCTGATGGCTTTAAGGCACTTCTTAGACGATAATTGTAGAGATAATAGTGAAGCTGCCCATCTCCTGGCCCAAACTTCAGCTCTTTGAGGAAACTCTCATTGTGCATAACATCCAATGCATTGAATACATCAAAACCCTTCTGTTTGGCGACTATTAGAGCATCATTCATCAGCTGAAGAAAAGTCGTCTTCGTAGCCACATTGTAGTACGAATAAGCAGCTTTCAGTGTTGAATAGTTGGGGTTGCCGAGAATTGTTGAAGGAAGAGTGTAGAAGCTGCAGAAATCAGTAACATCATGGGTCTCTGGGCTTTCTACAAGGTAACTGTCCACAACATCCTCCCTTGGGAGAAGCCAGTGCTCAACATCATTCTCATCAAAGTCTGTAGCAACGATAAACTGGCTAAGATAATTCCTGAGTAACCGTGTCACAGCAGGGACATCACAGGGCTCCATTTTCCTAAACCCAGGAGTAGCAGGTACGTCTGGTAACTTGTACAGTTTAATGGTCCTGCTCATAGTCATTCTTGCACCAAGCCTTGAAAATCCGACATCAATAAGCTTCTTCGGGTTCAAGGTCCTGTGCCAATACTGGCAAGTCGCAACCGGCGTCGGAAGCACAACCCCAGCAGTGTAAGCCGCTTGCCAAATATTCTCCAAATGAACCCTCCTCGTAACCTCCTTAATCATAACAGGTGCAAGCCTCTTCGACCTAAGCTTCTTATGAACGCACAAGAAATTAATCTCCGCCATTTTCACAACATCATCACCAACCCCGATCCTAGCTGGCACACCGCTGATGAAAGCCACAAGCTTCTTCGACACCTTGGCACGAACTCCAATATGCCAACTCTGATAGTACCCAGGCGGACGCAGAGCCCAGCTCAGAAACTCCTTAGAGTAATTGAACCTGAACATATTCTCATCATCCTCGACGTAGTTGTTCTTAAGAAGGTTGTAAACCTCAGAGCAAACGTAATCAGACTTCATATCACACGTGGTCCATTCATAAGCAGCGGGAAGGTTGTAAGGCTCCTGCTTGACCTCAGACAAGGGAGTCGCAGCCTCGATGGGACCTTCAGGTAGGCTCGTGTCACCGATGTCTTTGAACTGCCCAACGGGTTGAGTCTCCCAGAACTTGTGTGTTTTCTCCACTGACATGGAGTCCTGGAATCTTCTGACTATAGTTTCCAGAGAAGCATCGTCCCCAACTAATGGAGTTGCTTCAGCAACTTGATCTGCTTTCTCTTCCAGAGAGCCAGGAAGTGAATTTTCGTCTCCCATTTCCTGAAAATTACAGTAATTAATAACGAATAAACTGCATCCAAATCAACATTTAGGAATTCGCAGCTACATCAATCCAAATTATTTGTAAAACCATCGAGGTATAGTATGCTTAATCACAAATCTTATGCTAGCTATAGCATGCTTAATCACAAAGATTTGTAACTAACTAACCGAAGTAATCGTGATCAACTCAGATCTCTCATGAGTCCCAATATAAGAACGAAACTATGAAGACGACGACGACAGACTAAAACTCACTGATTGTTCTTGAACAGAGATGAACCAAGACTAGCTCCGATTCGTTTCCGGTGAAGAAGAACAGTTATCAGATCTCTGTAGCAAATCTCCGGAACGTCATATGAGAGTAGAGAGATAACTCTTAGGGTTCCCAGTGAGTAAGCTCGTCGATGGAATCATTTCTTCTATATTGCGTTTGTGCATCTTTTACTTTTAGTTATTGCACTTAAGCCCCAATATTAATAGGTAATTTACAATAGTTACCCTTATGTTATGAAATTGTAGTCAGGACCAATTTCAGGTGGATTAACTCAACTGTATTCAAACTTTCGTAGTGTGTAATTAAGAAGAAGAAAAACATAAGAAACTTCTGAGGTCGTTTGACCAATACGGTGCAAGTACAATTAATGTTGTGTTATTATTATTATTATCAGTGGTGGTGATGAAACTTGTCGTCGGAGGAGACTTGAAGATTATCAATGCCTTTAATGGCTGATTCGTAGTGTCTTCTCGAGGAAGAAGACCTCTTCCCAGCCTCCACAGGGGAGTTCCTAGAGATCACTCCTCCGCGGCTTACGTCACCTGTACGGTGGCTTCTCTGAAACTCTTCCCCGCTCAGAAGATTGTCTCGGCTGCTCACTGCCGCTACTCTCCTCGATGATCCTGCTGATTGTGCAAACATCGAGGAGCTCGGCATCTGCATCACAAATAAAGTAAACAAAGTTGAATACTCATGTCTTACAACACAAGTTAGGTTTTAAGGGGAGAGACTAGAGAGTGAAACAGAACAGTTCATACCATGGAGTCTCTGTTAAATGATGATGTCTGTTGGTTTGAAAGATTCCCTGAGTGGTCAAGAGTGCCTGAAGCTCTCCGTCGAGATGATTCCATATGCGAGTAACCAACCGGTCGTCCTTCTTCCTCGCCTTGGGTTGCAACAAGGAACAATAAACAATATGAATGCTAAGTTCTATGCAGAGAGAATGAGAATCACATGTTTGGGAGATCTACCTGTGTATCTATCAATGTTGGAAACGCCAGGTGGCAATGCAGCGCTAGTTCCAACCGCAGGGTTCTACAGAAGAAGAGACTCGATCAAGAAGTGGTCCAAACCAAAAGAGACTCAATCAAACCATACTTACGAGATTACGAGATGGAGGAGCTGTTAGTTGTGACTGTTGATACTTCAAGATGGTCCAGTCAAACACGTAATCAAATTGAAATCCTGCAACATATAAATGTTAGTCCTCTTAGAAAAATGAATTGGTTTTGTTTCAGAGGGAAGATGAGTTTCAAACCTTCACGGATAAAGAGATCTCTGAATATCCTTTTGAGATAAGCGTAGTCTGGTTTATCATCAAAACGAAGCGACCGGCAGTAGTGGAAATATGATGCAAATTCTGATGGGTAACCACGACATAAGACCTACGAGGGGGATAATATACGAATCAGATCAAGGCAAGGGAAACAAGCAGCATGCTTGTGAAAAAGGATTTTTACCTCAATGGATGTGGAAACTTTCTTTTCGCTAATCCTCTCATACTTTTGTTTCTTGTTTCCAGCTTTCAGTCCTTGCCATGGAAGACTAAAAACGAGGTATTTCCACGTGTCATCACAATGAAAGAGTACAAGAAATGAAGTAGAGTGAGGCGTGTAGCATAAACTCACCTTCCTTTGAGGAAATACATAAGGATATAACCAAGAGACTCTAGATCATCCCTTCGGCTTTGTTCTTGAGGTTCAACGATGGCAGAAAACAAATAAGTGTCAAATCTTGATACTCAAACATGTAAGGAGAGAAACTGGAACATATACATGTAAAAGAAGAGGTCTTGGCGAGCTTACCAATTCCCAAGTGGGTGTTCATACTAGCGTAACGTGCAGTTCCTGTCAGGTTCTTATTTTCTCTGCGAATGGGATCACAGGAAAATTAGTGTTTCAGTTATCATATAACGACGACATCATGCTTGAAGTAAGAACAATCAAGAGGAGGTGATATAATGATATCAGCCTCACCTGTAGGGAATGTGCTGATGTGTTGTACTATCCCTGTACTTTTTAGCTAGACCAAAGTCGATGATGTATACCTTAGAGAGGGAACAAACTTATAATCAATCCAATGATGTCTTCAAGAAGAATATACTAGGTGGGATATATAAGATGAGGAACCTGGTTGGCTCGCCTTCCAAGGCCCATGAGGAAATTGTCTGGCTTGAGATCTCGGTGAAGGAAAGATTTTGAATGGAAAAACTCAACACGGTTGATCTTAACACAAAGACCAAAAAAAAAAAAAAAAAAGAGAGAGTCAATTATTACTGAAACATAGACAAGCAAAGTGAAAGAAAAGCACATCACAGGAAGACAAAAGAGGTTTACCATTTGATCAGCAAGCATGAGGACCGACTTCAAGGAAAGTTTTCTGCTACAGAAGTTGAACAGATCTTCAAGACTCGGCCCTAGTAGATCGATCACCAATACATTGTAGTCCCCTTCAACACCGTACCATTTCACATTTGGAACACCAGCTATAACCAAAGTTCAAAGGCAATACAGAGGTCAAAATAAACACAAAGGGAAGAAGAAGGAATCAACAGATCATTACTTCCTCCTTGTAGAATCTTGTATAACTTCGATTCATAAAGCAGCTGAGGATGTTTCGTCTTGACACTTTCCTGAGAAAACAAAAACAAAGAAAAAAGATTCAATATCAGAGCTTTCAACATGATCAAACAAACCCATGTCGTCAGAAGGATGTTACTAAATAGATCAAACTATTAAGAATGACAAATTGCATTCAACATTGATCAAACTCAATTAATGTTTAATACATGAGAGACTCACAAGCTTGATTGCAACTTCTTCATTCGTTTGAATATTAGTACCTGAAAAAATCAACCAATGCATATCAATGTCAAACTCAGATGAAGATTTCAAAAAATACAAAAAAGAGTGACGAACCCAGATAGATCTCCCCGAAGGAACCGCTACCGATCTTCCTGCCAAGGCGAAACTTGTTTCCCACACGAGATTCCATCAATATAACCCACGAAACCCTAATTTACAATCTCAACCCCCAAAATAAAGCAGATTCAAAAGCGGGAAGAAATAAGGACCCAACAGAATAAAAAGTGTCTCCAAAACCCAATAGCTATCCTCATCTCGATCTGGAGAAAAACATATCCAATCTCAACGGAATGTCGTTTCTTAGACGCTTCTCTCCCTAAGAATTGAAAACGAAGATTAAAAGACAGCTCTTCGATGGACAGAACACGATGAGGATGTTTTTTTTGTCTTTCTGAAAGTTGGAGGAAAAATAATAATCTGGTTTGTTGCTGTTAATAGATTCTGGTTCTGTTCGGTTTGGTTTTGTAAACACCTTCGGTTATTAATCGGTTAAAGTAAATATTCTCAAATTGCCTTTTCGGGAAACTTAACCGGTACTCGTGTAATAACCGTCGATGCTTCCTCATCTCTCGTTGACTTGGCACTCGCGACATAGTAAGTACGCAGCCCGTCAATGATTTATCTTCTCTTCCGTGTGGATGGATCTCAAGTCTTTCGATTGATAAGTTTTCTTCGTTGATTCGGTCCTTGTCTCTTGGAGTTTTCACTTCTCACCATCTCTCTGTTTCGAGAACTTCCTCACCATTGATGGAGACCATTGCCGGATTTGATGATTTCTATGAGATCAGCAGCACTAGCTTCCTCGCCGCACCGGCGCCAACCGATAACTCCGGATCATCCACCGTCTACCCGACGGAGCTTCTCACCAGACCCGAGGTCTCGGCGTTTCAACTCCTCTCCACCAGCCTCGAGTCCGTCTTCGACTCGCCGGAAGCGTTCTACAGCGACGCCAAGCTTGTCCTCTCCGACGACAAGGAAGTATCCTTCCACCGCTGCATTCTCTCCGCGAGAAGCCTCTTCTTCAAGGCCGCGTTGGCAGCCGCCGAGAAGGTGCAGAAGTCCACCCCCGTGAAGCTCGAGCTGAAGACGCTCGCGGCGGAGTACGACGTCGGGTTCGATTCCGTGGTGGCTGTTCTGGCGTACGTTTACAGCGGCAGAGTGAGGCCCCCGCCGAAGGGTGTTTCTGAATGCGCAGACGAGAGTTGCTGCCACGTGGCGTGCCGTCCGGCTGTGGATTTCATGGTGGAGGTTCTCTACTTGGCTTTCGTCTTCCAGATTCAGGAACTGGTTACTATGTATCAGGTAATAATAACACGATCTCAATGTTTGTTCAGACAGAACACACTTGAAGTAGTTTAGCTGTGTTGTTCAGACAGAACACACTTGAAGTAGTTTAGCTTTATTGTTCAGACAGAACACACTTTATGAGTTTATGTGGTTTAGCTGTGTTGTTCAGACAGAACACCTGTAGTAGTTTAGTTTTATTTAACTCTGTCTATTTTCATTTTTCAGAGGCATTTACTGGATGTTGTAGACAAAGTTATGATAGAGGACACTTTGGTCGTCCTCAAGCTCGCTAACATCTGTGGCAAAGCGTGCAAGAAGCTATTTGATAAGTGCAGAGAGATCATTGTCAAGTCTAACGTGGATGTTGTTACTCTAAAGAAGTCACTGCCTGAGAACATTGCCAAGCAAGTAATCGATATCCGTAAAGAGCTCGGCTTGGAGGTTGCTGAACCAGAGAAACATGTCTCCAACATACACAAGGCGCTTGAGTCAGACGATCTTGACCTTGTCGTTATGCTTTTGAAAGAGGGCCACACGAATCTAGACGAAGCGTATGCTCTCCATTTTGCTGTTGCGTATTGCGATGAGAAGACCGCGAGGAATCTCCTGGAACTGGGGCTTGCGGATGTCAACCGGAGAAACCCGAGAGGGTACACGGTGCTTCACGTCGCTGCGATGAGGAAAGAGCCGACACTGATAGCATTGTTGTTGACGAAAGGGGCTAATGCATTAGAAACGTCTTTGGACGGGAGAACTGCTCTGTTGATCGCGAAACAAGTCACTAAGGCGGCTGAGTGTTGTATTCTGGAGAAAGGGAAGTTAGCTGCCAAAGGCGGAGTATGTGTAGAGATACTCAAGCAACCAGACAACAAACGAGAACCATTTCCTGAAGATGTTTTTCCCTCCCTTGCAGTGGCTGCTGATGAATTCAAGATAAGGTTGATTGATCTTGAAAACAGAGGTATCTAACTCTTATTCCTTCATTTCTTTGGGGTGGTATGGGATTGAAGAATTTAATTGAATCCAAAAGAATTCAATTGATGATATAAATAATAGTTTTCAAAATATTTTAAAGGATTTGATAAAGATTTTAATGCATTACATTTGAATAAAGCTATGTGTGCTCTCTTAGGAGAATTGAGTGGACTAATGATAACTACTTATTTGCTTTGTAGTTCAAATGGCTAGATGTCTCTATCCAATGGAAGCACAAGTTGCAATGGATTTCGCCCGAATGAAGGGAACACGCGAGTTTGTCGTGACGACAGCAACTGACCTACACATGGAACCTTTCAAGTTCGTAGAAATGCATCAGAGTAGACTAACAGCGCTTTCTAAAACTGGTATCATCTAGTCGTTTTGTAACAAAAATAACTGAAACAAACCTCTCTCTGCCTGACTGACCTTGTTTTCCTTTTATTTCTGCCAGTGGAATTCGGGAAACGCTTCTTCCCACGCTGTTCGAAAGTGCTCGATGATATTGTGGACTCTGAGGACTTGACTATACTGGCTCTCGTAGAAGAAGACACTCCTGAGCAACGACAACAAAAGAGGCAGAGGTTCATGGAGATACAGGAGATTGTGCAAATGGCGTTTAGTAAAGACAAGGAGGATCTTGGAAAGTCGTCTCTCTCAGCTTCCTCTTCTTCCACATCCAAATTAACTGGTAAAAAGAGGTCTATTGCTAAACCCTCTCACCGGCGTCGGTGACACTATTTGTTCGGGGTAATATTTGATGTACCATATATATATCTGAGTTATCATGTGTCTTAGTGTCTCTGTCTATTGTTGGCTCATTCATATAGTTTTGTTCTTCGCTTTGCATCCTGTGTATTCCGCAGCTTTCGTTGTGTTTGAAGCAAATGCTGTAACCTTTTGAATCTGTGATATATATATTAATAAACCATGATGATGTTACAGAGTCTTTAAGAGTCAAGAGTGCGAAAAAATATGAAGAATGGTCTACCTACTTCTACCAAGAACCAAAAGCATAATCTATAACTGCAACTGAATGTCTATAAGAATCCAGAATCTTGGAAAAAATTGTTCAACGCTCCATGTTATATGTAATTTGTTGTAGGAACTGACTCGAGAGGTTTCTTTGGCATCATCTTCTATATGCTACAACCATCAGTCCATCACCTCAAGAAGGTTTCACGAGTTCCTCCTAGAACCACTACCTCAGTTCCTAGCAATCCTGAAGGTCTTTGATCCCTCAGTCG